>NC_141691.1:548724035-549324035 GCF_964263255.1 Lissotriton vulgaris | reverse complement strand
CTTCCAGGATGCTCTAGTGGCTTACTCTAAAGACAATTATTTCCATATGTGGACTACATTTTTGTTCTAAGATAGTAACTTTCAAAAAATCTTTATGTACAATGGCTATTCCACCGCCTACTTTATCTGGACGATCCATGTGTAAGAATTTACACCCTTGAGGAACTCCTAAGGCTATGGCAGGTGTTGTGTGGGGTTTGAGCCAGGTCTCTGTGAAAAAACCCAAATCGGGTTGTGATGTTTGTAATAAGTCCCATATTTGTAGTTGGTGCTTGGGCATAGAGCAAACATTTAAAAGAAAACATTTTAACCCTTTTGTTGGTACGTTTGTTACAGTATTGGCCTTTCTAGTGGATTTGAAATAGGATGCTTGAAAATGACAATTAAGGCAAGAAAAAGGGCCCTCCGGACATGGCCAATTATCACTAACACAGTCAGGCAATGAGGGTTGTCTGAGTTCATCTGCCCCAGCCATTTTCTGGCGTGGTGTCGTTCTGGGCAGCCCCAACCGGTGGTGAGTGTGGTGGCTAGGTCTTTCTGTGCTGAAACCGAGGGTGGGGAATTGCTGTATTTAGGCCGGATCGGGTAGCGGGAGCGGGGAGACTCGAAGGAACACATCCTACCTGCTTGCCATCTTGGCCACGCCCCCAATGTGCTGTTTAAAGAGCCTGCAAAGACATCGATTTGACACTAAATGGAGTTATAAATAAACCAATATTTGCAATGCAATAGGTCTCGCAGTTACATGAGTTTGAACTATTGGCATTGTAAATGACAATGCTTTTTATTTATGTTTTGGTTTTTAGAGCCTAAGTCTAAGGCATTGTCATTTACAATGCCAATAGGTTAAACTCTTGGTAATGCGAGACCTATTGCATTCCAAATGCTTGTTTTGTTTATGAAGTTTTATATAGTACGAACTAGACCCGAAGGTATCGGAGCGCTTTATATGAGCATCAGTTGCGTTTAAACCAGACAGATTCATTTGCAAAATGGTAACTGCGCACATAAAGTTGAAAAAATAAGTGAAAGTACAAATGTATTGTACTGTTGGAAAAAAGAAACGATAAATCGCTACTGGAGGCTTGTAGGTGCAGTTCTGCATGTCAGTCATATCTTTTGTGGTGGGGGCAGTCTGTGTGCTGAACTACAGTACTTGGGGTGGGGAGAAATAAATCGATGCTGCTTTAGATGCACTTTAGGTGTTGGAAATGGATGATACTACAAACTCTTTTTTGGGCAGAGTCGACGTCTGGTGAAGCAGCGTCGCTGCAGAGCTTTTTTATACAGTGCAAGGCTACAGAGCAGAGCAGACTGGTGAAGTCGATGAGACGTGTGGCTCTGGGGAAGCGGGAGCGGTGAGCGGGCATGGTGCTGTTTTTAAACAAGCCCGTCAGAGGTCCGTGAACTCTGCTGCTTCTGTCTTTTTTCTGCTGCACAATAAACATTGGCGCGCGAGGAGCAAGGGGCGAGGCTGCGACTGAAAAAATAATGTTGCTGCCGTGTGCTGCCTGTGTAGGCATGAAGGCACCGTGAAAACGTGCAGAGAAAAAACGGTGAGTTAAGTAGCTAACAGTTCACCAACGACCTCAAAAACTCCAAGAAAAACTGCTGCACCCTCGAGAAAGCCTGGCGCCACGACCAGACATCAGAAAACATGACAGCCCTCAAGAACGCCACCCGCAAACTCCACCAGCTGATCCGCACCACCAAAAGGACAGCATTCAGAGAACGACTGGACAACAACAACCACTACAGCAAGGAACTCTTCAGCATCGTTAAAGAGCTCTCCAACCCCAGCGCCTGCAACAATGCCATCACACCCTCGCAAGACCTCTGCAACTCACTCGCCTCATTCTTCCACCGCAAGATCGCCGACATACACAACAGCTTCGGCGCACAGACCACGCACCCAACCACCGAACCAACGCCCCCCACCACAACCCTCCACACCTGGACCCTGGTCAGCACTGAAGACACCACCCGCATGATAAACACCATCCACTCCGGCTCCCCAACCGACCCCTGTTCACACCACATCTTTAACAAAGCCGACTCCATCATCGCACCCCAACTCCGGAACATCATTAATAGCTCCTTCACATCGCCACCTTCCCCGAGAGCTGGAAACATGCCGAGCTGAGCGCCCTCCTGAAGATACCCACTGCAGACCCCACGGGAAGACCATCAACAAACAACTCTCCGCCTTCCTCGAGACAAACGGATCCCTCGACTCCTCGCAGTCCGGTTTCCGAGCCAACCACAGCACCGAGACCGCACTCATCGCAGCTACCGACAACATCAGGTCCCTGCTCGACAACGGGGAAACAGCTGCCCTCATCCTCCTGGACCTCTCAGCAGCCTTCGACACTGTATGCCACCGCACCCTGATACAGCGCCTCAGCAACAGCGGTATCCAAGGATCGGCCTTGGAATGGATCATCTCGTTCCTCGCCGGAAGAACCCAGAGAGTCTGCCTCCCCCCATTCCGATCCGCGGCCACCGAAGTCATCTTACGCAAGGATCCTCGCTCAGCCCCACCCTCTTCAACGTCTACATGAGCCCCCTCGCAGCCATCGCACGCCAACACAACCTCAACATCATCTCCTACGCAGACGACACCCAGCTGACCCTCTCCCTCACCGACTCCACCACTGCCAGAACCAGCCTCCAGGAAGGAATGAAAGACGTCGCGGAATGGATGAAGCTCAGCCGTCTGAAACTGAACTCAGACAAGACGGAAGTCCTCATCCTGAGACCATCCCCCTCTGCCTGGGACGACTCCTGGTTGCCCCCGGCTGTGGGCACCGCCCCCAAGCCAACGGACCACGCACGCAACCTGGGCTTCATCCTGGACTCCTCCCTCACGATGACCAAGCAACTCAATGCCGTCTCATCATCCTGCTTCAACATCCTGCGCATGCTCCGAAAGATCTTCCGGTGGATCCCCACCGAAACCAGGAAGACGGTCACCCAGGCCCTCGTCACCAGCCGTCTGGACTACGGAAACACCCTCTACGCTGGAACCACAGCCAAACTCCAGAAAAGACTCCAGCGCATACAGAACGCCTCGGCACGACTCATCCTGCACATACCCCGTCACAGCCTCATCTCTGCCCATCTGAAAGACCTACACTGGCTTCCCGTCAGCAAGAGGATCACGTTCAGATTCCTCACCCACACACACAAGGCTCTCCACGACATGGGCCCCAAATACCTCAAGAACCACCTCACATTCTACACACCCACCCGCCAGCTCCGCTCGGCCAGCCTCGCCCTCGCCTCCGTCCCATGAATTCGCAGAACCACCGCAGGAAGATCCTTCTCCTACCGGGCGGCCAAGCCATGGAACTCTCTCCCCACCCACCTACGGCTGACCCAGTACCACCTCTCCTTGAGTAAACAACTCAAGACCTGGATGTTCGATCAGTAGAGACTGCCCCCCCCCCCTCCCAGCGCCTTGAGACCCTAGCGGGTGAGTAGTGCGCTTTACAAATTTGTATGATTGATTGACAGTGAGCTAACTAACCTCTACAATACCGTCATGGTCTGCGGCTCGAGCACTCCCTCGCGAAGGTGAAAGCGTGGGAGAGCGCGAGAACGTTACGTTAAAAATATTTGGATCGCGCACTATCACCAACGGTTTCTTGGCGCTAGTTGACAGGTACAGTGATCCAGGGCGAGGGAGTTAGTCATAGGCAGATTGGAAGAGCAGGGTTTTTAATAGTCTGCGGAAGCAGTCGTACTTTGGGCATAGATGAAGTGAGGGTGGCAGGGAGTTCCAAGTGGAGGGGGCCTGAACAGAGAAGCTCAAACCACCATGCTTTTTCCTTTTGAATTTGGGGACCTCAAGGAGATTAAGAGATGCTGAGCGAAGAGCTCTAGAAGGGATGTGACGAGTCAAGACCGAAGAGATGAACGCGGGGGCTGCATCCGAGAGGGCCTTGAAAGTTGAACATGCCAGTTTGAAGGTGCAGCGTTTGGAGACAGGGAGCCAGTGCAGACTGCGGAGGAGGGGAGTGACGTGCTGATGTTTGGGCTGGCGGAAAATCAGGCGGGCAGCTTGATTCTGCAACAGCTGTGCTCGTTCACCACCCATGTCTGCTAAAGCGCGCATTCACACCCATTGTCTGCAACACGTTTTTAAGCTTGTGCACATCTATTGTCCCACTTCGCAGCCTACACAGTGACAATAAGACTTGCTTCGCGAGCAGCGCTATGCGCTGCATCGAGAGGCGAGACCTAAAAAATGTTTATTGATTTATATATTACTTTTCTGTCTTTGTTCACTTTAAATATCAGTCATGGATCATTCAGGCAGCCCTAGAACACAATTAAAAGTGCTTTCTATTTCTATTTGCTGTTCAAAGCATGCACAGATAAGTGCTGAAAATACGCTTTAGGGGACCGTTTATTTTTGTACCGTCTGGGACATCAAAATAATACGCTGGCAACCCTGACCATACGTTTGTTGCAGGATCAGCACATTATTTATTTCCTCCACCCTCGAGTCCTGACTAATGTCATATTAGCAATAGTTTAACTTACATCTGAAACCCTATGCCGCCGTCAGTAACATGCTGAGTTACTGCAAGTGTCTGGGAATGCACCCTGCATTCAGACAACTCACTTCTCATTCTCGCCCTTCACATTCACGCTCACCCTGCACTCACAGCGATCACAATGCACTCACACTGATCACCATGCACTCACACCATTCACCCGCTCATCCTGCACTCACAGTGATCACTCTGCTGCTCACTCTGTTCCTCACCCTGCAGTCACACGAGCACAAGACTCATCCTGTACTCATGTGACACTTCGCTCACCTGCCCCGCTCACTGCTCAATCTGCAATCTCACTCAAACAAGCCCATCACTAACCATGCATTCACTGGTCACACTCTACACTTACATCCGCACTCAAATTCATATGGTCACCTCACCCACCCTGCAGTCACTTCTCTTACCCTACTCTCACACTGTTGCATCGCTCACCATGCACTCACATGGGCACTCCTGCCACCCACGCAGCGCAGAGGGTCAATGTGCCTGCTGCAGGGCACAAGTCCCAAAAAATGAAGTGGGGGACGCTGTCACCGGAAGTGACGTCACAGCAGGAAGTGACATCACGAATGGTGGCTCCGATCTCGTCCCAGAAAAGCCAAAAATGTTAAGTCCAGCAGTTTGGCAGGGGGTGCGTGGGGGGACGCAGTCCACCCGCGTGGTACCCCGACTCGAGCCCTGGCCTGCTGCAAAGAAAGTGTACGATGCAGTTCACAGAACTGAGTGTGAGTAAACTATGAGTAGCGCTATAAAAAAATGAAATGTTTGTCAAAGGTGCTATAGAGGGATAGGTGCATAGTTGGTGAGTAAATTCATAGAGAAGGAGGAAATGGGGGAGGAGGCGCTAAAAAAAGACTTGTTGCACCTTGTGCGACCAGTGCTAGTGCCAGCACTAGCTGGGAGTGTCCCCCCTCTCCTCATTACCCACCTCCAGAAGTTAGGGTCTAGTTACGCCCCTGGTGCACAGAGGTCATTCATTGCCACACACAAAGTAACAAGTTTAGAGGGAACATTTGCTCAGCATCCCTTTCTAGAACCTGGAAGTTGAACTGTCCAGTGGCTTCCTATATGCACTTTAACAATCGATGGCATCACGTACAGTGAGTGACATCACTTCAGCTTATGTCACAGAGCTCAAGTTAATTTAAAAGTTGGCTCCCCTGGTATCCCGTGTTTAATATTACAACTGTAGTACAATGCAAATCCACACTATTGGTGCAATTTTTACAAGAATCTTTATATGATTTACACACCAAAGCTTTTGAAAAATACAAACAAACACACATAATTGATTTTGGGAGACAGGCGGTCTGACCGCATCGCTGCTATGAAAGTTGTCCTGGGGGCTGTGTCGCCCCTCTCTCCTCCCCTTCCCTGCTGATCCTATGAGGGCGGGGGAGCCCGGGGCTAGGGCTGGCACGGGAGCCTGACTGGAGCCGAGTAGAAAGTTTTCGAGTCCCCGCCTCCTTCGTGTCCATGATTGTGGGTACGTGGACGGGTGGTCCCAGCGCACCGGCAGCCTCCGTGCACCCACCCGCCATGCCTCTCCGCTCCAGGCTGCGGACGCTGCTGGCCGCCATGAGCCCCCTGCTCCTCGTGCTGCTGCTGGCCGGCGAGAGCGGCGCCCAGTACGAGCGCTACAGCTTCAGGAGCTTCCCGCGGGACGAGCTGATGCCACTGGACTCGGCCTACAAGTACGGGCTGGACCAGTACACCAACGAGAACTGGCAGGAGAGCGTGCACTACCTGGAGGTGAGCCTGCGGCTGCACCGCCTGCTGCGGGACAGCGAGGCCTTCTGTAACCTCAACTGCAGCACCGCCCGCCTGGCCGAGCCCGAGGGGCCGCCGCCGGAGGTGCCCAACGAGCCCGAGGGGCCGCGGGAGGACGAGGAGCAGTCCGCAAAGAGGCCGCGAGAGGACCGGGGGCAGCCCACCCAGGGGCCGGGGGAACCCGCAGACCGCTTTGCAGGATTCCCCGAGCTTCGGGTCTTCGGGGACCTGCTGCAAAGGACGCAGTGCCTGAAGCGCTGCAAGCAGGGGCTGCCCGTCTTCAGGCAGTCCCAGCCCTCCCGACAGACCCTGGACGAGTTTCTGGACCGGGAGCCCTACAAGTTTCTGCAGTACGCATACTTCAAGGTGAGGAAACAGCCCTCAAGCAAACAACGCTTAAATCTCCCTTCCTTGTCCGCCTCAAACTTTCATCTCACGTTGTGTGATTGCTAAAGTGGGCTGTGGCTTCAAGGAGCTGGCGTGGAATGTGACACGCCCCAGAGATGAACAGTTACATTACTTAAGGTCGTAGAAGGTGGCTGTAGAAGCCACTTTTTGATTGGCGTGTTGGAGTTCCATATCGCAGATGGATAACTAGGCGGTCCACTGAAAAGATAGAAAAGTGAGATGTCTCCAGGTCAGTAGAGCGTCTTTGAAGTGGCAGCCTGCTTTCAGTTCAGTCCGTGTAGTGTCTCGAGCTAAGTAATTATCAAAAGACCGAGAAACACTATTAAGTACCAACTTTACCATATATACAGGGTTAGTGTCTGTCAGATATGAACAATGACACATTTTTACATATATCTAGAAAAAACACCGAAAAATATGTCTGAATGAAGCCAATTAAAAGCAACAGTTTTTTAAAAAATACGTAAATGTGAATATGTATAGGCAAATGTTCATCGATATTATAGGAAGTGACGTAGTAACTAATATAGGTTGCCACTAGTAGGTGGAAGGGAGGGGAGACGGAGTGAGATGGTGAGTCCTTTTGGAAGTTGACATAGTCGATAACCATCACTGTTTCTCCTCTCTCTTGCTTGCTGTAGGGTACCAAACAGGCTGCCATAGTAGTGGTGGGGATTACTCTCGTTTAAAAGACCGCTCCAAATCCCCCATTGACAAAAGCTGACATTTCCTTAGCAAGTCTGCTTATGTTTGGAAAACCTACTCAAAAGATACTTTCCCGCAAAACCTGTCTATTTGCATGGGGATTCTGCATCCTATTGGATCTTGCAGAACATCTGCTTCCCAGGTGTCTCCGCGTGCCTCGGGGAGAATAACCGAAAGTCCTAAATGATGCAAGCATTAACCCACTGGAAAATCTAGATGTTCCATCATAAGCGATAACCTACATTTTCTTTGTGTTGTACACTGCAAGAGGAGCAGTGATGCACGAGTCTGTCATCCTTGCACACAACCTTCTCACCCAATACACTGCGGTATAATGGAAAAAACATCACTTCTAGTGAGATTTGTGTTGTAATATTTTTCTGGGACATTTTCTATAATGCTGTAGATTATATTCATGTTAAAGTCGGGTGTTCCTGGCCACGCACAGGGTTGTGGGAGTGGGCCACGTGGAGGCTGACGAGTGCTGCGGGGCTCTCCCCTCCATTGTGGCTCGCGCATCACATCAGTGCAGCGTCTAGCCGTGCCACGTCCCCCGCTCTGGCACAGCCCATGCGGTGTCCTCTCTCCGTGCGAGTACTATTTACCAGGGAGGTCAGCATTTCAGGAATGAAACGGAGGTAATAACACTAGGGTGACCAACTGGCATGGGTGCAAATTCAGGACGGGTAGTGCAAAAATTAAAGACAAAGTGTTAAAGTTCAGGACAGGAGTGTCAAAATTGAGGACAAAACTTCGGGACAAAAGGTAAGTTTTACAGACACATCATAGGAGGTCGCACAATAATATACAAGTAAGTATAAGGACAACCACTTAAGTACAAGTCAAAATAAGTTTTTAATAGGTTGAGACAATCGTGCACTTCAGTTTTTCAGTACGCGCGCAGCTTTGAGCAACAGTGCAGGTCTTTTTGTGGTATTTCATTTGATAATCTTTTTATATGGTTACTGCACGGGAGCAGACCTGTTTGGCGAGAGAAATAGTTGGGAAGATCTGCTCGGATAGACATTGTGAGATGCCAAGCGGTACGTATAGGATGCAGTTAATAGGGACCTGCAGTTCTGGACTAGAGTGCAGTCCTCCAAGTGGCTGGCTTTATGTGTCAGATCGTTTCAAGCATTCCATTTCTGTTCAGCTGGTGATGACTGGCATAAGGGCTGGTACAGTACTGAGTAATGGATAAGACCCATAGCGGACCGGTCTTGCGTGAGGGTAAGAACATTAAGCAGGAAAAGGAAGTTATTAACTAGCCTGCATGAGCTATAATTGTCTGCACCGCCTAGTGCTTTGGTGTTATCGTGGGTCTGAGAGGTTAGATAGGAGTTGACATTACTATATCGTGTCTTGGCTAGCCATATATCAGCCCTCCTCAATTTAGCTGTATATTGGTAATAGTATACTGATTGGGCCCTTTCATTTCTGTGAGCTTTAAACTGCAGACTCTCATTGATGCACAGAAGTGTGCTGCAGACTAGAAACTGTATACATTGTTAAGCCATTATTGTAGGGCAGAAGGTGGCTTTGTCTTTTTACATACAGAACATTTTTTATTAAAATGGAAGCAAAATGCAATCAAGCAGTTTTACTGATAAATCTGTATGGCGCATAAAGAATGATGTGTGGAAATGAGTTTTCAGCAAATATGTATCATTTGAACATGACCAAGTAAAGTGTCTTGATTGTTTTGATCCTATTAAAACTCTGTTTCCAGCAAAATTCGGAATAACGAACAAGTAGTTAATTCGTGGTTTCCTAACTGCTGATATGTTGTGAAACATTTGCAGTTTATTTACACATATTTAAAAGTTGTTGTGTGTTACAAACACACTGACAGCTTACAGCCTTTTTTTCCCACCCCCAAGAAAATTTGGGAAAACAAGGTGCGTTCACAACACATTTGTCATTATATATCAATTGTATTCTAAAATATAGTAAATAATGACTTTACTGTGCACCAGGATACGCAAACCTTTGATGGGGCTCTTCAATGATTTCCTCACTATCGCCAACAGTGCCCTCATCTCTCCACAGCCCCTCTCACATGCATTTCATTTGTTTTATAGCCCTTCTCGGACAGTATAAGATGTCAGAGCACATTACATCACACACACATACAGAGACAATTAATCTTACCTGTGTAAGTCAGTGTATAGGAAATGTTACTTAAGATAATGGGGGCTTCAAGGTGTAATCATTTTTTTCGTTCAGTCTTTCACCATTCATTCTGTCCTTCCGTGTGCCCATCCATATCCAAACATATTCAACCATTTGCAAACCTATCCATCATGTATCCTTCCATCCATCATTTCACTCATTCATCCCTCCATCCACCCATTCTCTCTTCCATCCATCCATCCATCCACTGTTTCACCATATCTGTACACTCCTCTTTCCACTCTTCCACCCACCCACTGTTTCACCATATCTGTACACTCCTCTTTCCACGCTTCCACCCATCCATTGATCCATCCAGCCATTTACCCTTTTACCCATCCAGCCATCCTTTCACTTACTCATTTATCCACCCAGTCACTCATCCCTTCACCCTTTCAGTCATCCATCCTCCCTTTCTCTCTCCATCCCCTTTCACTTAGCCATCCATACTTCCATCCATCCACAAACCCATCCATCTGTGCATCCATCCATTCTTCCATCCATCCACAAACCCATCCATCTGCTCATCCATTCATTGGACTCATCACTTATCCATCCTTTCACTCATCCATCCTTTTTCCCATCCATCACTTCTTTACTCATTAATCCATCCTTTTGTCCAACTACCTTCCCCTCTCATAAATCCTTACATTCACTGATCCATTCTCCCTTTCACTTATCAAATCTTCAATGCATCCACCCTTTCACTCATCCATCCTTTCGCTCACCCATCCAACTGTTTACCCATCTATTTACCTTTTCTCTCATCCATCCTTCCACTCACTCACTCATCCATCCTTACTCTCATTATCCATGCCTTTACTCTTCCATTCATCCATTCCCACTTTCACTAATCCATCCAGCCATCCAACCATGTGTTCGCTTACTCACTCGCCCACCTTTTCACATTATGAGATGAGCAGACTCTTCAAAGAACTCCAACCTCGCTGTAGTTCCTAGAGCAAGGGGTGGGGCAGGGGAAAGTACACTATGCACCTGCACATAGGCAATCTGAAAAAGTGTAAGTCATGAATCATGCAACGATGCACAGTGCCAGGACGTGAGGTGACTGTGACATGGTGTTTTTTCCAGGGCTTCAAGTGGGATGAAAATACTAGGGGGTCCAGAGGGGGTGTTCGATTGTAATTACAGGCTTGGCTTAAAACACCTCCGCTATAAATCTGTGCTCAGTATAGTGTGTCGCCCGACTGGTATTTGCTTATTCTGTCATTGCATCCAGATATATAATACAATCAGTAATGTTACACCTACAACAAGCCAGAACTATTGGCAATAGTTGTTAAATGCTTAAAATAAAAAAGTAGCATCTTTCACTAGCTTTTCTTCATGAACTGAATTCTCACTTAGCAGCATGGGCATTTTTGTACATTTCTGCAATCTGACAGAATGCCCGGCCCTTGCCCGAAGCAGGAGGAGGCCCACCACATGTAGTAACAGCCCAGATTGGCTCATTGTCATTTTGTATGTGACAATCACCCGGCATACAGAATGACAATAGGCAGGGTGGGGCTGCTCTTTTGCTCAGAGGATGAGTGTGAGGCGGCACCATCAGGTAATTGAGGCTTCTCGCATGGGAACAGCGATGCTCCCCACAATGCCCAAAGTTACAGACAAATGGCTTCCGTAAAAGGGATCATCATGTGACGTCCAAATCACGGACGGTCCATGAAATTTACAAACGGTTGGTCACCCTAAATAATACTGTTACTTTACCCACAGGAGCATTGTGACTCATAGCTGGAATTGTATGGCCCAATCACAGGGGTGTAATGCATCCTTGCAGAGGGGGGCAACCCTACAGGGCCCCCCTATTCAGCCAAAACCAATACATATCTGTAATAATTCAGGTGTCCTCATCCTATTTAGCAGGGTAGGGGCGTCATTTTGTATTACTCCACTTCCCTGGCGAACTGTATCGCATACTGTTCGTGCAGCGCTAGGAGGCTGGGTGCTTATGTAATCCGGACTCTCAAATAAAGTTATATATACAGGGTTCAGTCATGCATGCATTCCATGATAATTTGAACAGACTGACTGGAATTCATGTGGAAATTAGCATAGCACAAACAGCAGGGGTGAAACTAGTTTCAAACATTGGGTGGGTTAGCATTGGTGGGGCTAACACTTTGAACAGTGGGGGCGGGGGGCATATGCAGAACCTGGGTCAAAATGTCATGTAGGGGCCCACTTTACTTTTGTTGTATGGTGAATAATATGGGTAGCATTTTTCTGGACAATATGTGGCTATAGGTGCATTTTGAAGCTGTTAAACCTGGTATGATTGGCGTGAGTCTCCCTTCCATTTTTTAGGTTTCGCCCTGGCGGTAGCACTGCGCAGCAGTGCTGGCGCAGGGCGAAATCTAATGTTAGAACAGTAGTGGGGACTTCTTCCATTGGCTAGCTCCATAAATGGAGGCTAGCCATTGGAAGACATCGTTGTCAATCACTTTTTCCCGGTCAGAACGCGAATCGTGGGAGTTTCTGACTCTTTTTTCAAGTCCCGCCCCTTGTTGCCGTGTGTCCCGGGCCGCGCTGTGACTGGCTGCCGGCCCGGGACACCCCCGTGACGTCATTCCCCGGGCCGTGCTGTGATTGGCTGCCGGCCCGGGACCTGACTTGTTATTATTTTGGTTGCCACCCTTCCGACCTTGTTTTAAATCAGATGAATTTACTAAATGTGATATTGAGGAGCGAATGCAATGAATATGCATAGAAATCCCAGAATCCATTAGCAATTTGAAAGACAAGATTCGCTGCGTCCCTAAATCACATGTAACAATAATATTTGAAGAATTAATGGGGAACATAACACTTAGAAAAGTTGAACTTAATGTGCAAAACTCCAGGTGCCAGAGTTTTAGAGACATAACCAATAATAGTAATTCTTTTACATATTTGATGGGGGCTGATTATGCAATGCGAGACTCTAAACGGCGTGTAGCACATTGTAGCATGGTTCCATCCCATTGGCTGCAGTAGGGTGCAGGCAGATGGATGACAGTGACAAGGAGAGAAGTGCTTCTGCTTAGCCATGCGTTAAGATGCCATACAGAAGCTCTGTGCACCGCAGACACTTCATTAGGATGCCAGGATAATGGTAAACTACCACTCAGAGTGACACCCCATTTCCTGCTTACTGAGCTCTCCCACCCCAGCAGATGTCAACAATCTCACAGCGCTACAGAGTAGGCCTAACTTTCCAACCACTTAAGCTGCGTTTTTCCCTTCTCCTTAACGGTGCCACACAGTCCATTACATGCTCCGTGCACTTGGGGATCCAACCTCAACAGGGAGGCCTGTGCTCATTACAGCAGCCGGCTGTACCTGCTCCGGTGCCGCATGCCTAAGCACCTACATGTCGAGGCTGCGGAACCTCGCGCTCACGCACCTGATGCTCCAGACACAACTATTTCATGCATACGGTAGCGTGGCCCCTCAGCGACAAGATGGATGCAGTGCATTGGCTGCAGGTTACGATTTAAGGCATTTCAGGCTGTGTCACAAGAAAGCAAGCTAGGGTCCAATTGTTGACTCCATATTATAGAATCAGGATGCAGTACTGTGAGAGTGGGCCAACTGAGTGTGGGGTTGACACAGTCATGTTGACGCATGGTCATAGAAGTCACAGACAGCCCTACTTTCAAAAGTACCAGCAGATAGTGAAGACAGCGCTGCTGGTATCACGTCAAACAAGGTTTAGATTCCTGCTCTCAATCAGCAGTTTTACAAGTCAAGGTCTGGAGTTTTAACCTTAAGTTATTCTATCATTGACGTTTTGCAAATTTCTTGTTACTGATTGCCTCCTCTTTTTTTTAATGTTTTGCTGGTTAGATGCTTTGAGCACTGTGCCACTGCTATTCAGTGCCACAGTGCAAGTGCTCCCTATGTTAAATTGTTGTACTAATTACTGACTCCATGATTTGGTTATTTGATTTACTTGTCAGAGCCTAGTACAGTGCACCATGTGTGCCCAGGGCTTGTAAATCAAATGTGATGGTGGGTTTGCAGCACTGGTTGTGCCACCCACAGAAGCAACTTGTAAAGTGTGTCTCAGGTCTGCCATTGCAGAACCTGTGTGCAGTCTGTGACTGCCATGTCGACTTGGCAAGTGCACCCACTTGCCAGTCCCTAAACCTTCTCTTTTCTTCATATCAGATACCCCTATGGAGGCCCAAGGGCACGGTGCCTTGTAAGGATCAGGTAGGACATGCCCTGATGTGTGTGGCATGTCCTAATAGTGAATTACAGCCATTTTCGTTTTTCACTATTGCAGGCTACCTGCTCCCCATAGGCCAGAATGGGCAGTTTGATTATTACATCTTATAATCCTAACTGACTCAGGGAACATGGTAGACATTTGAGTGTAGTATGCCTGAACTCAGAATGATAAAATAGATATTTTTGTGAAGTTAGTTTTAACATTCTGTGTTTGAAAATACCACTTTTAGAAAGTAGCTAGTTTCTTGCCTAACTATCCAAGCCTGCTTTTGCTAGTTTGTGTATTCCTTGTCTGAAGTTTGAGTGACAAGGGCTGGGGAATTCTAGGAGAAAGGGTGAGTCAACACAGTGCTGAATAGAGAGATCTGCATCTAGATGGGAGGGAGGAGTTGCACCTGGGACCTGAATAGGGCTGTGCCTTCCCTCCACAATGCTGTCTCCATCTCATGTGGTGTGTCTGATGTCCCTGGCCTACACTGTGAAAGGAAAGAAGGAGTCTTGTCATCAAGGTGCCCCAGGACTGACCAGAACTGGTTTAGGCTAGGCAGAGGCCTCTCTGACTTCAGAGAACAAAGAGAAAAGTAGTATAAATATTGGGACCCAGACCCAAGAACTTTAGATCACTTCTGAGAACAAGACACACCTTTTGCCAAGGAGAAGAACAAGAAAGCTGCAAGAGTTTGGACTGCCCCTCTGCCAGTGTGCTGTTTGCTGGGTTGGCCTGCAGTGGTCTCTTCATTGCCAAGGAAAGGAGAAGGAACTTTTAAAGAACTTCATCATCTTGCAGAATATTTCTGCAAGGGCTTGAACTTGTGCTTGCCTCTTGCTGAAGTCTCAGGGCTACAAGACTTCACCACCAGCTCCCCCCTGAATTTCCTTACTGGGAATTAATATGCAGAAGCCTGCATATCGCTGGGAGCTGGAAGTGCGACTCGATGAGAAGAAGCGTGTCGCCGCCGCAGCTGTCGTCGTTGCATTGCCGGAGAAGCGCGCCGCCACCGCATCTCCAGAGAAGCGTGTCTTTGTCGCAGTTGTTTGCCGTCGCTACACCAGAGAAGCGGGTTGTCACAGTGAAGGTCACCGTCGCATCACCAGAGAAGCGTGTCGCAGGGCCTGTCGCGGCTCCAAAGTACAGAGTTCGCCGCACGGCCATCAGGGCCTGCACGCATCGTCTTCACGTTGTCGCATCAAGGGCGCAATCCTGTCGCATCGCACCGGATCGTCGCATCACATCGAAGCGCCATCTTGCTGCATCGCAACCGGAATGCATCACGTAAATCTATGCATCACCTCCTCTCCGGAAGGACCAAGACTTATCCCCTACTCTGCGCAAGCATTGAGGCGCGACACATCGTCTCACCCGAACCAAGGAACTGACTGTAGGAAAGTGCCTCTATATATACTGGACCAAAGTAAGGTACAGAGGGTATAAAGTCCCCAGTCCCCAGAGGTTTGGCAGAGGCTAAAGTTAGATATAACCCTACTCTCCAAAGTGGTAGCTTGGTTGAGCAGCAAGGCAGTGTCAGAGGACAGAAAGCATTTGTTGTACACACTGACTCAGCAAATGGTCTCACACACTCAAGAACTGAACTCTAGGCCAATTGTTTTGTATCAAAAGATATAGTAGTTTTATTTTGGAACCAACAAAGTAGCAAAATATACTTTCTCAGGATGAGTTACTTTAGGTAAATACTTTTCAAATAGGCAATAGACTTTTTGAATGCAATAGTTAGTTTGTTGCAATTGGCAACACAATTTCAAACACAATGCAGCAATGAGCTCAATGGGAATTTCTAGTTTAATGCAATTAGTTACTTTGTAGATTAATTTCTAACCACAGGACTGGATCCTAGATTCAGTCCCGCTACATGAGCTGTAAACAGTTAAGTAAAAGCGTTTTGGTTACAGTAGTGATTTTTAAGGAATATTATTGTATTTTAAAAGTTGACAAAAGCTTTTTCAGTTGAAATTACCAATGTTATCCTATGGAAGGAAATTTAAATTGCAGGCAAAGTATGTTCGCGTTACTTTTGTAATCCAGTACTGGACTCCTAGGTTCAGCACTGGGACCTCTATCTAAAACAGGTAAGTAATTACGTTTTGGTAGTTGGTACGATTTTTAAAGAATATTTGTAGTTTGCAAAAATCGACACTTAAAAGAAATCTCACAGAAAAACAGTCAATGGTTTCCTATGGAAGAAAACTCAGGTTACTGGTAAGTACGGTTAAAATTACTTTTCAGGGTTTGTGCTGGGCTAAAAGTTGCAGCACTGAGGTGTTTCTTGATAACAGGTGTGTAAATCAGAATTTGTTGCTTGGCTGATTTTAGGTGAATATTTTAAAGTTCCAAAACTCCAAACTTAGAAGAATTTCCAAGTGAAACTAGTCAATGTTAGCCTATGGAAGAAAAGTGAGTTATCAGCTTTTAGGTAAGTACTCGACTGGCAGAGTTAAGGTTCTGGGCTTAGACTCAGTGGTCCCCTAGGGTCAGGTAGGTACAGTTGGTACATCCTCAGCGGCACAGCGGCAGCCGGGTGCAGAGGTAGTTAGGCCCAGTGTTATCCAATGAGAGGCAGGGGGCCTTCGGTTGGTGGCTGCTGGCTAGCAGGCTACGCGTCTGTGGGAGCTCGGTTCATGGTCACTTGCTCAGGGCAAATGGGGGAAGTAGGATAGGACACAGGTTGTACTGCCAGGGGCACTCGGGCGGCTGGGTGCTTTTGAGCCGTTGGGTGCTCAATGTTATTTATTGGAGATCTTGAAAAGTGAACAAGGCTGCAGGCTCAGGGACGGTGGATCTTCTGGAGCGACAAACACTTTGAGGGGTAAGTTAGGATCTTGGAGGGTAGGTAGGCACCCCAGAGTTGGGCACAGGAGGCTCGGGGGCCCCGGGTGCAGGGATGTCTTTGGACATTGGGAAATCTTACCCTCTGCTGGTCGCGGTAAGAGGGGTCCCTAATTCTGAGTCTGCAGGCGTTGTCTGGGTCGTCGAGGAGGGTCCTTGGGCACTGGATTCCAGGTCAGAATAGTCGGGGGACTTCCTCAGGGTCTTTGTCCACTTGGGCCTAGGCCGGGCTCGGCGGGTGCAGAGTGGGCTGGATTCGCGGTTCCTGGCTAGCACCAGAGGTATTTGCAGAGCCCCTGCTTGTGGGAGTCCTATTCTCTAAGCGGGTCAAGGCAGGCAGATCCTCCGGGGTTCTTGAGTTTGCTGTCTGCAGGAGATGCCTGGATTTAGCAGGAGCAGGTTCAAGGATCAACATGCCCGTAGGGCCGGGGTCAAGTCAGTTGGTGTCGTCCTCTGGTTAACAGCTGCACAGCACTCCTTCATCTAGGTCTTCTTTCTTGTTTTGAAATCGGGATCTGAGGAAGGAAGGTTCAGGGTGCCCCTAAATACTACATTCAGGGGAGTTACAGGTAGAGGAAGGGCAGGGGCCAATAGGTCCCTGTCATGTGACCCCCCTATCCTGCTCCTCTCCTGTGGGAGGGGGGCAGGAGCCTATCTCTAATTGGGCCGGGCTCCCCATCTTCAAGATGGCTGGAGCCCAGAGTTTTGCTTCACCTTGCCTCTCCCACCAGAGGGGTGGAGCTGGCACCCCCCCTTTCCTAGCGTAGGTTTTCCCGCCAGTCTTCCTGCCAGAGTGGGGGTCAGAACTGGTAGGTTAGGTTTCAGGGGGCATCTCTAAGATGTTCTCTGTAGGGCATTTTACATTAAATCCCACACTGGCATCAGTGTGGGTTTAATGTGCTGAGAAGTTTGATATCAAACTTGTCAGTCTTCAGTGTAGCCATTGTGGTGCTGTGGAGTTCGTAATGACAACCTCCCAGCACCATATACTCTTAATGGCATCACTGCACTTACAGTGTCCAGGAATGGCCCTGGGTACTATAGGGGCACCGGGCACATGCACTAGTGCCCACACAGCTGGCAAAGGGCACCCAGCTCGAGGGGTGACTGATGCATGCCAGGGCAGTGGGTGTGTGGGCACTCGGTCTGCAAAGGCAGTGTGTGGGTGTCAGGGTGCAGGGCCCCTAAGGGTGGCACAATAAGTGCAGCAGCCCTTAGGGGTCTTCTCTGGTCACAATGCCCTGGGTACCTAGGGTACCATTTACCAGGGGCTGGCATGTGGCCAGAGATGCCAATTGGGTTTCAGCTTAAATACAGTTTTAGGGAAGGAACATAGGCCCTGGGCACCTGCTTGGCAGGAGCCCATGGCACACTCAGTCAAAGCACATCAGCAAAAAGTGGGGACTACCAATGCAAGAAAGATGGCACTTTCTCACACCGACGCATCTCCATTCCTGCAAACCTTTTGTTTGTTTTACGTTACGTATCCAGGTATTTTTGTGAGAACTTTGCCGCATTTATCATCAACTTGAATTCAGCAACTTCTACCATCTTTTAAGTCCACTTTAAGTACAGTATTGGGGATTTTTGTCATTTGTGGTCTTGTGTTAAGTCTATATAAAGAATTCTTATTTTTATAAAACCTGTGTGGTGTCCATCTGTAGTGTTTTCACTGTATTAAAGTGTGTATTCACAAATGCTTAACACACTGCCTCTGAGATAAGCCTGTCTGCTTACGCCAAGATACTAAGGGGGTGAGCAGGGGTTATCTAGGAATTTAATCCCCTTATCCTGACTTAGAAGCAAGGGTCCCTATTTGGACAAAAGTGTATACCATTGCCAATTAGAGACCCCCAGTTCTAACCGAAGCCTATTCAGGCAATAAAGTTGGCCGCAATTTAATATCCTATAGTGGGATTCTGCTTCAATGACTTTTAGCAGAATGAACGGTGAATGCTAAATTTAAATGCACATTGGGTCAGTAGACCAAGTCGAATGTGCAATTTCAGGAACAATAAATGGCAGATGCTGCATTACAAAATTCACTGGGCCAGATGAATTTGTCTAAACATATTGGACTTAAAAAAATACAAGATATTTAGGCATACTTCCACAAAGGATGTTTTTCAAAATTTGTAGCAAATGGTGCAGTTTAAATGCATTTGTTTTGTCATTGTTCCGTTCGTAGCATATTTCTCAGCAAACAGTAGGTTTACATTAGAATATAAGTTTATTAGAAGCAACCACCCTCTTGCTGTCCCTTACAAGGATGCCTTATACCCAAGACTGGAACTCACAAATTAGTTAACTTACATTCAGTTGTAATGCATGGTAATCATGTATTCCATCTCTCATTGTGCATTCATTGCTTTGATACATTTGGCTAGAACGTTTACCCGAAATGCGTCTATCATTTGGAACGTTTTTGGTGTTTATAACACATGGAGTGAAAAAAATGAGCATAAAGTGTGGTTTATCAATGGTGCCTCTAACAACACAAATCAGACTTCAATAGGATATAAACGGGTAAACCTTGTTAGGCCGTTTCCTAACATGACCCTGTCCTCCCAACGTCTCGTTTTGGGACCCATCAATACAGTGGCAGGATCAGAAAATAACCCTAGTTCAAAAGTTCTTGGGTTCACACTCCTTTTCTTCTAGCTAGACTCTGAGGAGTCAGTGGGAATCTGTTGAGGAACTCCAGGTGGATGACGGGTTCAACCGTGAATTTGCCATTTGTGGTGAAAGAGTATTCGGTGTCTCTTCCACTTTGGCATTTGAATTCCATGGCAGCACCGAATCAATACCTAAGCATGTATCTCATACATGAATATTATCAGGAGAGTTTCGAATAATACTTTCTAGAAATATGTCTTGATAGTTCATGGCGAAAAAATTCTACAACTTAAAATTTTATATCTGTGGAATTTAACTTAATGTTTTAAAGATTTTGCATATATTTAATTGAAATCCTTCTGTGGGGCAAAAGAATCATGAAATATGACGTATTGAAGTAATGTTCAGTAGAAGCCTAAATTGCATTTATAAAACAATGGTAGGCTGGCTTCTAACAGCAGTCATGTGTGCCAAGTCAAAACATTTAAGAGCAAAAATTGTGTAAACATTACTACGGAGCATTGCTTATCCTCTTAACGTAGCCCATTTTCTCCCACTCCCTTTGTATAACTGTAAAGAGACCAAATCTCTAACCTTGATGCCCTCTCTGCCCTCCCCGTATCTCAGTTATTCCTCTTAAACTCCACCTTTAGCAGTGGGCACACAGTGAAATGTTACTATTAGGAAGAGGTACATGAGAGGCCAGCCTTTAGATAGTGCAGAGTGGCTGAGCAGTTTCCTGCCTTAGTGGGACACTGACCTGCCGTAGCATTGATTTAATAGTGTACCATGATTTACAAAGCACTGCCACTATCTGATTCTTTTCCCTGTCAACCCAGAAACTCCTCCCTTTCGCCCCTTCTGACACCCACTGTTTGTCCCTTTCTTTACTTGGCACTGTCCTAACTTTGACTCAGATGAATGAGATTGAACGGGGGTACTATACCACCCAATTTACTACATTGAATTTAGACTGGACGTCAGTTATTTGACATTTCCTTCACTTTGTTCAACTATATGATTTGAGTATCTACCCAACCCGGATGAAGTCCATATGGACAAAACCCTTTGGCTGGGGTGAAGTGCAATTGTTACAATAAATACACTTCAATAAAGAGGACTGGAACGCATGCATAAGGCTCCTGAGGAATTTGATTGCACATCTAACTACGAATATATGTGGATTGAGCACCGCATGAGACATCATTATGATGTTAATTTGAGTTATACTGATTTCATAATTGTATGCTCCTTCTCATTTGTTATTATTTGGATTGTCAGTGACTGCAGTGCAGTGGGTTCTTTGAAGTCGAGCATAGACGAAACGTTTAGTAACACTATTATACACTAATGCGACATCTAATGGCGCACACTGCTGGTGCATCAAGTTCTGTAGGAATGTATGATATTACAACGCATTCCGTTGTAACGCATGCCTTTACCACGCATGCATTACAACGCGAATGCCCTTACCTCGCATATCCTTTACCACAAATATTCCCTTACCACGCATAGTTTTACAACGATTTTCTTTGTAAATGTATTCACGATAAGGGCATATTCCTGCTAAAGGTCATTTCCGTCCCCTTTTTAAAAATATTTTTTACATTGAGTACCCACACATGCTCCGCGATTTTACCGGTTACTTATAGTTCATGTGGATTCTTTTTTTCATCTCGCTTGTTGTAATGTAGTTATATTTTTTCCAGTACTCTAGTGTAATTCCCTTCCAGTCACAAGATTGAGGCACGTAGTGACGGCAGCGCCGGGTGGCTTGCAGCCAAGACGCGCTTCAAAATGCTTCAATATTCTGTCACTTTCTACGTTATGCCCACATCTTTAAATACAATCCTTGCTTATTTAAAACACGGTGTGTTTATTTTGGGGGGGGAGACCCCCCCAACCCCCCTTTGCTTTTCACACTTTTGGGGGGGGGGACCCCCCCCCCCAGCCCCCATTTTTAATGATAGCCTTTACCACACATGCCTTTACTACGTATCTCGTAGTAAAGGTATGCGTGGTAAATGTTGTGGCTGAAGGTCAGGCTATCGGCCCCAGCCACACCAGCCCAGCGAACCTGACTCTGGGGCTAAAGCCTTTTCAGCCCAACGGAAGAGGCACGGCTGACAAGGAGAGAACTATATTTCTTTTGTTGAATCTATTTTGCTCCTTACTATATTCGTCGTTTTAGTCCGCACACCGTTGTTGCTGGCACACCCTGGAGACAATCGAAAATGCTTGCCCTGCAGTAAAACAAAAACTTTTTGCAGGTAAATCTTTGTTCTGTACTCTCCTCCGAGTTCGAGCTTCGTTTTAGTCTTCTATTTGATGCCACTTAGACCTATTATCTTTTATGTTCTTTTTGTAGTTGCTGTTAGACCTGGTACCATTGGCGTGGGTCTCCCTTCCTCTTTTTGACAGATTGCCTCCTCTATTTTTGATGTTTGCTGGTTTAGACGCCTTTGGCACTGCGCCACTGCCATTCAGTACTGTAGTGCAAGTGCTCCCTGGATTAAAATGGTGTTTAATTGGAGATTTAATGATTGGAATATTTGATTAACTATCAGGCCTTAGTATTGTGCACAGGGGTGCCCAGGGCTTGTAAATCAAATGCTGCTGGTGGGCTTGCATCACCGATTGTGCCACCCACCGGAGCAGCTCGTAAAGTATGACTCGGGCCTGCTACCTGAGAGCACCGTACGAAGCGTGGGGCTGCTGTGTGACTCTGCGAGAGCAACCACTTGCCGGTCTGTGAACCTACCCTTTACTACATGTTGGTCACCCCCTACAGAAGGCCTGCGGGCAGGGTACGTTCTATATAGGAGGCAGGTCATGCCCTGGAATGTGTGGCATGTTCTGGTAGTGAATTACCTCCGAGCACGTTTTTCACTATTGCAAGGCTACCTGTTCCCCGCAGGCCAGAATGGGCAGTTTGGTTATAGCATCCTATAATCCCAACTGACTCGGGGAACCAGGTAGAGAATAGAGTTTAGTATGCCTGAACTCAGAATGATAAGATGCATCTTGTAGTAAAGTTGGTTTAACATTCTGTGTTTGAAAATGCCACTTTTAGAAAGATGGTATTTTCTTTCCTGACCATCCAGCCTGCTTCTGCTAGCATGTGTATTGTGTGTCTGGGTTTTACAAGTGACATAGCTGGGGGGACTCCAGGAGGTAGGGTGCGACTGCACTAGGCTGATGGTCCTGAGAGTGGTGTGAGGAGTAGGCACCTGCGTCTGAATAGAGCTGGGCCAACTCCCACAACGTTGGCTCCACTTCCTATGGTGAGTCTGAAGACCATGCCCACCTTGTCAAAGGAAGAAGATACGCACTGGTAGAATGCACCCGAAACTGGTTTTGACCAGTCAAAGGACCCTCTGCCTTCAGAGGACAAAGGATTTATGTGTATAAGTACTGGGACCCAGACCCCAGAACTTTGGAATCACTCTGGAACGAACAAGACGACTCTCTGCCGAGGAAGAGCACCTGGAGGAGTTGTACTGCCCCTCTGCCAGAGCGCTGTAGTGGGTTGGCCTGTGGTGGTGTCTCTCGTGCCAAGGAGAGGTAGAAAGGACCAAGGAAGAAACTTTCATCATCCTGCCGATTATTCCCCAAGGGCTAGAATTGAGCTAGCCTCCTGTTTGAAGACGCAGGGATACCTACGACTTCACCTCTTCTGTTTGAGCGAAGCTGGAATTGCTGATTCAGCCGCTACAGAGGAACTCTGCCACTCAAGCCAGCTAACGTCGCCGCCATCTGCCACGAGACTGCGAGCGCAGCTCAGACCCGCACCGTAGACAGATGCCTGCCGCTGTGCTGCAACCGGCTCCGAGATTGCCATCTGGGCGTGTAGTGTAGTTCCTAGTTTCCCACTAGGCCCTGCGCATTGGAATAACATAAACAGTAGTATCGACGTGGAACTGCGGATATTCCAGGCCTCCACTGACTATGCTAAACTTAATTGGGTTGTGTTACCAACTAGCTCAGAGGTCACTGGAAACTTTCTTCTCTGCATAGGAAGTGATCAGCTTCCTTGGCACATACAAGAAGGGATTCAGCTTTCCAACAACCGTGCAACATGACAACTTTGCTCCTCAGATCAAGAGTCAATCTCTAGGGTCGTGTGAAACAATAGACATGTATTTCACTCAGTCAGTCTAGTGCAGTTTACTTTCACGAGATGTAGAGAATAGAGAGACGGGCGTTTGTCAATAAAGGGTTAACATTTATTGAACAGTCTTTCTTCTCGTACAAGAGAAATGTATTGCCACAATTGCAATAATTGTTATTATAAAAAGTACGTACAGTAAGATAAGTATTGCGAAATAGAACTGTAAAAGCATTGATATGGTTTCTTAGCCATACAATGGTTTAAAAGTAATAAAACATATATACAGTCATATATACATTAGGCTAACATACTCAACTGGTGCTTCTAACTAAGCCTACCCCAGTGTGCCTGACCTAAGCCTAACACGTGGAAGGGGAGTAAGTAAGTAGCTTTAAGTTAAGTTGGTTTTGCCAAGGTTTGTTTCAAGAATTCTCGTCTAAGGGTTTAGTCAACACCATACCTCTGAATAGAATGATGGAGGATTGTTATCTCCTTCAGGGGTCTCTCTCGATATCCCAGTCACCCGCGAGGGTAAACCGGAAACGCCGTGGCTGGATTTCTCTGCACGAGAAAGGCAGCGGGTCTCTTCAGCGCGTCGAGGAAGGAGGGGGACAGCGTCCGCGGGCAGCTGGAATCTGCTGGATGTCTTCGCAGAGGGACGGCTGTTCAGCTCCTTAAGCGTACTGCACCATAGTTCGCGCTTTAGCGGCGATAATGGTATCAGCAGCTTCACCACCACAGGATAGCAGGCTGCAGCGACAGAGTGCTAGATTTACCAACACGGGGTCGTGCAGGCAGCTGGCTTCAGTAGCTCGTACAACAGGCATTGCTTAAGGCAACGTTGGTAATATTTATACCTGACAGGTGCCGGGTTTGACGCAAGTTTGCTGGACATAAGACGTCAATTAGAGATGTCACTAGGAAGTGATAGTTATCAGTTGCTCATTAGAGTTCTATTACTAATCAAAACATAGCAAGCGGGGATTTCCAGGTTTGCTGAGTTTTTATCTTGTTGAAGAACTCGGAGTGTTATCTAGGAATATCAGATAGTGACTATTGCTCTGTCATTGCACTAATTGGTCGCAAAGGAAGTGGCAGAGGGAACTATGCTGGAATGTGGCTCTGTTCGTGTGAGGCCAGAGATGACTTTTCAGAAAATCGCACTTGAACGGTTATGCCAATAATGGGAATAAATGGATTTATAGCCGAATAGGGGCATAAGGTCACAGTATCGATCAGGAACCTAGATAAACACGCAACACCCACTCCACGGGTTAATGTCCATCAAAATTACTAAAACTAAAGCAATTAGATGCATGTGTAACATTGCCCACCCCAAAATACATAAATGCATTCGAAATAGGCGTACTTGTAATACATGAATTTAGGTACTGTACATTTTTTTAAGCATAGTAATCATTCAAAAAATTATTGCAAATGAAATCAATGAACGATTATGCAAAAGGAATTACACATGAAGTATCTCTGACAGAAGAAAAGCGAGATAAATCATCACATAAAAATGTATTGTAATAACATGTGCGCTAGAGGCTGGTGTAATGTTGTTATGTCTCTAGATGTGTTTAGAAATAGAAGTGTGAAGCTTCTGTTCTCTAAGAATAGTTTTTACGTTAAGCAAAGAATTGTTCGTGCCAAAAATGGTCAATATTAGAAAAATTGTCCAAATCAAAAAAAAAATGTTAATGCTTGAACGGGGAAACATAGAGTTCCAAAGCTTCTAGCAGTTTTTGTTGATCAAAACTGAAGGCCGAATTCAGAGTTCATGGGAACACTGTGTGTCGGAAAGCTTCTTAAAAGTTATTGTTTCTCTACGGGTGAGAACATCGTATCAGACAGGCTCTCAAAGAATTGGTCTACAAATTCAGGTGATAGTTCAACCAAATTAGATAGCGCTGTAACTTGGCAGGTGTGAGAATGATTGCTGTCATCGAAGGCAGGACCAGCAATGCTCACAGAACGTTGTACCTGGATGATGTTGCTTTTGTCACTCGCTCCACTGTTACCACTTGGCTGTAGCACAGGAGTCTCCACGAATGCCGTCATCAGGATTGGTAGCCGCTGGGGACAACACAATGCGTGAGCCGTTATTGGACTGAGCAAAGTATCGACGTCCATTGGTACTGCTGATGGAAGTGAAAGACAGATGTCCAACACGCATTCATCGCCGCAAAGCATACACCGTAGCACAGGTAAAATGCAATTTTGCCATATCGGTCTGAATGAAAGGAACCAGGTCATGTTTAGATCTCTCAGCCTGGCCAATCCAAGGACGTTAGTTATCCTGTCCCGGTAGCGCATTGCTAGGATTGTCTCTTCCATTCCCATGGGAGCTATGTCTAAGCCGAGGCTTGCCATAACGTAGCAGGAGGGTCAAAAATAGAATCCCTGCGACGAGTCCCAAAAATAATGGTATGCCGCCAAAAATGGAGTGTACAAAATTAGGAAAGATTCCCAAAATTGCCTGGAAGGGTGTTAGCAGTCCCGTAAAGACTGTCTTAAATATGCCTGGGATGCTTGTTGCACTAGACATGTTAAGGAGTTGGCTGAACATTTCTACGAAATGCACGGGGCAATTTGTTGATAAAAGGTCATGAATTTCAGTAGCTGTCCTTGCAACTAGAAGATCATACGTCTCTTTAGATGACGTTATAGGCACTGTTGTCTGTAAAAGTACAGATTTCATTTTGCTTAATGTATCAATTCGTATAGAATAGAGATTCAGACGAGGCCAGATGGGAGTCACTATGTCTGGAGGCCCACTCGGAAACAATGCTTGCATACAACATTTGACCATGGACGTTACTTCTATTAGATAACTTTTCCCTGGCGTGAGGCCACAACATCTGTGATCCGTTCTAAGAATGTAACTCCTGTTCGAAAGTTGCATAAAGAAGGGCTCTATCTGAGTTGCAGGTGTGACTAGCTGGTGGCATGAAAGGTTGTTTGAATTTCCATCACATGCTCCGTGTAAATTAATACCCTGACACAAAAGTATACCGCTTAGTGAATGTTTACAATTTTCACCACTAAGAAATACATTTTTGTCACTGTCACTATAGCAAGAATGAGTGTATGGTAATTTCCATTCGGATTTTACATATCCTTTACCCAATTGTTCATACTGGCCAGCAGGTATGTACTCAAGGCACTTTTTAAATCGGAAAGTTGTTATCGGAATTGTGATAATTCCGTGTATTATCCATTCAATGACAGGACTCTCTGACATTGTCAATGGTAATCTCTCGAGTTTTTCGATGCTCAGGATTGTATAGTCTGCTCCTTTCTGTGCCAAACTGATCTGTTTATCAGTAAGGTTAAAACTGGAAAATAATGACGTCGTGTTGATTAAACGCCAAGGCACATAGCCTGAACGAAGATTTTGCAGCGTCCAGCCTAATTCTATAATAGAGCGTAATTGAGACTGGCCATGTTGTAACATTATGTATGGAGGTGACATTAGCAAATCTCTGTCTATCACATCAAAGGCAGAGGATACAATACTGTCCAACGAATATATTCTGGAAGACAGAGTCGTTAACCCATTGTCTACCACAGAAAGTGAATTCTCCAAATTAATACGATCAATTTCTCGTATTTTTTCAGCAGTTTCAATTTGCTTTACTTTCCAAGCCTCGTTGTAAGCAGCATAGATACTGGTCGCTATGAAACGCTTTTGACGCTGTTTGCGTGGTCCAAGAATGAAATCGCGCAAATCAGCACCATCTTTTAGTAAAGACAAGTGTTGCTTAATTTCAGCCAGTGTGGATGATTTTAGCCATTCAAGGCAGAGTTTCCCTACACTGTATGTTGTTATAATCCCTGGATGTTGTCTCTGGGAATATCTAGGGTCTAATCTGGTCATTTTTAACCCCTGTGTTTTATTCAGGAATCTATCTTGACAGCTATTTGTGTCTGTAGGCCAGATTAACCACTTTTTCCAATCAGGATGTGTTCTGTTGAAATGTAAAATTTGTGACACGTCTAACTCAATATCTGTGGTTGTATTTTCAGGTATTGGCTTCGGAATAGAAGGTGTTTTAAGGTCTTTGATCTTAGCTAGGCCAAGACAAGATGTTTGGTGTATTGTGTCATTTAAAAATAACATTTGTTCTGGTATCATGCAGGTTCTAAATAGTGCTTCTATGCCTTGCACCTGCCAATCTTTTGTACCCCAAATTGTTTTCGTTTCAATATTATTTTTCCAATAATCAAAACCAAATGTCATCATTTTGTCATAAAATGCTTCTGAATATATCAATTTAGAATTTGTCAGCATTGTTTTCATTCCTGTTTTATCTAACAGTTTATAATAAAACGTTTCTGCATCACTGGTGTTAAACCCTGAGAAGTATTTGAATTTCTCAAAAAATGCTTTAGAACTGCTTTTAGGTGGTGTAGAACAATGTTCCCATTGATTATACATAAAAACATTTCTAGGCTGTGCAGATTTATGCAAGTAATGATCCCCATAGTGGGTGTAACAGAATAACTGCTCATAACTAGATGAACCTTGTAAATAATCATGATCTGTGAATCTAGCTGACATTACTAAATCAGACATCATGTCATTAATACTGTTAAAGTCCCAATCATCAGAGAATGTACTTGGTGTCACAAAGTCACTTAAGGAAACCTTTAGTTGATGAGGATACTTCAGGATTTCGACCGGACCATATATCTCATAGTCTGTTTTCTCCCATACTACCCCACCAGGTATTGGAATTGCTGTGACATTTACTGTTGACAGTTCTCTTTTCTTCACATGGGATGATCTGTGTGGTTTCAGGACTAGGTTGATGTTCTGACTTGCTGTGTCCATTCAATTGTAATGAACTTCCCTAAAATTAAAACTAAAATTAGGCATAGTAGGAGTATGAAAACTCCTGAGATAATCCAATGCTCAATCAACGGTGAATCCAGATATAGTTCTTTGATTTGTTGAAGGAGTCCTGTTGTATTTTCTTTAGAATACTTTTTTGTTTCTGGCATCACTTCGGGGTCATTTAAATCTTCAGAGAAGTTGTCGAAGTTGATGAAATAACCAGAGGCAGTTCTGTCAATTGATGGGATTGTTCTTTCAATCTGTCTTTCGGTAGCACTTTCTGATGCCACATCATTGTAGACTGGTGTTGTTTCTTGACGAACTGTTTCAATCTGTGTTTCAAGAGGCACGAGTTCCATGGCATTATTGCATAGTCCTTCATTGTGCACTGCAGGCTGATCGAATGTGATTAGTCTTTCAGTTTGAACCTCTTGGATTGTTGCAAGTTTGGGTATTCTGTTGTTTCTTGGGAGTCCACTGGGCCTACTGTTGATTATAGGCCACATGCTTGTGGTTTTACCAGATCGATAGACACAACTCTGTTCTCCTTTTTACCAGCAAGGGGCGGTAGCACAACTGATCTTGTTCCGGTGACTGCCAAGACAGGTACTGCTTTTCTGTAAGAAGGCCCAAATTCCTTCTTCACCGCGATCTTTTCTCTGACTAGATCCCTAATCTTTGGAATCCAGACAGGCCTTGCTGGGGCTGTTGCGGGTGGTGCCTCGTCAGTGGTACTTGGCTGTTGCTTTAACTTTATGTTGCTTAATGATTTTCTTGTTTCATTCAGTTCCTGTAAGACAGCCAAACGATCTTTTACATCAAAGTGCGTTGTTTCTTCTTGTACCACTGACATCTGACTATCGAGGTCCTGAACTCGCATTCTAATTCCGAACAATAGTTCGTATGGGCTGAAACCTTTTAGAGAATTTCTTGGCATGTTGTTAAGACTAGTCTGGACACTTATTAAATGTTTGACCCACCCAGCGCCTGAACCTAATACCTTCGCTGTTATAGATTGCTTTATGTCACGGTTTTTTCTTTCTACCACACTGTTCCCTTCCGGGGTATGATGGACAAGAATACCGCAACCCAATTCCCATGCTAGCCATGGCCTCCTTATAGGCTTGAGAGCTGAAAGCAGGACCCTGGTCAGAATGGAACGTGGTAATTGCGTATGTGCCGATATTGACTCGCAAATCTTTTATAACCGTTCTAGCGTCAGCCGAGCGCTGGAGGCCTCATTTTTTAAGTGCTTTTCGTCTTAACTATTAATAGGACGCAGGATGGGGTGTAGGCAGCGTTACGCTCTTTCTGATTGGTAGCCGGTAACCAGGTTCGCCACTGCGATCCCTATTGCAGTTTTCACAGTTGTTTGCATATATTTGGTGTTCTACACTCATTCCCGGCCACCAGAATACTGATTGTAATTCAGTCAGTGATTCCTTGATCTCTCTGTGCCTTAGACCCAAACCCATGTGTGCGTCTGCTATTAAAAATATTCTCCTGTTCCTGTTTGGAATTACTCTGTCCCCCACTCCAGGGATTCGAGCAAAAGGAACGGAGTTTGCATCGATTATGTATGCATAATTGAGTGGATAGTTTACGGGTAGTGCTGCACAGTCGCCTTTTACGGTCGTTTTTACTGCCAGCATGGTTTCCCCATCTATGTACTTATCTGTACGCTTTTTTGTGGCTACGGAAGCCGGTTTAGTTGCTTCCGCTTTGGCTGTATTAGCCAATGAATTCCCTGCAACGTGAACGCCATCACGTTGAAGACTCTGTGCGTGAATCACGTGAGTCTGTTGTAGTTCTTTGTGTAAAAGAGCTACCTCGTTCCAGAGCAATTTATGCTTTATTGTGGCACCTGTGTCATCTTTGTAGTCGTTTTTGATCCAACTTTGCAGTTTATTGTTGTAAGAGTTGACGCAAAAATGAGAATCGCACACTATAAGTGTCGGGAATTCACGTTCTGCATTTTCGAGCGCCATCTTTAAAGATCTGATTTCAGTTCTTTGAACCGAACAGTTTCTTACAGATTCAGTTTTTGTTACTTTCGGTCTGAATTTACCGCACAGCCAACGACCTTTAATGATCGCACATGCTGCATTGTAGGATTTTCTCTCTACGTTGAAATGCTGTACGAAGCTATCTGTATAGATTATACAGACGTATTGTGGGAGAGGCAGAATTTCGATTGGCAGAGGATATTCTTCTTCATATTCTAAATCATTCAGTTCTTCAAATTGCGGTGCGAAATAGTATTTCACGTCTTCCGCTCCTAGAGACTCTATGCACTGTATCCATTTCGGATCCAGTGACACTGTAGGCTGGTTTACTGGGCTGAATAGCGCCTCGAAGGCGGATTCCGCTTTAAGGATATTAATCTGTTTGCCGTGTGCTAGTTCTCGTTCATTTGCTAATGCGATTTGCACTGCTTTCACAGTTCTTTCTGTGTGACTGAATGTTTTTTCTGCTTGTGTGTACAAGTGAGATTTAATTGAAATAGGTACCTTTTCTCCCTCATTAGAGGTCAGGTACGTGAATCCGCATCTTCCTGGGATGACTCGGATTACAAGATCACGTGTGTTGTCACGTGTATCTAATTTTGTTTTTGCTAACATGTCTGTTTGCAGTAATCTCAAAATTTCTGTGTGTTTTTGAGTCCAATTGATTTGTTTAAAATCAGGTTTAATTAGTTCGTAGAGAGGTTTAACCCTCTCTGCGTAATTTAGAATGTAAGTTCTTCCGAAATTCAGAAAACCTAGAATGGATTGTAAATTCTTCAGCGTTTTTGGAGCTTGGAGTACAGCGCACTTTTCTAAGAAGTTGTCCGCTAGGCTTTTCCCTTCACTTGATAATTCGTACCCTAAGAACAGTACCGTCAGATGAGCAATTCGGGACTTTTTAAAGTTGAATTTGTAACCCTCTGCTGCGAACCCAAGTATAATGGTGTTCACTCTTTTCAAGTGAGTATCCAAGTCGTCGTCTGTGAGATAAATATCATCTACGTAAGATAATGCTTCATCATCATAGATTTGTAGTAACTCTGTTACCCTAGCTGAGAATAGTCCTGGGCTGTTCTTGAACCCCTGTGGGAGTCGACAGAATTTTTTCTGTGACCCAAATGCGGAGAAAGCGGTCAAATATCTGCTTTCTGGTGCAATGTTTTGACAAAAGAAACCATTAGAAATGTCTAATGTCGTTTTGTATTTTTTCCTAACTATGTTATTCATTAGGGCTGCACTATGCGAGTTTTGTACTGCAAAAGTTTTGCAACATGTATTAAGATGTCTGTAGTCCAAAACTAGACGATATGAATTGTCTGGCTTGGAGACAGGAAACAAAGGATTGTTCATTTGAGAGGTGCATGTTTCAATCACCCCCTGGTACTCAAGTTGATCTAAGATCTCCCTGACTTGTTTTTTAGCTTCTTGCTTTATGGGATACTGCCGTTGGGCAGTTGGTTCACTTTTTAATTGGATTTTGTGAGGCGGTGAATCCTCATCCCATCCTACATGATTTTTATACAATGCAGGTGCTTGGGCCACTGCCCATTTCCCTGCATATGTGTATTTTTTGTAAATCGGAATGTGATTCGAGAAGGCAGGCATAATCACTTCTTCGCCACGAGGGCACTCCCTGACAAACTCTGGGGGCCAATCTTTTTCAGCTAACAGAATATCATAGCCTTTTGAGAGCTTATCCCAAAATAGACCCTTAATTTTCCTAGTCTTATCACCCTCCATACGCAATGTTATTTCGTATATTTTATGGGGCTCGCTAAGTCTGGTGTCGGCAGTTTCAACCTGAATGTATTCATTCGTGTCCACTGTCTCCAGATGACTCATCAAGATCTTGCGCGCTATACTGATTTCTGCTGCACTGTCCAACATTGTCAATGCCCACTCCCCGTTTTTCAACTGTGTCCTCAGTATTCTCGGCATGGTTGATTACCCTAATACTGGCTACCTTCTTTTTCTGAAATTGAGATTTCTTATTTTGAGCAGGTTCCTTGTCTTTGGACTTGGTGTGCTCTCCTGGGTCTGACTGTCCTCTTCTTTCCGAATTCTGTGGAAAAGATCGAGAGGGACGTGTATCAATACTTTGATATCTATCAGGTTTTTTCAGATTATCCCTATTTCTAAGGTTATATCTTTTCTCAGAGGGCTCCCTCTGGGGAGACTGGCGTTCTCGAGTCTGAGTTCTTTCCCTCCGTCGAGGAGACCTTCCTCTGGACTGGAAAACTTTTTCCTTGGGAGTGGATTGTTTATTTCCATCCCAGCTCTTTTTAGGAGTGTTTAAATTATTTTTAATAAATAATTTTTCAGGATTTTCGAGCAGTTGGGGTTTTACCGGTTTCCCACCCAAGCTGTCTCTACCTAATTCTTCATAGCATTTTTCTATGATTTTGGCAAGCTCAACAGGATCTTTTATATCTGTTTCCTTCAACTTCTGGCGGATCGCCACAGATGCTGCTTCTCCTCTTATGTTGGCTAATAATATAGCCATGACCTGCTTGAAGTCTTTCAGTAATTTCATACCTAGATTTAAAGCGGGCTCTGGACCGAATTCATTTTGAATCTGTTTTAGCACTTCTGGTATTACCGCCATAGACGGAACACCGTGTGTTTTTGTGTAAATGGAAGCAAAGACTGTACCCCAAGTGTCACAGTCCTCCACGTGTGGTGCGATTCCCATAGGAAGGCAGATGGTCAAGATTCTGTGTTTCTCAATAGGGGTAGTATCAGGAAATACTGCCTCTATTTGAGTGATTTTCTGGGCTAACCAGAAAGGAATTTGTTCCCGTTTTACGGGTGTTTTACCAAGACATGACTGTATGTTCTGTGGTGTAATTTTATTTGTGTTCCCCTGATGAGGGGTCAGCTGTGGTGTATTAACAGCTGGCTGGACTGTTGCAGTCCGCATTACATATTGGACTAATTGCCTATGTATTTTTATTAATGTGTTTAGCTGTACTAACAGCTCTTCTCTAGACATTTTTACAATGTCAGGATGTGGTGTGTAGCTGGCTAGAACCGGCCACGTGGCTCCTGGTCTACCTAGTGGACCGAGCCTGGTAATGTGATCATTGTGGTTTAGGGCGCCATTAAACCAGAGCAAGTGCTCTTGAAATTTAAGTGGAATTTCAATCTCCTCGAAAGGAGCGTACCCTTCCGGAGGTTTCTCTATTTTGTAATAGTGAAACTCTTTTGTTATAGCGTTTACCGCTGGAAAGTTTATCCATGAATAGAATACCTCTGTCTGCCGATACTCGTGAGCCTCTATCACGAAAATTACTGTACCACCTTGAGGTGTCAGTCCGTTTTCTATAAGTTTTAACGTTATAGATTTTCTTAATTGGACCGGGATGATAATAGCATCCGGATCTGTTTATAGGAGACTCGTGTCTTCCTCTATTAGCAGGGATGCCAGTCTAACTGCTTCCCTTTCTTCTTCACTGTCTGTCATTTTTTTAGAAATGCAGGCTTTGCAGAGTAGGTCTCCAAGGAGACAAAGATTAGGTGCACAATATTTTGGAACACTGTATCCTTCAACGTTGAATAAACCAGAGCTTTACATAGGAATCTCTTCCTACTAAGGTCGGGCGGATTTTAACCTTTCACCCACTCCAGACGTCTATTGGAGTATTTACGGGAGAAAGGGGTGTGAAATATGCACGACTGAGTTACTCTAAAAGTCTTGCGTTAGTTTATCGCCTTACCAAACGTTTGGGCGCCATGTAGTGTAGTTCCTAGTTTCCCACTAGGCCCTGCGCATTGGAATAACATAAACAGTAGTATCGACGTGGAACTGCGGATATTCCAGGCCTCCACTGACTATGCTAAACTTAATTGGGTTGTGTTACCAACTAGCTCAGAGGTCACTGGAAACTTTCTTCTCTGCATAGGAAGTGATCAGCTTCCTTGGCACAGACAAGAAGGGATTCAGCTTTCCAACAACCGTGCAACATGACAACTTTGCTCCTCAGATCAAGAGTCAATCTCTAGGGTCGTGTGAAACAATAGACATGTATTTCACTCAGTCAGTCTAGTGCAGTTTACTTTCACGAGATGTAGAGAATAGAGAGACGGGCGTTTGTCAATAAAGGGTTAACATTTATTGAACAGTCTTTCTTCTCGTACAAGAGAAATGTATTGCCACAATTGCAATAATTGTTATTATAAAAAGTACGTACAGTAAGATAAGTATTGCGAAATAGAACTGTAAAAGCATTGATATGGTTTCTTAGCCATACAATGGTTTAAAAGTAATAAAACATATATTCAGTCATATATACATTAGGCTAACATACTCAACTGGTGCTTCTAACTAAGCCTACCCCAGTGTGCCTGACCTAAGCCTAACACGTGGAAGGGGAGTAAGTAAGTAGCTTTAAGTTAAGTTGGTTTTGCCAAGGTTTGTTTCAAGAATTCTCGTCTAAGGGTTTAGTCAACACCATACCTCTGAATAGAATGATGGAGGATTGGTATCTCCTTCAGGGGTCTCTCTCGATATCCCAGTCACCCGCGAGGGTAAACCGGAAACGCCGTAGCTGGATTTCTCTGCACGAGAAAGGCAGCGGGTCTCTTCAGCGCGTCGAGGAAGGAGGGGGACAGCGTCCGCGGGCAGCTGGAATCTGCTGGATGTCTTCGCAGAGGGACGGCTGTTCAGCTCCTTAAGCGTACTGCACCATAGTTTGCGCTTTAGCGGCGATAATGGTATCAGCAGCTTCACCACCACAGGATAGCAGGCTGCAGCGACAGAGTGCTAGATTTACCAACACGGGGTCGTGCAGGCAGCTGGCTTCAGTAGCTCGTACAACAGGCATTGCTTAAGGCAACGTTGGTAATATTTATACCTGACAGGTGCCGGGTTTGACGCAAGTTTGCTGGACATAAGACGTCAATTAAAGATGTCACTAGGAAGTGATAGTTATCAGTTGCTCATTAGAGTTCTATTACTAATCAAAACATAGCAAGCGGGGATTTCCAGGTTTGCTGAGTATTTATCTTGTTGAAGAACTCGGAGTGTTATCTAGGAATATCAGATAGTGACTATTGCTCTGTCATTGCACTAATTGGTCGCAAAGGAAGTGGCAGAGGGAACTATGCTGGAATGTGGCTCTGTTCGTGTGAGGCCAGAGATGACTTTTCAGAAAATCGCACTTGAACGGTTATGCCAATATAGGGAATAAATGGATTTATAGCCGAATAGGGGCATAAGGTCACAGTATCGATCAGGAACCTAGATAAACACGCAACAGGCGGAGCCGATCATCGACGAGAGTGACCAAGCACTCACTGACTCAATAACACCAGCAATGACCTATGGTGCTGGTGCTGCTGTAACGTCACTTCCTCTCCGGTAAGGACTGAAGCCGCCCCTTGCCTGCATCCGCCGCCAGGGTCCCGCCGCATCGCTTTCCCCCGAAGCAAGGAACCAACGCGACCAACGTGCCACACTGCATCACAGCTCCCTGACGCCGAGTAGAGCCTTTGTTTGTTTTCTTGAAGGTACTGTCCTGAGAGAGTCTAGTTGTGACACCGGCCCCAATGCTGCGCTCCTCGCATGCAGACTGTACCCCTGATAACTCTTTTGTGCGTTGAACGAATAACTCCCGTTGGGGTTATCTGTTGCCAGAGACACTTGAAACTGAGAACCTATTTTTGAGTAACCATAAAGCATATTCGTACTGTGGATTTTTGTCGTTAAGGTCTTGTGTTGATTATATAAAGCATACTTATTTTTTGATGCACCCCGGTGTGGTGTCCGTTTGTAGGGGTTCATCTATATTACTGTATGTGCTCACAAATGCTTAACACACTGCCTCTGAGAAAAACCTGTCAGCTCATGCCAAGCTACCAAGGGAGTGAGCAGGGGTTATCTACAGTGTGTAAACTCCCTTGCCCTGACGTAGACGAAAGGTCCCTACTTGACAAAGGTGTATACCGTTGCCAATTAAAGACTCCGGGATCTAACAGTTGCATATCAAGGCAGGTTTGCAGCCAATTATCAGAATCCGTCTTTTGGTACTGCTACTGTGTGGAGATGTGACCACTTATGAAAAAGGATTTTTACGCCCCAAAGAGTGGGGCTGAATCCTACTTGGTCTACTTCCTTTTGGAATAGAGCCCATTTATTGTGTTGTTATGAAGTCTTTGCAACCGGATCCCAACTGCTGGTGCTGGGTTCTCTCTTACAACACCCATTTTAAGGATGTGTGTGATTCTTTTGTGCGTTGAAATCAGAAAAACCTGACCCTCACTACGCTTTTTGAATCGACTTGTTTTGGCCTCTGTTTGGGTTGGTTTATGTTTTCCGATTATGAGTAAGTATAAATGGGCAAGGGAATATGTTTAGTCTATATTCCTTGCAGGTTTTTGTGCACTGTTTACTATTCCTGTGTTTACTAGTGTATTGGCACAATATCAGACCTGCCAACTTGCAAATAAAATTCACCATGTGAGGAGGGGTGGAGCAGTGTTCCGGGAATTACCCACGAGGCACTCTGCCCCTCACCAAACCCACCACCCCTCGCCCCCCATTTAAAAACACGAAGGTATGCTGAGGCTGTTGCCGATGTCCTGGAGTGTTTTCACACCCTTAATGGACATCAGCTGCTTACTGCCTCCAAAGACAAGCTTAAAAACCACTTTGTGTAGTGGTTTCCAGTCTTTCCTGCCACCATGTGATTTCAGCTCCTCACTAGGTATCCATAAGAAGAGAGCCAACATTGTGTGACACATGGTGGCATCATGGGAATTGGCAGGCCTGCAATATGCACTGTGAAGTGACCTATAATATAACAGGTGCCCTTGTGACTGGCAGTACCTTGGTGTTGTGAAACTAGAGAGGCCTCTGTGCCCTCTATTGCTGGAATTGTGTTGGTGTACCAAGGTGCCTCCAGGTGTGTTGAGCTAGCCATGAATCCCCGCCCTAAGATAGACATTGGTTGTCCTGCGAGAGGGAGAGAAAACGGCAAGTGGGTGGCAGCTCCAGAAAGTATTGATCACACCTGTGTATAGCACCACAACTGTCGAGCGGTGTGAACAATAATGGCAGCCCAAATGCCCTGTAAGACCTACCACCCTCTGTAGAGTGTTCTGCTCAAGAGGTACTTTAATATCCCCTATGGTGAGGAAAAACAGGTTAGATATACACAAGCGAAACTGCGAACAGGGTCAATACTCTCCAGCAAGTGCATATTTTTGCACATTAGTGAAATGGAGCCTGGTGGAAATAAAGTACAGATCCTGGGAACTGTGCTGAAGACCTTAATTTCTCTTCCCCTTCACCCAAGAATAATCGTAGAATAAGGAATACGTACTCTGGTGGCGGTCATTGATGCACTTGCTCACTGGTGGTGGAGTGTGCTGTAAAATTGTACTCTGCAGCGAATTGGTGCCAATTATGTATTTTTGATGCAGGATAGGTTGCAGCTCCTATTTAAAACTGGAACCCTCCTGGACTAAAATACATTTTTACTTGTCTCACTGGTCTGGGCAGACCAGTGTGGCTTCATTGGACCTGAAAATGGTAAGCACTGCTGGTGGCAAAACCAGTCTAGAATATGTTGCCTTCCCTTTTGGTGATGGTGAGTATAGATTCAGATCCCGGCTGAGAAAAACGGAAATGGAACCCCGCGTAGCAGGAGACCAAGCCCAGATTTTGGGTCTAGGGGCCAGGTAGTCCGGGGGAAATTCACAAAGTTTCACAATGTCCAGGAAAATGTAATCATGGCACCATTACAACAGAAAGATCATCTTATTACAGCTGTATAAACACAATAGTCCTTATTGTTACTCCCAATTCCTAAGTGTTCCTCTCAAAGCAGCTTCCGTACAATATCAGCGTCAAACTAAAAGTCAGGGAGTGTTGCTCTCAGCGTCGTGACCAGGGGATGTCGTTAATTGATCAGTCGGGTCTTGCGTCACGTCTGCCACTACCCCATCACGGCTCGTCTTAGTGGCTAGGTAAGTGCTGTTCAATTCCCAGAGGTTCTTTGGTCTACTCCGTGGAGGCAGGAGTTCACTTAATAGTTGCGTCTGAGTGCTACAGTATATTGTGTCTCGTGACCACTGTGCCATCGTGGGAACAGGTCCGCGCGACCAGCAGATAGACACCCTACGCCTGGCTATTTGGAGTCCCATGTCTACCAGTCTACCAGTCTAACAAGTAACAGTTTAGAATAGCTAGGTAAGGCCAGTGCCGGTTCTGGTGCGAGAGACATTTCAGTAATCTGTCCCAGCTCCTTGAAGACCAGATCCCAGAAGAACGAAATCGCAGGGCAAGACCAGGCCAAATGGAGAAAATCAGCAGGTCGTGTAGTGCAATGCTCGCATGCTGGCTCCTCCCGCACACCAAATCTGTGCAATCTCTCTGGGTTATAGTATATCCTATTGAGGAATTTACAGTGTAATAGTCTGTGCCTACCGTTCAGAGAGACATGCCGGGTGCTGGTGCAGCAGTAAGTCAACATTGTGTCATCAGTGTCTCTATTCAAATCTCGCTGCCAGGCCAGCCGGGCCTTGGTATAGTGATTTTCTCTATAGGACATAGACAATTTATAAATTGTGGAGACTATCCTCAACAGTGATTTCGCCTGTATGGTGTGGGTTAATGCCGAAAGTTCCATCAGTTCGAGTAAGTCACCCCCTAAAATATTCAGTAGAGCATGTCATGCTCTGTGGAACTGAAAACGTGTGAGCATTGTGGGTAGCGGGTCACCGGAGTGAAACTTCCCCCAAGTCTTGGCTTCACCACCTTTGAATAACTCGCCCACAGTCTGTATTCCTAGTATGTTGAGTGCTCGTGTAACCCCTTTATCTCTGCACGGGGCAGCCAGCGGCACCAATCAAGCAGGGGAATATGGTGAGTAGAGAATCGTTCCTGCCTGTTGTTGAAATAGGTGGTGCCACGCGTGTGTCGTTGCGTTGATTGAGTGTAGAATACCCGTTCTACAATCGGCAGCTAGAATCATCAACGCCGGCAGTGGCCATGGAGCCACCACAGCTGTTTCTATGTGGAGAGGCGGGATGTCTGGAGAACCATGCATCTAACAGTATGCGTGTGCACACTGCACAGCTCTGTAGTATAAATCAAAGTCTGGGGCACCTAGACCACCCATGTAGTATGGTAGGGTTAGATTCTGCCACTTGACGTGCGCCTGCTTATCTGCCCAAGCCAACTTCACCATCCGGTTAGTAAGTCGGCGGAAAAAAGAGCATGGGAGAACCATGGGAATATCTGAGAATAGAAATAAAAGGCGTGGCAACCGCACCATCTTCATGATGGAAATTCTGCCTAGCAAGGACAGAGGGAATTTGATCCAACCTTCCAAATCATCTTCCAGTTTGCTGAGGGCCGCACCATAGTTTTCCCTGAACACAACCTCCGAATCTGTATGCACTCCTATACCCAGGTATCTTACCGCGTCCGTAGACCACTGCAAAGGGTAGAGTCCGGTTCAAGTTGAGGTGTGGTAGGTTTGAGTGGGAATATAATGGATTTCGGCCAGTTCATGCGTAGGCCTGACAGAGCGCCAAAGTAATCCACTTCGCGCAGGACCGGGGGAAGGTTGGTTTCCGGATCTCGAACATATAGTAGGGTGCCATCTGCGCATGTGGAGAATATACGCTGATAGCTCGGGAATCTAATACCTCTGTACCCATGGTATTCTCTCAGTGCGAAAGACTGCTCAAATTGTAAGTCCAAATCCTGCCAGGCACAAAGCCTACCTGTTCCGGTGCAACTACAGCCGGGACTAGGGGGATTAATTGATTCACGAGAATTTTGCGAATATTTTCGGATCTGCATTGAGTAGTGAGAGAGGGCGGTAAGAGGCACATTCATCTGGTGACTTGCCCAGTTTCAGGATAGCCACAATCACAGCTTCTCTCATTGAAGGTGGCATAGATCCAGCAACGCACATACCGTCAAAGAGTGGAGGCAGCTGGGGAAGTAGGAGGTCCAAGAAGGCCTCATAAAAGGAAACTTAGAGGCCGTCTGACCCTGGGGCGCTCCCCGCTTTCATGTTGGATAGGGCTAAGATTTCTTCTCTTACAATAGGTCTCATGAGGAATTCCCTGTGAGTGTTAGTGATCCATGGCAGTTTTATGTGCGTTAGGTAATCTGTGATTTCCTCCTCTGTGCAGCCACTACAGGAAGTATAGAGCTCAGAATAATATCGACTGAATCTTTCTGCCACTTCTGTCTCTTCAGTCAGGATCTCTCCTTCTGCTGACCTGATTTCGGCTACTAGTGTTTTCTTCCGGCGTTTCTTAAGCAATTGGGCCAGTACTGCCCCTGGTCTTTCGCTCTCTCCATATGCATGCGCTGTGGCATATTTACCAAGGTGTTTCACTTCGTCATCTGCCGTCGCATGATCTTGCTGAAGCAGGCCTGTGAGTTCCCGCTTGATGGTATCACACGGACTCAACAGGTGACTTTGTTCCAAAATCTTTAGTTTTTCCTCTAATTCCATCAGACGTTTCTGAATGGCTCTGAGGACCCCAGAGTGTTTAGATATTGTGACCCCGCGGATATGGACTTTGAACGTCTACCAGACGACTTGGTAGCTTTCAACCGAAACCCACGTTCTTTTCAAAAAACGTTTCAATGGCTTCAGCTAATTCTTCCTTAAAAACTGGATAAAGCAAGGAGTATGGTGTGAACCTCCAAGTGAAAGGAGTAATGGTCCTGCGGGGTGTGTCAATTACCAATAGGATCGGGAATGGTCTGAAAATGTGCAGGGAAGTACGCTGCTAGAGCGAACCCTCTCATCGAGGGCCCTAGCTCCCAGCCAATAATCAACACGGGTATGTAGATTATGGTATGCTGAGTAGTGTGTAAAGCCTCCTATGTTTGGGTGTCTCTGGCGTCATACATCGCCTAAATCGAACCGAACCATTGCGCTCTCTACTACTCTAGCAGCCGCCGTAATGTGTATCTCCGGCCCCCCCGATCTATTGAGACTTGGGTCCCTGACCATGTTGAGGTCACCTCCCCAAAGCTGCAGTCCATCTCTTTCTCGGCCTATTCTGCCTGCCAGAACCGTAAAAAACTCAGGGTTGTCGAAGTTGGGGCCGTAGATGTTAACAATGAGCAGGTCCATACCCAACCCTGTGCACCTAGAAATTGTGTAATTTACCATTTCTGTCCGTGTCGACTAGTTCGAGAGTGAGGGCCGACTTAGGTATGACCCAAGTAAGTACCCCCGCGCATGAGTAGCAAATCCTGCTCTTTGAGTGTTGCCATGCAAACCTCTGCTACGCATCATAGGGCAGTTGGGTGGGAGATGAGTTGAGATGACGAATTGGGACTGTTTTGCGCGCTGTGCCGCTTTGTTTGTCAAATTTCAACATTGTCTGTGCTTGCTACCTGCCAGATCGGCGCTCCGCTTGCCTGCATTGTTAAAGTGCATTTTAGGAATTGTTTAACTGTGCCTTGCGTGTTTGGCTGTACTCCCCCCCTCCGCCTCCATTTTGTTTGTTGTCTGTCGTCGTCAGAAGCCCGCCCCGCCTCCCAGCTGAGACGCCCTCGCCCCTCCCCTTCCACCATCCATATATGACAGTAGTTCCCGCGCGCAGCGTTCACGCGCAGCGTCCGCGCCCAACCCGCGCCGAAGGTGCGCCAAAGGTAAGCCCGTCTACGCCCGTCCGCGCCTGGACCGCGCCCAGCGCCAGACCCCCTGCCCCTCGCGCTGCCCAGCCCTCCCGCATTACCTACGATGCCACCACCCTCCTAGCCCTTAACCCCGGCCGCGCCCCCAACTGCTTCCAAGCCGCTCCTGGTCGCACCCATGGACCGTTCTCCTGCCCCTCCTGCAAATTTAGCGGCACCGACAACATCTCCGCTACGACCACAACACAGATTCCCGACCCCAACCACCTAGAATGCATCCTTCTCAACACCCGCTCGATCCACAGGCACGCCATTGACCTCTGGAACCTACTTGACACCATCTCTCCTGACGTCGCCTTCCTAACGGAAACATGGATGAACGCTTCCTCCGCCCCTGACATCGCCATCACTATCCCTGATGACTATAAGATCACACGCAAGGACCGCACTGACCATACAGGAGGTGGTATCGCCATCGTCCATAAGAAAACTATCCGCATCTCAACCAGCTCTGACGCCAACCTCGCCAACTCCGAACACCTTCACTTCCAGATCCACATCGACCCCAAGACCACACTCAGAGGCACCCTCCTCTACAGACCACCAGGACCGCGCGCAAAATTCAGTGAAGACATCACGGACTTCATCACTCCACACGCGCTCCCCTCCAAAGACTACATCCTTCTGGGAGACCTCAACTTCCACCTTGAAAAGAGCAACGACCGCAACACCGCCACCCTCTTGGACAACCTCGCCAACCTCGGACTTAAACAACTGGTCACTTCCCCCACCCACATCGCAGGTCACACTCTCGACCCCATCTTCACCTCCAGCAACCATGTCTCCTTCAGCCACACTACGGATCTCCTCTGGACTGACCACAGCTGCGTTCATTTCACCTACAACAAGCCGAAACCCACCATCCACCTCCAACCAACTCTACAAAGAAACTGGAACAAAATCACCACAGAACAGATCTCCACATCGCTCCTTCAAACCTCCCCAGCCCTCTCTTCTAACGCCAATGAAGCCGCCTCCAACCTCACCCTTTGGTTATCCAACACCGCCGACAACTTAGCACCACTGAAAAAACGTCAACACAAACCTGGCATCAAAAAGGCCTCATGGTTCAACGACGACCTCAAGAAGTCCAAGAAACTGTGCCGCTCCCTTGAAAAGACCTGGAAAAAAGACCCATCCACCAGCAACAAGGACGCCTTCAAAAGCGCCATCCGTACTCACCACCAACTGATCCGAAAAGCCAAGAAAACAGCATTCAAAGATCGACTTGACAACAACGCCCACAACAGCAAGGAACTTTTCAACATCGTCAAGGAATTTTCCAACCCCTCGGCCAACTCCAACGACATCACCCCCTCTCAAACCCTCTGCGATTCCCTAGCCTCTTTTTTCCACAACAAGATTGCTGACATCCACAATAGCTTTGACAACCAACCCGGAAGCCAACCCACCCTACCATCAGCTGACCATCTTCCCCCCGCTAACACCCTTAACGCCTGGAACCCAATCTCCACTGAGGACACCATCCGCCTGATGAATTCCATCCACTCTGGTTCCCCCACAGACCCATGCCCTCACCACATCTTTAACAAAGCAGACTCCATCATAGCTCCGCACCTCCGAGACGTCATCAACTGCTCCTTCAACTCCGCTACCTTCCCAGAAGACTGGAAACACGCTGAACTCACCGCCCTTCTGAAAAAACCAACAGCAGACCCCACCGAACTCAAAAACTACCGCCCCATCTCGCTTCTTCCATTCCCGGCCAAAGTCATCGAGAAAGCTGTCAACATCCAGCTCGCCGCCTTCCTCGAAGCCAACAAATCACTCGACCCCTCACAATCTGGCTTCCGAGCCAATCACAGCACTGAGACCGCCCTCATCGCAGCAACAGACGACATTCGAACTCTATTGGACAATGGAGACACAGTCGCCCTCATCCTCCTCGACCTCTCTGCAGCCTTCGACACAGTCTGCCACAGCACCCTCCTACAACGCCTCAGAAATATCGGAATCCAAGGAAAGGCACTGGAATGGATCACCTCGTTCCTCACCGGAAGAACCCAGAGAGTTCGCCTCCCACCATTCAAGTCCGAGGCCTCTGAAATCATCTGCGGCGTACCACAAGGATCCTCACTCAGCCCCACCCTCTTCAACGTATACATGAGCCCCCTTGCGGCCATCGCTCGCCAACACAACCTCAACATCATCTCTTACGCGGATGATACTCAACTGATCCTATCCCTCACCAAGGACCCCAGCACCGCCAAAACTAACCTACACGAGGGAATGAAAGAAGTCGCTGAATGGATGAAACAAAGCCGTCTGAAACTGAACTCAGACAAAACAGAAGTCCTCATCTTAGGTAAATCCCCCTCTGCATGGGACGACTCTTGGTGGCCGGAAGCCCTCGGAAAAGCACCCATCCCGACAGACCACGCACGGAACCTAGGCGTCATCCTGGATTCTTCACTCTCTATGAACAGACACGTCAGCTCCGTATCCTCTTCCTGCTTTAACATTCTTCGCATGCTCAGAAAAACATTTCGCTGGATCCCCTCCGAAACAAGGAAAACAGTCACCCACGCTCTGGTCACGAGCCGACTGGACTACGGAAACACCCTCTACGCAGGTACTACCGCAAAACTCCAGAAGAAACTACAACGAATCCAAAACGCCTCAGCCAGGCTCATATTAGACATCCCACGCAACGAACACATCTCTGGTCACCTTAAAGACCTCCACTGGCTACCCGTCAATAAGAGGATCACTTTCAGACTGCTTACCCACGCACACAAATCACTCTACGACATCGGACCAGAGTGCCTCAACTCTCGACTGTCCTTTTATACCCCCTCCCGCCAACTTCGCTCCTCCAGCCAAGCCTTCGCCACTGTACCTCGCATCAACAAGACCACCATGGGAGGCAGATCCTTCTCATACCTGGCTGCCAAAACATGGAACTCTCTCCCTGATTACCTTCGCCTCACCCAGAATCACCTAGCGTTCAGAAAGCAGCTTAAAACATGGATATTTGACAAATAATCCTCCTCCCCTTCCTAAGCGCCTTGAAACCCTCTGGGTATGTAGTGCGCTATATAAATGTTATGACTTGACTTGACTTGACTTGTAGCAGGGCCACATCTATGTCCTGTCTCGTAAGGTATGTAGGGACCTTACATAGCTTCCTGTAGTCATTAAACCCTCTAACGTTCCAGGTGAGTGCTCTGAGAGTGTCCTCTTTTGTGTTTGTTTATTTATTTATTTTTATTTATACAAGATTTGTAATGCGCATGGCTGCCCCAGCGACGAGGCGTCCCAGCGCAACCAGAACCGGCAGCGAGAACAGGGGGCCTACAAACATGGAAGATTAGAGTGGGGACCAACCATGTTTTTTAATGATTTCCGAAATGGCAAAAGATTGGGGGTCGATCGAATGCTAACTGGCAGAGAATTCCAAAGCTTGGCTGCCATGAAACAGAAAGAGCGACCCCCGGTCCTTGAACTCCTCACTCTAGGGACACAGACCAAACCGTGGTGTGCGGAGCGCAAGGTGCGCCTGGGCAAATAGGACTTCAGCAGGCCAGATAGCCCAGTAGGGGCTTGCTGTCTCAGGATTTTGTGCGCAATGCACAGCACCTTGAACTGAATACGGGCTTCGATCGGTAACCAATGCAGTTTCAGAAGCACTCGTGCAACAGATTGGGATCTTTGGAGTCCCACTAACTAGCGGGCTTCTGCATTTTGGACCCTCTGCAGGCGTTTGATACTTGCCTTATTGACCCCTAAATATAGGGCGTTGCCATAGTCAAGCCTCACAAGAATGGAGGCGTGCATGATGGTTTGGCGAACGCTGGGCGGAAAGATACCAAGCAAAGGCCTCATACCTCTCAGGAGGTCAAAGCAAACCACAGCAACAGCTCTTGTCTGCTTCTCAAATGTTAAACCGGAGTCGAACCAGACACCCAGGTTCTTTACCATCTCCTTCGGAAGCGGGGCAGGTTTCAGATGTTCAGGCCACTACTGCTCGGACCAGAGCTCCTAGTCCTTCTCAAGAGAAGAATCTCGGACTTGCTGGCATTTAGTTGAACGCAATTAGCTTTCATCCAGTCCGAGATAATCGCCAGATCCTCTTTGAAGGACTCCAGGTTGGCGCGACTCTTTTTAGAAAAAGCAATGACCAGCTGGGTGTCATCCGCATGCGACACTAGGGACAGACCCCTGCCTCTGGCCACCTCCGCTAAGGGTCCCACGTACAGGTTGAATAGAAGTGGGCTTAAAATAGAGCCTTGGGGTACCCCTCTACACAGGACCTGGTCCGGCGAGTGGAAAGGTGGCACAGATACTTGAAATGATCGCTCTTCCAGAAAAGATCGAATCCAGACCAAAGCCTCACCCATGACTCCGATTGTCCAAAGCCGTTGGAGAAGGATCGTATGGGATACCGTATCAAACGCGGCACTTAGATCCAGCAGGACCAAGGCCGCAGAGTCGCCTTCATCCAACCGACTTCGGATAGTCTCCGTAACAGCGAGAAGAGCTGATTCGGTGCTGTGGCAAGGGCGAAACCCGTGTTGGGAAGGATCAAAGATATTGTGTTCATCTATATATCTAGACAAGATGGTATTAACATGTGCTTCCACAACCTTCGCCATAAATGGAAGTTGGGAGATGGGGCGATAGTTACCAGGGTCGTCCGGGTCAAGTGAGGGCTTCTTTAATAGTGGAATGATTTTAGCATGTTCGAGAGCTACTCAGACTCCATTGGAGGCATTATGAGGTGAGTCTAGGTTGTCGTACCAGATCTGGCTGTGGTGCAAGTATGATTCAGAATGTTTGTGTGTGGTCGAATGTGTAACACAGGATAGGTTTGAAAAGCGGAGTCTCATGCTCCCCCCAACCCCCACCCACATCAGGTCATCCCCAACTGCGACCCGACAAAATATACCCAAACCCCCCTGAACAGAACATTTGAATTGCAGTCCTGAACTACATAACTGTAATTCGAAATCTCCCTCCCTCCTACCCCCAACACAATCCCCAAACAGTGCTAGGCACACATGGACGGACGTTCCTCACCTATTTGGGCAATACGCACCAACTAATCTCTATTTTGTTCTTTCAGCCAACTTTCCACAATGGCACTGCTGACCTATAGGACATCTCTGTCAGTCCTTTCTTGTATCTTGTACCAGGCTAGCTTGAATATATAGCCCCCCCCCCTGCACTTAGTGAGCCCATTTCACTTATTACAGATCAACAATAAGACAAATTGTGGAGTCCCCTCTATGCAACTAAGACCTTAAACTTCTAGTCTCCTTGGGGGTTCCATGTAGGGAGCCATACCTCTGCTGACGGTCGCTAGAGCCACAACAAACCTGATCGGGATCTCGGACAGACAGGGAATCCGTCTTGCTCATCCATTTGTCCAACAACTGCTCCCTCCAAGACGCTGGAGTCTGGGCTACTCCGCAGCTCTTTAGCCAATTCCTTCAAGGCCTTTTGTAATCATTTTGGTTCTGTGAAGATTCAGGAGTGCCCGAGGCTGTTCACCTGCAAACGGGCCAGGTAGAGCATGCGTAGTCAATTTGCTTATCTCTTAACTTACTCTTCAACGGAGAAAATTGTCTACAGACTTCCTGAACCAGAGGTGTGAAATCCTGGTATAACGAATGTTAGAACCTTCGTATTGAAGTGATTTTTGTTCTCTGGCTGCCGACAGCGTCATGGAGGGGCACCATGGCTAGGGCGAAGGCCCAGGGAACGGTGCACGCTTTCTACTACAAACATGGGTGAGAAGATCTTCTCGCCAAGGAGGGCAACTAGAAGTTTCTCCACAAATTTTTCCATCTTGCCAGTCTGTGTCGACTCCGGCAGGCCCGTAATTCTCAGATTATTGCGTCGGGAACACTCTTCTAAGTCCTCCGCTTTATCTTGTAGCACCTGTAGCACCTTCCCCAGCTGCTTGTTGTCTGTGCTTCCTCCACTTATGTCATTCTCTGTTCTGTCATGCTCAGCCTTTTGGCCTGCTTATCGAGTCTCTCCGACATCCTGTCCATCCTGTACCACAGTGAGTCCATCTTAGCACCCAAGACCAAGAGGCTTCTCTGAAGGCCCTTCTCCATAACTGCTAGCATTGAGCGGCTGTCCCCTTTCGAATCCTCCGGTGACTGGTCATGCGAGGTATCACCATCTTCAGAGGTGTTGTCCCCCGGCTTCGCTTTTCTTTGTTCAAACGTGAGTTTGGACTGGGTTTTTTCGACTCTCCCCATCTTGCACGGAACCAAAAAGCAGTCTGTTCATGGAGGTCACTAATGTCGGTAAAGGCAACAACAATCAACTGCCCACACGAGTGTGCCACCTTAACCGCAGGTTCCCCCCAACAGGCAGCGCATGATCCAGCTCAAGTCTTCTGTGTAGCTTCTTCATGGCGCCGTGTCTACTCGAGTGTCAGAGCCCCGACCCTCGCCGGTGTCGCCAAATTAGTGTCCCAGTCCCTCCCAACGTGCAGACAGCACCTCATGTTTATTCTCTGTCTGTCGTGGCCCAATGACCGGCTAGCGGCCACAGCAGGTCTTGAGGCACAATCAGGGGCACCACTATGGGGCTAGGGGCTGCGCTGTATCCCACTTTGCTGAAAGTATTTCATAGGTCCAGTAAGACACACGGGGAATCCAGCTCCCATCAACTCGGGTCACCACTATGCATGGACCCTCCTGGGCTGGCTGCCACAGAACGGGGACAGCAGGGTACCAGTATCTCACCATCCGCTCTGAATGGCAGCCTAAAATGGAGGAAGGCATTCAGGTCCCACCAGGGTCGGTCAGGGGCAAGGCGCCAGCAGGCCGCGTCTCTCTGCCTTGGTTTTCGTGACCATTATGGGGCAACCCGCCTCCAACCGCTTCAAGGGCCTTTACCGCAGTCAGTATACCTTCACACCGTCCAGGAAGGATTGGGTCTGAAAATGCGCCTGCCTCAGTTTCTATAGCCTCCCCCACTCAGCAGGCAACTTACTGCGTCGCAGCTGTCCCCCTCAGGTGACCTCCTTATGCGTGTGCTGTAGAAAAGGAAGGTGGGTGAAAGGCACCACCAGCCACGCTGCGCCTCCCGCCGATCACCTGGGGAAGGACCGGAATGATCATGACCGGGCTTCAGGAGTTCTACCGAATATGCCTGCAAAGCAACGCTCTGGCAGGCACGCCGCCGTGTCGGTGGGCGACAGGGATCCCTGCATCAGATTCGCCCCGGGAAATCGGCCCATCTCCCCTCCGTCTGCTAACGGCTCGCCCGCTAAGACGAGGGCTCCACCCAGCCTGGTCAGGAGATCCGTTTCCGCGAAGCGACAGTCTGCTCTACCGCCTCCACTACAGACCGCGGCTCAGCTCCTCCTGCAAGGCCGCATCAGTCCAGGCTTGGTTGCATCGCTGCTCTCTGGGTGCAGGGTGCTTCAGAGAGCTCAGTCGATTCACCGAGCCGTCTGACCTCCGTTGAGGGTCTCTGGAGGTTGTACGCTTTAGTCAGCTGCAGGAAAATTGATGAATTGTGCGTTGGCGGATCGGAGCGAGTCGCTCAGGTGGCCATCTTCTAGGCTAACACGCAGAACCCCCCCCCCCCCAAATTTCCCAAACTTGTTCAGTCTCTGGCTGTGGTGTCAACTTCCCGGGTTCAAATTAATACCAAAACTAAAAGAGAGGTTCTTTCTCAGTTTAGTGATCCTCAACATCAGGCAGAAATTAAAGCATTCAACCATGAACCACGTGAAAATTGTTTTTAGGGCTGTAGATCGTTCACTGGTACAGAGCAGGGTCAGGTTTTCCACCATAGACTGAGAATGAGCCAGTCCCTCCTCCGGCCCCTCCAGCATTTAAGTGGCAAGCTTGAGATTATAATCTTATCCTCAGCAGCATTTCCTCAGAAGATCCGCTCAGACTTGCCAAATTGAACCCCCTAGCCAGTTTGTAAACTAAGGAATGTACACCTACTGGGTGGTCCATCAACGAAGTGTTCCTGCAAAAATGACCGATCCGAATGGACTCTCCTCTGTATGGAAGACCTACGGGCATGAGAATAGTCAGGAAATTGACTCCAGAAGTGACATCAGCCCTCATGGGGTCCAAATCCTGCTGAGAGCATCAACATGTCCATGTATCCCACACTGATCAATAGCGTCTGTGGGTGGAATCTGAGCAGGCCTTGTCCATGTAAAAGAGAGCGTCTGGCCTTTACAAGTGAGACCTCAAAGATTCCAATCTACCAGTTGGAGTTGGTTGTGTAGGACAAAGGGATGCATTGCCCAAGAGGGCCCAGGAGCAGATCCATAATGAGGAAGATGATGATTGCATGATAAATCTAGCAGGATTACGAATGAAGGCAATGCCCTTCATAATGGAGCTATCAAAATGCTCTCTGATGCTTGTCTCCTAATGTGGAAAGTTACTATGGGAATCATAGTGAAGGTGGGGGGGCCGGTGGGGGGGGCAGTCATGATTGAGTCCTGAACACTCATGGAGAAAAGCTTCCATTTCTAGGGTTAGTGGATCTGCCCCCAGCTGTTAACAAAGGATTCTGGTAGGTCATTGTTGGAACCGGCAGTGTCTGGTTGGCTGAATAGATGCCCCTAGCCAGACAGAACTACTGCTCCTGTCAAGGGTAGGTGATTACACTCTCTGTGTAACTGTGCTCACCCTTGGGTAGTTTGGCACTGAGCAGTCCAGCTTACTACAGAGGCAATGTGTTAAGCAAAGGTGCAACAGCCACTTGCGACAAATACACTGAGCGTCACAAAAGAAACTTCACATAGGTTATATGTAATAACGTTTATATTCAACAAACACATTCAGTCATTATACTATGACCATCATATACTTTTGGGCATGAAACACATTTGGAAATCTTACAAGCAGTACTAAGACCACTTGTATTGTTATGATATCCATATGATGCACACTGTGGATGATTCCTAATCAACCCCCTCAGTTGAGAGAGAGCATCCTTATGTGGTGCACAATATTAAAATTATGCACATATTTGAAAATAGAACACTTTTTAGCAGGACTGCGAGGCAGAGCCACACAGAAAAACCCAATGTCAAACTGTATTGTGCTTTTGGCAACAGTAAACGTATAATGCGGCAACGCTGTCCGGTGGCGTGAATCACAGGCGGTCTACACGCGATGTAAACGAGGGAGAGGTTAGCAGCCACTCTGGAAGTTCACCCACAGGTCTCAAAACACAAAGGAGTCACACAGTGTCTTAAGCCACTTCTGAACTCTCTCAGAAGCGTTTCTTCAACCCGGTCACTCTCTCGCTACTACCTGGCGCCAAGATGTCTTCCGGAGGGGCCAGGTGTGGAGAGAGCAGTTAGTCCGCTGTGATGAGGGTCAACAAGGGAACAACTGATGAATGTGCAGAAACATAAGGAAACCTCTCGATAGGGTGTGGCGACACGATCATTACACAATGATCCGGGTCGTGCCCAGACAATCCAGTCAACTGCGTCTGGTGCGCTTAGGGATGAGTCTCACCAGGCACTAAAGATTTCAAACATGAGGAGTTGCAAATTCTGCTCCTCCCTGGAAATGAGGCATAATGGTGCACATTTGGTTGCACCAGGCAATTCCAGTCAGACACACAAAGAAGAGTTGCAATTCTGTACCTCCGTGGAAATGATGCACAACGCCCAGTGCCCAATGATAAATGTTGCACCAGATTGTTGTTGTTATTGTTATTGTTATTTTTGATTTGTAACGCGCCCAATCACCTGCAGGCCTCTAAGCGCTCGGAAATCGATGGTTCAAACAACAACTTTAGCAATACAGAGAAGGCATCCACTAGCCTAGTTGGCACTCAAGGACCTCCTAAACAGCAGCGTTTTTAACCCCTTTCTAAAGCGTAGGAGGTTCTCTTCCCTGCGCAGCGACTCAGGTAGTGTGTTCCATAGCTGAGGAACTAACACCGAGAAGGCTCTTCCTCCCTTGGTGACAAGTTTGTACCGAGGGCAGACCAATAATTGAGAGTCTGAAGATCTAAGAGTTCTCATTGGACTGTACACCGCCACACGGTCTTTGATGTATGTGGGCGCCATGCCATAGATGACTTTGTGGGCTATACACAAACTTTTAAATTCCACTCGCTCCTTAATAGGGAGCCAATGGAGGCTCTGTAACAGGGGAGATGCTTTGGTTCGTCTTGGCAGTCTAAAAATGAGACGAGCACCATCATTCATCACAACCTGTAGCCTATTTGTCAAGATTTTTGGCAGGCCAAGGTAGAGGGCATTTCCGTAGTCTATCCTTGAGATCACGGTGGCTGCGACAATAGAGCGTAACATGGATTGGGAGATGACGGGTACTAGCTTCCGTAGCTGTCTGTTAATGTTGGTGCAGCTACCCACCACTGAAGAGATCTGGTTGACCATTGATAGGTCACAATCTAATTTAATCCCCAGGCTCTTCACGTTCAGGCTGGGTTTTGGAGCCGGGCCTAACTCTGCGGGCCAGTAGAGGTCACACCATGGTGAGGTGGCGGATGGAATCACCAATACCTCAGTCTTGTCTGGGTTGATTTTTAGAAGATTTTCTGTCATCCATTGGACCGTGTACCTCAAAATGTTCTGAGTTTGGAGTTGTGCAGCACTTGTGTTGTCGACACTCAGCAACAGCTGCGTGTCGTCCGCGTAGTTAAATACTGTGCAGCCCATGCGCGCCAGAGAAGCAATCAGAGGTTGCAGGTATAGGTTAAATAGAAGTGGGGACAGGGCCGAGCCCTGGGGCACCCCACATTCTAATTTCCCCACTGCGGAAGTTTCATCCCCAAGTTGTATTCTTTGGGTCCTTCCTAACAGAGAGGACTGCAACCATCTGAAGGCCAGGCCTTTGATGCCAAAGTCACTCATTCTTTCCAGCAGCAGAGCATGGCTGACGGTATCGAACGCCGCTGAAAGGTCTAGCAAGATCAGGGCGCTCGGTTTTTTACCGTCAGCCAGGCCTCTCAATTCATCCAGCATCGAGAGCATCACCAACTCGGTGCTATGATGCGCTCGGAACCCTGCCTGTCGTTCATGAAGTAGATGATGAGACTCCAGATACATGGACAGGGATTTTAGTACGTGTTGTTCCAGTACTTTAGAGAGGAATGGTAACTGAGAGATCGGCCTGTAGTTTTTTAGTACTGCGGGGTCTGCGCCTGGCTTTTTCAGCAAAGGTCTTACACGCGCTTCTTTAAGTTCTGCTGGTAATTGCCCTATCTCCAAGGACCTATTTAGGAGGGAGATGACCAGCTCCTCCAATAAGGGACGGGCTGCCTGAAAGACTTTAGGTGGACACGGGTCCGCTGGAGATCCAGACTTGATTCTATCCATCAGCTGTTGCAGACTCAGAGTGTCAATCTCTGGAAACAGTGTGATGGAGCAGTCAACTAATTTATGAGGGGCTGTAGGTGTAACCATCCCATTTGACATACCACTTTTTATCTCCTGATTAATGGTTCTTACTTTCTCCAGAAAGTATCCCTGAAACGAATTACAGTTTATGGGGGACTGGAAGCTGTCTGGTTTTTTAGTCAACTCCGACAGGATCTTGAAGGTCTCTTTCTGCACGTTGGCTGCCTTACTTAGGCGGGATTCATAATATTCGGCTTTGGCAAGAGTGATATGTTTTTTATATGCATTAAGGGAGGTTCGGTAGAGGTTCCTGGCTGAGTCCTGTTTAGTTTTCCTCCAACCTCTTTCCAGGGCTCTGAGTTTCCTTTTGTGGTCCCTCAGCGATGGCGTAAACCATGGGGCCTCCTTACCAGGTCCTTTTATCAGCTTCGTTCTCTTGGGTGCTATCTGGTCAATAGCTAGAGTCAAGCTCCGCGTTAAATCCGCGTATTGCTGGTCCAGACTATGGTCTGAGCTCGGAGGACAGTCCCTAGGCGGAAGCGCCTTGGTCAGGGTTCTCAAATCAACCTCTGCCCATTTACGGATTATCCTGACTTCCGGTGGTGGATTAATTATTTGGCCATTAATACGTATCTCACAGGATACTAAATGATCAGATCAGATCAGTCCGGTTACACAAGCACAAGTTCAACAGAGCCACATGAGGTTAGCCGTAGTTCCATACACGCACCCGGCTACCAGTTGGAATCCATGGGTACTATAAGAACTACACGACACAAGCTCACTAGGAGTACCGGCCTCCTTGACTGAGAAGGCCAAATTCCAAATCTTTTGATAGGGGGCCTGAAAAGTCCAAACGTTTATCTTAATAGGCCCGCCAGGACCGGTCAATACCCTTCTTGGGTCTTTGACATACTTTCCGCGATGGCGAGGACAAAATTGACTCGACCAAAAGAGTTTTAGCCACTTAGCCTTCCAAGAGAAGGGTAAGGGAATTCTACATTTAGGCGGCTGCAAACCGTCTGGGAAAATTCTAGGCTTCATGCAGGCATCTGTTTTAGCAGATGGGGTCCCAACCAAGAAACATGAGGATACAATTTCCTCCGGTCAGATATGTTCAGAAAAAGATCTGATGAAAGAGCGTTTCCTAAGCATCCTCCTCCAATTTTATGTTTGTGTAGAGACTTCCACTGGTATTTCAGGTCCCCTTCGAAGTCACCAGAGTCACCCTTGTCTAAATCTGCTCATTCATTAAAATACACATTATCAGTATTGTTTGGTGCGTTTGTAGACCAGGGATCTAAATATGCCTTTTTAAGGTTGTCTATGGTAGCCACCATAGAAGCTTTTTTTGGATTTGGAGAAACTTCACTCCTCAAAGGAGGGACCTCAGTGTCAAAAGCCAAGAGGGCATGAGTCTCAGGGACTGGCAGAAGCGAATAGGTGTTTTTCAGTTTTTGAGTCAAATGGCAAAAGGAGGAAGACCCTGTATGTAGTTTTGAATGGACTGGTCTAGATTTGACTTCTTTGTATTAAATAAGTATTGCTCTTCTCCATCTGGAGTGTGATCAATTGAATTGCTCGGATTACCTTGCAGCATCTTCCCAGAATGGGAAAAATTGTGGCAGTGTCAGTTAAAGTCCCTGTCACAACTACACCTTCCAAGATGTAGGGCACTGTACTGACCACCAGTAGGTGTGCTATGGGAGGAGGGAAATCCTCAGTGAGTGTGACACCGGTTATTGGTAGAAATAAATATAAAATGTATGTATGTATAGATATCTCTGTTATGTTGCAAAAACCTACTCAACAGTTGTTTCAACCCAGCACATTCTACTGAGGCGGGCTTTAATTGATCCAGAAAAAAAAAATTAAGTGTTCATTTATGAAAGTCAAAGGCTACCTTACGCCCCTCGTATTGGCTTGATTAATAAGGTGGAGGAGATGAAGCGTTCCTGATGATGTGTATTGGGTGGATTGGTGGGCGGGCTAATGGAGCAGGAGTCTGAAGGCCCTATTAGAGCTAATTGGGTGTGCTGAGGCGAGTTAGCAGACGCCTTCTTAAAGAAGCACAGAGGATGGATTAATGTGCTTTAGAAGTCCAAGGTAGAAGAGTTTCTGAATCTCAGGAGGTAAAACGGCGCCCTTATGTTAGAGGAAGGAAGGGGGGGGGAGCATCAAGAATTAGTGCAGAATTTGCTTGGTACCACTGCTACAACAATACTATTGAGGTATCTCTGTCGCCAACGTGAGGCAGAGTGTTGCCTGTTCTTGACTAGAACAATGATAACAATAAAGTCCATGCTTTCATAATATTGGAAAATTAACTGAAAAGCAGTACATTTCATGGTTGGCTTGAGCGGCAAAAAAGAGATGGTTCTACGATGGTAAAGAGTGTTTGTTATATTGGACTGTAATGTGTGAATGGTCTCTCCCCTTCTTGGGAGGCTTTCGATGCTCATGACGAGCTCAGCTCGTCATGATGCACAGTTGAGCTGTGCTGATGACGAGCTGAGCTCGTCATGACACCAGCAAAATGGCAATTTTCAGCACAGGAGGGGGAAAACGCCTAGCAGCCAAGGTGTTAAATAACCATGGGTTTTTGTAGTCCATGTTTTTTGCACATATTTGGTCCAGTGTTTTCCCACAGTGACTATTGTTAATAAAAAGCAAGAAGGAGAATGCATTAATGAAATAAATGAAAAGGATTTTATAAAGCGCACTTAACCCGAAGGTGCCAAAACATAATCTGAAGCCTCCAGTCCTGCCATAGAATTATGCGAGAATCAAGAATGATGCATGCATTTATGGGTCTGGCATCAGCCAAGAACTTTTGTTTTCAATAAAAGTCTATATATTACATATAATTAAAGGGATTTCAGTCATCCGCCTTCATTTGTTGGTCTGCTGCAGTGCCATACACATTCTGCTTCCGCCCACAGAGGTTACAGATGCAGCATATGTGACTGTGAGTGATGGCATTGTGATCTTGCACAAGGTGTACATCCGTATAACAGTAGTCTTTTTTAGTGACCAAGACTAATGGGGCAGAGCTTGCTTTTACATTATTTATAGACTTTTAGACATTATGCAGTGGTAAAGCTAAAAGGTCAGCAGCCAAAGCCAGTCCTTTTGGTTTTGCTAGTGCCGGTTTTGTTTGTCCTCATTCAGCATTCCAACCACTTGTTGAATCGTGATAGCCAAGCTCTTGAGGAATTGACAATTTTGTGTGAGTGTGTGTAATTCCATTTTCATACCTTTTCTTTTAGGTCGATCCTAGCGCAGCGCGCATGCGCTGCTCTATGGGGAGGCCTCTTGGAATCACTCCAGACTTTGTCAGTGTGGTTTTTCAACTTCCACACATTCTATTGGCCTTTGCGTCTAGCTTTCAAAAATGGCCAAAGTTGGGTGCATACCCCACCTTTTCTCTAAATCTTCACTCCCACAGCATTTTGGTGTCAGGAGCGAGCAGCGGCGCACATTGTGCCTGTTGCATTCCTTGTTTTAATTAGCAGTTTCTTATCGCTCCAATCTGTCTCCCTTCACTGGCTCCTTACCCACCCCTTCACTCTTCTCCCCTCTCCCTCCCACTCTCCGTTCCCCTCCCTCAAGAACCCCAGGTCGTCAAATATTGCCATCTTCCCGCTCCATTTAGCATGGATACCTCGTTTATTAGGTCTCGGCCTGATGTAAGCAGCGCATGCGCTGCCTCGTCATAAGAGGCTTTTTGGAATCAATACGATTCCAAAAGCCTCGTCCAAGCTCCACCTTAAGTTTTGATTTGTGCGCGTCGTTTAGCGTCACGAATTATGCAAAAGGCAGTGCAATGATTGCACTGAAGGCATGCCAATTCCTAATTGTTTCCATCCTGTCTCCATTTCGGCACACCCACCAGGATTGGATCTCTTACCGGCGGCAGCACACACAGTCCTTCATTAGGCGGTGTGCACTTTTTTCTTCACTTTTTTGCGCTAACAAGCCCCGGGGCACTGAAGCAGCTTTGTCCCCAAGCATCGTGCCTTACTTTTTCTAAGTTTCTTTACCGAGCGCTTCAGGAACCACCTACCTACAGATCCCCCCCCCCCCCCCCTCCCCAAAGCTTTGCTGGCGGCAGAGGCAGCTTGTAATCTGTTACACTGTAATCTGTTTGTTTTGGAATTGCTAAATATGACTCCATGTCCAAAACCAATGATATGACCACAAGTGTCTTATTTTTGTTCCAAATTCCTTTACCGAGCACTTCAGGAACCACCGACCTATAGATCCCCCCTACCCTTAGCTTTGCAGGCGAACAGCGCTCTCAGGTAAGGCGGCGGAGGCAGCTTGTGGTACAACTGTTGACTCATTAACTTTACACTGTAATCTGTTTGTTTTGAAATTGCAAAATATGACTCCATGTCCAGCAGAGTGCCAAGTACTTCCTTTTCCTTCTGTGGCCGCCATCGAAGCAGCAGCGTGTAACTGGCGCGCCAAGGGTACAGGGGTAGAAAATGGTGAGCAGAACACTATGATAGTGAGAGGTGGTGTTGGGACACTGGGTTTGGGTAGAAGATGGTGCGGGCAGAGTCCTGGGAGATAAGTAGGGGGTTAACATTTATGATGCGATGGTCATATGTCTCTGGTTAACGAGAGGGCTGAAGCCATTTCAGGCTGCGGAAAGGCAAACACCACACGCCAGAGACCGTGAGTGGATGGCGCCTTTTGTTCAAGTTTGTCGAATAACGCAGCCTGGTTCGCTTTCTTCCTAGGTCGTGCGAAATCCAGCCGGTCGACGAATTTTACTTTTGTACATGGGACAATTTATGCATTCATGCAAGAATCAGTCACTTATAACGATTATGTGGTCGCGCAGCCCAACTCCTGGCTGCTATGGAAGCATATCACGTACCTAGTTGTCAGACTTGACAACCAGCCCTGCTCCTCTTTTAGTCATTCTTGCTTCTCTCTAGGGTGCTGCATTTATATTTACAAATATGTTTCTGCTGCTGGGGTCCTTCAGTGCCTGTTTATTCTACTGGCGCAGCTCAAGTTAAATTTAGGAAAGGTTTCAGTCCGTTCAAACGTACTCAGCTGTCTCGTTTTTTACTTCCCAGCGTGGCAGACGAGCGTTCAGATTAATCTGAAAAGTTGGGTGTATTGACGTCTTCCATAAGGTTCCCCGTTTTCCAATACGTTCTTCTTATTTTTTTTTAATTTTTTTTAAGGGGGCTGTGTTCATTGCATCTTTAATGTATGTTACTCCGTATTTATGAACACGCTTTTATTTCTCCCCTTATCCCCCCCCTGTCGTCCTCCACACCGCTACCCGACCCGTTTTCAGTGCTAGCTTACTTTATTTTGGAGTATGGCGCCCGATTTAGGGTCCCCGCGCTCCGTGTCCCAGCATGACACCTCTTACAGGGCTGTAAATGCTTCAGGAGATGGCTTGTGGCTATCGACACGGAAGGCAGCAGCGTGTCACTTGAAATGCTGACTACTGATCACGATCACTTTCGCTTTCACGGCCTGCAGCCAATGCTTGTTTATTTTGTCACACCGTGTGTGCAGTACATTCATCTAACGTGTGTGGAAACTAAATACCTAGCTGTCTATTTTGAACTGTCTCTCCTTGCAGTGATAGCCACTGTACCAAACCCGTGTGTGTCCTGTATGCAGGCATTCCGGCAAGACCATCCTGTACCCCAGCTAGCCTGTATATTCGAGCTCATATGCAGTCGCCACTTGCTACAGCATGGACACCACTGACGCGCATGGCCACACAGGGATTCTGCGGTCTCCGTACATGACCCTTAAAGTATGTCAGTGTTCGGTTTACTTTATGTTTACATGTTAGGTACTTTGTTCCTTTATGGAACTCCTGTGGAACATTCGCATATGTATCAAGGACCCCCTGAGAATTAATTCTAGTAATTCCTAGGTCAGGGATAAAACAACGTTTGAAAATGAACAACCTAGGCAATTAGTTCTAGCTTGTCATATATAATAATAAAGAGGAAAAAACGTAATTATAAATCGGATTTTACAGTTTATTAACACATTCAATTAAAAACATTTTTTTTTTATGTTGCATCAGTAATTTTTATTAATTATATTAAAAATTCGCAAGTTCAGTGTATCAAATTACATCGGTAACAATCGAAACAAATTTACAAAATTGCACATAAACAAATTGGTTTAAAAATTAAAAAGTGGCAAAAATAATATGATATTATTATTTGTGCCATTTTTTAATTTTTAAACCAATTTGTTTGTGCAATTTTGTAAATTTGTTTCGATTGTTACCGATGTGATTTGATCACTGAACTTGCGAATTTTTAATATAATTAATAAAAATGACTGATGCAACATATTAAATTTTTTAAAAAAAAATAATGTTTTAATTGAATGTGTTAATAAACTGTAGAATCCGATTTATAATTAAGTTTTATCCTCTTTATTATTATATATGACAAGCTAGAACTAATTGCTTAGGTTGTTAATTTTCAAACACTCCTGTGGAACATGGCATAGAGGGTCCAGCAGTTGGAGCTGGGAGCAGCTGCGAGGGAGTGTCCTCTGCTGTCCTGATTACCGTACTAATTAACCTCCATCTATTCAACATTTCCTGGCTGCGTGATACCTACACTCTCTTGGGAGTAAACCCCACAGTCGGCTTACAACAATTAGCACCCGGCTGTTTCTCCCATACTCAAGCCACCGGCGGGTGTGCTTTGTAGCCCCACTTCTTATATTTGTCTTGTCTTCAAAACACGTCTGCACACCCTGCTGTCCTATATCTCGTTCGTATTCCCCCAGTCACTAACATGCCGCCTCTCGCTCATGCAAGCAGGCCCCCACCCTCTTTCACTTTGTGCTGCCTTCTGTAGGGTTCTGGCACTACACGCTCCTTGTCCGCTCAGAACGATGTAGGGGCTTGTATTGCCTCCTCCAGTGAGCTTCTGGGATCCACTTCATGTCCTCCCATTGGTGGAGTTGAATAATCATGATTGACAGGCAACCATTAAGGTGAAGTCTTATTCTCTGGTTGATTCTATGTCTACACGACCCGGGTCCCTTTCCTTTATGATGACTAGTTCTTTGGATGTGCCTGATTCTGCTGCTTTCTTACTTTCTTCTCTGCCCAGTGTGGTTTGTCAGACCAAGCTATGGCCCTTGCCTATTAACCAGTAACTTTTCGATTCTGCAAGTTTATATTCTGGAACGTGGCAATTCTACGTTCCAAGTTGTCACTTATTTATTGGGCTGAGTTTCTTAAGGAATTTAATTTTCTCTTTTTCGAGTAGATTTTGGCCCCTGACCCTAATCACATTAATGGTTTGAAAACATTTTACCAACCCACTGTTCCATCTAAAGCTGATAGATCTAATGGTGGGTTTGCTGTCTTTGTAAAACAGTGCCTTACCCTACGTTTCAGATCGAATCCAACTCACTTTAATATTTGATTATTGTTTGTAAAATTTTGCACAACTGTCACTTTATAATTGTTAATTTGTACAGTAATGCCTTGCTATTTGATGTCACTACTGTGCTAACCCAGATTGAGCACGATTTCGATAGTTTCCCTTGTATTGAAGGGGATTTTAACCCTAATTGATGCCCCCCCCCCCCCCACCACAAAGGGCTTGTGGCAGGGTGGACACTAATGACGATGACCAAACCCAGTTTAGTCACAGCGTGCAAGGAATGAAACCGTTAGATTTATTGATCACGTTTGACCTTGCCAATGAATTGTGTATTTCTTCAGTCCCATTTCATCCTACTTTAATGGTCTTGGCCACAATACTGTCATTGACTATATTCTTGTGTCACATAACCTTGAAAATTTAATATGTGACTTTACCACCCACTCTTTTGCTATCCGTGATCATGTTCCCCAAAGCTAAAAAGTCAAACGGTGTGGGGTTTAAAAAGTAATCTTGTTTTTTCTTCCTTTTGTCTTAAGAGTTCATTATCTCCATCACTGCTGGGCATTCGCTCCTTGCTATATTCTCTAACATGACTAAACTGAAGAACAACATGACACTGATTAGTACATCTTGTCATCAATAGAGTTTTTCACATTCATTCATTGATAAAACAAGGCAATCCTAGGGTAAAACAGATATAGAATAAAAATCTTTCCACTAGCAGTTAACGGATCTGAGTAATTAGCCTGATCTATTTTCAAACTGATCAGTTCTACGGCCACGTCCATTGACGGTATTCCCGCTGTTGCAATCGGATCAAGTTTCTGCAGTGCTAGTAACTCTTTATTAATAATCTTTTTCGATTTTTTTGTTGTTTTACAAAGACATAGCCTGGTGCATCTGCCAACTGTCCAGCTATGTTAAGTGCATCGTATGCTGTCTCTGGCTTGATTCTTGACTCTTCTTTATATCTTACTCACGTTCCTGAAAAATTAATATAGGATCTGCTGCTCAAACTCAGACCTATTTATTTGCTTCTTGAGCCCACACCAGCCTGACGTTTACTAAAGCATGCTTCTAAATATGGTACTGTAATTACTAATCACATATCACACTCAGAAGTGGTGGTCTCACCTTCCTTTGTAGAGGGATTAGTTGCTTAGTTGTTTTAGAAACCCAAGCATTGGCATAGCCAATAGGTCTCGCCTTCGGGATCCTATAAGTGTTTAGCCATGCAACAGTTGATGTTGTTGCACCAAGAATATTGTGCTGCATAAGTAAATACTTATAAGATCCCAAAGGTGAGACCTATTGGCTATGCCAATGCTTGCTTAAGAGCAGATATATTGTTTGCATTTAAACGGAAATGGCTCCGCTTGTAGAGATCATAATGTGACAGCTTACTTGAGCTTGGTTTGCTCGCTAAAAAACTTCTGTCAGTTTCCGTGCAATGCTTCCTTATGTCTGACCCTAAGATGTTGAGTGGACTGGCCGGCAATTTTTCACGATAATTCCTTCAGAACTGTAAGTACTCCTATGGGCTCCAATGCCAGTCTGTTTTTTAACTTTCTCATCACCATAGACTAGGTCTTCATCACACATGGCTACACGCCACTGTAACAAGACAGGTACCCAGTTTTGAAGTCTCTGAGGAGTCTTAAGTATCACCACCTCCCCCACGAATGCTATCCTAAAGGTATTCAATGGCAACTTCTTGCTGCTCGCTGACTCACAGGACTTACACATTCTTGGACTCTATTGTGTTGCATGTCCTTTTCTTCAACGCACTTGAAACCCCAACTGATACTTTGTCTGCACCGCTGCTGTGTTCATATGTAACTCTCGCAGGTACCTTTGATCTATATGTACAGCCTGGTGGTTTGGAAAATGAAATACACCTACAATGCTAAATGTTGCCTTGCTCTTTAGTATACAAAGTTTGTATAAAATGTTCTCAGTACTCTCTCCTGCTAGCGTGTCTGCTGGCACCATCATCTCAGTTTCGTTCTGACGTATGTTTTTGGTGTTCCAATACATTAGTACCTTTTGTGCTGTCTTTTCAATAGAATTGGCTGATTTTTGTATACCAGAGCAAAACATGTCTGACCCAAGGCCTATTTTCTCCCTGAAGTAACTACTACATTGTCAAATAAATGAATTATTCAGAAAATAAAGTTGTTGGCCGATTGAATAGATCAAATATAAAAAAAAAAATATGTGCTCGATCTACCTCAAAATAAAATGCTGTTATTGAAGGAATCCGGCACAGTGTAAATACTTTGTTTTAGAGAATCTTTGAATTTTCGCCTCTGTTGAATGTTCTTGTTTTATGATGCCTTTGTTACTTCAGGTCATATTTTATTTATATTTGAGTGCAATGGGAATTAAAATGGAAAAATAAAATAAATTAATAGTCTTGAGGCATCACAACGCAACATACTCCAACTAAAGTAAGAGCATAAAATGACAGCGCTGGTAATGGAATTGAAGAGGAATTAAAACTGAGATTCTCCTGCCATAAACAATTAACAAGCATTTGCAATGCAATCGGTCTTGCCTTTGGGACCTTCTGTGTATTTTGCTATGCAGAACATTAGCCTGGGTGCGGAAAAATCTACTGTTCTTTAACATGGAGGGAAAGTGAGCACCAAACTGCGTGACATATTGCCTTTCAGCAGGAAATGGTATAGTCCAAAGCTCTGTTTTTAATATAAAATCAGGGCCTTCGGTGGTCTTATCACTGAAAATACCAGATTTGAAAAAAATATTGTCTACGGGTGCTTGTGGAAGATAAATTCTATGGACTGGAATCTAGAGAATGCTAAAGTGATTCTGGTATTTTACTGACTTCTACTGGTCGTTTTTGATCAAGACAGTTAAATAGAGGCAATTTAACAGAAAAAAAGTCCCTGAGCGGAAGCAGACGAGTCCTAGAGCTGATCTCCAGAGCCCACAAAATACATACACATATTTGTATATTATATACTAAGTATATACAAAGGGTCTCGAATTCTCGACCTAAAAAGCAGGGGTATATAATACTGTGAAGAATGTGTCTCCTGTGTAATCTCTGAACCAATATTGAATGGGTAGGCGATTGACATCTGGCTAAAATTCTACGTCTTTTCAACATTTTGGTTTCCCTGACAATTCACTTTTCTCCCTTAGACCAATAACTTACCAAAGGCTATTGCAGCAGCTCACACATTCATGCTCAAGCACCCGGATGATGAAATGATGAAGCGGAACATGGCGTACTACAAAAGCATGCCTGATTCAGAGGACTACATTAAAGACCTGGAGACCAAGTCATATGAGGTATGCACTTTCAAATATTAGCAGTACAGAAATTAACTTTTTTTTATATTGCACTTAACAGTTTTTTTATTTACATTTGTTTAAGAATTGTTTAATCCACTTAATGTCAGTCTTATGCACCGCCAACAAAACGCCTGTTACCAAGAGCTTTAAATAAACAGTGTTCACATTATCCAGGTAAATATGTTTCTCCTGTCACTTATTCGCCAAGTGTGAACCGTTCAAACATTACCAGGCCAGCGCCTTCTACTATGCTCGGTTTCTCCTTTGGCCATATTACTCAAAATCGAATCCAGCATAACATTTTGCTCTCAGCTGGAGTGGAATAGACTTGTATAGACTTGTGTTCTTATTTCTTACAATAGTAGTGATGTTATCATACGTCGCTGACCTGAGATAGTCGGTATAAAGGGCATGGTACCATTTTAGATTTCCATTTGATGATCCTACTCGTACTGTTAAATATGCAGTATTGGTTCTGACCTTAGTAAATTACTTTTCTAAGTTATTTATTGTGTTCTTTAATATTGCCATGAAATTACAAAGCTTATGCAACACAATAAAAAATAAAATGATCACCCTTGTAATTCTCAATTGAGTAATAAATTGGATATGTTGGGCCAGAAACTGGGACATAAATAAAGAGGCCGAGATAGTGCCTTCGTAGTTATGGTTAAGTCCGTCTTTTAGGGAAAAAGGCTTTTTCTTTGTTTCCTTACTGACGTTTGTGCAGTTTGACAAATCTGCATGAAAATGTTCAGGAGAAAAGCACATCCACTTTGGGTTCTTCACTGCAAGTTTCATACAGATCGTTGAGCCGGAGCCTAAAGCGAAAATTCCCACTTTAACTCAATAGAATTATTTGCTCCTCTACACTGAAACAAATTGCTGAATGGAATTACCCCAAACTTGTATTATGCATAGACCCTTACTCAAGGAAGTGCCTATAGTTTGTTTGGTAAAAACCGGTTAAGTTGTTTTTGAAAAATTAGCATTTAAAAAGTAATACCATCTTTGTAAAACGAGGCTACATTTTAGAGCCATTGATTTGCAAATCCAATGTAAAAAATACATAAAGGCACATTGTTGGACTAGGGAGCTTTTTCTTCCATCATCCATTGACTATTTACTAATACGTCAAGCTTTGCTTGGGTGGCTATCACAGAAAACTTTATGTTGCGTTCACCATTAGCAAACCGTGTTCACCAAGCATACATTGTGCACCTAACCATAACTTGCAAATTTCAGTGCTCTTTAGTTAGTAACCATAACTGTACTTTAACTGTGGTCTTTAGGTATATTGGTGAGTTTTGTTTCTTTTAACATAGGTTTAGGCGTTAAGGAAACCATAACTTAAATTTAAGGTTTGTTCTGCATTGTAGGATCTGACACTGTTGGCAATACCCAATCGGCAGCACACTTAATCATCAAGCTGATTTTCTCAGTCAGTTTTAAAAGCACAACCAGAAATAGATCCTAGACAACGTAAATGTTGAAGAAATCTTCACGCAATGGGGAACACCATCCAGAGAGCTGTTCGTGACAAAAGTTGCTGGGACTTTGCTGCCAGGATTCCAGAAATTAAATCGGTGGGGGAGGCTCTTTTATTAGACTGGTCATATACATTTTTCTCCATATTTTCACCAATTCCACTCATTCTAACAGTGCTGTTGAAGCTGTGCAAAACTCGTTCGAAGATGATGATTCCGATCCAAACTGACTTTGGCAGTGGTGGTACCCGAACCTCATTCATATGTCAATCGGACGTCACAAGAGATTAGCATGCAAACCGAATATACCTTACCACATTTCAGGAGCAAATTCACCATCTGAATTTAACATTGTTGAATTTGGCAGCATTGCTTATGAAGTCAGACAGCATGGTAATTTGAAACTACCTCCTGTTTACATGGAGTTTCTATAGGAAATTAAACACCTTTTCATAAGAACATGTTATGCATGAAGTGGAAGAGATTCTGGATATGGTGCCATAATAACAGCCAGGATCCTATCTTATGTCAAGCGGATGTCGTCCGCTTGACCCTGTCAGAATTACAATTTCATTTCATAAAGGTCTGTCTTGCTAGTATCATACATGTATAGATCCATTGTCTTTCTTCAATGTTAGCAGCAGGACTTTGGAACATCCTTCCACTTAGGAAAATCCTTGCAGAAAACCTTTTTAGGCTTGACGAAATCTTATTTTATTTAAAAAATGAATACATAAATAAAAAAAAAAAATGTAAGCGGCCCATAATGGCTCCCACCTCACTTACCGTTGACTGGCTCCCAGATGGTTCTCATTTCTTTGCTTCCTGTTTGCCAGAAGTTCCTCCTGGCCTCCAACTTCCTCCTAAACTTCGGTTTCTTCGATTCTTCATCCATGCTGTGAAGCTTGGACCAAGTACTGCTTTCGGTGGCCAGTGTCCTTTCCCTGGCTAGCAGGTACGATTTTTATTTTTTTTTAATCTACTTTTGCGCTTTCACTGAGAGTGCATGTGACTGTAGTCTCTCTCCTTCAGCCTTCCACTCCTCTCGGTCTCTGACTCTGTGGGTCTGTCCTCACTTCTTTATTACAATTTGCTTTCCATTTCCCCTCACTGTTCCATGGCCACACTGCTTCCTCCATCCTGCGCCCCCCCACTTGTCAGGCTATTAAAAAAGCAACTTTATGGCCCAAAACAGATTGCATGGATCCCATACTGATGCAAAACTATTAACATCCCAAGGAGGTTTTTTTTTAGATATGGGAATATTGAACCTGAGGCTTGATGTGGCAGAGCATAGAACAGGTTCTTTGCCAATGACCTGTGGGAGTATAGATGGTCTATAGAAATAACCTAAAGGTTCCACTTCACTCCTCTCCATGCCACTCAACTCTACTGTACGGCACTCTACTTCACTTTACGACACTCCACGCAACTTTTCTTTGCCCTACTAATCTTTAGCCATGCTGAACAGCAGCCAATCTGTTGTACAAAATTGCTAAAACATATTGGCAAAGCCGAAAGCTCTTTCATAGGTGAGACCTATTGGCTTTGCCAATGCTTGTCATAGAGTAGCGCACAGTGTGGTAGAGGGTGTAGAGTGGATGGGCATACAGTTGAGTGGCATAGAGTACAGTGTCCGAGTTGAGTAGAGTTAATGGGTAGTGCATCAAATGAAGGTGGAGCAGCGCTTGGGTGGGAGGAACCTCTCAAGAATCAGCTACCTTAGATACTAAAGCCAGGCATTGCTTCCTGGGGTAGGAGGCTGTCCCTCAAGAGGAGCCAGACCTAAGTCACGGAAATGGGTCAGAACCTGTACCTAATTGACTCAAACAGATAGTCTCACTGAACCTTCCAGAACACGGGGAAAACACTCAATAAACCAATGCATTCAATAGGCTACAGATGCAGTCAGAAACGTTCACTACTCTGTTTTTACCAGAATATAAGTGCAAAGGTTGTGCTGACTCTCCAAACAAGGGGAACGCCTTACAGCTGTTAACCACCATTAGCAGACTGTGGATTTAAATTCATCAGACCTGATATCCATAGAATTTGTAGAACATAATAGCCATCTAGGGAATGAGGCAACAAAAGCGATCTGGGCATCGCCTGGCATAGCCAGGAGGTTTCTGTAGGAACAAGAACAGTTAAATATCGGGGGAATAAAGCCGATACCTTACCAAAAACCAGGCTATCCGTTCCTGCGTTAGCGAGACACAATGATCATCCAGGACCCCGTCATGAGCGTTCGACAGCGCACACATATTCTGTATTAAAGTGGGTGCAGATCACATCTCCAAAGCACAAGGAGAAAGCAGTCTGCCGGTGGGGGGCATTCAGACTGTGACTGGAACTCCAGCACCTCAAGACTGGGGTTGGCTAGCAAGTCCAATAAACGCTGGAGCAGCAACCACTGACTTAACAAGAATCCCCCACCAACTCCCAAAAACACCTTACCTTTGTGTTCTTGGAATATAAATGGTCTGAGAAACAAAACATCAGGTATTGCTCTAGTTACAATCCTTTGACCTCGTCCTCTTACAGTAGACCTGGCTGGGTCAACCATTTAATTTTCAAGGCATTAAATTACACCATCTTCCAGCCACTAAAAGCACCAAATATGGTCACCTCAAAGAAAGACTTTCAATATATACTTCTATAACAAGTATCAGTGCGGTCGAAGAGCTGGTTTCTAAATTAACATTGACAAATGCAACAAAGGCTGTCAAAGTGACAGTCAAAAGCACTATTAAAGATCTGTAGTTGGTGTTAATAAACATATATATCTTCATCCCTGTTAAGGCCATGGGTGTCAATCTGCTGGGAGGTGAGCTAAGCAGGCTATTATCAGAGGAGCAAACACCAAACTTCATAATAACTGGTGATTTAATCCTGCACATGTTAGGTACAACAGATGACCACTTTCTGGGAAACCAATCACCTGTATGGCATATTCCACCACAAGAACGAAGCAAATGGGGAAGGCAAACCAAGCTGACAAAGAAACTACTGGAGGATCTTGAACATCTTAACTTTCATGCACTAAGCTGCCTGTTCCGGCAGACCGTTCCCCTGCTGCCACTTTCCACACTGCGATAACTAGCACAACAATAGAGTACACCTTTGCAACCGTTCCTCTGTTCTGCAAAATTGCTGACTTGAATCTGGTAGCAAAGGACAACAGAGATCATCTCCCACAAGTAATTACACTAAATGCATAAGTTATAATACCAGTCCAGCAAGTGGATAGTTCCTTAAAAAACAGAAAATAACAAAGGGATTAAATGTATTACTCAACACCCAGAAAATCTGCTGGCCTTTGCAAAGATCCTCCTGCAAGAAAATCAAACCGCTAGAATGAATGCCATAGCTGGCTGGGAAATCTTCACAAAAGCACTAGGGAAAGTTCATTCAACAAAATAGGAGTCAAGACAAAGGATAACAGGAGAGCTTTGTCATGGGTGGGCCTCTAACTCGCAGAATGCTCAAATCAGGTTGTTTAAGAAGGCAATAAATAAAACATAACGGAACCTTCACCTACATGGACCGAATGTCAATGTGCAAAGGAAGCTGAGGCAATTAAAAGGAACACAGAAAAAGCAAAATTGGCAACTAAAAAAAAAGTTAGAAGATATGTTATGGGCCTAGCTTCTTTATGACATAAAGAGCCACAACAGTGCATGATTCTGACGTATAATCAACTTGTTACAAAACCCTAAAGTTCATGGAGTTAGCTCACATTTGACGGAAGAAGCTTGGGCGGGCTTCCTTTGGGATTACTTGAACAGCAACCTCAATAGCAACTCAAATTCGGAAGCCATCATACGCCCAACAGAAGAAGAGAACTCCTGAAACACACAATAATCTGGCAACACATACTATCTTAATCTCGGCTAAACAAATTTCCAAGAGGATAGGCAAAGGGAGAAGAGAGTGAGCACCAGGCCCAAATGGCATACCCCCAGTCTTATTCAAACTAGACCCTGGTTATTTGGCGGAATCTCTAAAGCCAGTCTTTAAAGAAATATGAACAGAGACAGTCCCGGCTTCGTGGAGGGGCTCGATCATCTCCCCAATGTATAAACGATAAGAACGAGGCAAAAAATTATGTATTGGTAACCCTAATAGATAATGACGCCAAATACTAGATTGGCCTATCCTAGAGGAACTGACATCTTGGGCTTCCGAAAACTCAGTTATTCCTCTTAACCAAACCAGTTTCAGTAAGTCTATGCAAACTTCACCAATATTTTAACTCTCTCTTTACACATTGACGCCACAATAGCAGCCAAACTACCACTCTATGTATATTTCATTGATTACAGATCCGTTTTCGATCATATTGACAGAGGCAAACTGTGGCGTGAACTTACCAAATGGAAGATCCCATCTGCCCTCTTGGATCAACTAATACTTTTGCATACAGACACCTGGGTACAAGTAAAACTGGGGACCAGAAACCATCTGTCAAGAAGGATCCCAACCACCAATGGGCTTAAACAGGGTTGCGTCTTCGCCCCAACCCTGTTCAATCTTTTCATGTCAGATCTATCATCAAGGCTGGACATGTGCAACTGTCATTCCCCAAAGATGCATGGTTTTGTCCTCTCAAGTCTACAATATGCAGACAACCTAGTACTCATCAGCCGAACTTCGGCAGGCCTTCAGCACTTATTAGACACTTTACAAAGCTATTCAGCTGAAGAACAGCTTGAGCATCAACCTGTACAAGACCAAGGTCATGCACGTAAATCAAAGAAAGGCAAAAGGAGCACATCGCTGGTACCTGGCAAAATAACAGCTGGAAACCGTTCACGAACACAAATACCTAGGCATTATAATAGATAGTAGGGGTTCTTTCACTGCCCATAAGGAAGTACTGAAAAGGAGAGGTAATGAGACCGCAGTGGCGCTAAAAAACCCAAGGAACAAAGTCATCAGTTCAAGCTTCTCTCCACTGGTCCAAGTGTTACAGGCAAAACTCATTCCAACAGTAACCAAGCCGAAAAGTAAAAAAGAGTACCTGCAGTAGCTTGTGGCCAGTGAAAGGACACTGGTCACAGAAAGGAGTACTTGGTCCAAGCTCCAAGGACGAAGACTCGACTTGAAGCCCAGGAGGAGTGGTCGACCAATAGAAAGACCGGAATGGAGAGTGAAGTGGGAGCCAACCAATGGTAGGTAAAGGTAAGTAATAGAAGGGCTATAAAGACTTAAAAAATATATATACATTTACAACTGATTTCGCAAGCGCTGTGCAGGCAAAACATGAGCCAGTGGCCAGTTGAAGGACACTGGCCACAGAAAGGAGTACTTTGTCCAAGCTCTATGGAGGAAGGCTCGACTCAAAGCCTAGGAGGAGCCGTTGACCAATAGGAAGGCTGGAATATAGAATTACGTGGAGTCAATCAATAGTAGGTAAAGGTAAGTAATGGGCGAGGTCTAAGCCCCTTTTATGTTTTTTAAATTATTATTACAAGAGATTTTGCAAGCACATCGCAAGCATTGTGCAGGCAAAACCTAAAAATGGGTCTCTCACTTCAGATATTGCATTAATTGCTGATGTTACATTTCTAGTTGATCTTGATTCTCTGATTACCCAACTGTATTACTATATTTTACCAACCTAATATTTATGATATTTTTGAATAGTAATTTCGAATATATTCGAGATTTTGCAGGATACTTGAACCTCTAAAAATGCCCAGTTTGGGGGCAAACTGGCATGGGGAAGGAGGATTTACAGCTTTCTGGTGTGCACATATTGATTTTAAAAGTAGATTCAATATGAAATTTGTGTTCACGGAATGCAACCCATATGTTCTCTGGAAGAGACTTTCATGTCTTTTCTGGCTCTTGAGCTTAGTAACTGGTTGAAAATGCATTGTGGACCCTGCACGACAGCATGTGTTCTGTGCAATGTGCAATGAGCCCCTTCCAGAAAACTACTGTGCAAGCTAGGATCTGTACCAGTTTGAAATAGCAGTCTCTTTCCTTGAACCAAGTAAACAAAAGCACTAGACTGAAAAACGGGTTCTGTTTTGGCTAGCTTCACTTATGCCAAAGAGAAGCTTAACTAGTCCAAGTTAAGTGCCTGGAACAGAGATGGAGAAAATCTGAGCTGATGAGAATAGGCTTAGCTGGGGATTTTGATAGCAAGGCCTGAAAAGTCAGAGTACTTTTGTTAAGAGTTCAGTTTAACTACCACACAGTCAAATCAGCAGAATAGACTGGCTCATCTCACTTCAAAATCTGTCTAATCTCATACAAACCCAACTGCTCAGTCCCTCAACCTCCTCCTTCTCAACATCTCAGCAACCATCTCTAAACCTTCTTTGTTGAAAAAAAGAACTTCTCTTTATAGGCTCCACACGAACCCTACAGTTCCCCCTTGAACCGATCATCCCTGACTTTTACCAGTTTTGCAAATGTATCTTTTGTAATGATGGGTATAACTTAAGGCTTTTAGAATGACCGGCATGTCTACATCTCCCTCGCAGACCTCTCGCCTGCCAAGGTTTTCCAGAGTATTGCAGAGGAGTGGCCAAAGACCATGCCTGCATGATCAATAAATGCTTAGAAAGTAGTGTAGCTCCATCCAACCTTTTATTATACCTATTAATTTTACTGGATTTTATAAAGCTTTGAGATCACCTGGTGATCAGTGTGCTGTGTGAGTGAAAAAAACTGTACTTAATTGTTCATCAGAAGCCAGAGCCGATAGAAAATCCGAACTGAATTCTAGGTATGAAAGCCCTGTCCAGTATTCCTTTATTTTTCCCCAGTTGTTGCCAATGTTCAATAGAAATCTACCACTAAGATTTCTGTCTTCAGGAGTTTGATTTAAAATGTGGTTAAGAGAAATCTGCATGACCCAAAGTGCCGACTGTACTGGTGGAGCCACACGGCCCGTCCACTTACGCACGCACGCACACAGCCTGGGGGCGGAGTAGCCCTTGGGTATAAATGAATGGGCGCGAGACCGCTCGAGGTTCTTCGGCCCCTAACCTGTAGCCAGTCTCAATGTCTGTTTGTACTGCAATGATAGGTAGGCCCCACTCTGCGGTCTAGGTCACCTCTACCCTGTTGCAGGTTTTACACTGGCGACGAGGCGGGTCTTTTGCCCACGCCTCGCCCCCGCGGACGCGCCTGCCGTATTCCGCGGTGCCGCCTGAGCTGCGCTCGCGCTGCCTGCGCTGGAGCCTGCGGCCGGCGATGAGATCCATTGCGGGTGCCAACCCGCTGTGCCGGCATAACTGGCCCTACCGGTTGCCGGTGTTTCGCGCCTGTCGCAGAGCGAGAGGTGAGCCCTCCTCCAGAAAGGATTACCGTATCGGATTTGGGCCCTGCGCTGCTGCGCCCTCGCCGTGAAGGCCCAAACCTGCCTTGCCGACATCCCAGCGCTCTGGCGTGCTAGTGCGTGGGAGGAGAATCGCGTGCGGCACGCATCGGGGGGACTGGTTCGGCCCTCAACACACCCTGCGGTTACTCACGCATCTCGTGGAAGGATCCCGGGTGGTCAGCAGAAGCAAGGCCATGCACCTCACAACGCAGAGCTGCACCAGCAGGTAGATCGGAGTCCAGTGTCGCACCACCACAGCGAGTCCCGTAGTGCCACAGTCGCAACTTCACTGCTAGTACGCAGTCTACGCGTCCAACATGAGCCAGCTAGCATCGGGAGGGACAGCGCCCACAGGACCGGCCCAGCGGCCTCCCACCCCGCCACCTCGACCGCCACAGAATGCTGGGCCAGTAGAAGCGAGGCCACCTCCTCAAGCCCCGGCCAACAACACCACACCCACCACGCAAGGTCACGCCATGGCGGCCCCAATTCCGCCGTTCGGCGAACTATCGGAACCTACCAAAGCGGCCACGCGATGGCGCCTCTGGCTTGGTCGCCTAGAACAGTTCTTTGTGGGTGTCAGGGAAACCGACAGCAAAGTCAAGCGCTCGCTCCTGATGTGTTATGGGGGTGACGAGCTCTATGAGTTCTTCGAGATGCTGCCGAACAGAGGGGACGACAACGACTACGCGGCCGCAGTCACGGCCCTCAATCGCCATTTTGACCCCCGCGCCAACGCAGATTTTGAGTGGTTCAAGCTACGCCAAGCCCGCCAGGCGGAGGGGGAGTCGATCGACGTTTTCTATGCGAGGCTGCACAAGCTGGCGACGTCATGCGAGCTACCGGACAGGACGCTGGAGATCAGAGCACAACTAATACAAGAATGTCAGTCGGTCCAACTGCGACGCCTAATCTTGCGGCAGCCACGGATCAGCTTGGACGAAATCCTCGTGCTGGCGAGGTCACATGAGCTCTCTAACGCAAGAGCGGAAGCGATGCAGGCCGCACTTGACGAACCGGTGGCACCGGCGAAACACGTGACTATGAAGGAAGACCACGTGGATGTGGTCCGGAGAAGGCCTCCCGCCTTTACTCAAAAGGGTCAACCGGCAGCAACCTCTCGATCCGCATGCAGTAACTGCGGGATGGATCATCCCCAGAACGGACGGTGTTTTGCACGTGGGAAGGCATGCTCCAACTGTGGCAAGATGAACCACTTCGCAAAAGTGTGCCGCAGCAGCCGCCACACCGGCCCTGCGGGAAGAAGCGCCGCCCAAGGAGTACGTCAACTCTCTCTAGTGGACCCGGAGCCATGCGGAGACACGCATCAGACAGCATTTCGGCTGGAAGCGGACGAAGACTAAGACGTTTTCTTCTTTCCTTTGTTGGGCAAGACGGATCCAGGAAGAGGCCGCTGCCGATGTGTGAAGTCGAGATTGGGGGTTCCCCAGTGAAGGCACTGATAGACACAGGGGCGTCGGTGAATGTAATGGACAGCACGCAGTATGAACAGTTGCACCCTCGCCCACCGCTCCTACCCTCAAAAGCCAGAATTTACACATATGACAGCGATGAACCCCTGCCGCTGCGCGGAGGGATCGACGTGACGGTGTCATGCAACGACCAAACGGTGAGCACAAAGTTTCATGTGACCGGGGGTAAACGGGGCACGCTGCTCAGTTGCCACACCGCGGAGGACCTTCAGCTGGTGTTCTTCGCCAACCAAGTCCACGAACGACACGCTGATGCTATGCTGAGAGACTTCCATCGCTCTTCCGAGGCCTGGGCTGCCTCAAAGGAAAAGTATTTAAGCTACACTTTGATCGCACAGTGAGACCAACTGCACTGCGCCACCGGAGGGTGCCGTTCCACCTGCGCCCGCAAGTGGAAGAGGAGCTAAAGAAGCTCGAGAAATTGGGTGTGATCGAGAAGGTTTTAGGGCCCACCCCGTGAGTATCACCCCTTGTTGTGGCACCCAAGCCTAAACAGCTTGGCGCAATAAGACTGTGTGTGGACATGCGCCTCCCAAACAAGGCAGTCAAAAGGGAACGTCATCTCACGCCCACTATGGACGACATTGTAGCTGATTTGAACGGGGCCAAATGGTTCTCTAAATTGGAATTAAACGCAGGTTACCACCAGCTAGAGCTCCATCCGGACAGCTGTAACATCACGACATTTTCAACACATGTCGGCCTCCACAGATTCAATCGCCTGAGCTTCGGCGTGTCCTCGGCCGCCGAAGTATTCCAAAATGCGATCAGGGAGACGTTGTCCGGAGTCATCAATCTAAGCGATGACATTCTAGTCTTCTCCAAGACCCCAGAGGAGCACCATGGCCATCTGAGAGCTGCTCTCCAGCGCCTAGCAGACCACGGACTCACGTTGCATCGAGAAAAGTGTTCATTCTACAATGAATCAGTCGAGTTCTTTGGCTACATCTTTTCTCGCGACGGGCTGCTAGTGGACCCAAAGAAAGCTGAGGCCATCCGGTCAGCACCGAAGCCGACGTCTGCAACCGATGTCCGCAGCTTCCTAGGGATGGCCACATATTGTGGCCGGTTCATTCCCAACCTGGCGTCCCTATCGGAACCCCTGTGCGCACTCACCAAGGCGGGACAGCAATGGACGTGGTCTGTGAAGGAGGATGATAGATGACAAGGTCATGGCGTACTTCAGGCCACATCGACAGACGGAGCTCGTCGTGGACGCCAGCCCGGTGGGGCTAGGGGCGGTCCTGTTGCAGAAGAGGGAAGATCACATATGGGTACCCACGGCATACGCCAGCCGGGCGCTGACGGCCACGGAAATGCGCTACGCACAGATTCAGAGAGAGGCCCTCGCCATAAAGTGGGCATGCCAATACTTTCACCTGTACCTTTTCGGACATGAGTTCACGGTCGTGACAGACCACAAACCATTGGTTCCGCTGTTTGCGGGGATTGCCAGACTTGCATCACCCAGAATCGTAAGGTGGGCCGTCCAGCTCCAGACGTACAGGTTCGAGGTCATCTTCCGCCCCGGAGCGGACAACCCCGTGGATTACCTCTCACACCACCCAGAGCACGATTCCAAAACAGTTGAACACCAGGACCTGAAGGAGGTGGAAGAGTTTGTCAGAATCCTGTCTCAAGATGCCTGCCCCAAGGCCCTCACGCTAGAAGAGATCGGTACTGCCACCGACCAGGATGAGGTTCTTCTGAGGGTGAAGCACACCCTGAAGGACCGTAGCTGGAAACACTTCTTGGATGGTGCCAGCGCCCTTACGACAGTGGAGCAGACGTTTCGTCAACAGATGTGGCGTGCACAAAGTGAACTAAGCACAGGACCTCATGGGGTAGTTTTGCGAGGAGCCACAATTGTCATACCCTCAAGTCTGCAGAGGGAAGTAGTACGCCTCGCTCATCAAGGACATCAAGGCATAGCAAAGACAAAGGCTCGGCTGCGGGGCAGAGTGTGGTTCCCGGCATTGGCAGCGCGGTAGAGGAGTAGATCCGCAACTGCCACTCGTGTCATCATGAGTCAGGAACCTCATCACGGAAGACTCATGTGACATTCCCTGGTCCAAAACAAGCATTGACTTTGGGTCTTTCCCGGATGGGCGCCAAGCCATGGTACTGATCGACTCATGCTCCCGATTTCCAGTGGTGGAGGTGATCCCGTCCACCGCGTTCAGCCATGTTAAGCCAGCCCTGGATAGGGCATTCGCAATGCTAGGCTTCCCGGATGAAGTACGATCAGACAATAGACCGCCGTTTCAGGGCTCTGATTTCAAAGCATACCTAACCAGACGAGGGATACGTCATCGGAGGATTACACCCCAGTGCTGCAGGCCAATGGAGAGGTCGAGAGATTTATGAGAACAATGAACCGAGCTTTAAAGATCGGTGTAGAGAAGGGTGAAGTAGCCGAGGAATGTCTGTCGCAGTTCCTGAATGCCTACAGACAGACACCACACTGTACCACCAAGTGCGCCCCAGCGCACGTCATGTTCAAGAGACCTCCACGAGACTGTGTGCCAGTGAGCCCAGCATGGCAAGCACCTAAATTAGATCATGTAGCGACACAAGACAGGAGACGAAACACGAATGAGAGAGCAAGCCGAACAAGAAGAGCCGGAGTCCGGCCACTGGCCGTAGGCGATCGTGTGGTCCTCAAGACGCGCCACCATCAATGGAAGTATCAGACAACGTTTGAGCCCGAGATATGGGAGGTGGTGAACATCCACGGTACCATGGTATCAGCGTCCCACGGGTCAAGGGCGGTGAAACGAAACGTGTCATGGTTCAAGCGAGTGCCGATAAATGAAGCAACACAGGAACAAAGGTCGGAAGACATGGAGATTGAAGAGGACCAGCCGGCTACCCCTGAGGCAGCCGCCACCCCTCGGGACGAAGAACCATCACCAGCTCGAGGGGAAGCAGGATTAAACATCGTCCTGCCAGGTTCTGAGAGTGAAACAGCAGAACCGGCAAGTGCACCCGAGGTCAAAGGGCAGTGAAGCCGGAGATACAACCTACGACCAAACCCGACTCCCAGTCAGCGGCTCCAGGGCTATGCCTGGAGACTACGCACTGCAAAGAACCCTAAATAAGACTGGACTATTCATCTGTGAGTTTGGAGGGATGTACTGGCGGAGCCACACGGCCCGTCCACTTACGCACGCACACAGCCTGGGGGCGGAGTAGCCCTCGGGTATAAATAGATGGGCGCGAGACCGCTCGAGGTTCTTCAGCTCCTAACCTGTTGCCAGTCTCAGTGTCTGTTTGTACTGCAATGTTAGGTAGGCCCCACTCTGCGGCCTAGGTCACCTCTACCCTGTTGCAGGTTTTACACCGGCCTCAACCCCAGAGCAGCCTGCTTTTAGAATAGGACTCCCAGATACACATCAGCACGTCGCTTGTGAGTTCCTCAAATCCACAGATGGTGAATGGTCACGCAACTTTCTCAATGCACATGCTCCGGCTGTGAATTCCACTTATGATGGAAGTGCCCTTTCTACACATATTGCTTTCCATAGAAAACGGAAACCAGATCTGTTGCCTTTGCCTGAGCTTTGCTAACAACTTCCTTACCATTGACTTTGTGGTTGTAACTCACAGTTGCTTGCGTTTTGTTTGCTTGCTTTATTTGCTTTAGGCTGTCCAGCTTGAGATTGTTCCTTCCGCTGACCATACCCTGCTTACTTTATTCTTCCTCAAACTTGCTTTCTGTAACCAGGCCTTTTAAATCATGTCAGATTTGAAGTGCGTTCTAAGGCAGAGGTCCAATGTCACGCTCTGTCTCCACACTGTCTTCACAGGAATTTTAGTGTTTATGTTTTTTTCTGTCTTCAAAGTGAGATTTTATATGAGAATCTTGCTGTGAAAAAAAATACTTTTTTCGTAGCTCACAGTGCACTGGAAACAAATATTTGAATTCAATCAAAACACATCAATACACTAGGTGATGCCATTTCCACATATTATCGTTTGTGTGCTGTAAAACTAGGTCTGTGCTAATGGGATGGTCATATCAATTGAAAATGTGCAGTCTATAATCACAGTGAGCTCCCACCCCATGCATACTCTACACTACACCACTCCACTCTACAACACTCTACTCCACGTTCTGTTCCTCCACTCTACGCTCCTCCATGCTATGCCATTCCACTCCACTCTACAACGAGCCACTTCGCTCCATGACAATCTACTAAAGGACATGGCCCAGCACTCCAGCCTGCCCCCTTCACTCTAAGACACTCTACGACACACCACTCTACGACACACCACTCAATTCTACTCTGTGCTCCCCACACCACTTTTACCCCCTCCAATCTACCCCACTGCACACCAGTCTACTCCAGTCTGCTGCCATCTACCCCACTTCACTCCGTCTACTCCAATCTAACCCACTCAATCTATCCTACTCCACTGCAGCCTACCCCAATCCAATCCAATCTACCCCACTCCAATGTACCAAAATCTACCCCACCCCAATCTACTCTACTCCACCCCACCCCAGTCTACCCTACCACTCTTCTCCAATTTACCCACTCATTTGTACCCAAATCTACTCCATTAAAAAGTACCCCACTCCACCCAAATCTACCCCACTCCACTCTACCCCAATTCTCCCACTCCACCCCATCCCACTTACTTTTAGCCAGGCTGAACAGCAGCCACGCTGGTGTACAACATGCTAAAAACAAATTGTCAAAGCCAATAGCTGTCGCATAGGCGAGACCTATTAGCTTTGGCAATGCCTGCATTGTCTTGCTATGTTAACAAGTGCTGCCATTGAGGGCAAATTGGTCGGTAAATCTTGGCTTTTGGCACACCCTCTGTATGCTTGTTCAGTGTGTGTTCTGCTGCACATTTTGACTGTAAAACTCTGTCTACCTAATGTTTATTTGTTGAAAATAAGCATGCAGAACCCTAACGACAACTGACTTGTCCTTTATCATATCTCTTCCTGTAGGTTCTTTTTATCAGGGCAGTGAGAGCGTACAATGGAGAGAACTGGCGGACCTCCATCTCGGACATGGAGCTGGCGCTACCAGATTACTTCCGGGTCTATAAGGAATGCCTTGCAGCCTGTGAAGGCGCTCGTGAAATAACCCATTTCAAAGACTTTTATTTGTCAATAGCAGGTAAGTTGGTGTGTCCGTGTAGTACGCCATATCACTGCGAAGCGGCTTCAAGCCAAGAAAAAAACACCACGTTATGAGGTGAAAAGAAACATTACTTCATAGTGCCTAGGTAAAATATGAATTCCATTCTCTTTCTAAGGCATATTAGGATCAATCGTCCTCTCTAGTTAATGACACATAAGTATAAACATAATTAAAGTTCTGCCTCCTCTCAAGCTATGACTCGCATATCCACCCAATGGAGAGCACAATCACTCGAGAGCTCAGTCAGAGCAGGGGTTTCTGAAGTATTATAGTGTGCTTATATTGTTTAGTCATTAACCCCTTCGCTGCTGGCCCGTTTCTGCCGCTGTGCGGTAAACAAACAAACAGGGGCGGGCCATGACGAACCCCAGCCGTCATCAGCACACGAGCACCGTAGTGCATGACGGCTGGGGTTCGTCATCAGCATACAAGGGGTTAAATAAGATTTGAAATGCTGAAAATACCTCCATCCCCTTACCAGATCTCTCATGCTAGTCCTCTTGAGCATTGCTTACAATCCGCTTACTCGTGGCCTCGCACTGTTCACGGTTTTCTCTTAATAACTTATCGGAATATAATAGGCTTACTCTAGTATTCCAGCACAGACTCCCCTTCAGTGGCGGCTTGTGACATTTGAAAGTGGCGGGGCGTAGCACACGTGCCCGAACCCCCCCCCCTGAAAAAATTGAAAATCGAGTGGACATATGGTCAGTGCTGCTGTTAAACCACCATCATAAAGGAAAGCGCAGACAAGTTCATAATATTAAACAAACTGAGCTCTCTCCGTGCGTTTATTTAAATCACAGCCTCAGAATTATAAACCATGCGAAAAGTAGTAATATTCAGACAAAGGCAATGAGGCTGATAGAATATATTTACAATCAGAAATACAGCGTATACATTTGGTGCTGCCAGACTGCTTTATCCAACAGCCTCAAGCATGATTAAGTGTAGTCTATCAGGGCAATGAACACCGTCACCTGCTCTCCCAAGCAGAAAGATAATACTTCATTCATCCTTCCGAGACCAGCAAACACACTTTCACTTGCCAACTCTAACAGATACCCATTTTCATGCCCTTGCAACATTACCTATATTTCCACAATTTGTGTTTGTATTTAAATGGATTTATTTATTATGTAACAAATATTAGAAAAGTCTAGCTTCACAGCACAAAAAAGGGGGAACTAGAAGGGAGGAAGGATGTGATCAAAAGGAATAGGGTGCAATAGAGCACAGCAGCTAGTTAGAGATTCACTCGCATACGTTCTTAATCATACAACATAAATAAGGCAGAAATAGATGAGGCGAGAAGATAAAACGGACTGATTACATATCTTTCGGCAACAGAGCTGCAATTCATAATGTGCTTATTGCATGTCATTTAAATACCTAGCGAATATATCAATCTATTTACTCCCTCGAGGAGACTGCCCTGCAGCCCCCAAACGTCACCAAAACATTACACAAGACATGAGGGCACGGCCGGCATTACGGGTGGTGGGGAAGCGGGATAAATAAAATAAATACAATTTAAAAGTCAAACTTACCTTCTTCCCGCCTTCACCGACTCCGAGACTCCACCAGATTCCCGCCGACGCCGTCCAGTTCTTACTTTCGAATTCCTCGTCGTCACGCAGGAAGGCTGCAGGCAGGCTGCCTCCACCACAGCACGGCGCTGTGATTGGTTCGGCCAGCTGCCCCAACACCACGTGATTTCTCTGTATGCTGCAGCATACAGAGAACAGGGAGAGTGGGAGGGGTTACTCGAGGGCAGGGGGGAGCGGCTTTCTTAATACAGTTAATACTGTCTGTTTGGACAGCCTCTGTGAGGCTGCCCAAACAGACAGTATTTACAACAGTGGGAAAGCCACTCCCCCCTGCCCTCGAGTAACCCCTCCCACTCTCGCAACCAGGAGGAACTTTATCTTTCTCGCTGTGCGAGAAGGCAGAAACAAATGGTAGTTCTCTACAATTTGTTTCTGCCTTCTCGCACGGCGAGAAAGCAGTGGGGCGGCGCCCAAACGCCCCCATAGAGGATCCGCCTCTGCTCCCCTTAACATCCTCTAACAAAGCCATGCCAGAGCGCTTTCCCTCGAGTCATTCTGTAGAAAAAATTGTTTCATTTAATAAACTCAGTCAGACGTGTAAGTGGGAATCTTACTAAAACCTATGCTCACAGGTTAATGGAGGCTCAATTCAGTGCTTTAAATGGACCGGTACTCATTGGTACTGAGTACCGGCTCTTCTCAATTTTCTCCCCTAGCATACCGGAACTTCTCCTTGTGTCTAGAGAGTAGCTTTACTCCTAGAGGCAGCATCGGATTGGCAACGCGGGAACTCTGGCAATGCCCCAGGGGGCCGGTGTCCAGTTCCAGCAGTGGACTGCTTTTTTGAGCAGTCTGGGGGCGATTTGGTGGTTTCTGCATTGCTCGGATGCCGCCAGTGGCCCAATGGGTGCCTGAGTGGTCTTTCTGGAGGCAGATGGGCCTCAAATACCTCCCTTTTATCAAAGAGCAAAGGTGTCACTCCCTTTCTTTTGTGGGGCTGGCCCATTAACATATGCATATTGAGCGGGGCAGAGGGCCGGGGGCAAAAGTGGCCTCACTTGTATTCTGGTGTGTTTCATCGGTGTAAACTAATCCGCGCATTATTTTGATAAAACTTTGCTGAAGCAGTGTTTTGTAAAGGCAATATGCAAATGTGGGCCACTTTTTTTAGCGTGCCTGGGTCGATTTCTAATCCCAATCCAACCCTGCCTAGAGGCATGTTGGGGTCAGGCTCACGGGCATGGAATTTCATGCAGTACAGGTGCTGCTAAATACATTCTGAGGGAGCGTGTCTGTGAGGTGCTCTGAAAGTCAACAGTGAGTGTATTTCTGTGCTGGGTTGCTGCTGCTGCCGCCTGCCGCCTTACACTCTTAACTGACAGCGTGACAGGAGTAAGGAGATGTGGCCTGACGGACAGAGCTCCTCACTTTGGAACGTTTGCGCTGTCAGTTAATGTAAGGCTACATCGCTGGAATACACTCGCAACTGACTGTCAGAGCGCCCAACGCCTTTGGCCAAGTTCGGCTCGTGTATACAGTGCGCAATTTGTACTTTGTTTGCAGTTGTTATATATAGCGCACACTTGGCAGGAGGGTAATAAAGCACTTTAAATGAGAAGTGTAAGTTCTACACGAAAGCATACTTTATTTTGTTTTTATGTCACGGAGTTAAAATCCAATCCTGTTATTCTGGGCTATCTCCCCGAGCCATAAAAACAAAAAAAATGTTTTATGTAAAACTTATGCTTCGCCTGGACCCTCCTTCAGATCGGTTGCTCCCCCACGCTCCTGCTGACCTGCAGCTGCCACCTCTGCCGACTCAGTAGTATTGTTTTCTCTCCTACTTTCAGCTCTGTGTACCTGACCCTCGCATCACTGCAGCGCTTTGCTCGCGTAGCGCTGCTCTATCGTATTTATTTATTTATTTAATAGCGCGACCTGCTGAGGCTGTAAGATTTATTAGCGCTACACTGAGGCTGGTTGGTGTGCTTAAGTTTCTTTTTCCTGCACACTCTGCGCATTTGCTGCCCCTGTCTGTGTTCGCCTTTGACCCTCCATTTTGTGTTGTTTTCCCCTGGTCCGCCCCTCCTCCCGCCACCGCCTCCCAGCTGCTGCCCCTCCCACGCTCTGCCCCCTCCACCATCCATTTATGACCAATGCCCCCACGCGCAGCGTCCACGCGCCCCAGTCGCGCCGAAGGTGCGCCAAAGGTAAGCCCGTCTACGCCCGTCCGTGCCTGGCCCGCGCCCAGCGCCAGACCCCCTGGTCCTCGCAATGCCCAGCCCTCCCGCATTACTTACGCCGCCTCCACCCTCCTAGCCCTTAACCCCGGACGACTCTCCAACTGCGCCCAAGCCGCCCCTGGACACACCCATGGACCCTTCTCTTGCAATTCCTGCAAGTTCGACGGCACCAAGACCAACTCCTCATCCTCGAACACCAAACAGAGCTCCGACACTACCACCTTAAATGCATCCTACTCAACACCCGATTGGTCCACAGACACGCCATCGACCTCTGGAATCTACTAGACACCATCTCCCCGGACGTCGCCTTCCTTACAGAAACATGGATGAACGCCTCCTCAGCCCCAGACATCACCATTGCCAACCCGGAAGGATACAAGATCATCCGTAAGGACCGCACCGACCAAACTGGAGGAGGCATCGCCATCGTTCATAAGAACTCCATCCGCATCTCTACCAGCTCAGACGTCAACCTTGACAGCGTCGAACACCTTCACTTCCAGATCCACACCGACCCCAAGACCACACTCAGAGGCACCCTCCTCTACCGACCTCCAGGATCCCGCGCACAATTCAGTGACGACATCACCGACTTTATCACCCCTCACGCCCTCCCCTCCGAGGAATACATTCTACTTGGAGACCTCAACTTTCACCTGGAAAAGAGCTTCGACTGCAACACCACCACCCTCCTGGACAATCTCGACAACCTCAGACTCAAACAAATTGTTAATACCCCCACCCACATCGCTGGTCACACACTCGACCCCATCTTCACCTCCAGCAAACATATATCTCCTTCAGTCACACCACAACTCTACACTGGACGGACCACAGCTGCGTTCACTTCACCTACAATAAAACCACAACTCACAACCTCCCTCAACCTACTCTACGAAGAAACTGGAACAAAATCACCATCGACCAGATCTCCTCATCTCTGCTTCAAAACCCCCTTGTCCACACCTCAAACCCCGACCAAGCAGCCATTAACTTCACCCAATGGCTATCCAACAACGCCGACATCCTAGCACCGTTGAAAAAACGTCAAACCAAACTAGGCAGCAAAAACGCCCCCTGGTTCAACGATGATCTTAAGAAATCTAAGAAACTCTGTCGCTCCCTCGAGAATGCCTGGAAAAAAGACCCCAACACCAGGGACGCCTTCAAAAACGCCACCCGCATACACCACCAACTTATCCGGACTGCCAAGAAAGCCGCATTGAAAGACCGACTAGATAACAACGCCCACAACAGCAAGGAATTATTCAACATCGTCAAAGAATTTACCAACCCCTCCGCCAACTCCAACGACATCACTCCCTCGCAAACCCTTTGCGACTCCCTAGCTTCGTTCTTCCGCGACAAAATCGCAGACATCCACAACAGCTTCGACAACCAACCCGGAGACCAACCCACCCAACCTTCTGCCGTACCTTCACCCCCCTTGAACATCCTTAATGACTGGAACCCAATCTCCACTGAGGACACCATCCATCTGATGAACTCCATCCACTCAGGATCCCCAACAGACCCATGCCCTCACCACATCTTCAACAAAGCAGACTCCATCATAGCACCACACCTCTGAGACGTCATCAACTGCTCCCTCAACTCCGGCACCTTCCCAGAAATCTGGAAACACGCCGAACTCAGCGCCCTTCTGAAAAAACCCACAGCTGACCCCACCGAACTCAAAAACTACTGACCCATCTCGCTCCTACCATTCCCGGCCAAAGTCATCGAAAAAGCCGTCAACAACCAGCTCGCCGCCTTCCTCGAAACCAACAAATCCCTCGACCCTTCACAGTCCGGCTTCCGAGCCAAACACAGCACGGAGACCGCCCTCATCGCCGCAACAGACGACATTCGAACTCTACTGGACAATGGAGACACAGTCGCCCTCATCCTCCTCGACCTCTCCGCAGCCTTCAACACAGTCTGCCATAGCATCCTTCTACAGCGCCTCAGAAACATCGGAATCCAAGGAAAAGCACTGGAATGGATCACTTCGTTCCTCACCGGAAGAACCCAGAGAGTCCGCCTCCCACCATTCAATTCAGAGGCCACTGAAGTCATCTGCGGCGTACCGCAAGGATCCTCACTCAGCCCCACCCTCTTCAACGTATACATGAGCCCCCTCGCGGCCATCGCACGCCAACACAACCTCAACATCCTCTCCTACGCAGATGACACCCAACTGATCCTCTCACTCACCAAAGACCCTAATACCGCCAAAACCAACCTTCATGAAGGAATGAAAGAAGTAGCCGAATGGATGAAGCATAGCCGTCTAAAACTTAACTCAGATAAAACAGAAGTCCTTATCTTAGGAACCTCCCCCTCCACCTGGGATGACTCCTGGTGGCCAGAGGCTCTTGGAAAAGCACCCATCTCGACGGATCACGCACGGAACCTGGGCGTCATTTTAGACTCCTCACTCTCGATGTCCAGACAGGTCAGCGCCGTTTCATCATCTTGCTTCAACATTCTTCGCATGCTCAAAAAAACATTTCGCTGGATCCCCACCGAAAACAGAAAAACGGTCACCCATGCACTGGTTACAAGCCGCCTGGACTACGGAAACGCCCTATACGCCGGCACCACCGCAAAACTCCAGAAAAAACTCCAACGCATCAGCCAGACTCATACTTGACATCCCACGTAAAGACCACATCTCCAGTCACCTGAAAAAACTCCACTGGCTCCCCGTCAATAAGAGGATTACTTTCCGCCTCCTAACCCACGCACACAAATCACTTTACGAACTCGGACACGATTGCCTCAACACTCGACTTTCCTTCTACACCCCCCCCCCCGCCAGCTACGTTCCTCCAGCCAAGCCCTTGCTACCGTGCCTCGCATCAATAAAACCACCATGGGAGGTAGATCCTTCTCCTACCTGGCTGCTAAAACCTGGAACTCACTCCCCACTCACCTTCGTCTCACTCAGAACCATCTAGCATTCAGAAAGCAACTTAAAACTTGGATATTTGACAAGTAATCCCCCCACCCTTCCTCCAGCGCCTTGAGACCCTCTGGGTATGTAGTGCGCTATATAAATCCTTTTGACTTGACTAGACTTGACAATTTAAAAGCTTTAATGACCTTTTGCCAAGTTCGCACTACATAAAACTGCTAAAAACACAAGGACACTAGGGGGCTTTGCATTGAATAAGAAAATGATACTTTTGTTAAATACCTGTCTCGAAGCCACGCCCCCAGGCGCACGCCCCTACCAGACCCTCAATGAATTTGTCGAGTACCAGCACTTTTCTTTTTAGGTCGAAGGCCTAAAAGGCTGCGCTTGCGCAGTCTTAGGCATGAGATTTAATGATTCTTAGTAGCGCAGAAGGTTCCGCATCCCTGCCCTCTCTCTCCTTCATTGGCTGGCTTCCTAAACGGAGGCCAGCCATTGGAGGAGAGAACGGTCACTTCAAACAAGCCCCGTCTTTTTCGGATTTGGGGGCGTGATTTTTTGCGTTCTTTAGACAGTGACGTTGCCTGTCACTCAGAACCACAAAACCACGCCCCCAAATACGAAAAATACAGAAGCTGGGGGCGCCATTTTTTCTCGTCGCCCTGCGCTCTCCCTCCTCCCGTTCCGAGCTCCAGGCGTCGGAGACACAAACTCTGGCTTCCCGTTCTTGCCTTCTGCCCCCAGGTAAGGTTCCTAACTGTTGTCTGTTTAGCCATATCTCCGCCAACTCGGAACCCTCCCTCTCGTGTTGTATGTCCGTGTTTTTTATTTCAAGGTGCGGGTAGAATCAACAGCTGTGGGTTGTGTGGCTTGCTCGGGCTGCTGCTGGGGCGGTAGTTGCTCTCCGGAGGCCGGCTCGGGCTGTTGCCACACCGCAAACCTTGCTCCTTCACCAGCCGAACAGCCAGTGTCGGCTATCAGAAGAGACTCCACCGACTGAGGTACAGCGGCCATGACCTCCGCGCACCCGTCCCTTACTCCCCGCAGAGCGCTGTAAAGCCGTTTTGGTGTAGGCGCTACACAAAAAGTAAATCGTATTGTTATGCATATTTGCACAAATGGTAAACGCATTTGGGCTCCATTCTGTTTTGCTCAAAAATGTGACAGGGATTATCCAGGACGGCGTAGCTGATTCTTTCTCGAGGCGCACACCACAGACCCCCGTGGACAGGTGTTCCTTGTCGTTAAGAACATTCCTCACGACAGGAGCGCTCTCTGACCGGAACAGATTAATCCACACTCAGCCTGCTCTGGTAGAAGCCAGGTATGCGCTTCCAAGTGTCCCCTGCTCCTCTTGGCACGGGGCCCTTGTACCACACACCAGTAGAAGCAGTGTCGCCATGGCAACGCCGATTTCCCGCCATGATACCCGGCTGTCGCTTTAGGGGTGGATGACGGGCAGTTGTAGGGGACCTAAGACCCGGGGAGTTCACAGCCCCCCTCTCTTCGGTTAATTGCATTCGGCTCAAGGTCAGCAAACACCAGCTCAGCGGCCGAAGCCCGGCTCCAGGCGCTACCCAGCAGTCTGCTCAGAGGTCGGCATGGCCATTTGCGTCGCCAGTCAGTGACATGTATCGTGTAATTAGGGCACACTCTGCAATCTTGTAATGAAAGGTTAATAAACAGGCTTGCGCAGAGCGACTTCATTAGTCGGAGAAAGCAACGCGATATGGCGGGGTGATGGCCTGGAAGTGACAACTGTGTCTGCACACAGGAGAGCATGGCTGGAGGGAGAGGTGGGCGAGGCAACAAGTAACATGGAGAGTCGAGCCAGACTCGAGCTGGACTCTCAGAGCACGATTCGAGTCAGGATCACACAGTTTGGTCACACGTGGAGCCAGGATTTTTAGTTTCTCATTATGCAATTCACCTATTAGGTGGCTACCTCCGTCTTTCGTTTTTAACATCAACTGTTTATGCTTTGTTTTTAATTCTATGTGCGTGACCCTCACAGCCTCTGTCCCTGCAGCACATCTCGCCTCAGCCTACCCTGGGCCTCGCAGTGTGGGCTCCCCCTCTCTCACCTCACCCGCACAGTCCCTCCCCTCTGTCATCTTGCACCCCCATCCCTCCACCACTTCCACCCCTCTGTCTCTGCGCACCCTCACAGTTCCCCCCCCCCGTCGCCGCCCACCCTCACAGTCCTACTCCTCTGTCACCTCACACCCTCACTGTCCCACCCCTCGCAACCTCACTGTCTCACCCCTCGCACCCTCACTGTCCCACCCCTCTGTCACCTCTAACAGTCCCACCCCTCTCACCCTCAGTCCCACCCCTCTGTCACCTCTCACCCTCACAGCCCCTCCCCTGTCATCTTGCACCCTCACCCCTCTATCACTTCCACCCCTCTGTCACCTCACCCTCAGTCACAGTCCCACACCTCGCACCCTCACAGTCCCACCCCTCTCTCACCTCTCACCCTCACAGTCCCACCCCTCTCTCACCTCTCACCCTCACAACCCCACCCCCTGCATTAAAATACTGCTTTCACTCTCTGCAGTGTCTCTTCCCATCCTCCTCACGCCCTCTTCCTCTCAGCCCCCATCCCCCCACAGTGTTCACCCTGCATCACCACGAACCGTCTGCCCACCGACACCCCTTCCTTGCATTTCTCCACCCTTACATCCTCACCGTGTGCAGCCCCCCACCTCACATCTCCCACTCCTCCGTCACCCATCCTGTTACACCTCCCAGCCTCGCGTCGCCCTCTCCCTCGCTTCACCCTCACAGTGGTATCCCTCACCTGTCACGCGCCTGCACGCTCTCACCATCCACTCGCTTCCTTCCCATCGTACCTCCTACTGCCTGCATCACCTTGCCCATACCTCCTCCCCCCCCCGCAGACTCCCAGCGCCTGACCCTATTCATGCTGAAAGCTGCAGTGTTTGCTGCATCTCGTGATTAACCCCTACGTGTCCTCGCCCTGCCTGTCGGTGCTGCTGGGAGGAGCTATGCCTGCCCTCCTCCGGAGCAGACTCCGCACTCTGCCTTAAACATCTGCCCTTTGGGACTGCCCTTGAACTCGGCACCACTGCCCTGCCCCTACCTACGGTGGGCAGGAGCCCCCAATGCCAGAGGAGCCCGCTGCGGGGCACTGAGCAGAGAGGAACTTTTCATTTGTGGAGTAAGGGGAGTTTCAAGGGCTGAGGATGACGTCACACGGGAAGCTGCGGAAGGAGCGAGGGGTGCTGGCGGAGTACGAGAGCCAAGTCAAAGGTAAGTGCCCCAAGCCGCGGCCCCCCCCCCCCCCCCCCCCCACTAGGTGTGTGTCTGAGGCCTGCTGGAAGGGTGGGAGCTTTGGTGTCCGTGAGCGGGAAGTGGTATAAACATCATCATTCTGTGGGGTCTACACTCCTCTCAGTGCATCTCATCTCCCCCCATAGAGCATTGATGTCTATACCACTCTCAGTGCATCTCATCTCCCCCCGCTACAGCACTGAGGCCTTATCATCTGTCAGTGTATCTCAAGCATCCGACTGTCAGAAACTGAGGCTAACACACCTCTCTCAGTGCATCTCACCCTCTGCTGCCAGAGACTGCGGCCTTATCATGTCGGTGTATCTCACCCCCTGCTGCCACAAAACTAAGACTGAGGCCTGCACACCCCTCAGTGCATGTCAACTTTCCTTCTGCCCGAGAAATGACACATATATAGCTCTATCAGTGCATCTCACCCCCCCTGCTGCCAGAGAACTGAGGCCTGCACAGCTATTGCCATTGTAAATGACAATACCATTTATTTATATTTAAAAAAAAAAGTCATAGGCAATGCCAATAGCTCTACTTTTAATAATGCCGAGACCATTGCATTGTAAATGCTTGTTCCATTTAAAGCACTGAGGCACATGATTGTAATCTTTCTATAATAACAAACATTGTCAACACCATTTCAAACGCACAAATAACATCCCTCACCATATATCCCTTAAAAGTATTCCATTAATTTGTCTTCTAGTTGGATAAGTAGGTTTTTTTACGGAATGCAAAACGTTCATGTCTTTAATAAAGCCAAGACTTTTCTTCACTAAAATCCAATGAAAATCTGCATTTTATTGGCAAGGCAAGAGGCACCTCTTATGCTGGCTTAAAGCACGCAAGTCACAGTTGTAGACACATTTGAAACTGGTTTACAATAGAATGTAGGAAACGTTGTATTATTAGATCTGTCTGACGATCTGAGAGCGGGCTCATAGCTTCAAACACCCAAAGGCCTTCGAAGCCTTAACACCTCGAGCAGAATGCGCCCCATGAGGAACTTGTCTCTACATGACCCATCTTACCGAACAGGCTAACATAGGAAATACAACCGGTGTATGAGGTTTCCTGAGAAAGTTTACCAATTGAAGAAAACAGGACGTTTTCAGATGTTCTGTTTTCTATCCATAAATCTTAAGATAGTTACCTACAGATAACTTTGGTTCATTACAAAACTATGGATACATAAACATGCGTTTTAGAACTTCATCTGACATTCAAACCCCAACTGGAGTATAATCTCTGGAAAAAACGTGCAAGGCTTTAAAATGATGAGCGATTAATGGAAACCAAATTCAATAATAAGTTAGTTTAGCTGATTGCATTTTGAAGATAAAGCTGCATTGCCAGTCCAACCCTTGAATACATTGAAAACCAAATGAACATCCCATAACTGGTTGTACTTGGGCACCGAAGTATTTTAAAAATGTACTTGCTTTTGTTAATTCATACAATGAATGGGTGTTCTCCCAAATGTCTTCCATCTCCGTGCTGTACAGAAATGGCTGACTGATCTGTGTTGACACTCTTAGAAGTGATACATTGAGTGACTAAAGAGGCTAATAAATTAGCAAGTTGAATGCAAGGCGCATCTGCAGAAAGCAGATCGGCACCTTGGCCCAGCTACCGCTAGGCCACACTGACCAAGTGGCTCCAGCGGCTTATGAAATGCCTGGGCCCCAGCCTGTTGAGAGAAGTTTGAAGCTTCTGTTGAAATTCCTGGGTTTTCCAGGGAGTCCTGACACTGTCCAAGCTGTTGGAGATAACGTTTGGTGTTCTAATGCTTGGAATCTCTTTGGTAAGCCCCCACGTGAGCCTGGCAGTCAGGGTAGACCAATTTACGCCCTTATGCCCTTTTTATGTTTATTTTTCCCGACAAGAAAGTGCACTGTGTGTTGGGTAATGGCTTTTGTAACATCATTTTTTTCTTTAGGACAGACAATCACAATGTGTCAGATTCGTAAATCTGCAATAGGCAATAAGAGAAAAAACTGCCTAGTTTAGTAGTGTGCATGTATTAGGTATGGCATCAGCCAATATTTTTACATTATACTAAATATTATATTATATACTTACATATAGTAGTTTTCAAACTGCAGGCCATTTGCAGGCATCCTCTATGTTGGCTAGGTTTTTGCATGGAACAACGTTTTAGTCCATTTAAATCTGACACAGTACAGGTGTTTTTATAGAACACAGCCTAAATTTTGTGCCTGCTGAATACAATCACGCCAGAATCGGCATTTTAACATTGCTATTTTCCGCTCTCCCTACCTGATTTAATAGGAGGGGAAGCAGCTCTTTCTTTATTTGTCTTGGGACAGCAACAAGTCGAGGCTCTACTTCCTTCCTGACTGCCCCGGTCTGACAGGGTAACTATTACCGTTATGCTGAGGGTGGTCAGGTGAGAGCAAGACACTTCCGGTAGCATTGGAGCGGTTAGCGCTTGCACTTCTGGGGCTATTTAGCCCTTGCCCCCCCTCGAGCGCGCAGCGGTCACGCGCAGCTGAAGACACGCCTAAGAGCAGCCAAAGAGCTGCCCATCTGCGCCCGTCCGCGACTGGACGGGACTAGGGGCCATGGGGCCGACATCTCTGGATAATCCATCTGCAGGGATTCCCTATATTAGGTATACTGCGCATACTCTATTACACTTAAGGACATCCCCTCATAAAGTATGTAGTAGAGACTACTGGCCATGCCCGAGGGCCTTTTTCTTGCATCAACTGCCATTTTCAAGCATCCTACACTAAATCCAGTACTGAGGATTATAAAGCGAAAGATGCATCACAAAAAGGGACAAAGTGCTTTCTCTTAAATGTCCGCTCCCTACCTAAACACAAACTAGAGGTATGGGACCTGGTACATACAATGCAACCAGACTTGTGTTTCTTAACGGAAACCTGATTAAAGCCCCATACTGTCCCTGCTATAGCTGTGGGGGTTCCCCTGGGTTATAAGTTTGTCCATTTTGATCGCCCTGAGAAAACAGGTGGTGGCTTAGCCATTATATACAAAGCACACCTGAAGATTACTATACTAGAACAAAAGTACTGCCCACATTTTGAAATAATGATTTTTAAAATTAACTTTGCCACTAACAGATTCTGGAAAGGAGCCTTAGTTTATCGCCCTCCGGGATCCAGTGCGGGCTTCTCTCTTGCCCTTCTGGAACTTTTAGCTCCACATTTTAAAGCAAAGGAAGATTTCATTCTTCTTGGTGATTTCAATATTCACGCTGATATTTCTGTGCACCCAGAAACTATTTCTCTGTTTTCTGATCTATTCACTCTTGGTCTAGATCTGCAGAATAGCGGACCCACTCATATAGCAGGTCATTTCCTAGATTTGCTCTTCTCTAATTGCCCTAAAGTACGATGTCTACCCACTGTTCAAACAAATTGGTCTGACCACTTTCTCGTGGAATTTTCTCTATCTGGGGTGGATACACCCTTTCAAAAAAACACCCTCCCACCTGTTTGGCGTCGACAGTGGCACAAAGTTATGGTAGAGGAATTGCAAAGGGTATGGAAGCAGCCTATTCCTTCAGAGATGGACAGTGTGGAGTCCGCACTGGCCAAATTTAACAACTCTCTTACAGAAGCAATTGATAAACTAGCCCCTCTGAAGCTACACAAACAATACCCTGCTTCCAAACAGGAAGCATGGTATACTGAGGCACTCAGAATAAAGAAGCAGAGATGTAGGAAGATAGAAAAGAAATGGAGGTAAATGCGAACAGAGGAAAGCAAGAAAGCACATCATGAGGCCCAGACTAACTACTATAAAAATATTAAACTTGCACGGAGGAACAGCCTCTCTCAGCAACTTGCAGAAGCGGGTAATTGTTCTAAGGAATTATTTAAAATTCTCAAGGAGTTTGTAAAACCAGTTGCATGCGAAAGCCCAGATGATTTCTCTCAAATATTATGTGATAATCTCTATGTTCTTCGAAAATAAAATCAATTTGATTTATGAAAAAATCATGAGGGCCTCTAGCCAAAAGAGTAACACTCCTTTTTCTTTTACTCTGCCCACATGGAGAGATACTTCACTCATGGCATTTCCAGCAGTCAGTGATTCAGATCTCTCCTCCCTCATGAGTCATATAAAATCAGGGTCTCCAGATCATTTTCTGTCGGCCAAAATAGTTGCCTCCCTGCGTACTTTGCTTGGACCTCAAATCCAAGCAGTGATTAACCATTCTCTCAGGGAAGGATATGTGCCCACAGAGTGGAAAAAAGTGTTGGTGAACCCTATCCGCAAGAATGCGGCACTTCCATGGACGGACCTTTCAAACCTCCGACCCATCTCCCTCACCTTAGCAAAATGACCGAGAGACATGTAAACACTCACTTGTCTAAGTACATGGAGGCAGCGGAGGGCCTAGATTTTTCTCAATCTGGGTTTAGGCCCAATCACAGCACGGAATCTGCCCTCCTCTCAGTGACTGATAACATCAGGATGTCACTGGATGGAGGGGGCTCTATGATTCTGGTGCTGTTAGATTTATCCGCTGCCTTCGACACGGTGTCTCATGAGATACTTCTCGGTCGTTTGAGGGAGATGGGCATAGGAGGCGTGGCTCTGTCCTGGTTGGAGAGCTTCCTCTCGGACCGCCTACAAGGGGTCAGATTGGGCTCCCATCATTCCATCTTAAGGGAGCTCACCAAGGGAGTGCCACAGTGCTCATGCCTAAGCCCAACACTTTTCAATGTGTATATGGCCCCCTTGGCAGACATTGTAAGAGCTCATGGGTTCACCCCTGTGTCGTATGCTGACGACACTCCGCTTTTGTTCCCCTTTCAGACCCTGACGCCCGAAATACAAAAATCTTTTGCGAACGGAATGAGGGCAATATCGGACTGGATGGCCATAAATTGCCTCCAGTGTAATGTAGGCAAGACCGAGGTCATGCTGTTCGGGGAGGCCACCCTTCTGTGGTCTCCTGAATGGTGGCCCCCGGATTTGGGACCAGCACCAAGTCCCAAACAGACCGTAAAAAATCTTGGTGTGCGGCTAGACAAGACACTTTTGCTTAAAGAGCACACAAATCAAGTAGCAGGATCCTGCTTTCGGGTCATCGGACTGCTACGACGCGTCTTCCCATTCCTATCTGACACCTATAGGAAAACACTTGTCCAGACGTTGGTAATCCGTAGACTAGACTACTGTAACGGCTTGTTTATCTCGGCCAATGAGGAACAACTACAGAGACTACATGTGGTCGAGAACACCGCAGCGAGACATGTACTCAATGCTCAGCCAAGGACTGCTTCACGTCCCCTCCTGGACAAACTTCATTGGTTGTCAATTAGGCAGCGTATAAAATTTAAAATCTGCTGCACAATACACAAATGTCTGTTTGGAAATGGACCTAAATACCTAAAAGAAAAATTCCTTCCCTATAACCCTGGTCGCACCCTGCGCTCTAGCAGTCAGCAACTGCTCCAGGTTCCTAGGATTAAAAAAGCTAGGCAGGGAGGTCGAGCCCTCTCCAACAAAGGCCCCATTCTATGGAATTCACTCTCCCCAACCCTAAAAAATACCACCAATTTTCAGTCTTTTAGGAAGACCTTAAAAACTTTTTTATTTTCTGCCTGTAAAGATATCATCACTTTGATTCCTTCACAGTTCATGACTAGGTTTAGGTTCTTTTGGTAAAGCAAAAGAGCGGAGATACCCCTTCGGGGGTCGAGTCCTGCGCTATACAAGAACATAAATAAATGCACGTATTGAAACGTGCTCTCAAATGCAATAATGAGGACAAAGGAAATCCGGTGCAAAAAAATATTTCCCCACAATTGCAAAATTGGGTCAAAATGGAGAGCTGGGATATATCTCAGATTTTCTGGTTTCATATTGTCATTTCATTTTCATTTTATTTGTCATATCGAATATAAAAATTCATCAGCACACAAACATATATAGCAACATTGAAAATTCAGTGAGATCATTAAAAAAACCTACAGCACAATATGTTAATATCAAAAAGGGCAGTGGTTAATAAATAGTTTATGTACAAAACTACAAAATCAAGATAAAACCAGTAACATTTTAAAATCCAGTCTTTAAATCTAATTGCCATTTTTTATCGACTTTAGAGTTACAAGAAGAATGCTGGGAGGGAGGGAAGTGCAGTGTGTGCAATCGAATGAGCCCGCTGAGCACGAACATTTAGATACAGCAGTTACCACAAGCAAGCTAGAATTGCTTTTGCAGATTTGTTGTGCATTTACCCAATGTGTTAGTCCAATAATTGACACAAAGATGTAATCCAATGAGATATGGATTTAGAATAATACGCCAAGCAAAAAAACAATAAATGTTCATCTGTCTCCACAGAGTAATTGCATAACTGGCGCAATTTAGAGTTGCTCATAGATGATGTCTGAAATGAAGTAACGGCCGCAGTAGGCAAATTAAATTACCATATCTAAACTTCAAGAAGTACAACCTCGCTAGTGTGGAATTGATGACGTCTAGAATTCCTTGACCCTAAATATGTTTATGTAAAGAAGAAAAGATTTGGACCATCTGGCCAAGGTGGCTTATGACTTAGCTCTATGAATTTGGCCCAAAATCTATTCTGTGCAACAGCCTTCTGGGACGCACAGATCGATGGCCGGTTATGCCAAAACTCTATGAATCGTTGGTCAAGCAGAACATGTTTGACATAAGCCATCAAAGGGATCCTCTGACTATTACAGCAATTGTTGATGTCTGCAAGGGCATCTCTGCATGGTGTCAGCTCTGTAGTGCTCCATATTCGAATCCAGTGCAGAATCGAGCGTTTCTTAGCATGTTCCAATATTGATTTTAAAGTGAGAACGAATCTGAACGGCAGTAGAGGGGTCAGAGTTTAGAAGCAACCGGATGAAGGTATTTTCGCCTACCCCCAAACTTGATGTATTAAAATGGCCCCACAAGTCCTCATTATACAATGCAACACTATCAATCAGTGGATTCTTAATCTCAAATTCAGGCAAGATATGATAGGGGGCGACCTTTTTGGCAAACCTGGCTAGAGCCGAAGCCTTTTGTTTAATCCGAGAGCAGCTCAGGATAGATTGGGATGACCGTGAATATATGTTGGACAGTCTCATCCCTAAATATTCAAATTATTTTACTCTCTCCAAGTTATTAGTTCCCAGCCACATGATCCCCTTAAGGTTCGTCGGTTTGTTATAGGCCATAAACCTGATTGTCGATGTTTTGATTAAAAGGGTATTGTCCGCAAATAATAGTGCCGGCTCCTTTTGACCTGCTAGAACTGGAAAGTCATCCACGCAGTGCAGCAGAAAGTCTATACAGCTGTTAATAAACAAAAGTAAGAGAGTTGGAGCCAGGACACAACCCTGGAGAACTCCGCTCTTGACATTGATGTTCTCTGTGAGTTCGCCACTGGATCCCCAGTGTATCTGGCTGTAGTTGCAGTAGAGTGTAGAGGCATAGAATGGAAGTTTATTATACAAATTAGGAGGTTGCTAGGAGCACCCATACTAGCCAGCACTTCCCAGATCTTCGCTCTTGGAACTGAATCAAATGGGGCACAAAGATCAATGAAAGCAACAAAAAGGTTACTATCACTGAAGTCGACTAATCACCAAAAAAGGAAAGACTTGTTCTACTTTTATTAGTCTTTGATCTAAAACCTGCTTGCAAGTGTGTACAGATATTAGTATCTGCCATCCGCTCTAATATCTTTGCAAGCACATGCTTACAAAAGATCTTTTGTAAGTTATCTAAAAGACTAATGGGGCGATTTGTAGACCAAAACAATTTCAGGGCCCTTCCAACTAGACATCTGGCTTGAGCCTAGCTCGAGCAGTCAGTGGTTCGTCCACCTCTTTTGTAGCTACCATTCATTCCCTCGGTTAGAATGCCTTTCCATTCAGCATTCTATTTCTTTCAGTAATTACCGTATTTTCCGGCATATAAGACGACCCGGCGTATAAGACGACCCCCTACTTTGCCAGAAAAATTTTAGGTTTTGTGCTATACTCGCCGTATAAGACGACCCCCACTTCCAGCGCAGTCCAACGCAGTCCTGCATAGCCATTCCGAGAATGTACGGTACCGGTATTTTGAACTTACCGTATTAGTCTAGTCCTCCTCCCTGTGGGTGAGCAGTAAGGCTTTATCAGTGGACAGTGTTACCTAAGCGTTTATTTTACAAACTCAAAGACTGAACTCAAACAAATTGGTTGTATAAACAATCTTGCTTTACTCGCAATATTTTTATTTAGAACCATATGAAAAACTGTCACTTCTGAATATACCGGTACGGTACGGTAAACATAAATAAGGGCATGAAACAGTGCAAGTGGATTAAACTTCCCATAACTTTCCATAAATCCAAGGGATTTCTACAGGATTTACAACGTTCCCTTTAAAAGCCTTCAAAATCCTCCTCTTCGTCATCTGATCTCATAAGTAAGTCAATGAGATCTTGTGGTACATCTGTAAGGCAGTCATCGTATGGATCTGGTACCAATTCCGTATCAGATGATGTGGTCTCTTCTTCGGCATCCTCTTCACCTTCCCACAGATAGTCGTCCTCCATACCATCTAATGAATTTGATATGCCACACTTCTTGAAAGACTTTATTACAGTTTCTGCATCAATGTCGTTCCAGGCCTTTATAACAAAGGTGCACAAAACATCCAACTGTGGAGCACGCATGTTTCCTCCTTTTGTGAATGTTTTTTCACCGCTAACCATCCACTCATTCCACTGTTCTCGGATGCGATCTTTAAATGGCTTGTTTAGGCACACATCCAGTGGCTGCACCAACGATGTCAATCCTCCAGGTATAACTGCAGCATCTGTTTTTATTCTTGCCAGCCTTTGCTTGGTGCTCGGAGTTAAATGAGCCCTGAACATATCCCACACCAGTAGACTACGTCTTTGTAGAAGTCCACCTGGTCGCCTGCTCCATACATTATCAAGCCATAGCTTTACCCCTTCTTCATCCATCCATCCATCCTTTCTCATTCACATGCACAAAACAACCAACAGGGAACTTGAGTTTCGGCATTGTTTTTCTTTTGAAAATAACCATTGGTCTCAGCTTTGCGCCATCAGCTGTGCATGCTAGTACCACTGTGAAACTGGACTTCTCATGTCCTGTTGTTTTTATTAAAATTGTCTTTTCGCCTTTTTGATGGACAGTTTTGTTGGCAATCATATCGAAATTCATTGGAGTTTCATCCATATTTCCGATGCTACTTAGCGCATAGCCATGGTTATTGCGCAGCCTAATAACGTAGCAATGGTTTTGGCATCAAGATCCGCAGGTAATTTCTGGGCAATTTTTGTCTTTTGCCGCAATACCAGATTATGCCTTCCCATGAATCTGGTACACCAGGATACAGTGGCCTTAAATCTGTGGCTGAGATCTGGATTAGATTTGGCCCACTGAAGTGCAACCAATCGGATTTTATTTCGGGTCACGACATAACCGTTTTGCCGATGCTCGGCCACCATGTCTGCTACATGCTTTTCGAGTTCTGGCCATTGTGGGGTGCCTCTTCTTAATGCACACTTGCCCCTTGGCATACTCCGTAATGCTTTCTCATTTGCTCTCCAGGCCCGAACCATCTTTTCTGTCACTCCATATTGTCTTGCAGCAGCACAGTTATTATGTTCCGTGGCAAAATCCACAACTTTAAGTTTGTAACTGGCTTCATATTTCCTTCTTCTTGCCACTCCTGGAGCCTTGCTGGGTTCTTGACTGCCAGCCATTTGCACTGGATGCGCTGCTGGAGCCTTGCCGGGTTCTTCACTGTCTGCCATTTGCACTGGATGTGCTGCTGGAGCCTTGCCGGGTTCTTGACTGTCAGCCATTTGCACTGGATGTACTGGTGCTGTACAGTATGAACAGGTGCAGAGACTGTCTTCAACACCACACGTACGGTACGGCAAATACGGTATCTGGTCACCAGACTGCCTTTCCTCTTCGCAACAACCAGCCAATCACGGCAAGTGCTCTACTGCCTTCGGTAACATTCGGGAACATTCTACAGTCCCCTTTCTATGCCCACGCCCATGTCAAGGAGAGAGGGGCGCGTGCCAAAACGTGCCAAACGTGCCAAACGTGTCAACACACCGGGCGCTGCCATCTTCGGCGCTGGCTGCCCGTTACCATATACCGTATTTCGGACGTCCTGCTGCCTCGTCCTGCTGCATCGTCTGCCTGGGGATGTGCAAGCGGTTGGAGGCGCGTGTACAGCGGCAGCGGCAGTCGAGGTAAGACTCATGGCGCCATTTGCTCGCTTGTGAAGCGGTTTGACACCTTCGAGTGAAGTCCTTGCTATGAAAAAAACGCTCGCTTTCGATACTTCATGGCGCGGGGCCTGGTTGTGGACGTTGCCAGGGCCGGTGGCTGTATTTTTTAACATAAGGTGTGTTGTTTCTTGTTACATACGGTATTTCCTATTGTGAAGCGGTCTGACACCTTCGAGTGAAGTCCTCGCTATGAAAAAAAAACGCTCGCTTTCGATACTTGCACAATTCATGGCGCGGGGGCTGGGTGTGGACGTTGCCAGTGTCGGTGGCTGTATTTTTTAACATAAGGTGTGTTGTTTCTTGTTATTTCCTATTGTGAAGCGGTCTGACACCTTCGAGTGAAGTCCTCGCTATGAAAAAGCGCATGAAAACATACCATAACATTTTGTACCTGGCGTATAAGACGACCCCCGACTTTCCAGAAAATTTTAAGGGGTTAAAAGGTCGTCTTATACGCCGGAAAATACGGTACCTCTCCACCTAGTGGCATGTTTACATCAAGTTTGTGATAATTCTGCAGTTACAAAACACTTCTATATATTTCTAATAATGCCGCTTTATAGGCCAGGGTCATTAATATAAATGCCTGAAATGAGTATAACTCTTTTAAGACCAATGTATACCACTTTCTGGACTCCTCAGTGGTACAGTAGTAAAACAAGCATTGGCATAGCCACTAGGTCTCGTGTTTGGGACCTTATAAGTCTTTAGCAATGCAACACATTATCCTGGGTGTTACAACATCTACTGTTACTTCACGTGCCACTAGTGAATGGCCACACACACCCAAGGTCGGGCGTTCATGCACTTTTTAAATCTAAGATCTCTAGGCAAAAGAAGAGATGCCTACTGGTTTGGACATCTTGACATGGAGGGAAGTGAAGAAGAATATGCATGCCATGCGATCCAACCTTAATGTACAGCAGCTCACAATTTATTCTGGCAATGTTGCCGGCAAATAAATTGTAAAACCTCGATTTTAAACAATTATACACCGCATTGTTTAACAGGCTGCTGAAAGTCTAGCATGCACATTATATGCCTGCAGCTCCATGGTGGTTATGTCTTAAAGCGGAAATATATAGAGAAATGTCCACAGCTATCTTTGAAGTGAAATGTACTATCTGAGCTGCCTGCATTGGGTGTTGGCATTACAGCACTGTGCTGTGTACCTAGACGTGCAACCACCTGTACCTGCCAACTCTCCAAGTGCCAGCAGGAAGCACACACTCCAGAACTGATGAGAAGTGCGATTTAGGGTACCAAGCCCTCCTGGGCTGGTTTATCCAGGCTGTAGGATCAGAGGATGGAGAGGGGGGGTTGTTGGATTTGTCCTATGCTACTAAACACCCAATCAACCCACAATGCCCTTTTTCCACAGCTCACCTTTTGTTGTATGAATATTTTCAGAATGTTATAAGTGCTAGTCTAGCAGCTCGCACTGGAATTCTGCTGGACTCCTCCCATTCACAATAAAGCTTAACCCGATGGGCGTGCTGTATTGGTAGAAGTCCACCCAGGACAAGCAGCGGTGGGGGTGGTCTCTCACTCTGAAGTCAGAGAAAGAAGAAAAGGAAAAAGGCGCCCCTTGGTGAAACAACGGCTGAAATTAGTTCTCAGTCTTTGAATTGTTATGTATTTTGAGTTCTATGGGACGCTTTCACTCCTAATAGGAATAGGGACTTCCATATGAAGGGGCTTTTTACGTTTTCTATATTCTCACTGAGGACATATAATGGCATTTGTAAGCGGCAGCAACACTGAGGACATATAATGGCATTTGTAAGCAGCAGCATCAGTTGCTTGGTAGCAAGTTTGATCTTGCACAGGTTGTTCTCTCCAGAAGCTTTGCTGTAGGTATCTTTGTAAACATGTTTAGCAGCAGCGATTGGAACAGGGCTCTGCATCTCTAATAGTGGAAACATGAATATTCTGCAAAGAGCCCATGGCCAGGCAGAAATGCGAGCTTGTTTATTGATCTATAAAGGGAGGGTGCTCCTTGAAGAGACAGACTACCTGTGGGGAAGTAGCAGAGGCGTTTTGCATTTTTGGGATTTCTTCCATCTAAACTAGCTATGACTACAGCTCAGCTGTTTCCAGGCATCTGTCTGGGATGAAAAGGGGATAGAGTTGGTGTCAAGGCTTCCCCTGCATGTGGCTCCCTGGTGGCACGGGCGTGCATCATAGGCGAAGCTCGGGTTATGCGTGATGCAGACAGCAGAGACGCTGCAGGAGACACTGTATAGGAGACTTTGTACAGAGTGATGAGGAGTGAATTGCTTTCAATACTGGTGATATAGGCTGCAGAGGGGTGCTGTGATGAGAAAAGGAAGACGTACGCCGTGCTGAAAGAAGAAATACAGTGCCTGTGCTCCTTTCTATTATCAACAAGGCGCCCGTGAAAGGAGCGCAGCAACTGTGCGCCTTTCTATTATTAACTCGGCCCCTGTGAAAGAAGTGCGGCGGCCGTGCGCTTTTCTGTTATCAACACTTCATGAAAGATAAAGCGCAGAGGCTGTGAAGAGGCGCCACGCAAAAAAAAAAATGTGCAGCCAAAGTGTGCGTCACATTGTAACAAATGGAGCCAGGGCAGCAACAGAGAACAAATGGAGGCACAGTGAAACAAACGGGGGATAAATCCCCAGGGGACAAACCCCCATGTTGTCGCTTTCCCTGTGCCGCCTGACATGAACCTTTTCTGCAGTTACCTAAGCTGAGGCAGCACTCCCTTACGAAAGGCAGAGGCGGTGGTGCCTCCTGAGGCTGCTCCTCGCCGTGGCGAGTAGGAATGTAAACTAAGCAGCCATCCGACCCCCCCGCCCCACCAGCACCTGTGAGGAAAGAAGATGACAACCTGAAATGTGGGGCCACTGAAGCGGGCACAGTGCTGTAAAGTAAAGGCTGCGTAGTATCCAAAATCATATAAATAAAGTGTGTGCAATTCAAACATGCTACACATGCTTCCATCTTTAAATTAAAAAAAAAATGGGCTCGCGAAATACTCACATTAGAAATATGCCTTTAGGGTGCCATAATTAGGAAACTAATAAAATGAAACCTGAAAGCAGCGCCATGACAAGATTTACAGGCCTGTTTTCAGTCATGCTGGAAATCGAAAAGCATGGGGAGCAGCTGTGTGAATGCAGGCCAACAAAGAACAGTGCTTTCAAAGTATTCTAAATAACCTGAAGAATAAGAGCACATGTAACGGGCAATCCTCACAAGTGGATGCAAAAGTCCAAAAGGAGGGACTACTAGGCCTATTCACCAAACAAAAGCCAGCATTTACAAAGGACAGTAAGAGGAACCAATGAAAAAGATTGGCGGTGCTTGAAGTCCATATTGTAGATACATGTCTCGAAGAGACCGCACTCATGCGCTGCATAGACGAGACCTCACACTCTTCTGCTCTCAAAACTAAAGTCTTTGCAAAAAAAGAAAAAATAGACACCTATTTTGGTTATTGGCAGTTGGCCTTTAATTCACTATTAGAAATTGTTTTTTAATTAAAAGCTTTACGATCAAACTAGATGGTAATGTGCTTTGCCAATTCCAAAAATGTCTGTTCTACCTACTTGATTTCTTTTATCGTCCAATCCCTTCCTGCATTTTACATGTAACAACTGGTCAGCAATTTATTATTTATAAAGATTTGACACTCCAAGACTGCCTACCTTTACTGGTTGTTGGAAGGTTTGCAAAGAAAATCTGGCAAACTTGCCATATTTATTTTATTTATTAAGCTTGTAGAGCGCGACAGCTACCCAAGAAGGGTTTCCCGGCGCTAACGAGGCAGTGGGCTAGACAGCTAGAAAATTACTATAATGTAAAATCAGAGGGAGTTATTGATCTAACAGCCAGGTCTTAATGTCTCTGCAAAAGCAAACATAACTGGGTTCCCTTCGGATAGTTAACGGCAGAGAATTCCACAGCTTTGGACCCAGTAAAGAAAAGGACCTGCCTCCCATTCTGGAAAGGCGATTCTTGGGCAAGCTAAAAAGGCCAAGAGATGAAGAACGTAAGCAGCGAGCAGGAGTATACACATGCACCAAAGATTGTAGATATCTCGGGCCATACCCCATTTTATTTTGTGCATATAGCTGAGAGTTTTGAACTTAACTCTGCTCTCGACTCTTAGCCAATGTAAAGAACGGAGATGACCTGACATTTGTTCCCTTCTATGACATTTACATAGCAGCCAAGCAGCAGCATTTTGGACGAGCTGAAGGCGTCTGATGACCACCTGTGACGCCCCTAGGTAGAGGACGTTGCCATAATCTAACCTAGAAGTGATCAGGGCATTGACTACTGACTTCTGGGAGTCTTCTGGCAACATCCAAATTATTTTCTTTAGCCAGCGTAAAATGATGAAACATAAGGCAGTTAACTTCCTAACCTGGGGCTGCATAGTCAGGCCTTTATCAATAGTCATCTCCAAATTTAGCACCTGGTCGGAAGGAATGGGGAGGGCTCCCATTTCAAACGGCCAGTGTCTAGGACTCCAAAAGTCCTGCTTAGGACCCAATATAAGGACCTCAGTTTTCCCGCCATTCAGTTTGAGCAGATTATCACTCATCCACTTGGCAATTGTCCGGAGACTGGATTGAAGGAGGGAAGGAGACGCTTGATCAGAATTAGACAGCGAAAACATAATTTGCGAATCATCTGCATACATGAACATAGTCAAACCTTCCAGTTCAGCAATCTGTGCAAGAGGTGTTACATGTAAGTTAAAAAGCAGAGGACTGAGTACCGAACCTTGAGGTACCCCATAAGGAGACAGATGAGTATTAGAGGAGGCCGAGTGTGAGAAGATTTGAAATGTTCGCAGAGTGAGAAAAGATGCGATCCAGTCCAAGGCAGGTCCGCAAATGCCCATTGCAGAGAGAGATTTTAATAGTATAGTATGAGAAATGGTGTCAAATTCTGCGCTGAGATCAAGATGTATCAGCGCAGCTGTGTCCCCTCTGTCCAACATAAGGCGTAGATTCTCAGTAACGCCCCACAATGTGGTCTCTGTAGAGAACCCTGGGCGGAAACCTGATTGGGATAGATGAAGTAAAGCATTTGCCTCTGTAAACTGGGTGAGATGATAGTGAACATGCCGCTCCAACACCTTAGAAAAAGCAGGCAAAAGGGAGATGGGTCTAAAATTAGCCAAAATCTTCAGATCGGCTGATGGTTTTTTCAGCAATGGTTTTACCATAGCATGTTTCCACATAGCGGGAACATTAGCATTTAATAGCGATTGATTAAGGGCTCTACAGATCTCGGAGAGCTGCGGAGTGTCCAAAATTTTAAGTACCGAGATTGGAAGTGGATCAGCCGGTGATCCGGATTTTAATTTACCTAAAATATATTTTAGGCCTTGCACAGTAATCTCAGGCCAAGAAGTAAGGGGCTCATACGTCCAGCAAGGTTGAGGGGCAGTGGCCAGATCAATATTGCCAGTATCATCAATAATATTGTCATCGGACACCTGGTGCTGATTTGCTATATCCAAGTAGATAGTATCAATCTTCTTTGTGAAGAAACAGGCAAGTTACTCACATTGATCACTACTCAAAGGCAGTGGACTGGCGGTTGTTTGGGCACCAGCAAGTTCTTTGACTAGGTTAAATAGTATTTTCGAATTATTTTTTGCCTCAGAAATAGTCGTGGTAACATAGCGCGCCCTAGTTGTTGCACAGGCCTTGTGATATTTCTTAAGTTCCTTCCTTATCTAAGTGAGCCCTGCTTCTAAAGAGTAGTCTTTCCTCCAAATGCGTTCCAGTCTTTTGCATTTGGATTTCTCTACTTTAAGTGATTCATTGAACCATAACACAGGAGATTTATGGACAGTGACTTTCTTGTGTAATAGAGGAAGACCAGAATCAATCGCCTCCTTTAGCCACCTGTTTACCTTGAGTGACACTATTTCCATATCGTCTGAATCAAGGACAACACCCAGAGGTTTGCAGTCCAGGGCTTTATTTAGGAGATTCATATCAAGCTTTTTCCAATCTCTCTTCCCAGTCCTAAGAGTCTTAATAGAAGGAGTGGGGGCATCAGGGATGACCAAACTAAATTTAGATAGAAAATGATCAGTCCAATGTAAAGGTAGAGCGGGAAAACAATGTATGTGTGGAAAATTGGACAAAATAGGGTCCAATAAGTGACAACCACTGGCTGATTTACATAACCACAAACATCATCAGTATAACTTTTTTTTGTTTTTGTTTGAAAAACCTTTATTTAGGGTGAAAAGGGTATGAATCACAGCATATTGCCTGCATCCCCATTAGGGCCGGCATTGCATTGCGTCACGTGTGGAGATAAAATATCTGTAGGGTAGGGGAATACACAGTAAGCCGCCTACAACCACACTGGGTCTGCCGTGTTATTTGGAGTAGTGAGCTGTGAAGACAATGAAATATCAGTAATCATATAAGAACAAATATTAACTGTGAAAGAAAAAAGAGAAATGTACGTTTCCTCTAATACACTGCGCTTAAAGTAGGTATATCTGATGCACTGGCGTACTCCCGTCCATAGGGTGTAGGGCGGTGTCCCGTGGTTCCCTGTGTTCTCCAGTAAATGGTGGGTGTGGGGAAGGGTGGGGTTACCTTTTCATCACGTCGTATGACGGCTAGGGTGTCACAGGGTTTGTGCCGGTAGTATGCTCCAGTAGATGTTTGCAATGGGTCCCATATGTCCTTTGGATGGGATGAAGGGGATTGGAAATCAGCGTATGTATGTAGTTGCTCCTGGCAGTAGATAATGTCTTGTAACAAGTCCTTGAATTTCGGCGGCCTCCCTCTTCCCCCACCTACAGGCAATCCGCCTCTTAGCGAGAAGGAGCGAAAGAGAGGTGTATTTCCGCACCTTGGCCGCAAAGGGTTCAGTGTATCCTGGTAGTGCGGTCAGGGGGTCCTTAGGAATGTGTAACCCAGTCATGTGATCCAGTGCCATTAGTATCTCCCACCAAAAACGTTGGATGGGCAGGCAGTCACAGGCTATGTGTTTAAAATCCGCACCCCCGCCTCCCCAGCGGTCACATTTATCATTATCTCGAAGTCGTGAACGGTGTAGCCGTACTGGCGTTTAATATAGGCGATGTACGTATTTATAGTGTATAATTCTAAATCTGCTGCTGGCGGATATATCTCCCGTTTGCTTGCAGCAGAATGTCCACTGTTCCTCAGTAAGGGGGTGCCCCAATTCCTCCTCCCATTGACGCCGGGCCAAAGAGGGGTAATACTCTCTGTTGGATTGCACCCTGCGGTACAACAGTGAGAGCACATGTGTGGGGCAGTTTGCTGCAGACGTGCGTGCAGTGGGGGCATGATGAGGTGCTCTTGTGGGAATTCTGGTGTGATGGCCTTCACATTCTGGCGCAGTCTGATATAATAAAATCGCTCTAGGGGGGTGGGATTTGTTTCGCTAAAAAATTCGACGCTTCTGCAGAATTTTCCTCTTGTATAGAGTTGTCCCCAGTTGTGTATGGACCTTTTATGGAGGAGCCTACGGTGACCGAGATATCCTGACATCCTGGGAGGGGCAGGAGCAGGGAGTACATCAGTTTGCATTGTGTAGACTTAGCTAGGAGGGCCAGGCACTGGTGGTGCATCGGACAGTAGTGAAGGCGAGGCGCTGCAGGACTGCGGGGGCGCTGAGATATGCGGTACAGGGGGTAGGGGCCATGTAACCATAAATAAAAATAAAATAAATGATAGGGGGAGGATTCATCCAGTATGCAGCAAAGTGGGTTTGTGCACAGTTGAATTATAGCTCAATGTCTAGTATGCCGAACCCACCTGCACAGAATGGGCGCGTGAGTGTGTCCCATCGTAGTCTGGCCTGCTTCCATCCCCAGGAAGTATGACCATTTTGATTAGTCATTTAATAATAATGATATTGAATGTCAGCCCATCAACATTTGGTTAATGACATTTGCTATCCTACAACCTTCGGCATATGACTACGTTGTGTCCAATAACCCTGGTTTTTCAGACCCTTCAAAGTTCATGGGTGCCAGTGGGCAGTGTGACAATAAAAATTATCTTACACTTTTACTGTGGTTCGTGCATTCTCTGTGTATTTACAATCTGGACAAGATATGCTGAGTAACGTCCAGATATCTCTAAGATTACACCTCTTCATGTCCAGACGGAAACCTCTTTTTAGATGCCCATTTCTTGAAAACCAATGAACAGATGTTTACCAAACTAGACAAATGCCCTCCTTTACTAAACCTTTACTTTCTGCTAAGTTTGGCACAGTTTGTTAAAGCTATTTTTCTGTATTAAGAAGCAGAATCATATGGGATTTAAAATGGAAAAATGTTGCTGTTGCGAACACCATCACCACTTTTTTTGCCCCCTCCCCAGCTATCCTCCACCATATCCTGACCTATTTGGACAAAACTGGGAAGAAACAAAAGTAATTAAGAAAACAAAAAGATGCCTTTACAATGGAACCTCTGATCTAATCAGAACTACACACTGGCTGTTAGTGTGTAATATCTAAATATAAATATGGGATAAACCACCCCCTGTTGTATATTTAAAATTAATGCAAGTCACCGAGGAGTTCCGTGACCATATCGAGGAAAAAGACTGGAGGTCAGGTTTCCTATAAAGTCATTGAACTCTGAGGTGACTTGCAAAATCCCTTTAATGTACAGCAGAGTGTAAAATATTCCTTCTAATACATACATTCACACAAACCTCTTAAATTCTTGGTGTCGTACTCCTTTATATAAAAGCATTTGTATGGTTGCAGGCATGAAGAATGAAGGTGTAAATACACCAAGAAGCAGTTCGTAATTTGTTGAAAACGATAAAAAAATACAAAATCTATATTAAAATCCTTTTAATGCAACGCATATTTAGAGAAAATGTTGTAGGTCAAAATGTGTGCAAACATAGAGAGTTCCTATCTTTCCTAAAAGTAAACATGTTGCCATGAATATCTCCTTTCTCCTGATCGCTGTTCATTATAGAAAAAAAACAAATCCACTGAATTAAGTCCGTTCTCATTTCCGTTGTTTAAACTAAAGCTGCAATGATGCTCAGTGGCCTGCCTTTCACCTTGGCTCCTGGATGTAAGCATTATGGCCTCACGACTCGACTGTGATAACTTAATACAGTTGAGCAGCTATGTCATTTCGACGAAAATACATTATGCCCAGAATCACAAGAACTGTAATTGTCTAGTTGTGTCTAGAGTACCCAGCTTTTAGTTACAACATGAATATTATTCGGTGGAACTGGGCTCAGTGTGACTTGGCTGTGAAGGAAGGCTTTACTGAAAGGCCTGACCAAGCGTTCACCTTAGAAAGAAGCCCTCATAGAGCTGGATTCAAAAGACTGCCTTCAGCCTTGAAACACCTCTATTTATCGGTGCCATAGGCCTAAAAAATGTTGCAGTGATCACAGTCCAAAGAGCGACCTTGATTGGACACACACTGCACTTGCAAATCAACATGAAGTCCAAGATCCTTCCATGTCACCAGTTCAAAGTGAAAATGAGCTGGCTTTAAGCGCTCACCAAATCCCTCAAGATGATAAGGCGAGACCCAAGTCTCATAAATGACCACATGAGTCCAAGCCAGAAGGCTGGGCTTGGAGCAGCAGTACCAGTTTTATCCCCATGAAGCTTGAAAGTGATTTCACTTTTTAAAAAAACACACACACTTTTAAGGAGGATGAAGGTTCATGCTTTTTGTCATTCCTAAGTGGATGAAGACTAGTTGCGATGTCCGCACTACAACAACATTGTCATAATTGCATGATGGACATGCTCAGGAAAGAAACAACTCTCCATAACTAATCACGCCAAAGCTTTTCCACACACTGCTCCTCCGCGTCCAGATTCGGATCTCCTGTATGTTAATGCTGAAGATCCAGATCCCGAGGGGGACGTTGATTTGTACTTTGCATCAAATAATTTGTCGGTAGATGTCACCTGTGTGTACAGGTTACATTTCAGTGCCATGGGGCTATAACAACTGATGACACTTATGCACATATTGCAGTTATACGTAGAGTGTCATATCAGCATGCAGCACTAATGCAAAGTATGGAGCAAGAAAGAACTTTGGGAATGCATCATTGCTTTATTCAATGCTGAAATTTGGAAGGGAGAATTTAAAACACCTGGTAAAGTCAATCCATGAGCTGAACGCAAATCAAGCTGATGAAGCAGTGGTAAATGTGAATTTTATTGTAGGTCGGCGGGACTGGGGCCCATATCCACTTCTCTTTGCGACTGACGAGGCATCACAACTTAGTCAGACCTTGCAAATTACTTAATTGGAAATGCATCTAAAATGGGTTTGACGTGGAAGAGAAAACGCAATGCTTACTTCTAATTGTGGTGGCTTCATCTATATTAACTTTGCTCCAGGTCTCTCAAATTCCAACCCAATTACTTGTTGGTCAGTAGTTAAGGTAAGTGTCTGGCAAGTGACGTCTGTTTAGTTTACCATTAAATGCGGTCCTCGAAATTAGTTTACCACTTAAATGGTTTTACTGATTAGTTCTGCATTACTTCTGTATGGGGTTGTAAAACTGATGCAGGTTGTCGGGTTCCGAATGCAATGTTTGGTGTATTTCTGTTCACCTGGAAGACTAGACTGTTCTAAGAATCTGGACACTAGAAAATGAAATTTCTTTTGCTTTCTTGCAGATCACTACATCGAGGTTCTTGCTTGCAAATTGAAGTGCGAAGGTGATCTCACCCCCGTCGTAGGAGGCTATGTTGTGGAGAAGTTTGTGGCAACCATGTACCACTATCTGCAGTACGCCTATTATAAATGTAAGTGGTTCTGTGGCAGTGTTGGGTGAGTGTGTAGGTGATGCATCTGCAATGCCAGTGCTGAGGCTGGGCATTGGATGATAGTCTAAAAGGAGGCACACAATCTGCCTTGTGGTCACCTCAGTTGACACTGAATGAATCTTTTGGATAAAGTGGCAAGATGGAACAAAGAAAACAGTTAATTGTTCGACTAAATTGTGACCCAAGAATTTCGACACACTCCCTGCGTGAATGCCAATCTGCAGGGTATGACTCGACTAGCTAAATAATTGTCAGAAGCAGGTGCATAAGGTGCGCTTGATAATTTAGTGGTAATAGGAAATCGTCCAAATGTTATTAAAATGTGCTTTGTTTTGCTGTGATGCAGGATTAGGTGGGGTTACTATAGAAAGGTGCTCCTAATGAATGTGCTTAATGAATGTGCTCCTAAAGTTCATAAATGCATTGACACACAGTCTGATGAGAAGCATTCGGATGCAAACAAAATGTCTAAAACTATGTTTGAAAAAGGTAATTAAATATGGTGTCACGGTTGAGTGTGGTAAATATGCACAGGCTGGTCTTTTAGATAAAACTAAACTTTAGGAAAAAGAAGTGGGGCAAATGAACTATGTAATGAAGGATATAAAAAGCTTTTAGCAGTTCTTGGCTAACAATACTTCGGAAATGAAGTATGAGTGGGCTATAGTGAAAGCGAAAGTAACCGTTTCAGAATAGTGGCCGTTGCTTTATACCGTTGCAACTGACTCTCTCCAGGATAAACTAGTTTTCACCCAGAATGCATTTTGGCATGAATCTACAACAAGAGACTGAATGGTGATCTTTGCAATTTGAGAGTTCAGGGCCCGGATTGTATTGGCTGACTTCAAGAAAAACCAGTTGCATTCTGGTGATCGTCTACTCACTCCTATGTTTAGCAGATCCGACTTTTAGCTAAGACTCTGAAGTCCAGTCTTTATACAATCATTGGCAAGGGCAATTTCTCTCTCCTGTGAAACCTTTTGGCAATGCTTTTTTCCTAGATGGCCACTGCATGTGCACATGCTCGACGGTCATCTTTGAATGAATTTTCTTATCCTTGAAGAGAATTTCCCAGTGTTCAATAACATTCAAAGATTTCTGCCTGCCGGTACGGTGCTGGTGGCACTCTGAGCATGAGGGGGCAAACGAGCCCCGGTGGGAGTTTTTTATTATTAGAGGTAGAGATAAAGAGAAAAATTAGTCTCTTATATATACTGCAATGCAAGACTTATCATCAGCAGTGAAAGGGCATCCATTCAGAATACTGAGACCAAAATGCTCTTGGGTGACGTAAATGCAAGACTAGGGTGGAAAATGAGATAGATGGGAAAGCCTTCCAACTGGGACTAAGAAGCCCTTCCCGAACCTCCCCACCCTCCACCCCCACATCACCCCTACAGAAACTAGCAAACATGCATCTACTGGTGTCTCGGGAAGACTTAAATTTGTTGCTGAGACCAGACCTTCCGTCTTGTTTGGGCAATGAGCCAGGTTACTACATACTACTTAACCATAATGGAGGCAACAAAAGTTGCTAGCCAGTGACCACAGAAAAACATGCCAGAACCAGTCATGTTACTTTAACCAGTAACTGGAACAACAAGCACCACTGGGTGCAGAACTCAAGGGTACTGATGCGAATTACATTCCGGTGCAGCAACATTAATCAACTCTCCTTGCTATGAGCAAGGGCAAGTCAGACATATCCTTTAAACAATACAGTTAATCAAAGGCATCCCCTATATTCAGACTCTGACCACCTAGAATTGTTACATATCTTACAGAAGAACAAGACCATTCGAAGAGCTTTCAAAGCTAACTCCTTTCATATTTTTCATACCAGATACTACTGCTCTCCTTTTTTTTTTTAACCTTTTTTACTAGACAGCTCCTCTTACAATCCTTCTTTTATGATACTTTCTCTTGTAGTTATCTCAGGATTTTGTACTACACTTTTTAACGCATACAACTGTTATCACACTACCAGCACCCTTTTACTTACTCCAGTATTGGAACGTTCATAGATTCCCCTAGCTTGTATCATTCCCCGTCGTCAGAATGGGAGTCTCTGTAAATAAAAAATAACATAGCAGTAGGTACAAAAGAGAAAGAAAAGGTCCAGGCCTCATCTCATTTTGTAGCATATCTACCTCTTTTTTGTAAGAGGGACCAAAATAATGCAACAACCGATCAGATTAGGCTCACCATATAGAACATACCTGAGAGAACCTCAGAGCCTCAGATTTTCTACTGCACGTTGTGATAAGGAAGTCTCTTTTGAGCTCTGCTCACTTAAACTCTGTTCTACTGTTTTCAGCAGTTTTTTCTTCAGGATTGCTTGATATTTCTTCTTGGAATGTCTAACAAAGAGAAAAAAAGCCCTTTTTAAGGCTTGTTCCACCTGTGGCAAGAAAAGGTTGTATGTGGAGGACAGGCATAAAGACTGCATCTACTGCCTGTATCCGGACCACAAGGCAGAGGACTGCAAAATCTGCTGCACCTTTTAAACAAAGACTCTCCCGGACCTTTAGGGTCGCCTTCTCACCTGGTTCCATAAGCTGAAGTCGAGAAAGGAAACACCGCAAGTGACAGCGAAGATTCGTCATCTGCCACTTCGTCCAGAAGGTCAGTGAAAAGAGGTAGGGCTTCCCCTTCGCCATCTACAGACCGTCACGCAAAGGCCTAAAAAAAGATCCCCGTGAGTCTGAGAGCTGGAGTCCTAGCAAATCTCCTTACCATGGTGAAAAGGAGACGGAAGGACTACCTTCAGCAGTAGTGGCAAAGTCTGCTATACCTTTTTAAAAGCCTTCTTCTCTGACATCTGAGAAGTCTGACAAGGATAGTCAATCGTCGACGATGCTGCGAAAGTGCTGGTTAAAATGGTACCACCGTCGACGGGCTCGTCAACGCTGCCTTCGAGTCTCCATCTGCCGACGCTGGTGTCGACTGGCTCGTCGACGACTATACCAACTACTTCAACGTAAACGAAGATGTCGACGAGGGTGTCGACGACTGTAGCTGCAACAACTGTGGCGTCGATGAGGGCTTCAACAAAGAAGACAGCGGGACTGTTGACGATCACGCCGACGACCTTGTCGACGCCGCCTATCTCATCGTTGACGACCTGCCCCTCGTCATAGGGTCTTCCGTCGATGACCTCGTTGACGATGATTTCCTTTTCTTGTCCACCGTCAACTGTACCATCCATGACATCTTCGTCGACGGAGAACATCACCAATTCTTTAACTAGAATCACGCCTGACATGACTACACCAAGGAGGGATGCCCTTCTGCCTAGCGGGCTGTTGCTGGATGAGGAAGAAGATTCTGAGGGAGAGGATAATCTTTTTGGCTATGCCAATAGCCCCTCATAGCTTCTAGTCAAGTGACAGGACACTGATTCTGAAGGTGAATACCTTCATGGGCACTCATATCATCACTCTTTTCACCGTCAGGAGGACACTAGCCAGGAGATGATTTCAGTTCCTTCTTCCCTCTTGGCGGATCTTCAAGGCATGTTGCTGGACTATAGGAGAAGATTCTCCCAGCCTCCTCCTTCTCCCATTCCTTTGGCGCAGGCTGTGTCTGCTCCACCAGCTTCTTCTGTGGCTTCGCCAAGGCCACCGTCCCAGATGGTGTCACAGCCACAAGTTACCAGCCCAGTTATACCTCTGGTGTTTCCAGAGGAGCAGGTTTATTCCTCGAACGAGAATCACCGCTGTACCAGCAGGCTGGACCAGTGTGCGGAGTGGGATGATTATGTGATGCCGAACCCAGCTTCTTCGGCACCGGATTCAGTTGATTCTGATGGCTAAGGACGACATGGTTCTGGCCGGAGGTCCAAAACAAAATCCTGGACCTTCTGTTTGATGGGGAGACATTATTTGGTAAACCTATTGATGATGCCCTCCAAGACATCAAAAAACGACCCTTGGTAACCCTAAAGTAACAAAAGCTTCCTTTCCGTGGAGCCAGAGGAAGAAGTACTACAATCTACAGGGGTTCATACCAGCAACAACGATATCCTTCTTATAGTTCAACGCCTCAGTCTAATCATCCATCTTACCATCAAAGACAAGGGCAGACCTCTTCTTTCTCTAGGTCTAACTCTAGAGGTAAACCGAATCGCCAGGGGCGTGACACCACTAAGCGACAATAGCGGCATACTGGCTCTTCCTGCTGTACCCCCCTCCCTGACAACATCTGTGGGAGGCAGGGTATCTCCATACCTCCACAACTGGCAGCGGATAACATCAGACCGTTGGGTACTCAACATCATTCAATGTGGCCATAAGCTGGAGTTTGTTCATCTTCCACCTTCCAAGCCCCCTGCCGCCATGCCTTTTAAACATCTGCGTCTTCTGCGGCTCGAAGTTCATCAGATGCTCCTCAAGGGAGTTGTAAAGCCGGTCCCCTTTTCTCAGAATGGAGAGGGTTTCTACTACAGATTTTTTTCTGGTCAAGACAACGCTGGAGAAGTGGCGCCCCATTTTAGATCTCAGGGAGCTTAACATCTATCTCATAAGACAATCCTTTTGGATGGTGTCTCTCCAGGACATTTTACGTCTCATCAAACCTGGGGACTTGATGGCCACTCTCGATCTCGAGGATGCGTATTTTCACATACCCATTCATCCAGCCCACAGGAGGTTTCTATGGTTTACAGTAGCCAAGAGCCACTTCCAGTTCAAAGTTCTACCTTTTGGACTTCAGTCTGCTCTAAGGATCTTTACCAAAGTGCTGGCGCCAGTGGCAGCCTTCCTCAGGAAGCAGCATTTTCAGATCTTCCTCTACCTGGACGATTGGTTGCTGAAGACCCCGACCAGACTTGCAGTGGAAGAAACAGTCGATGCATGCACGCGTTTGTTCAGCAAACTGGGCCTGACTCTCAACCGGGAGAAGTCATCTCTCTGTCCGTCCAGGGAAGCGTGATTCCTAGGGGCAATCCTGGACACGTCTCTCAACTAGGCTTCTCCATCCCTCGAAAGGCAAGAGAAGCTGATGTCCATGGCTCAACTGTTGCGAAGAAGAAAGTATCTTTCAGTTTGCCGTTACAAATCCCTCCTAGGAGCAACTTTCTCTTGCATTCCTTTAATACCTCACTGCAGGTTGCGGATGTGTTCACTTCAGGAGCAGCTCGAGCTGCAATGGCGACAAGTGGACAGATTCTTCAACGACAAGTTGGTGATCACTCCGGCTATGAAACACGCCGCTTTGTGGTTGATGAAGGAAGAGAATATATCCCAAGTTCTATCCTTCGTAATCAATCCAGCTCCTCAGGTAGTGACTACAGATGCCTCGCTGGAAGGCTGAGGCGCGGTGCTACAGGACTTACATGTAAGCAGACATTGGTTGTCACAGCATGGCCTTGTCCATATCAATCTCCTGGAACTCAGGGCGATTTGTCTGGCACTACGGGCCTTTCTTCCATGGCTTTAGGGATCTGAGGTTCTGGTCTACATGGACAACACCATGGCCATGTACTATATAAACAAAGAAGGGGGTACCAGATCTCGTCCGTTGCCATAGGAAGCCCAGAAGATCTGGGAGTAGGCTATCCTTCATAGGATATCACTGAAGGCGGAACATCTTCCAGGAGTACTAAACGAAAAGGCGGACATGCTCAGCAGGCTGTCGTCAGTCAGCCATGAATGGGAACTAAACCAGACTATCTCGGAGGAAATTTTTCACCGGTCGGGCAGACCCTCAATAGACCTCTTTGCCACCCCGGAGAACAAAAATTGCCAGTTTTACGCCAGCAAGCTACACCATCACGGATCGCTGGGAAATACTCTTTTGATAGCCTGATCAGGCGCATTTGTATACGCTTTACCTCCATTCCATTGATACCCAGAAAACTCAGGAAGATCAAGACGGAGCCGTGCAGGATGGTCTTGATAGCTCCATCTTGGCCGAGGCAGTTCTGGTTCACGGAACTTCACCTCTTCTCCCTGGTCCCTCCACAGCCGCTACGGACGGTTCCAGGCCTTCTCACGATGTCCCAGGGCCAGGTCTGGCATCCGGACCCTCGCTCCTTACACCTATCAGCATGGCTCCTGAGCCGCGAGAGTTTCTTGGGCTAGATCTCTCTGAGGAGATTAAGGAGGTTCTCTCTCAGGCCAGAGCTCCTTCTACTAACAAGACATACCGTTTAAAATGGAAGCGATTCTGTATCTGGTGTCAGCAGGAGGATTTTGACCCTTTTTCATCTCAACCTCACCAAGTTCTTCCATATTTCCTGTCTTTGGCTAAAGACGGGAGAATCGGACCCCCGTGAAAGAACATCAAAAAGACAAAGTTCTATTTTAGAAAAAGACGTGCCCAGAAACCGTGTCGGATTCAAACCGCAGCCACAACCAGGGGAAGTGCGAACCCGGAAAAACTTCTACAAAAGTTCAAAGAAACAATGATTGTCAATTTGTCTCTAAAACAATTAACCAAACATGAAGAGACTGTGCTAGAATTAGGAACCAAATTCATGACAACTGCCTCCATTGATTCGTGAACCTCAAAATAGAAGCATTAGAATTTTGTCGCAAAATTAGGTGAAAGGCATTCTTCCATAACAAAGACAACCCAAAAGCACCCAGAACCATCAGCATTGAAGACAAAATCCAGTTTTATTCCACCCACACAGAGCATCCCCAAAGAAATAATTGCCTATGAACAGGCAGTTCTGTCATCGCTTACACAACTAGAAAAGAAGAAGGCGTTTTTTAAAAGCAACATTACTAAGCAAGAATAGGAGGCGCTCAAAGCTTTACATAATGATGACACCATAGTAGGAAAACCTGCAGACAAAGGGGGAGCCCTTGTTCGGTGGTCCAAAGACAGATATTGAGCAGAAGCAAACAGCCAAATATTGAACACCGAGAGGTACAGAAGATTAACAGAAGATCCGACGAAACAGATTGAAAATGAAATGGGGAGTAAACTCAAATGGGGATTCGAACAAGGCATTTTAGGACCCAAAGAATTTGAATTCCTCAAGAAGAAACATCAGAGAATCCCCGTAATATATTTTCTTCCCAAAATACATAAGAATTTAGAACAACTACCGGGGAGACCGATATTTTTGGGTGTGATTCGGTACTGGAACCGATCGCCAAATACGTTGATGTCTTTCTCAAGCCCTTTATGGACCACGTACAATCATAACTTAGAGACACCACAGATTTTATTACAAAGATTGAGGACCACCTGTTTAATCCAGAAAAACAATGGATGGTTTCACTTGATGTGAATTCCTTATATACTCAGATCCCACAGGACGAAGGTCTAGAAGCTATTGAGTATTTTCTTGAAACACGGCGGAAACCACAAAGGGTGCCAACTGATTACATAGTTGATCTAGTGAGTATTGCGCTCAAAAGAAATCATTTTACATTTAAGGTCACGTTCTTCATGCAGGTCAAGGCCACCGCCATGGGGTGTCCTTATGCTCCAGAGATGGCGGTGCTCTTCATGGCATTGTATGAGGACCGTTTAATTTTCAACAATAACCCATTTGCTGTAAACATCTTATCATGGTATTGTTATATCGATAATGTCTGGTGCCTTTGGGAAGGTACAGAAGAATCACTGTCAACCTTTTTTGCGTGGTTAAATAACAGACATGCCAATATTAATTCAGTATGACAAAGGACAGGACCCGCTTAACGTTTTTGGACGTAGAGGTAACAGAAGTTAACTACTACCTTACACCGAAAATCGACTAATAAAAACACCGTCCTACACTATCTGAGGTTTCACACTAGTAGTCTTAAAGATAACTTCCCATACAGCCAGCTACTAAGGATCAGGCGCAATTGTGCGCGCAAAGAAGATTTTTTGATACATGCAGACGTCTTGTGTGAAGAACTCAAAGTAAGAGGATACCCTAATAAGATGCTGAAGCATGCAACTAAGAAAGCATGGTACAAACCCAGAAAAGTTATTGATCAAGAAAAGCAAGAAACCTCTCAATGAACTAGTATGTGCATCTACGTATAGACCACACACCCATAAATTTCAAAAAGCGATTTTGAACAACTGACCCCTGCTCACAGGCCTAGATTGCCCTCTGGAAAAACCTCTCTTTGCGTTGAGAAAAACAAAAACATTCGTAAGCAAATAATACGTGCAGACCTTGGAAGCACGAAAGTAAAGACAGATTTAAGAACAATGTGAACTTAAAACCAGTAGAAGGACACCACAAATGTAGCACTTGTTCTGTCTGCTGTAATATTGTTGAAGGCACAGAATTTACATATAACTCCATCAAGTGGGTCCATAAGGAGTTTACAAACTGCAAAACAAACAAGCATTTACAATGCAACGGTCTCGCCTTTGCAAACGTTAGTGCTATTGGCATTGTTAATGACAATTTTTATTTATTTGTTGGTTTTGAAAACAGATAAATAAATAGCATTGTCATTTACAATGCCAATAGCTTAATCTCTCACAAATGCGAGACCTAGTAGTAGAGCGAGTAATAGTGAGTAGTAGAGAGTGCGTAGTAGATGAGTAGAGTGAGCACTAGAGAGTGATTGAGTAGTAGAGGGAGAGGCGAGGGGAAGAGAGAAAGGATTGGACAGGAGAATGGTGGGCGAGTGGGGAGGCCATTTTCCAAAGTGTATGACTTAAGCATGGTGTGCTAGGACACTGCCTTTTACAGAGAGCACAATTGGGTAACTAATTAAGCAGAACAGATTAACAGCTACGTTTCTCCTTGTAGCCAATTTCATTGTAACAAAACAATTGGTTAACCCAGTAGGCCGCAGGACCTGCGTGATACTTGGTACAGAACAAGGTTGATCCCAACGGAAACTATTCAAATCATGTATCATTTAGTACCCAATCTCACAAATGTCATAACATTTTAATTTCATTGTGGCGTTTAAAAAAAATATATATATATTAATTGAGGCCCAGATTTTGCAATGGGGTTGTGACAATATGTTGGCACAACCCTAGTGCAAAATCTAATTTGTTAAATATTGAAATGCGTAAAATATACTCATGATTGACCTGCTCAACATATGTGAGGTCTTAAAATGTGATGTCCCTTCCTGTGAGGTCATGGGTTGTGATGTCACTTCCTGGTATGTCACACCAATTCTGCCTAATTATCACCTTGGCCGCGGCTGGATTTCCGCGCCGGTGCTGGACATTCCGATCGCGGGCGTGGTCATGGCGGCTCCCAGCCGTCATCCGCACACGCTCACCATGACTCATGACGGATGGGAGCCGTCATCCGCACCGAAAGGGTTAATGTCAAAATCTGTCGCCTAGATATACTTGAAAATGGATTCCTGCTCCTTGTACCACATCCAAGGGTAGGCTGTGGATACCCTCTCTCATGATATCAACCCATCAAGTACGAGACAGTTATATATTTTGAACAACGACTTTGGCAATCGCAACTTTAACTAGATTAATAATAACCTGCAAAAATATAGCGGTAGAGATGGAGCTAGTCTGCACCGTCATGCAATTAATTCCCTGTAAAGGATTCAGATCTGCCTGGGAAAAGCTTACCTAGTACAATGTGCGACAGTTTCATAAAGTCAGTTTACCTATACATAAAATTGACAGAATGCTCAGGGCTAGCGATCGCACACTGTGGACATAGATCACGCTTACATTCTTAAAATGTGGATGAACTGATAAGTGTTTAACTTCCTCCTTTACAAAGCCTCATGGGGGAAAGCTACAGTGCCTGCAAACCACCAGAGACCTACGCTCAGCAAGGGATGCGAAAGAGAGGCCTGGATGATGAAACCACCACAGCGTGTGACAGCAATTCCGTGCTCAGGCCATACAAAGCGCACAACTTTCAGGACCCTCCCCATACTGGCACGCCCCTTCAGCCACAACTAACGTGTGTGAACTAGTACTAGTGCTGGTGTGATAAGTAAAAGCTGAAGGGAAAATGTACATCGAATTTTATTTTGAATTCGCCTTTCAAATCTTATTTATTTATCCGTGCGGAGGAAGTACCCAGGGAGAGATAAGCAGCTGACGAAGAATGAATGAATGAAGGCGAGCACACACCATTCATTACACGGCCAGCTCTCTGGCCCTACACCAGCATGAACAGGGGTGAGCGATATGTGTTCAGCTATGAAATTACTGGTTTAGATAGGGGGGGGGCACTCCATACTCACCCCAAGCAGCTCCCATTGCAGCTCCCCGGCTCGGCAGACGATGGGACCCCGAACCGCGTACTCCACAGCGCGCACACACAGTGGTTCATGCTTTGCAGGGTCAGAGTGCGTGGCCGAGAAGGACCCCAGGGGGCATGCGGGGCAGGGGCCGTGGTGCTAGCGGCACGGCATGGCCCCAAGGCGGAGAGAGCCCCGATCACGGAGAACCGTAGCCTCTTCATTCCGTCGACTACTATCAGGGTCCGCCAGCCGAACTGAGACTGCGCAAAAGTGAGAGCGCGGCAAGTCTTCAGAGACATCCACATTAGAGTCAGGTACATGAGACGGTACTCCTAGCACAATGCTTACAAACGGATGACTCGCTAATCCTATAGATGAGGCTTCGGAACACCTACAGGCCAATCTACTTGCATCCTAGGTAGCCAAGAGACTTTTCCCCTTCAGTTTTGCGTGCTTCCAGTCTATGCCCATGGGTGTTATTGACTAATGTGTTTATTTACAGACACAGATGTGTTTATTTAATACGTGTTTGATAGATCAGTGGCTTAGCAAGTTTTCATTGTTACAATTAAATACCAGCCCCTTTTTAGTGTAAAAGCAGCAACAAATTACCGCGTGTTTAGCAGCAGGAGTCTGTAAGCCCCGTCCTTTTCAGACTGGGGGCGTGTTTTTTATTGAGTGACAGATGACGTCACAGAGAGACAGGACAGCAAAAACACGCCCCTCTATCCGAAATGGACGGGGCTTAAAGGGACAGACAGAGCTCTTCTCCAATGGCAGGCCGCCGTTTAGGAAGCCAGCCAATGGAGAAGAGCTGGCTCGTTTACCTCCCTACTAGAAGACATAATTTCTCACCAGCGAGACTGCGCAAGCGCAGCCTACGCAGGCCGAGACCTAAAAATATTGTGTATGCCATCACATGCCCTTGCCCAAAGCTGTACATCGGTAAAACAACACAACAAAACAATCAACGGATTGTCCAACATCGCTCCAGAATAAAGCAGAAGGTGCTAACAGCACCCATGGTGTCCCATTTTGTTGAAAAAGCAAATACGGAAAAAGACTTTGTGTGGACAGTTTTGTCGGGAATAAAACAATCACCCAGAGGTGGTGATACCGAAACATTCCTTAAAAAAAGAAAGGCCTGTCTGATCATGAAATACAACTGCGTCATGGAAGGCTTAAATGAGATGTCGGAACTACACCAAATTCTACGCTAAAGTCCTTTGTAAATATTTCAATCATTATGAATAGCTTTGGAGAACTATCACAAACCAATTGCGCACACCTACAGTTACCTTTTCATTCCCTTGTAAATATTGCAGATATCACGAGCAGAGTGAATAACAGTCAAAGAATTGTTACTACTTCACAATGACATCTAAAAAAAAATTCGATCCACCTAGATGAGGCACTCAGATTTTTCAGACAATATTGTGCTTTTTTATAATCTACACGAAAAGAATTGTTGATCTCATATTGCCCCATCCTTTGAAAAAATCAACGGTGTTCGTTAGGAACAATAGTTCAAGAATATTAATTCTCCTCTAGTGTATGACAATTGGAAAATCTGATTACTCCTAGCAATAAAGTTTATTGACATTCCCTCAGCCTTAGAAGCATGAGGCACATTCATTTGAATAGACAAAATCAGAGCTTTCATTACCGTCTCACTAAAGAACTGCCAATCCCAGAATGCACTACTGAGGTAGCATTATACACTTCCTGCCCAACAGTATATAGTGAATTCAAACCACACGGGCCGCCTCCAATTGATTTAGGAGACAGTTGGATTTTCCCAAACGGAGTTCCTATACACGGGTGGCAGGACCGCACCAAGTAAGTGCAAAGGTTGTAGAACGCCGTTTGCAATACGCGAAGCGATAGAAACACTAGTCAGTGTTGTAAAGATGGGGCCCTAGAGCCGCATGATAGAAATAAGTGTGACACGGGACACCAGTTGGGGATGGTAACTCTGGCCACGAGCACTTGCGCTCGGCCTCTTTTATTAACAGAGTCAACTGACCCAGTGACGTCTGTGGTGGGTGGGTGTTCAGTGTAGGGTTACACTTAGGAACAACTAGACTGTGTCCTGGCAGGACACTACATCGCTCCCAAAATTTAAGGAAAGGAAAAGCGAATGTCCAATCTGCAAGGAAAACAGAATACCAGAAATTTACAGCCCCCAACGGATTCTCTTCAGGCGGCCGGCTGGGAGATGTCAAAAGTTCTGGACTGCAAAGTCAATCCGATGAGCTTCACCTCAGCGGTGTACTTCAGATCATCCTTGTCTTGCTGTGTTGATGCTTATATACAGTGTTCATCACTTGGAGCAGCAGGAGCAGAATGGGTGTGACCCTTGAGGGGTGTCGCAGGTGTTCCTAGTCCAGTGGATGACACGCTTGTTGGTTGTTGGAGACGACTGCGGCACGAGAGGTCTTTCTTTGGATTTGCTGATCTTGATGCCTTCACACTTCTGTCCGGACAAGTAACTTCCGACTTGCCTTTCTTGCCGGACTCCTCTCTCACTGGAGCCTCGAAGACTGGCCTCTCCTGCTTGGACTCTTCTCTCACTAGAGACGCTGGGAGGACCCTCTTGCCGGACACGATGAGACCAGGTGGACCGTGCGGGGCTTCGCATGAGCCGCGCAAAAGTATCGCTGAGGAACTGCCAATGGACTCGCCGCCAAGTCTCTCATGATGTCCTCGGGGCTGTTGATGTCATCCGCCAGGATGGTCTTGCCGTTAGGACATGGGTTCAGTGCCTTCTTCAGACCGTTTCTCGGTGCCAGGTGTTCCCCCTGGGGCCTTCGTGCTTCCTGATGCCTGTCGTGGAGCTGCCGCTACTGCACCTCTCCCATCCGGATTCCTCTCTCACTGGACATCCGGCCGAGGCCCTCGTCCCCTGGAATGCTACGTGACCGTGTGGGCTGTGCGGGTCGCTGCGGAACTTCGGACAGGGCCACAGTTGAGTCTTGTGTAGTCCACAAGGGTGGATTGTCTAGTGCTCGGGTATGCTCTGCTTCGGCAAGCTTCAGGTTCCCGGGGCACCCATGCGGTTCTTCAGTGGTTGGTCTCCTCAGGTGCAAGTTGTCGGGATTACTGAGATCCACACGGATGTTGCGATGTTCCTTGGACAGCACCGATGTTCCTGTTTGCTGACTGTTGCGATGCTCCTTGGACAGCACTGATGTTCCTGTGTGCTGACTGTGGTTCTCTCTCTTCCTCTGTGGAGTGATGTTGTGTTACTCCATTCTTCCTCTTCGTTCTCTTTCCCGACGCGGTCAGGTCTTCTTTCTTGCTTGCTCATGCTAACCAGGCTTCTCCATGTAGCGGGCCCTCTACATGTCGTCCCCTTGGTCTTGTCCATGTGGTAGGACACTGTCTTCCCCTGGCTTGTTGACTAGACCTGTCGTCGTATCTTCCTTCTGTTGCCTTCAATTCAGGATACCCTTCCTTGGTCAATTCCATTGTGACTCTCCTGTCTCGTCGGGTTCCTTTGGCTCTACTGTTCCTCCTTCCTTTTCTTTATGATGTTGTGCCCTTCCTTTCCATGTTCCTTCTTGCGACGTGGTCTGGTCCTCTTGCTGTAGTTGGCCTTCCCGACCAGTCTTCCCCAGGCAGCGTGCACTCCACCTGTTTCTCTCTGGTCTGGGCATAGCTCTGCGGCATGGTGTTTTTCTCTTCTTTGACTGAACCGTTTGTCGCGATCTTCTCTGTTGCTTCTTTTCTTTCATTGGCGACCAGACTGGGTGGTCGGCTTTCATCTTCGGCATGAGTTGTCATGCTGTGCTATCTTCTTCGTGGTCGCTATTCACTGTCACAGTGTTTTGGTGTTGGCGCGCTTTGTCTGCGCGGAGGAGGGTTGCGTCACCGCTCCTGGTGCATCTCTGGTGCATGCTGCTATACGTGCTGATGATGGCGCTCTGGTTGCTGTGAGACGTCGCTGTCTCTCTTGGGGACCTTTGTGCGCTGTCCCGTGGCGTTGGCGTGTCGCTGTGCAGCGTCACTCTGGCGCTCTTGGCACGTTCCGGCGCAGTGCTGCGCGGTGCGGGTGTGGAGTTCTTGTACTCCTGGCGCGTTTTTGCGCCCTGTGGCGTGTTTCTGCGTTTCTGGCGCGTTCCTGCGCAGTCTCCTTTTGTCCTCAGGAGGTTGTTTACTGACGTGGCGTCGTAATCTGTGAGGGAAAGTATTCTGCGCAGATCTTCCTCCCTGTAGATGTGCTCACCGCAATGTCCCTGCACTGTCGTGTGCTTACGTTACTTTCTTCTTCTCTTGCGCAGCTCCTGGCCCTGTTTCACTCTAGATCCTCCTCTTGCTTCCTTGGTGCCGTGTGGCGTCGCTGCGCCAGTTTTGTGTTGGTTTCTTTATTGCTGGGGCGCAGTTGCTCAGAATGGCCACTAGGTGGCGCTGCAGGTTTCCTGACGCACTTTTGCAGTTGTTTACTTTGCTCCTATGCAACTCCGTGTCTTGGTTACTATGGGCTTTTCCTCAGATGTCCCTTTGGCTGCAGGCGCCTCTGTGCCTCTAATATTGCCGTCGGTGAGTCATGCCTCTTTGCTGTGGTTAGGATCGTCATGGGCTTCTCACCTGGGCAGGACTGGGAGGATTCGGTTAGTCTGCTTTATTTAATGAGAGGGGGGCAGGGGGGGGGGGGGGGGGGGGGTTAGGGGCCCACAGGGTTACATGGTCTCGTGGAGTAAGTGCGGCAGAAACCACTCGCCGTGCCCTTTGCTGCCGCCTCACTTTGAGTCACTGTTTTGGCCCGCCCCCTTGTGCAAATTAACTTTTACCGCCGCAGTTGTGTGCTGGCCAGGCGCAGTCACATTTCTCTGTCCTCTTTCTGCAAACAGCCTCCCTTTTCACTCGTGGCTTGCGGGCAGGGGGCGGTTAGCATTAGCCGTCTGCCATGAAGGGGCTCCTTAGCGCCGGTGGAATGTCGTATTAGGCTGCGCCGCTCTTGCCCTCCTTAATTCTCAGGCTGTGCTGGGCGGGGGAGAGCCAGTGCTGCTGCTGCTGGGGCAGGTCTTCTCTTGGTGCGTGGGTGGGCTCCGCAGCAATACACAGCGCCTGGCGGCTCTCATGTAATGTTTATTCACCCCGCCGCTGCACTTAACACACGCTGCGCGGCGGGGGGTGTAAAATTATGAATAATAGTCCATTCGTTGTAGGTAACTTCAATAAATTCATATGAAGATAGAAGTTACAGGAAATTAAGTACATAAATAGGGAACCCCACCAAGAGCAGTCTGAATGTCGCTCAGCCATTAAACCAACTGACTCAAAGCTTACTCACATTCCAATTCCCAACGTTCCAGGCTGAGCATCACATTACATCATCTCTCTTTTTTTTTAATAATGAAAAGGAGAAACTGAGATGACAGGTTGAGCATCGCATTACAGGGGTACAAGGCTGGCAGGCCGCGGGTGGGCTCCGCTTGGCTTTTCTTTCACGCTCTCTCACCCTTGCAGCGGCAGCCGCGCTCCACACATGCTGCGCTGCGGGGGGGGCTGGAGACGCTGCAGGCAGGCCGCGGGTGGGCTCCGCTGGTCCTGCTTTAATGTAGGGACAGTGTCCGGCGCAACTCGCGTTTGGGGGCTCATTCAAATATTTAAAGCAGGTGGGCTCCGCTTTCGATCAGTCACAAGAGGGGTCGCTCCAGGCTTGCGCGGCCCGCCAAGCAGTATATCGCCCGGGCTCACCCCCGGCCTTCGGGCCTTGTTCAACCCCGCGGGTGGGCTCCGCAGGGGTCTCCGCTTTCCGGGGCACTCCGTCGCGGCTGATCTGGGCGGGCACCGCTTGGACTCTCCGTGGCGAGGGTCAGTGGCGGCCGACTCCGGTCGGTCCGCTTGTCTTCAGGCTCACTTGCGGCCGGTACCGGTGGGCTCAGGCCGGTCTGCTTATCCTCTTGGGGGCACCGCGGCATTCAGCAGGCTGGAGGGGTGCTGGGTGGGTTCCCGATCACCTCCTCCTTCTTCCCCAGGCCCGGGGCTCGGGCCTCTCAGCGGCCGGCTCATTCCTTAGGGGGTGTGCCTTCGCTGCTGGCAGCTCCCCTTTCCTTTTCCCCTCGATGTTTATCTCTTGTAGCTGGCACGCGTGGCATCGCGTTACCGCCTCGTCGCCATTGTAAAGATGGGGCCCTAGGCCCGAATGATAGAAATAAGTGTGACACGGGTTACCAGTTGGGGATGGTAACTCTGGCCACGAGCACGTGCGCTCGGCCTCTTTTATTAACAGTCACCTGACCCAGTAACGTCTGTGGTGGGTGGGTGTTCAGTGTAGGGTTACACTTGGGAACAACTAGACTGTGTCCTGGCAGGACACTAAAAGTGTCTCGCTTTCTTTAATTTTTTAGATCTATGGCCCCCGCCTTTTGGGAACGCTAGGCTGAGAGAGTAGCGCCTTCGGGCAGTCACGCAATTAAGTAAGTGGATGTTTAAACACTTCACATATGAAAAATTCTCTGTTACTCGACTAGAACGGAAACAATCAGTATCCGTAACTAGATGTGCATACATTTCCTTAGGTTGCAGTTACACGCAGTATCAGCACTGCATAAAATAATTGAGGAAACAAAAGGTGGATCGACAGGAAACCCTTCCCTTCTACACTCTCCATTTAAAAATAGTTCGTAAGTGAAGTCAACGCCTATTTTGATATCTGGACAACATAAAACAATATAAACAATTTTGTTCACACTCGACTGCCCTGGTTATACAGGTCCTGGACACAGACTATTTTTATATGAAAGAAACACTAAAAGTTGCCTATAAGAACTCTGGTAATATCAGTTTCAGGTGACTTTTGTCATAATATGCTACGAAGAGATAGGGGGTCATTCAATGTAGATAATTTCTTTTTATTTAATTTCAATTCCAGGTTACACCGTGCATGTAGCCCTGATGAAAATCCCTGATTGAACACTGGGATTGGAAAAGAGTCAGCATTTTCCATCTCTCACGCCACAAAAGACATATAGAGACACTACTAAGCTCTGAGGAGGGTTTCCAAAATTAATTTACCCCATAGAGAAATATTTATTCAGTGTGGTAGCAGTTCCTTGACACAGGCCAAGCTATAGGGCTTTTTAGGAATTGCATTGTATGATCAATAGTCTTGAATGTAACGTATATTGTCTAAAGTTTTGATTTTTATTTACATTTTTTAGTATTTTATTTTTTTTAAAACCCCACAAGTTTTGATTACAAAGTCCTGTGAATTGAAATGTACCTAACTCGGACATGATGAAAATGTTGTAAGTGTTTAACCGCTTCCGAGCGGCGCGAATTCCCCGCCCATGCTGACTCCGCCTTGCGCGGGCGGAGTCATGACGGAACGGTTCCGTCATCAGCACAGCTCAACTGTCGCTGATGACGGAACCGTTCTGTCATCAGCATGGAAGGGGTTAAAAGAATGTGATTATTGACATTCAGAGCTTAAGAACTGTTTAGTCTCAGCTCGAGCCCGCATAAAAAAATAGCCGCCCTGAAACCGACAGCCAGGTTTCCTCTCTTTTGTCTTATTGTAGTATACGTCCAAGCCTGGCATTGCATGGACGACCCGCCCCTCCCTCCCTTTTTTCCCCCTGTCCTCGCTATAGCAGGACCCACTGGAATGTGCCCATCACATTCCAGGATCAACTCTGATTCATAACATCATGCGAGGACATTCTCACCACCTTGATAATTGTTAGTACACTAAAACCCTTTACTACTTCAATACACAAATCCATATATTGGCCCCATTATTCATCAGCAAGAATAACTTTATTTAGGTTGCCAAGAACCATTAAAGTTTACAATAAAATTGTCACCGTTTGTAAAACCATTACAATCAACAGGTTTAAAAACAATTCATAAAACTCCAAGAATATAAAATTATTAACACACAGTAATTAGATTGTGGCAGCATGTAATGTAATGTAATGGACATTTCTATAGCGCACCGATTACTCCAAGGAGTATCTTGGCACTTAAACTAAGCCGGGTGGCACATGCTGGTCTTTCTGCTCTCATCCGGGGGTCTGAACACATTAAACCAGCGCTTTGCTTGCTGAGTCCGTGAGATTGTATATCCAGGTTTTGAGTGATTTCCTGAACTGACTTTCAGAGGGAATTTGACGAACTTGGTGGCGGGAATTTATTCCACGCCCTAGACCCGATCACTCCAAGAGATAATCCTCCCTTGGTGACCAGCCTAAACTTTGGGATCATCAGCAGATTCCAGTTTGAAGATCTAAGATTGCGTGATGGGGAGTAGCGTCTAAACCCATTCTGAAGGTATTTAGGCCCTTGGCAATGAAAGGCCCTAAATGTGATGACCAATATTTTAAACAGAATGCGCTTATGTATTGGCAGCCAGTGAAGGTCATTGGGTGTTGCAGAGGCCGACGACTTCCTAGGGCATCCCAGCACTAGGCGGGCGGCTGCATGTTGGACCATCTGAAGCAAGGTCTTCACAGTGAACATGATGTACTACAGTTCATACATTTCCAAAGGCATATCATTCTAAATATACAATAAACAGTTTTCGACAGCATAACTTAACCGCATGCGCGCTAGCGGTTTTCCCGCTGCGCGCTGAAAATTCGAAAATCGCGCGTTACGTGACAAAGCCAGCTCGTCATGCGCGTAGCGCAGGTAACGCCCATGACCAGCTGGCTTTGTCATCAGCGCTGAAGGGGTAGCCGTTTGTTGTACAGCAGAGTTCTTCAAACTGGGGGGCGCGACACCATCCCAGGGGGGGGCGCGACGCGCACTCGGCACTAAAATCTTACCTTTGTTGTCCTCTGCATCACAAGTCTTCACCCATTTCAAATGGGAATTTCCGTCATTAAAGAACTCCAGGTGACAGAGGGTTGAAGGGGGGAGGGAGGGGAAATCATTGGGCATGACGCGCCCATGCTTTAGTTTGCGAAGTGCTAACTGTTAACCATCCCAGGAGGGGGTTAATAGGTAGCGCTGACATAGCTGCCAAGGTTTCAGATTGCTATGTGTGAAATTCCAACTTCTATGAGTCACACTTGCTCGTGAACAAAAATCATTCAATGAACACGAAGGAAACTTTCAAATATCGGAAATTGCAGCCATTTGAACAAAAAACTCCAAAACTTCTTGAAACTGCTGTAGAGCACCAGAAATGGAAGGACACTAGTGGCAAATCACACACCGGCACCCGTAGTTTAAAGAAAATACCTGAGCCTCAAGTGAAGTACCACGGCCTGCGAGATTACTGTCGGCAGAATTAAATTAAACCCGAGATCTCTTGCAGATGTAAACCTGAAGGATGAGGAGCGGCCCTGCGCCTGCAGATTTCTGTATCTTAGTTTATTATCATCTTATCTCATCTCAATCATTTGCAATGCGTGGTGCGCTCCACGCTGTGAAATAATGATATTACAACAAATGAGAGCGGACAGTGGGCATCTTAAGAATGATGATGATGACGTGAGCCATAACTGACCCCCTTCCTTTCCTCCCCCTCCCCCAGGCGGGCCCCAGTGCGAAGAGAGCAGGGAGAGTGTGCTGGTAAAACTGTCAACCGTAGTCTGTGAAGATAAATCTAGTTAGTCAGGGCGGCCATGATAAGGATGAGGAGACCGAGCAGCCCTGCGGCCAGGCCTGCAGATTTGAAACTAAATTAATTGTGTGAGTCAGACTGAAATAATTTACCAGAGATGTTGTCTTCTGTTAAACAGACACATACATACATGAGTAAAAAATACATCATGCCTGCAGGTCAGCCATGCCAGCATGGTGTTCTTGTCATCACTTGTGGCTCCTGACTGTAGGCCTCCCAAAGCATAAGGTGGTGCGCCCATCCTAAACTAAAATCCCCCATGCTGTGATAGTGTTCTTCCGTGGCGTGGTACTTTTCTGCCCTACTACTAGTACTACACAAACCTAGTCCCATAGCTAAAAAAAACTGTAACAGCAATCTATTCACGGCAGCAGCGGATAAGTGTTTAAAAAGATGTAATTGATAACTACAGTTTAGTTAATAGATATGGCCCCTGATATGTACGGTCGATTATGTAGTGTACTAGATTCCAGAAATTTCTGTCAAGTGGTGGGGGGGCCCAACATCGAAAACAATTCTGCTGGGGGGGCTCAACCTACAAAAGTTTGAAGACCTCTGTTGTACAGGAACTCTTACTCATAGCGTTTTCCAAATAGCCATAGAAACTTTTATATAATTGGTCACCGCGATGCAGATATCGGGGGTAGCCAATGTGTGCAAAAATTAAAACTATCAATGTAAGTACGGAGACAGATTTTCCTCAATAGTGGGACTAAAAATTTACTCCACGCCGTTTTTTATAAGGTGCAGACTAGGATAGAGTGCACAGTATTCGTCTGTGGTGCTGAGTCACTTCCCCATTTAGGGGCAATGTCCCTCTTGCGGACTAGTTTCGCGCATCACTGCATTCAATTCAACCGTACGCTGAGACTTGTTTTTGTTTATGTAAATTATGTTTTGTACGTGTATAAAACAAAAACTATTAACTTATGTGAATCAATTAGGCCTTTCCCCTGAAGTCTCCGCACACGGCAGTTTTGAAAGTTTGCGACCGAGCCTTCCTTTTATTTTTCTTTGGGCAGCGTTTCAGTTGCCCAGCTGAGTATGAAAATTGTGTAGTCCTAAAAATGTACACGTGTACTATGGATTGTCGTCAGCGTCATAGTTTGCTTCAGTCTATCACGACAGAGGTCACGCGTATGTGCGATCCATGTGGCTACTCTTAAACCACCCCTGTCTATCGAGATGTTCTTTAGATGTGGCGCAGTGAACTCGCAGCCTTTCCCTGAAAGAGGCGACTACATAGTCTCACGGAGTTAATTCTGTTTTCAATTCAGTTGCACTCTATCGATTTCCGAATCGCAAGTTTTTGACAATCCCGCCACCTTGTGGCAGGCACTGGAAACTCGTCAATTGGAAATAAATGTGCGTTGAGGAAACGATCAAGAATTTAAAATCGTCATTGTAATGTAGCTGCTTTCAAACCCCTTCAACATCCAGGTTGTGTTTCTAGCTTCATAGTACATTATTAGTGTTTTCCTCACTCATCAGGTAAATTCTGTAACTACCCAATTTCAAACAGACAAGAATGCTATTTTCTGGTTGTTAGCATTTTAGTTGTATGTGTATTTCAAAGATCGAATTACTTTAGGTAATTAAATTGCTCCTTTAAAGCCACACATGACAAACCCTCCGTTTCCAGGATTAACCAAGGTGAAATTTCAGGTGAGGAGGCATGGGACCAGATATATCGGGAGGAGGCGGGTGTTATGTTGCTTCTTCTTTGTACCTTTAAGACTTGAGCTCAGGTTCTTGTTAGAATGTTATGATGCTAGTTAAATGTAAATGTATTGCATTGTTCATGGAATGTAGGCTTTGCATCTTTTGTGTGAAGGTCAGTTATACAGGAGCGGTCTTTCATTGCAGCTGCTCCCTGGCACTCACCTGTATATGTTACTTACTTAAATAAAGAAACTCCTATAACTATTGCTTCGACCATCTTTACAATTAGCGACGAGGATGGAATTGGAAGGGACTCTAGTGGAGTCATTGATCTTGCTCCTGTTGATCAATCCTTCTGTGAAGGGGAAGGAGGGGTTGTTCGTACTAATGTTTACAATGACTTAAATGATGACTGTTGTTATTCCAGTGTTGTTGAGCGAGGACATGGTAAAAGGACAAGTGTTTTGCCTTCTTGGCTTAAGGACTATGTTACTAAATGAACTATGACATTTAGTTATGTTTTTTTTTAGTTTTGTTAGTTTTATTTATTTCCCTTCTTTCCTTCAATTATTGTTTTTTTTTCTTTTTAAAAATTTTTTTTTGGTTCCTCCTCTTCTTTGTTGTTTCATTGGAAGGAGGGGGATGTGTTATGTTGCTTCTTCTTTGTACCTTGAAGACTTGAGCTCAGGTTCTTGTTAGAATGTTATGATGCTAGTTAGAATGCATTGTTCATGGAATGTAGGCTTTGCATCTTTTGTGTGAAGGTCAGTTATACAGGAGCGGTCTTTCATTGCAGCTGCTCCCTGGCACTCACCTGTATATGTTACTTACTTAAATAAAGTAACTCCTATAACTACTGCTTTGACCATCTTTACAGCGGGGAGGGCCACTTTTGACTAAATCTACCAGAATGCCTTTGGAGAATTAACCTCTTACTGTGCCGCTTACATTTCCGATAGGACCGGAGGTAGTGACTCTCTTTGGCTGCAACAGTGAGTCACCTATATATTGACAGTGCAACAGTTTGGTCAGTCGTCCCATATTTGCAGTGTTTGCATTGCACCCTGGCAGAGGATTGAGGTGTTCCCTTCTAGTGCACAGAAAACGGATATATGATGTTACAACGCGGACTGTAACAACGCATACCGTTACAACGCATCTTTTACAACGCGGATACTGTTACAACTCATGTATTTACAACGCATTTTTTTACAACGCAGGTACCTTTACAACGCATACCATTACAACGTAAGTATTGGTAAGTACATATTAATATTAATATTGTAATCGTAAATTAATTTTCTAAAATATAATTTAATGTAATTTAATTTAATTTCAATTAAATAATTTAATTTAAAATTAATTTTACTTTATTTTTACCCTGTACCCCTGTACCCCAAAAACTCAAAACTGACCCTTAACCCCAAAAATAAATTAAACTAATTTAATTTAATATAATTCCAATTAATTAATTTAATTAAATATTTTAATAAATTAAAATTAATTTTACTTTATTTTTACCCTGTACCCCAAAAACTCAAAACTGACCCTCAACCCCAAAAATAATTTAATGTAATTTAATTTAATTTAATTACAATTAATTAATTAAATTTAAAATTAATTTAAAATTATTTTTACCCTGTACCCCAAAAACTAAAAACTGACCCTGAACCCTAAAAATACCCCTTTACCCAAAAACTAAAAACTGACCCTGAACCCTAAAAATACCCCTTTACCCAAAAACTAAAAACTGACCCTGAACCCTAAAAATATCCCTTTTCCCAAAAACTGAAAACTGACCCTGAACCCTAAAAATACCCCTTTGCCCAAAAACTAAAAACTGACCCTGAACCCTAAAAATACCCCTTTACCCAAAAACTGAAAACTGACCCTGAACCCTAAAAATACCCCTTTACCCAAAAACTGAAAACTGACCCTGAACCCTAAAAATACCCCTTTACCCAAAAACTGAAAACTGACCCTGAACCCTAAAAATACCCCTTTACCCAAAAACTAAAAACTGACCCTGAACCCTAAAAATACCCCTTTACCCAAAAACTGAAAACTGACCCTGAACCCTAAAAATACCCCTTTACCCATAAACTGAAAACTGACCCTGAACCCTAAAAATACCCCTTTACCCAAAAACTGAAAACTGACCCTGAACCCTAAAAATACCCCTTTACCCATAAACTGAAAACTGACCCTGAACCCTAAAAATACCCCTTTACCCAAAAACTAAAAACTGACCCTGAACCCTAAAAATACCCCTTTACCCTAAAACCCAAAACTGACCCTGAACCCTAAAAATACCCCTTTACGCCAAACATATAACATTTAAAATATAATTATATACTTACCAATACTTACGTTGTAATGGTATGCGTTGTAAAGGTACCTGCGTTGTAAAAAAATGCGTTGTAAAAACATGAGTTGTAACAGTATCTGTGTTGTAATAGATGCGTTGTAACAGTATCGCGTTGTAAAAAATGCGTTGTAACAGGTGCATACCACAGAAAACCAGACCAAACACAAGGTGCAGAGCTGCGCAATTTTTTGTAAAGTTTCACACATGTAACCATCCCATACATCTTATATTAGATGGATGGGATAATCCATGAATTGATGTAGCAGTACTTTTCGATGTGATATTAACTTGAAATAAGAGTTTACTCTTTTTTTTTTTATTCTCCTTTCTCTGCATGCCTTTTATCCACTCAGTGAATGACCTGAAGAACGCCGCCCCCTGCGTGGCCAGCTATCTGCTCTTCGACCAGGAAGACCAAGTGATGAAACAGAACCTGGTCTATTACCAGTACCATAGAGATAAATGGGGACTAACAGACGAGGATTTTCTGCCGAGGGCGGTAAGTGAAGTACTGTGTAATGCTTTTGTTTATGTAACATTGTATATACATACTTATCTATATTCAATGTTTATAGAAAGTCTACATTCTTTCAGCTTGTTGCGTTCGTGCCTTGGAGTTTCAGGCATTTAAGAGAGGGCTTTTCCTCCTACACACCATCCCCACTACACACCACACAATCCGCACACTTTTAAGGGAGAAAGATTTTGTGTTGCAGTTGAGTATACGTTTAAATTTCAATCCAAAAATTATACTTTTAGAAGTCTGTGTCCGAAGGTTAGTCTGTATGTTTATATGTCATTTAATCTTTGCGCCGCTCATGTGTACATATGTGTGCATTTCTTTTGTTTTCTAGGATGCAGTTCTTTACTATAACATCACCACCCAGCAGAAGGAACTGTATGAGTTTTCAAAGCAGAACCTCACGGATGACGATGAGGTAGGTTTTGAATCCGCTGGAGCTGGGCATGTAATCATGGCTTCTTATTATTGATGCAATCGTAGGGCAGAAGTGTAGCTGGAAGGGTTCCTAACATGGGCTGATCACATACTATGTATGGCCCATCTTTTGCTGGGCCATACATAGTGTGTGATCAGCCTATGTTATGAACCCTTCCAGCCACAGTTGTTTCCCAGTTTGGCCAGTAGTGCACATTTCAGCTGTTGTTCCTCCGAGTATCTCGCGGATACCCGGTAAGCTGCTCGGAACCATGATTATCTGCAGATTCAACCCCCTGCATCCAATTGTGGTTATTTTAGCCTACAAAGTTCACTAAGGAGTCAGATCATATGGTGCATGCACGTGGTCTTGGGTGTGGCATCTGTATAGTAAGACCCCTTTGTTACTTCTGAACATGCAAACTGGACCAGGCGGAATTACACCTCCATCAAAGAAAAGTTAGTTACTTGACCAATAGGAAGCCCTTCCCAGAATAGTGACCTTAAATGGTATGAGCAGCTAAAACGATCATGCAGTCTGGTGGGAGCGAGCTCCTAAAGCGAAAGTTAGTTTACTAGTCAGATGTTTCCTAGACGAGCCATACTAAATATGGTTGTGTGATGGAACCACACATGCCAATTCCACACAGTCTTAACCACTCCAGTCTTAACCACGTATATGCCTTTACCATGCATGCAGTTAAAACGAAATGTGTCGCTAAAATATGTATGGCATGGACATATGCATGGTTAAAACTTAAAACCCTTGCATCTCACTCTAATCCCTAAAACGCCCCCAGGGCAAAAATTTAATCTGAACACAGCCCCCCCCCTCTCCCCCCACCCCCCACGCCCTGAACCCTGCAACTTAAAGAACTAATCCAATCCCTGGCCCCTGCACTTGGTCCTAAAACTGCCAGAGGCCCAAACAATACCCCTTCCTCCTCGCCCTGAGACCTAAAACTACCCCCTCCCTCCTGAAAACCAACACTTCCCTGTCGCCCCAGCCCTAAAAAATACCCTGACCCCTCTATCCCTAAAAAACCTCCTCTGAACCCCACTGCGTTAAAAACTACGCCCCACGCCCCTATAACCCGGCCTCACCCCCACTTACCTCACTGCGTCCTCTCGCGATGCTTCCTCTTCCTGGGCCTGCACATTCCACAATTCTAGACCGTGCATTTGCCTTAACAACGCACATGGCAAGCGTGGTAGCGCTCGCGTTGTTCGGGCACGCGTTGCTGAGGCTGCGGTATTCTGTCCTTTTCTTACTAAATATCCTGTGGGTGTTTAATCAGGAGCCATGTAGGCCACAGAGTGATGATGTATTTGGATTGTATTATATCCTGAATCAACATTTACTAGCCCTTGCACGTCATACAGTTGCCATCCTGCCATGGTATGACTTCAGAGCTGAAGACCAGGCGTGTTAATGAGCGTAAAGGCCAGTAATCTAAGGGTAATGCCGCACGTTCAATAATAATGTCAGAAAACTCTTATTCTGAGTAGGAAGGGTGAGGTAAACTGTTCCACTGTGTATTTAAAAAGCGAACAGCTGTGTTGTTCTGAATAATGCTGGTTTGTAGTTGTGTGCTGTGACCGAAGTACATGATCCAGGTGAGAAATGTAGCAGCAACGCTGGGATTCACACTGCGGCTGGCTGATGTAGTGCCATCACATCATTGAAAGCAGCAGAACACATGAATTTAATGCCAGTTAATATCCTCTTATTGGACGAGCAGTTTAATCCCAGTGGTTCCCAAACTATTTCAACCTACGACTCCCTTGCCTTATTGACCGTTGGCTGCGGCTCCCCAATATGTTACTTTCTTTGGGCGATGGGTGGATGTAAACCCAGCCTTCCATTTTTTCTCCCTGAAAATAATTGGGATGAAGCCGACAAAGGTATTATAATGGTTGATGTGGGGCTCACTCTTGGGAACCAAATGTGGGGAGATGGGCGAGGGATGAAAAAACATATTCTCATTGGCACCTTTTGCATGATCGCTAGGTGTAAGAGTGCAGCTGCTGCATGAGAGAGGGCTCCCCAGCGCTGTGAATTATTATTTTTCAAGGTGCGTTATGTGTAAAAGCAGGTTGTCTGCAAATGTTTTGTTTCGCTTTGATTGCCACAGGAAATTTTATTTTCTTCTTAAGCAGCGCTTAATTTGTGCTACTGGTTTCCGGTGCTCAGCACCGGCACTTAATTTATAGGGCGGGAACTATGCATTTTTTCTACTCACTCCAGCAAGCTCAGCATCACCCCGGTGCCAGCTGCTGCATGTGTTCCAGTACTGGCTCCCAGTCGGATGACGGTTACTAGGAGCAGGTGGGGGATTCCATCAGACTGGTGGCTGCGCTAGACTGCCTGCTGGCACCGAGAGGCCTGGCTGCATGAACGCGCCAGCGTATGGCCTCCTCGTGCAATTGAAGTGTGCCCCTTCTGCTTCCCATTGTCTGCACAGGGCCTAGTTTTACCTGTCTGAGGAGATATGAGGTGCCGCTTATAACCCCACAGTCCTCCACTCCGCAGTGTACAGTCTTGGTTCCTCTCACAACGGATATCCACTCTAGTTTTCACAAGTTCACATTCATATTTCACAGGCTTCTCTTGCAGAAGTTAACAAATGTGCATTCCTGTCGCCTGCCTCGGTGATAGAATACAAATGGGCACAAAACAGTAATGGTAGTGTGTGTGAGCTGGGCGCAAATTGTGTCTGCTTAGATATTGCAGCTTTCAGCTTTTAAGTGTTGGTGATAGCTCCCAGTACATTTACAATGGTAAAATCAAGGGCGCCACTAATGCCGTTTTTGAGCACCAGGACTTAATGTTTTACACATTAAACACTGTTCTTAAGTAACACCTCTAACCTAATTCCTGGCAGTCCTGTCTACCAACTTGCTGACCTTGTGTGCCCCACGTAGGCCCCATCCTCCTCCCGTGAATGGCTCTGCCTGAACTCCTAATCACGCTGGTGCAGTGCTTACACGTTTTTGTCTGGAATTTCTTAACTTTCTTCTGAACTCCAAATTCCCAGCTCCTGAATTGCATTATTGAAAGAATAAACAAAACTGCCACAAACACAAATCAGTGTCTGAAGCATCCTTCCCTTCACCGCAAGTATTACTATTATTGTGTTTCAGTCAGTGGTTCCCAAACTGTTTGCGATGCCCTGGCTACTTTTGATGGCGCACAGATTGAGAACCACCATCGCCTGTTACTAAATGTGCTAATAATTGCCAAAATGCGTTGGCTGGCACCTTGAGACTGGGTACACACTTCTTAAGCCATTATTGGGTAATCTGTAGCTACACATTTCAGGCCCTTTCATTTCTGGAAAAAATGCGAGGATGGCACATTGCCTCGCGGGTAGCAGTTGAATACCGATTTGTATTAATTTATTGCTCCCGACTTCTGGATATCACATAATCACCAACTTCACTGTGGCTTACCCATTCAGACAGGAACAAATTACACACACATCGCCCTTTCTTCTTCTACACATAAATCCATATATTGGCGCCATGTTTCATCTCTGGTGCCGTGTCACTTCCCCATCTAGGGTCAATATGACTTTACTAGCTGGTGGTTTTGCGCTTCATTGCATTCCGTTCCAATGAACCGTACGCAAGAAATTTGGGGGAAATGTTTACTCTCTATGCGTATTAAACAAAAAGTATTACCTTGTGTTCGAGTCGATTAAGCCTTTCTCCTGGTGTCTCTGCGCAGGGCGGTTTGGACATTTTGCCACCAAGCCTTCCTTTCAGTGGCGTCACTAGGGTTGGTGTCACCCCATCACGACTTACCGCATGGACCTCCTCCGCTCCGAGCCTGCCAGTGGACACAGTTGGCAAATAACGGGACCATATAGAATCCTTAGTAACGTTTGTAAATTTAATTTGTCACACCCCTATTTGATGGGATAGCGAAGTCTATAATCATTGCTCATGAGGAGGGGGCAACCCTGCTAGCCCAGAGGAGACGGCTTCCCCCTCATTTCATGGCGAACCTGGCGGTTTAACCAGATTTAACTGGTGGATGCGTTTCTGCCAGGCAGCTCTCCACCATGGTGGAGTCGTGTGACAATGACACCGTAGTTGAGCCTCCCACCCAGGCTTGGACATCAGGGGGAGCTGCTCCTACAAGCTATTCTAAATAAAGGCCTCAGTTCAATAGCACATAAATGCCCAATAAAGGACAGACAAATGTAGCCCCTGCCCCCCTTCCTGTACTGTGATGGGAGTGACAGAAGTAAATGGTCTGAAAAATGATAGCGCCACAGATTCACCTCTTGTGTCGTCTTCACATTTCAAATTACAGATGGCTGCCAGTGCCAGGTCCCATGATAGTGAATTTTACAGCACATTTTTCATTACATATTAAAATTGTATCAACTTTCAAAGCACAGCAAATAGTAGATGATGACCTTAAAGAACATCAGGTTACCCACCCAGTTATATGTACTCATAGACATTCTTTCAGAGAGCACCAAAAATAGACACAAGTAGTGAATCAGAGAAAGAACAAAGTAAAAGTGAGACCAGCCCCCACATGGTGTGTAGCGAGCAAGCGCAGTGAGCAACCACTACTAGGGGGAGTATTGGGGGTTGAACTTCTCCCCTCCCAAGAAAATTTGGGAGACAGAAAGGTCAAAAACAAAGCATTTTTCAACACATATTAGATTGATTTAAGGTTATAATGAGTTATTGACAGTAAAATGTATTCAGAAAGTGGCCGTGGGATATGCTTCTAATAGCAGATTGTCCCCAAATACGATAAAATGTGGAAGCACAAGCCATTTCTCTCCGAGCCATGGAGTTTCTGTCATCATTCAGCACTTCTCCCTTGTTCAAACATGAATGGCTAAATATGCTAGTTTGCAAAAGTTTTCTAAATAATAATGACTCATCCATATTTGCCTCATGATGCAAGATCTGCAGCATGATGCGACCATTTCAAATAATAAACTGTTTGTAGCTCAAACGTATCAAAAGTTAAGAAAAAATGTGACTTGTGTTGCTGCGGAGTAGATGGCATAGCTCAATGTTCTATGCTAGGATTTTAACGTATAAACTGCAAGTAACAAAAGGATCGCTCTGACAAAAGCGGTAGCCCACCACCCACTGGCCTATTTCATGATTATGTGCACTTTGTGATCTGCATGGCACATGTTCTTTGCAGCAGGTACATTAACCCTCTGAGCTACCTTTCCATGAGTCAAATCTTCCATTAGACAAAATTCCGATCTCTCTCTAGGAAGAACATTAAACACCAGAGTCATCATGACATTTTTGTTGTTACCGAAAATTGCTAGAGGGCAGGGAGAAGGCACTGGTTATTAAGGCTGGCTGAACTTGGTTCCCCAGTTCCAAATTCAGCAGCTCCTCTGCCCATAGTGCCACATCCTCTCCCCTACTTAACACCATACTGCAGTGCCCCACTGAGAAAAACTCAGACTGCCTTCAACTACAACCCAATTGTTGCCACTGCGCTACAAACACCTGGATGCGGCTCAATTACGCACTAGGCAAGAAGAGCAATATGTGGCCTACAAAAAAAAAGTGACAGCATCCTGGAAAAAGCAAACAATCAAAGGGAATGCAAAATGTTGCAAACCATGTGAAATGTAAGCAGGAACAACATGATTACCTTAACGCTTTTACACTCAGTGTTCAGAAATGAGTGCTTTTGCCTGAAAAGTTAAGGACATGACTCGGAGCCCTGAATGGACCCATTTCAATGGCCATTGCTTATATCCTAACAAAACGTAAGCAGTATCTATGGTAAAAAAGACAACATCTCTAGATGCAGAGCAGCAGTACAAATTTTGTTCTTGAATCCTCACATTGCAGTACCTCCAGGATTGGTGCACTAGTTCCAAGCCCAGGGAAAACAATGCCAAGACAACAAAAATAGCGCTTCACTAGCAAACTCTGTAAAAGTGGCGCTAAATGTATTTGGGTGTGAATAAAGTCATTCTTGCCAGTTTGATACCACTAGTCTGTCTTACTTTATTTAGTTAATTATTTTTCATATTTTTTAACTTTTATTCCCGATGCTGCATTTTGGAATTAAATGTCAGAAAAATACGACATTGATTTCCAGCAAGAACTACAACCCATTAAAGGCAGTGGGCAAAAAGAAAGTAAAATAGCCGCTCCAGGGACAGTCCAGAATCACCAAAGGAACTATGTAGAAAGCTGACATCGATCTCGCTGCTCACCTCACAAGTCACAACCCATTTCAGACCAAAGAAATCCTCTTTCACATAGCCCTCCCATGGTGGGGGTTCGGGACGGCCGGGGGCAGATGGTCTGTATGAAAAAGGCATAATGGAAGTCTGTGCAGCGCACCTGCAGAGGGTTTACACGTGCTGCGTGACAGAGCTCAGTTGGGGGTGTGCGTAGTCGTACCTGACTGATTTGCAGAAGGCCTCTTTATTGAGATAAGAGAGAGAAAGTTTGGACGCTCACATAACCAGAGAATAAATAGTGTTAGTGATAAGGGCATTGAATATAGTTAAGGCCCCAAGAGGGGATGGCCTGCCGGCTGAAATTTACCAACCCAGGGTGTGGGAATGGCAGACTGCTTGCTAGAGATTCACAATGAAGGATACGGAGGGGGAGTCCTCCAGCCTCTGTAAGGTTGCCGCTCATTGTTATGTTGCACAAACCAGTTAAGAATGATTCAGAGGTGACATTCGATCATCCCACTGTTGATGCCCAATGTCAATGTAAAAATTCTTAGTAAAATATTGGCATCTTGACTGCTACAGCGCTTGCCACAGTTGGTACACGAAGACCGGTCCGGAGAAACTCACTGACTCACCTGTCCTGCTGCTAGACGGGAGGGGGGGGGGGGGTCTACGTCGGTCACGGTCATGGTGGCGGCCAGCGCCAAGCTCCATGCGCTGTAGGCAGGGGAATAAAATTAAATTATGGTGGACCCCAACCCAACCGGTGGTCAACACGTGTCGCCTCACCTCTGATCCTCCTGCTGCTTGCCAGTCACGCGCACTTAGGGCCCAATGCGCATGCAGATTGAGAATCAATCAGAGAAGAAGAATGACATCATCCACGATCCACGGTGTATCTTCCACTTTCAAATTAGGAGCCCCCGAAGACCCCCGTGTGAGACGATTGCATCTCGCACTGTATGTAACTTGCCAGTGGTGTTATTTTTGTATGCTCTATTTCTTTGTGGATTACCGGCAGTAGCAACAAAGCCTGTGATTTGTGTGGGCTGGGCTTCTGGGGATTTGTTTAGAAGTTGAGGGTGAAGTGTGTAAATGTGCCCCTTGCGGTTTGAAGCTTTGTGCATGTATGGGGTTACTAGCGTGGATGTACACGTGTATCCTTCTCAGTGGAACAAGGAAGTAAATTAACAGATGGGATGTGGTACGGCTTTTGAAGTGGTTGCCTTATTCGTGGAGGTTCTAAAGAGCTCTTGTTGAAGGATCTCTTCAGTTCTGCGAGACAGATTTTGGCAATTAGTTGTTATAAATCTATGTATGTACTTTCCTGTAAGCTCTCGATACAGTTGCTGGGTTCACTGTAAATACATCTCTGAGCATCCATTGGCCATAAAGCCTGTGGATCACAATAAAGCTGTATAATAATATCGAGGAACAGCTCTTCCAAAGCACCTATTCAACTGCAAGTTCCCAAAGCACACACCTGTCGAATCTCAGATTCTACCAGGGCAATGTCCTTTTATTTACTGGACCTCACACACGAAACCACTGCAGATCTACAAAATAATCATTACAACCGGCAGCAACAGCAGAGGTTGGCTCACTGCCAGTACCCCAAGTGTCTGGCTCTGTTTGACACGGAGAAGCGTGGCTCAGTGGTTAGAGGCGGCAGACCCGGAAGCTGAGATCGACCGTGGACCAGGGTTCGATTCCCCGCCTCGGCGGGTCTCGGGCTCAAAATTCCACGGACTCGACAATTCTCGCTCTGGTGCCTACTCAACTCACGGGGTCACACTCTGCGACTCTGGGCAATAGCTTGCTTAATCTCCACTACGGCCCCTCGCGGCGGGATGCCTGGCTTTCACCTTGTGGACACCCTGCCGTGGTTTCTCACAGGGGGAATACCAGGACGGGTTCCCTAAGCAAGCGCCGGGACGCTTACGGGCAGCTGTGCGCTTTACAAGTCCAGCACATTTACATTTACATTTACATTTGACAACACACAAGCAGTGCTTAATTTGTAAAAAAAATAAGTGCCAAGGCTCAATCAGGAGACCACTGCTGCTTGCACCACACATTGGCCCTGCCATGCTGGCCAGTGACAGTACAAACGCACAGTAGTAACTGCTACCGAACAAGGGTGGTGAAGTGGGGGGTGGGTGGGTTGAATGAAAAGGATAAACAAATAAAACACTTCTGTGGCTACGGCCGGCTGCCGACTCTCCTCCGTTCTCTTCTTCTACTTGTCTTCTTCCTGTTTGCTGTACCGCAAGCAGGAAGCACCCGGGCTCCCAGACTCCCCTAAGCCAATCAGACCACTGCAGTGCACCGTTGTGATTGGTCTGAGTGCCATGGTTTGGCGCTCAGGCAGGGGCTGGGAGCCAGGCCATGTCCTCCATCCAGGCTGTAATGCAGCCAGGGTGGAGAACATGCCAAGTGCCGTTATGACGGCTGGCCAAACTGTCATGCCACTTGGAAAGTACCACCACTCCACCCTCTGCTGTGCTCTGGCGCCACAGAGCTCAGCCCTGCCCGCAGGAAACCACTGAGCCACTGCAGTAGGAAAAAATAAAATGATAACGTTGCTTTATTAGCATTTTATTTTAATTGTTTTCACTGCTCGGAGAACAGTCGGGAGACGTTCCTCCGCCTTAGTGGAAGAGCCCCCTGCAAACACAGCTACTAACCATCACACTCTTACGAGTGTGACAATTCATAGTATTCCAGGCCCCCAAAGCTATAAGAAAGGCTTGAGGGGGAGGTATTAGTCATTGAAAATGTCTATTGACCAAATAAACAGCTGTTTTGCTCATCCCTAAATTAGCCAGACAGTGCCACCATGTGGCCGACCATCATAAGACCAGGTGCTGGCAATTAGGTGCTGGTGCATAGCATCTAATTAAGCACTGCACGCAGTGACAAGGCCATTATTAAGTCAAAACTCAGCAGAGTTGCATCTGCCCATTCCCATTAAGATCCCTCTGCATCCTCTGGCAGCCCTGCCCACACCATGCCCTATGGGTGTGTAATGCATTAGTCCCCACATCATCATCATAATAATAATAATAATAATAATCCACATTTGTAAAGCGCACAATCACCCACCAGGGTCTCTAGGCGCTGGGGGCCGTCGGGAGCATTAAGCAAGCTATTGCCCAAAGTCTCATGGTGCTGGGGTAATCCGGTGCCGGGGATCGAACCGTGATCCCCAGCTTCTGGAGTTAGTCGCCCTAGCCGCAGCGCCACACCTCTCCCACTCAGAGTCAATCATAGAATCTTGGCCTTGATGCTACTCACAACATGAAAGAGATATAATTTTTGTAAGGAAAACAATGGAAAACTTGCAAAGGGATCCATGCCATCCACCCAAAACTATTTCACACCAACGGGACATGGGTAGATGCATTTATATGAAGGTTAACAATAGATTCATGATGTGCTTTGAATCCAGTGGGCGGTGAAAGACCCTGTGAAGAAAGAACAACTGTCTGTAGTCAATAAAAAATAAGTTCTCATTAATGAATTGAAAAAGGTTTAAGAAACTTGGAGACCAAACAGCTGGTAAGAAATGTATGTATTTGGGGTCTTTTTGTAACACCGGATGCCAGGTCATGGCCACCTCAGAATATGTTTGCATACACAGGTGAATACTCTTAATTGCCTCATTTAGAGGAGGTGTATGACGTCTTATTGTCTGTTTTTATAATTGAAAAGGCAACATGTGCAACTTTCAGCAGGGCATCAAGAAGATAGTATAAATGAGGGCTGTTTGGGGAAAGTAGGGGTGGGTCCTGCAGACACTAGCTGTGGGTTGCTCACAGCTAGTGTCCAAACTGGCATTACTTTCACTGCATCAACATCCCGCTCAGAGTACAGCCTGCCCATCACACATCTACCACAGATCCACCACCACCATCGCACCCGAACTGCAACGCACCATCAAAACCACTTTCAAGACCGGCACCTTTCCCGACGACTGGAAACACGCAGAAGTCAGGCCCCTGCTCAAAAAGCCCTCAGCAGACCAATCGGACTTTAAGGGACTACGGGCCCATTCCGCTCCTCCTTTTTGCGATGAAAGTCACGGAGAAGACCGTCGACGCAGAACTAACTAGGTTCATTGAAGACAACGCCATCCTCGACCCTTCCCAGTCTGGGTTCTCAGCAATCACAGCACCAAGACCACCCTCCTCACCTCCACAGATGGCATCCGCACCCTCCTCGACCAAGGCCACACCACAGCCCTGATTCTACTCGAACTGTCAGCAGCATTGCACAGTCTCCCACTCACACTCACAGCCAGACTACACAACACCGGCATACAAGGAACCGCCCTTGACTGGATCTGATCGTTCCGCACCAGCAGAAGCCAAAGGATCGGACTGCCACCCTTCCTCTCTGAAACCATGGAAATCAACTGCAGAGTCCCACAGGGATCTTTGCTCAGCCCAACCCTCTTCAACATCTACATGGCCCCCTCGCCGCCATCGTCCCTCAGCACGGCCCTAACATAGTATTCTATGCATACGACACCCAGCTCCTCTCCTCCCTCACCAAGGACCCTGCCACCACCAGACTCTGCTTCCAGGAAGGAATGCAGGACATTGCATCCTGGATGAGTAACAGCTGCCTAAAGCTCAACTCGGAGAAGGCAGAAGTCTTTGTCATCGGAACCACCTCTTCGGCATGGAACAACTCATGGTGGCCCACCGCTCTCGGCACTACCCAGACCCCACAGACCACGCTAGAAACCTTAGCATCATACTAGACCCCTCCCTTTCCATGAAACGACAGGTTAACGCTGTCGCCTCAGCTGCTTAAACACCCTCCACATCCTCTGTAATACCTTCAAATGGGTCCCCCCTCGGGTCAAGGAAGACAGTCACCCACACACTCATCACTAGCAGGTTGGACTACAGAAGCACCCTCTACACCAGCATAAACTAGTATCTACTCCGCCAGCTCCAGACGATACGGAACCATGCCGCCAGACTAGTCCTCGGTATCCCTCGACACAGGCACATCAGCCAACACCTACGAAAGCTCCACTGGCTACCCGTCGAGAAGAGTCACCTACAAGATACTCATCCAAGCCTACAAATGCCTACACAATACCGGACCCCAATACCTAAACAACAGAATCACCCTCCACGTACCCAAAAGAAACCTCCGATCCGCCCACCTCGTCCACGCCGAAACTCCTAGCTTCCACAGAGCCAAAGCAGAGGGAGGATCCTTCTTCCACATCGCAGCCAAGACCTGGAACGAGCTCCCGAATGACATCAGATGCACCCCGTCCCAGAACACCTTCAGGAAGGCTGCTGAACCCTCCCCCGTGCCTTGAGACCCACGTGGGTGAGTGGCACGCTCACAATTCCCTGATTGATTGATTGAACAGGAGTAGCTCCCTCGCAGGCCCTAACCAGCTCCCCACTACCCTAACGTTCCAGTCTTCCTCCCTACCCTGGTCCTATGCAAAGCGAGAGCCTAATGGCTTCCGATCAGCAACTCCTAGCCGGCTCTGTCGCATCTGGAGGGAGCTAGGGGGCAGGGACACCTCCTGCTGTGACAGAAGGAGCAGTCCGTTGTCACTCTGCCTCTGACAATGAGCCGCCCTGAATAATCATGATTATTATATGTATGCAAAGGCTGTAATAACAGCCTTTTATGTTGTGCACTTACAGTGGAGACAGGGATGGCCCTGGCTGAATGGACTGCTTAGTCCACCCAAAAAACGGTCCTTCAACTGGCCTCCGCAACAGGCCCATCGGCCCATGTCCGATTGCCTGCCTTGCCAATCCGAGCCTAATTGTGATTCCTCAGTATGCATGCCAGCCTGGCTGCTTGATCACTGCGCTGAACCAGCAATTCCACCCTGGATTCACTGAAAGCAGGCAGAAGCTTCCAGACATCGATTGTGCATGTGGAACAGACCTTTTGTTAACCTGTTCTGGTCTCTAGTCACATTCATAGAACCATGGTCATCGTAAGCTAACTACAGGTGTGTGAAATGCATTTAAATTGCTTTTGCCTAAATACGCAAAATTCCCTTAAACGTATGCAATTGCAAATCTGTCATTTTTTTGCAGAGATTTTTTTTTAATTTTGTTTTTTACGCATTACTGCATTTCGTGGTAGAAAACTGGGGGGGAAAAATAATATCAGCGAAAGTAGCTGCTCGTTTCCCGGTTGCTGCATTGTTCTGCACTTCCATGCTATTATTTTGCCAAAAATAGATGTGAAATTATGCAACCTTGTGTAATGGTATAATTTTTAGGAATTTCGTGCAACAAGAATTTATACATTTTACGTCAGTGTAATCTAATTTGAACCTGGGCCTAAAGACAGCGAAATTGTGACTGTTTTTGTTTAAGGAACTGTATCCGCAGAAAAGGTAAATATTAAAACCTTGCTTGGAATCAGTGAAGGACTGACCGTATGGGGAACTAGATGGACCCAGTTTTGATCGCTTTGCTGTGGTTAAGAAATGCTAATGACATCCACTTCAGTGCTGTTCCTGAAATCACTAAACTCTCTAAGCAAATAAAATAAAATAAAAAATACTCACACTCCCTAGAAAGAAAATATAATTGTGGCACTTGCAGAGAAAGCTGGCACATGCATCAGAAAACGCATGTTTGTATGAATCTTTGAGCAAAAATAAAGACAAGAATGTGGTTATAACTCTAAAACTGGTTCTAGAAAACGATTAGTGCAGAACAAAAAAGGAATGATTAATGCAGCCCTATGTTGTAATATGCAGTTTAATATCTATTATCAAAAGATTGATCAGTCCCCTCCTTTATTGTTCTCAATCGAGAGACTCAATATTTTACCCCTCTGGTACCCTGCAGATATTTGTTATGTTTTAATCTCGTTGTGCCCTGTGAAACAGAATCCCACAGAAGGTTTTAAGATGCTTACCTCATCCCACTGGGCTTGACCTGTACTAAACGATGGAAGAGTTCAGCATTTTTTGTTACTTTTTTAATGTTTTTTTTCTCTGCTTCTATATGTAGCATGGAAGTTGTTATAAAAAAAACAACAAAAACTAAGCACCCCCAGCAGCCATTGTGCTGACTTGAGCTTGTGAAATCTGCTGTCTCCAAGCTTGTAAGCAGTGCTTGAACCTCAGTCTGCCCTGGCCTATAACATATTTATATATATAGGTATTTGTCAGATATGATTGACCCCCCAGACCCCCAGCTTCCCTCATCAACATCCCGAATGCTTCCCTAACAACGGAACGTAAAAGAGAACCCCCGCACTAACTGCATGCTCATAAACTGCAGATGTGCCTAAAAAACATGCCACTGAGCTAGCAGAATCCACCCTGAGCCACAACATAGATATAGCCTTCATCACCGAGACCTGGCTCAACGACTCTTCTCCTCCTATCATGGACATGCTCACACCCCCAGGTTTCTCTATCATCAACAAAGATAGAAAAGACCGAAAAAGCGGAGGCCTTGCAATTATTCACAATAACAACCTGTCGGTGTCCGAAGTTGATACCTTCAACTACAACTCCTTTGAATGCCTAACCGCCAACATTAAAACCTCTAACAACAATCTATTACACTGCCACCTCCTGTACCACCCCCAGGCAACACCACCTCGTTCACGGAACACCTATCAGACCTGATCGCCCACTGCTCTCTCCGAGACCACAACAACCTAATTGTCGGAGACTTCAACCTCGACTGGAATGATAAAAACAGCGCTCCAGTACAAACCCTGAACGAGCTATTACACTCCAACAATCTTATCCTGCACTGCTCAAAAGAAACTCATAACAAAGGGGCAATCCTAGATGCCATCATCTCCCAACCTGATGCAATTACCATAGAACACATCCTTCCGGTCGACTGGTCAGATCACCACCTAATCCTATTCCACATCCCACAACCGATCATGTGTCAACCTCCCATCAAAGATCTCCCGACATGGTCTAGAAACCTAACGCAGATCAACACAGCTGACTTAGAAGAAAAAATGAACACCCTCCTGCCCATCTCCCCGGATGGCCTCTCGACTACAGAACTCACATCCCACTATAACCATGTCCCCCATCTTAGACCATCTAGCTCCAATGACCCTGAAAAAACCCAGGAACATCCCCTCCAGATCCTGGTTCAACAAGGACATCAACGACGAAAGGAGACAACAGAAGGTCTCTGGAGAAAACCCCCCTTCTCCACCCTCTGCGAAGAACTCAAAACGGCAAGAAGACAGTACAAGAAACATATCAATAATGAAAAAACTAACTTTTTCTCCAATACGCTGGACAAGGCAAAAAACAGGCCAAGAGAGCTCTTTAACATCATCAAAAAACAAACATCCAAGCATTCCACTACTACATTCCACTACTCGCGTCCAGGCCTCCAAAGACTCATGTGACAGTTTTACCAACTTCTTTAACGAAAAAAATCACCAAGATCGAACTCTCTCTTGTTATCAACCTCCATCCTGCCGGCAAACACTGGTCCCCAGCAATCAAAACCATCTTGAGCGAACAACACAAAAGTACCTAGAGTTACTTCGACCCTATACCGGAAGTCAAGATTCTTAATTTAATCTCCTCCTCCAAGCCCTCATCCAACATCCTCGATCCTTTACCCTCGCATATGGCCAAAAAACTGAATCTCTCCCTAGCACAACTCTGGTGCGAAATCATAAACCGCTCCCTAAAAACAGGCATCATACCAGACTGCCTCAAAGTTGGCCAAGTCACACCTCTCCTGAAGAAAGCAGGCCTAGGCACTAATGACTTGAACAACTTCAGACCTGTCTCCAATCTTCCCTTCCTAGACAAAATCCTCGAAAAATGCGTTCTCTGACAACTGAACCAACATATCAACAATATTAATCTGCTAGACCAACACAAATCAGACATTAGAAAAGGCTGCAGCACCGAAGCTGCAATCCTTAACATCGTGGCCGACATCCTCAACTCCCTTGACTCGGATCATTGCTGCCTCCTCATCCTCCTGGACTATCAGCGGCCTTTGACACAGTGGATCACAGCCTTCTCATCAAGGCTCTCAAGGACCGTGTAGGTGCAGATGAGGTGGTCCTTCAATGGTTCTCCTCCTATCAAAATCGCTCCCAAAGGGTAAAAATCCAATCCTTTTCATCTGACCTTCTACCCGTCAACAGAGGTGTTCCCCAACGATCCGTTCTCTCCCCTCAATTGTTCAACATTTATATGGAACCCCTCATCACCATTCTAAAAAACAACAACATCCCCTTCCATCTATATGCAGATGACACTCAGATCTACATGGAAACCTCCTCCTTCAATGACATTCTAAGACTCAACAATACTCTCAGAGAAGTTCAAGAATGGTTATCAGCCAACCACCTTAAACTCAATCAGGGGAAAACCAAATTCCTCCTCATCTCCAACAAGGAAGAAAATCCGCAAATTGTTGAATGGCTGAAAGCAATCTATGCTCTCAACGGTAACCTCACCTAGGCAAGCTCTGTAAAATCACTTGTAATCACCCTTGATCACAAGCTAACCATGACCAACCACATCAAGAACTCCGCCAAAAGTGCCTTCCTCAACCTGAAGCTTCTCAACAAAATAAAACCCCACATTCCACCCTTGGACCTCAAACAAGCCACCCAATTACTTGTGTTGTCCAGACTCGACTACGGGAACGCAGTCCACTCCGGGACAGCTCTCCCCCACCTAGCTCCACTGAAAACAACCCTCAATGCAGCTGCCAGATTGGTCACCGGAGTCAAAAAATACGACCACATTTCTCCAGCTCTCAGAGAGCTAAAATGGCTCCCAGTGGAATTGCATGCCAGCTTCAGAACGGCATACCTCTCACGCACAAAGCCTTGCACACAAGGAAACCAGAATTCCTAACTTAAGAAAGCCAGCCAGTCTAGAAGTCTCAGGAGTTCCAACTCCCTCCTACTCATCCCTTTGAAAACGCGCAAACAAAAAAACACAGCCAGCTCCTTTGCAGGAAACGCACCCAAAATCTGGAACTCCATCTCTGTGCCCATCAGAACTATCCCCTCCTTTACTAAATTCAAAAGCTTCCTAAAAGTCCTCTACCTCAACCGTGCCTTCCCAAACTGAAATCTGTGACTCTCAAGCCTCCAGTCACCAGTCATCTGGTAATGCGCATCCACTGTCTACCTCACCCCCACTCCCCAACCCGTTCACCTTGCTCCATCGTCGCTCGTAGAAATCTCTCAGCCTTAATCTTTGTCCATGTATAGAGATGACCTCTAACCCTCTCTACCTCAACAGCACACCTTGGACCCCCAGACTTCTCGACCTCAATGGCGCACCTCAGACGTTCATAACAATTGTAATCTTTTGAGCACTTATGAACATGTTTTATCCTCCTCTCAAAACTGTCCATGCATCGAGATTACCTCTAACCCGGTCTACCTCAATGGCACACCTTGGACCCCTAGATTTCTCCACCTCCACGGCACACCTTGGACGCTCATCACAATTGTAATCTTTGGCACAGTTATGAACATGTTGATCCTCCTCTCAAACTGTATATGATTTCTTTTCCTCCTCTTGTAAAGTGCTCCCATACCCCGGGTCTGGTCAGTGCTATAGAAAACTCCTTACATAAATAAATAAATAAAATAACATGGTCATGGAAGGGATGGCGTGAGGAAGGAAGTTGCATTTGAAAATCTTTACGAATAGGTTTCTCGGGCGAAAGGTTGTCCTGACTATTGTCTTGTGATTTCTTCAACATTCACGTCATTTGACTTGACCTTATACTGCACAAGCCTTTTTGTCTGCTATTTGAAGGTGTATTTTTCTTAAGGTTTCAATTTAGTATTCAATAAAAAGGACAAAGAAAAATGTACATCGTTTTTTTTTTGCAGTTAATGTTATTAGTATTGCATGTGTAATTTCATATATTGCAGATAAACTCAGAACTTCAAAAACTTATGCACAATGCCACTCAAAGCTCCTGGGTTTTATCTCCACCATGCTCTTTTGTGGTATCATTATGGGGTTTGAGTGAGACCTGATAAATCCTCACTTCCTGTAACTCTGAATATGCAGGAAAACAATCCAAGATTTAAATATACGGTTAACTTGCAAGGTGTCGATATAAGAAATTCCACACTGGTGTCCTCTTCTCTCTCATCGTAACACCGTGTTCTTTCACCCAAGTTTGTTTACACGGTTTAGCTGAAACCTTTACCTTGAAGTAGAAGTTTAAGGTATGCAAGACCTTTGTGTGCTTCAGCTCTTTCCTTTGCTGCTGCGACCTTGGGCAGTAGTTGAGGCAAAATGTGTTGCATTGTCTCTAGATTCAAAATTTATTTCAGCTTTGTTGCATCCTCTAAAATGCCTTTCCTCTCGTTCTTCAGGACCATCATCATATTTCCTCCATGCTTTTCAACCAGGCTTTGTCCCCTTACAAGGAGTCTGAACAGAAGTTAAATCCGCATCTATGATTTGATCTAAAAAATAGCTAACGTCTGGGAATTGATTATTTCTACCTTCAAACTCTGTTTTGTCAATATCAACACTCACCACTGCATGGATCTCCCCCTTACCTATGAGACCAGTTAAGATGGTTGACCTAATCAACAGGATTCCATCATTGCGCCTTTCAGTCAAACCACGCAGGTCGGTGTGAATCAGAAAGTGCTTTAAAACACTGTTTCTGAGCTTCGTCTTGATCATGACTACGCCCTTACGACAAGCATGGCTTTAGCATCTCCTAAGTTCCAAGCTACCTTGAGGTTGATGAGAAATCTCTCCTTGCGCAGAAAGATTATAGTGTTCGCGGTTACTTGCCATTTTCTAGAGTTCATGGAGGCCAATGGCCTTTGCTCTCTTAGTCAATCTGGATACAGGCAGGAAAGAGGAAAATAATCAGTCTTGATGCTTATCGGAGACTACTAGAGGCACTCCCCCTCCCCCCCCAGGAAAAGCAACCTTTAGTCCTAAACTTGCTGGACTCCCATAAGCATGTGATACAATGCGATGGACAGTAAATAATGCACTCACTAGAGAACAGAGAGAAAGAAAAACATCTAAAAGCTCCTAAAAAGAATTTGGAACTTCTCACGGGTCAGAGCTAAAAGATGCTGGATTGGCACAGCAGTTTGCAGCTATTTGACGGCAATTTTGATTGTCCTGCAAAGATCATTACATTATCCACTTAATGCTCAATGCATACTTTTCCCCCTTGGCACTAATCGTAGAGTTATACTTCAATTACTGCTTACTGCCACCTGGCTGTACCAGTAATATGACATGTGGACAGAGTTAATGCGAGGTCAGGCAGTATTGATCCCATCAAGACCAAACACCTGCAATTGTATCTGCTTTCTAGAACATTTTAGTGAAAGAAAGACCAGGCTAACTTTCTAGATGGGCCGTGAAATGCACTTCGTAGATTGGCTAAGAATACTAAATGGAACACTGACAATCAAGGATTATGTCCTTGCTGCTTTGATCCATAAGGTGAGAGACTTTACTTTGGGTAAACTTGCCGGTACACTGGGGGAATTTACTATTATCTGTTGTGAGTCAGTTGATGAGGAAGGTTTATTGTGTACATCCCTGCACAGTTCTCTTTGGGGACAGTGCAATCCCTGTGACACTTTATGCAGTATCTGTTGGAAGGAAACTGGTAGCAACCTGGAATCCACCTTCCTTTTCAGAAGTGGGTTATAGTTTATCACAGCCTAGAGCCAGTTTGAAGAGGCACTATAAGATCTGGGAAACTTTTAGATTGGACTGCTTATTTCCGGCAGCGAATAGATAAACAAAAAATGCTGTTCCATGGGTTGGAGCAGTGATGAATTAACTGATTAAGCAGTTGGTTTTATCACCTCACCTCTCCTTTCATTTCTTTCTACTTGCGTATATGGCATATCTGTTTATCTAGAGAAGAGACTTATTTCTTGATTGACTACCTTTTGATAATGAATCCATGAAATAAATGATATTTTCACTCTGAAAATTTTGGTTGTTCGTTGACTGGGTTGTGAACCCGAGTCAAGCAGCAGCCACAATCCCTGTCAGTGTAAGGTACAAGCAAACCCCAAATTAATCTATCCTTTTTCCACTTACAGCTTGGCGCAGAGCAGTCATGCTTAACCTAGTGGCAATGTGTAAAGTATTTGTGCAACACTTCAAAAGGTAAAACAGTGAAAACACAGCACAAACAACAAGCATTGCCATAGCCAATAGGCCTCGCTTTTGGGACCTTTTAAGTATTTAGTTATGCAGCACAATATCCTTGGTGTAATAACATCAACTGTTGCATGGCTAAAAACGTATAAGGTCCCAAAGGCGAGACCTCTTGGCAGGGCTGGACTGGGAACAGAAACCGGCCCCGGCAAACTGCTCAGCTGGCCCCCTCTGGGGTCAGGGGGAGTGCTGGTGAACAGTTTGCCTCGGCCGGTTTCGGCCGATTTTGTTACCGAGGGCCGACATTGCCGACCACCGGCAACAAAAATGGCCTCCCAGGGGCCCAAGACCGCCCCCCACTCTAGCGGTCTACCGGGGAAACGCCCGGTGCCCGCTATGGCCAGTCCGTCCCTGCCTCTTGGCTATGCCAATGCTTGTTTTAATCCTGTGGTCGGAAACACCAGCAAAAAACATTTTAGCTCACCCACATACAATGTTAATAAAGGTCTGGCAGTTTTAATAGAAGAACATAAATCGCGACATAAGGGACTTAACCTCGCCCATCTAGGTGAATATAGGAATTCAATTAATAGCGTTTAAACTCCAACGCTATTACACATATTCAAGCAAAAGGCAGAGTGGAGCTGCAGGGGCCCTAAGAAGGGGTGAAAACCATCAAAGCCTCAGTAACAAGCAAAACGTCTTTAAAAGACCTGTGAAGTGCTCGGGTGTGGCTGTGTGTGCGCCCGGGAAGCTGTCTCATCCCGGGCTGCCACACACGACGACAACGGGGGTTGGGGGGGGGGGGGGGTGAAGCCCTTTGAGTCCAGTGGGCGTTGCGCGCCTGGGCAGCACAGTGTGACTGACTGCTCCTCAGCATTGCAGAGGCTGGTCAGGAAGACATGAGATGCAGAGTACATAAAGTATCCTGCATTTAAACTTCTACTGAAAAGGCAGCTATGAGCGCTGCGTTTCAGGCTGATATGATTAGTCATCTGTTTATGGAAAACAGACATATAATTCCGAAAGGGTCAGGCCCGGGTCACCGCCAGCTGTTCTCAAAGGCTTCAGGCCTCAGAAGTTCCAATGTTTAGAGAAAAGGATGTGGTCACTGATAGAGTTAAACAACTCATTTCCAAGGCACAGATTAGGAGCATGAATAGTGCGATAGAAACATGTACTTTTATAGCGCTAGATACAGCACGTTTCCTCTTTCTAAGCACTCTAAATAACAGATGGTATTATTTCCTATAGCCCTCAAGATGCACAGCAAACCTATCAAACAGGAGAAACAAGGAGCGGGTTGAGGGGCTTTTAAAACAGAGCAGAAAGGAGGCAGTAGGTGCAGAGATAGTAGTGCGCCACATACTATTGGGGTAGCAGAGAAGAGTGAAACCAAGACGGAGGAGGAGGGAAGGGAAGAACAGAGAGCAGTAACCACTGCTGGGTCAGTGGATCTTAATGAGAGGGGGGCTGGGGAGAGAGCAAGGGTTTGTGCGGGGCAGTCGCGTGTGTGCCGAACTGTGCTATATAAAGTGGGTAATGCCAGGAAGAGACCGGAAGCCCACATTGATGAAACAACACGAATGTGGGAGCAGGAAAGGGAAGCTAGTGAGGGGGAGGGGTTAGCTAAAGAGAAGTGAGAGCAGCCAGGATTTCCAGCATCACAAGCCCAAACCGGAGGGAAGAGCAGTAGTAAGGATGAGAGGAGAAGAAGAACCGAACCGGGACTTGAGAGGATTGCATGGAGAGGCGGAGCGAGGCAAGAGCGCTTTTGCGCGTAATAGCAAGCTTGTGGCCGCCTTTGGTAGCACTTTAAAAACCAGAGCAGCAGTAAAGGTGAGAGAAGAAGAAGAACCAAACCGGGACTTGAAAGGATTACATAGAGAGGCGGAGCGAGGCGCGCGCGCTTGTGCGGATATTAGCAAGCTGGTGGCCACCTTTGGTAGCACTTTAAAAACCCGCTTACTAAATGTCTCGCCAGCCCAGCGCATGCACTGGCTCTAGCGAGACCTAAAGACGAGCGCATGCGCTGATCCAGTGAGACCTATAAAGAACACAGGAGTCAAACATGACGCAGCACCTGTGTGAACACAGGAGAAGTGCAGCGCATAGATGGTTTATAGTGAAAGTTAAAAGACACAGTAACTGTCCCTCTAGGACTGCAATAAGCTTTTCTTGAATGAAAAATAAAAGAATAGGAATGTCTAAGATAAGGAGTTAGGACCTGCGGTGTCACTCGTGGGAGGGACATATTTCTAGTCTCTTTTGCAGCTGCAAAGCTTGAGGGGTTCGTGAAAAGGAGCAGAAACGAGAACGTGCCCCTCCCCCGCCCCTTTGTAACCCAAGTCTGGGGATTTTTCAATCGCTCTGAGAAGACGGTTCGCCTTGTGGCCTGAATTCATAAACCACAACAAAAAGAATGCTATGCTGCCGTGCAATAGACAAGTGACTTGTGTTACTGAAATTCATAGGCACTGTGAGCATATTATACGATTTTTCATGAGAAAATCTAGATATAGAGAATGGTTTTACAGGGTGTTTGTGGAAAACTTGGTAGTTCAGTTAAAAAAATGAAGTTCTTTTAAGCAGCAGTGAAGCGAGAGAAGAGACCGCCATGGTGAGAAAACGTGAAACCGGTGCCCGTCGCAGGGGTGTGCAAGGGGAGCAGGCGGGAGGGAGGGGGGGCCAGGGACACAAGCATTGGCAACAGGAATATGGATTTTCCCAACAGTTTCAAGGGCGCTCCAGGGCCACATCTATAATGTTATTTGTAAGCGGCTCTAGTTGTTCTAATGTGGTGCCCCTGGGGTCCCCCCTGCAGTCCCCACCGCTCATACATTTCTTTCTCTCCGTCTGGCTCTGTTCCTTTCTTTGCTCCCCATCAGCTGTGAAGCTGCATAATCACATTTGAACTCTTCCCTCCTCTGTGCAGCATCCCAGCTCACTTCCGGCTTCATCCACAAAGTCAATGACATTACCTGAGTGTGCTCAAAAGCTACTTCACCCCATGAGAGGCATGCGGGGAAGTGATGAGAATGCTGGCCTCTGCCACTCGGGTGTGGCCAGATCGCCCCATGTTGACCCAGCACCATGCTTTCAGTGCTGGGCTTGCATTTAACATCCTGGTGCACTCTGGGAATTGTAGTCTTTGTATTTTCGCGCAGTGAGTTGCGATCAGGGTTTGCTTAGGTGTTTTTTTTCCAGTGCAGTTCAACCTTGGCCTGCTGTCACTTATTAGTGACGCTGATATTTAACCATTCAGTCTTTTGGCCTGATGTGAGTTTTGGTCCCGTTACTGCTTGTGTCAAGTCTGTCAATGGCTGCCCAGCTGTGGAAAAGCCCACAGGGTTTATGCCTCTGGTGCTGGTTAGCTACCTAGTCCTAGTGTACAGCCCACTGGACTGAGCACGCTGTGACCTGCAAACGAACGTGTGTATGGGAAAGTGAAACTCCAGCTCCCTGTAAGCCCAGAGATGCGTGTGAACCCACAGCTATCACAAGGCACCCTGACAATAGCAGTGCGATGGACGCCTCATTAGTGGTTCTGGTTGTGGCTCTGCTGTGTCTGGGCACACAGCTGGGTGTGAACCCACTACCATCACAAGCCACCCTGCCAACAGCAGTGCAATGGGGGCCTCCTTAGTGGTTCTTATTGTGGCTGTGCTGGAGTGCAGACAGTATCTGGGTGTCTAAGTCGGTTGTGCCCTCAGCACTTGTCACTGTTGGATCTACAAGCCCCGCCCTCCAATCCTCCTACAATCCTGCTTCCGCTGGACTCTCAGCAATGTTCCGGCCACCAGACACCCCAACATGCCTGGAACATTGGTCTTAGCTGTCCACCCAGAGGTGAACCGTGGGCCACAGAAGTCTCTAGAAGGGGCAGTAATGGAAGTCCGCACCATCAGCAGGACACAGTGGCATTGCAAGCAGAAACGCACCAATGGATGCTTGACGCATAAGGATCGTTCATTGCTCGCCAATGTTCATGGCTCACTGTGAGTGCATGGTCCTAGCTTCTTCTCACTAAGGGAGCAAGCAGACATGTGTACATATCAAGGGGCGGGTCTGATCCTTGCAGTGGTAAAGCATACGCTTGTGTGTAGGGCTTTCGTTTGCTTGATGGTTCCCAAGAGAGCTGGAAGCCGTCGACACCTCTAAAGAACACGATCGAAAGAGTAAGCAAGCGCGCACCTCACGCTACAATTGGGAGGGGGTGGAGGGAGTGCAAGAGCACACAAAGTGTTTCCCTTGCGGGAGCGAGCCAGGGGCACCATGTGTTTGTAAGTTAATTACAAACATATGGTGTCAAGCTCCCTCCCGCCAGGGAATCGCCAGACGTGCACGCGTTGCCATTGAAGGCAATAGAACGCGTGCACATTTTTAGGGCAAAAGCTGCATCAATGGCTAAAGGTCTTTTTCCAAGCAGCGCATGCGCGCTGCTAGGCAAGACCTAAAAATGATCATCCAGGTCAGAAAAATAGCTGAAAATGTACTAAAAAATACAAAACGGTTATTCATTTTTAAGAACAAAGTGTAAAATAGTGCCTAAAGCATAAATTACCAATCAGGGCTATATAGTCATGCTGGACTGGGTCAAAGTCATAAGTTCAGGCTGACTGCGATGGAGCACGGGTTGGATACAGTCCCAAATTAGTCCACCTGAAGTTCTCAAGTTTTGTGCCAAGAGTCCTGTTGGGGTTGGAGAGGGTCACAAGAAGAGCATTGTGGTAGGCTGTCTGGGTGGAGTGAAGAGCAGGCCAGGCATCACGGACGGGTGAACTGGTGCTTCGCATTGGTGGTCCCCCACAAGCTGTCAACGCTGGAGAATAAAGAGACGGGCTTGGTGGCGGCTCATGCCGATTTCTGGTGCGAGCAGTGTGGTCTGAGTGTGAACAGGCCCGTTTGCAGTTGCAAAGAGCCCAAAGACTTGATTTCAGCCCCTGTGAGCCACACCAAGGGACCAGGACCTAAGATGCACCCTTGGGGGTCAGAAACCTGTTGCTCAGACCAGGAGGCTAGCAGACGAGCCCTTGGAGTCATTCTGGGGTCCTGGGTTCAAGATGAAGTTGCTTGTTCTGATCTTCCCCAGGCAAGAGAGTAACAGGAAGCAGGGCAGATGCTCTTTTAGAGCAGCAGTAGAGCAGATTGGCAATCCGTGTAGCAGCACAGCAGTCTTTCTTCCTGCAGAGTATTCACAAGTTCAGAAGTGTACTGAGGTGGTGGTGTCTGGAGGTCAGTATTTATGCACAGTTGTGCCTTTAAAGTGGGAAGAAGCTGCTAGAGGCAGGTCTTTGAAGTGCACAGATGACTTGTCTTCCTGGCACTGACTCCAGGCTAACTACAGGGGGTATGCAGCCCTTTGTGTGGCAACATGACACACCCTATACACGTGTAAATGGGACTGGGCCAAACTGCTCCCATCCACCCTGCCAGTGATGGCCCATCCAGTTACACCTTAGCTCCCCATTGTGTGTGGCTGTCTTGGATGAATACATAAAGCCCAACTGTCAGCTACACTCAGTGATGTGACCAAAGGCAGGCTGCAGTCACCAAATGGCTAAGGCGAGAAAATACCAACTTTCTAAAAGTGGCATTTTCAGAATTGCAATTTAAAATCCTACTTTACCATAAGTTAGGATTTTAAATTGTAATTCAAGAAACACCAGACACGAAGGGTTACCTGTTACATTTGGAAATTAACATAGGTGGCTGGTTTTAGGAGGTTGGCAATAGTGTGTATGGTTGCTAGAACCAAGTAACTGTTTTAAAACTGTTAGTTAGTGCGGCAATAATCCCTGCCACCTGGTTCTGCGTTGTAGCTACATTTGGAAATTACACTTCTACAACGTAGTAAGATAATTCCAGTGTTATCCTATGTGAGAGCTAGGCCTTGCAGTAGTGAAAAACAAGGTGACAAGTTTTTTTCACTAACAGGGCATGTAAAGTATAAAAGTACATATCCTACCTTTTAAGTAAATTGCACCCTGCTCTCCGGGCTGCCTAGTGCTTACCCTAGTGGCGACTTGTATGTATTAAAAAGGAAGGTGTGGGCCTGGCAAAAGGTTATTTTGCCAGGTTTAAATGGCAGTTTAAAACTGCGCACACAGGCTGCAATTTAAGGGCCTGAGACATGTTTTCAAGCGCTACTTATGTGAGTTGGACAATCAGTGCTTTAGTCCCACTAGTAGTAATTAATTTACATGCCCTGGGGACATGTAGTGCCAAGGTAGTATTAGGGGACTTATAAGTAAGTTAAACGTGCCAATTTTGTGTAAGCCAATGTTCCCATGTTTTAAGGCGAGTGCACAATCACGTTAGCACTGGTTAATATTGGCAAAGTAGTCAGAGTCCTAAGCCCAGGAAAATGAAGTCATCAAAAACAGGAGGTCTGAAAGCAAAAGGTTAGGTGGAAACCCCGCCAAGGATGCTAGGTCTAACACAATCTCTCTCCTGTTACCCTTTACACACTTTTATTCTGCAATTGTTTTTAATTGGTAGATTTTTTTTTCTACACACCCACACATCGTTTGTTTATAAGAATTGTGCAGCATGGCTTGGAATACGAATTTTCGTTTCTCTCAGAGCAGTGCTCTCCATAATCCTAAACGGTCCAGTTCAGAGAACACCTCTCCCATTTATTTTGGTTTACATCCTGTAAGATGAGAGACTCCACAGTTAGCTTTTTCACAACTAATAAAGAAAAGGGTCCGTCGCCCATATTAGGTTATCCAGCAAACTCTCCTGCGATCATCCAGAGCTTTGCTCCCAGCTTACAAAGTAATTTGGACCTTTATTTAATGTGACTCAAACCCAACTAGCGAGTAAATAGGGGAAATGAACATGATGAAAAAACTCTGTAGTTGCTTGGGGCATACATAGATACGTAAACAGTTTGACCATCCCTCATGGCGAGTTTCACTCTTCCTGGATCAGTATCCCCGTCTCCATAATTGAATATTGTTCACTACACAGCCTTGACTCTGATATATAAATGGAGAAAGAAAAGTAAAGGGCAGCCTTGTGAGCTAGGGTCTGAGTGCACAGCTACCATAAAAGGATGCAAACAATGGGTTCATTCAAAAGAACATGCAATCAACCATTTAAGAAAGATTTAAACCATCCTAACTCATTAATTTCATTGCCATCATCATGTCGAAACTCCATTGAATAAAGGGAAATATATCCAGAGGCGTATATGTAAAATAGATATGATTTGCTTGTTATGAACAGGTAAAAACAAATATCCTTGATCACAAAAGTTATCAAAACATAAGATGGCAAAGTGGTTGTCTAGCTCACAGCGCTCAAAGGACCCTCCATAAAGTTCTTTAAGGCACAGTTCCTTTCATAGAGGACATTTGAATGGTGGTACACTCCTGCCCAGTCAAAGTCCAGTAATCGCCTGGGAAAGGAATCTGCGGATGAAAGTAGTCAGAGTTTACGTGGCAGGTAGTGAAAACACGTCAGTGTTTCGGTTTCCTGTTTAATAAATAAAACCATCCTCTGAACTATACTTAGATGGCAGTTAACCCCTCAATGTACATGTCCGTGCCTAGAACTTGCTGTAATAGCCGGATTCAAAAATCCATTACACAAAGTGGATAACCAAACCAACAAATCAATCCTCACTCAAAGACCAGAATTAATCAGGAAACACATAGTGCATGCCGTTAGCAATTGTTTCCAAAAATCAGTGCATATATATATATATATATATATATATATATATATATATATATATATATATATATATATATATATATATATATTATTTATTTATATTATATTTTTCAACACTTCTCTCAGCACAAGTTTTATGGGGAGACAAAAAGCATGTACTCACAGCAGAGTATAATAAAGGAGTTTTATTGCGTGATGTGCAGCTCCAGCATATGTGGATATGAAAACACCCAGCGCATTGCAGGGTTCTCGAAACCTTGGTCACAGGTGGATAGCTGGGTTACTTTGCATGTTTTTAACCAGAGAAAAAAGTGCAACAACATAAAAACAGACAAGCAGGTTCCCAGTATATCATACGATGGCAGACATATTGAACATACCAGGTATTGTCTATACATGCATTTTTATTTGTTGCAGTGTCATATAGCGCAGACCTGATCCAAAGATATGGGAGCGCTTTACATGAGCACCAGTTAGATTACACAAGGACACATTCATTTTTATTTTTTGGTGGCACAGGGAAATTAACTGATTGCTCAGAATCACAGGATGTTGAGCCAACGCTAAGACTCGAACCTGGTTTCCCAGCTCCAAAGTTGGCGTCTCTGGCCGTTACGCCACTTCCTCAACTCATAACTCAACATTGTGCCCCAAATAATGCAGCTTTGATTAAAGATGCCCCTTTACAAATATTGCTTATTTCTTAAGGTTAATCCTCATCAACCTAACTGTGTCCATTTGAGAAGCATCTAATTTAATGTCAATCCCATTTGCTGCAGCATCGGTGCATGCAGATTATTACCATTCCTATGCATGCCTTAACATCAAGCCCGAGTGGGCTGTCCCAGAGGTTGTAATTTCGCCACAGACTGAGAGTAACCACCAACCTTTAAAGTATTTCAAGTGTAAGGCAACATTTCAAAAGAATCCAAATGCTCTCTATTCCTGCATGCCGGACAATCAAGCCCAAGTGGGCTGTCTAAATGATCGTAAGTTAAATTAAATAAGTGACAGTTCATCATTAAGCATAATAGGAACCCGCCAACATTACACATGGGCGACAGATATCGCTGCATATTCAAGGTTGATCCAAATTGTACAATACCAGTTTCAAACATTACAAAATGCAGTTTCTCGCCATTACGTTATGACGGACAGTCAAATCTAAGTGGGGTGTCGGACTAGTCGTAGGTAAGACCGAGACAGTGGGAGGCCGTATTACAAAGATTGCAAGCACAATCGTCTGTGAGAAAAAATGCGATTGATTATGTACCCCTAGATGCTAGTCACGAAATATACGGATTGGTGGAAGAAACATCCGAATACACAATTATATTTCACAGGCATACGGCGATTTAAAATATATTTTCTAGTATTTCCCATATGACGGACAGTAATGCCCTAGCCGTGCTAATCATTAAATCATAATAAAGATTGCAAGCAACATCGCTCAGATATTTAGCTTAATATATCTGTATCGCTGTAGCGTGATGACAAAAAGCTTAAAGCCCTAAAAAACATAAGTGGCTCCTTTTTATAGGAATATATTCTACACCCCCAGTGGGCAGTGTTTAGGAATGCACTATCCACCTCTCCATTAGCTGAGCCTGTCCGCATCATATCAGAGGTGATCTGCACAATCTTATGTCTAATCTCGCAAAGGCGAGTATGTCACTATACCTGCAATACCCCAGCACCAGTGTCGATTAGAGTGAAGATTTAGAAGGATTCTCATTAAATGCTCTTGAATTAGGGCTAACAGCTGGAAAATCTCTACTGTACAGTTCTAAAGTCCACCAAGTGCTTCTGGCGTCCTACTGAGTTCTCTTTTCTGATGGCTGCTAACTCTCCCTGGTTAAAGTGTTGGCAGCCAATTCCAACTCTGTATTTCCCTGCACGAGCTAGTCATTATTCGCGAACTAGCTGCAATTGCAGATATGCTTATTTGGATTTCCTTAAATTTCTCAGCGACTACTAAACTGATTTACACCAAATAACAAAAAGAACAATCTGTGTACTAAAAGCTACCTTTCTGCCAAATTTGGTGTAATTCTGTCCAGCGGTTCGGGCTGCAGCCGTGGCTAAAGGTCCTATGGGAATTAACATGAAAAATACCCTTTTTAACCCCCTTTTCTCAGCCCCCGCTTGAAGGATCATCCTGAAACTTTCCATACACAACTAGAATGACTGTCACGCTTTTTCTGTAAATTTTCATGAAGATTTGTCACATTGCTTCAAAGAAGTAGGCAAGTCAGAAAAATATTTTTGTATGGAAACATAGTCCTATCTATAACTTCCTACTGGAGACCGCCGGAAGGTAATATATATCCATATCCTACTGGCGGTTGCCAGTAGGTAGCTATAGTTAGGAGTATGTTTCCATTGGAAGAGCTTTTTTTGTTTTTCTTATAACTTAGATGCCATTTGACGAATCTTCAGGGTCAGGGTAATTCATCAAACAGGGACTGAGAAATGAAGGGGGACCAGTCCCAAAACACATTTTCCCCATGCAATTTCTCGCAGATCCAACAGATCTAATGATGAGATCTTATTGGCTACAACCGCTACAACCTGGAAGTGGTGGCAGCCATCTTGGGACTCAAGACTTTGCCTGAGTCCCACGAAAAATGTAAACCAAAACACAGGAGGAGGCAGGGTAGGAATACCCTGACCCCATAGGCCTGGTGGTAGCATCCACTGATCCATATCAAAAGTTAAAAAAACAAGCGAGGTCTCCTGGCTTTTTTTTTAAGCCCCCTGGATGGGCCAGGTCCTGGGAAATTGATTATATTATTATGGGGGAGAGGCGCATGAGGCTCCAAAACCCCCTCTCCAGAGCTATTTTGGCTCCGGGTACCACATCCCCCGGGGCTTGGCCGATATTAAGAAGGTGATGGGCATGCGACCCACCTCCCAGGCTGATTTTTGGATTCGTGGGCCCTATCCCGCCTGACTAAAGTTAGAAAGGGGAAGGGGGCATTCAGCTCCCCTCCCCAGGCACATTTCGACCCTGGGGACCAACCCCAATAACGGAGGGGAGGGGTAAGCACAGCTCCCCTTCCAGACCCACTAATGGTCCTGGGAACCGGTTTCCCCAGGTCCGACTCCTCTTATGTCCCTGGGTGCCGACCCCCAGGACATGGCGGTTTCCCTGCCTGCACTATCGTAGGCAAGTAAACCTGTGTTCGCTCTGGCTTAGTGGGAGCAGTTTCAAAGCTCCCGCCAACCTAGAGCAAACACAAAGTCTTCTCCCAGCTGGCAGGAGCTTTAAAAAATGCTCCCGCCAGCCGAGAAAAAGATCTAGTTATTGATTCTGCCCTCAGGGAGCATCGTTTATAGCTGCTCCCTGAGGGTGGGAGCAGTGCTGGCTCCTGCTGGATGTGGAGAGCGGGATGTGGCCGTGGGGGCCTTGAAGCTCCCCTGTGGCCTTCAACCAGGTTATGGTGGGGTTCCCTCCCCCTTTACAATACGTCCGGTCCCCGGGAGAGGGAGTCCCCGGGCCCAAATTGGTCTGGAGAGGGAGGCTGTGTGTCCCGTCCTCCATAAATACATTGGTGGGCCCCAGGGGATGGGGTTTACAGGACCAAAATCAGCACAGGGAGTGTGCCATGTGCCCTCACTCCCCCGCAAAATGTCCCAGGCCCTGAAATCGGCCTGTGGTGTGGGGATGCAGGCTCCCTCCCCATTAGCTATAGTTCCGGGGCCCAGGGGTATAGGGCCCTTGGGGCCAAAAGCAGTCCGGGGAGGGGAGCCTTGTGCCCCCTAAGAAATGTGCCTGTCCCCAGGGGGAATGGCGTCCTCCGGGCCAAAACCGGCATGGGGAGTGTGCTTATGGGTTGACTGCCTTTTGGGGTCTGCCCACAGGGCCTGGCCTGGCCACAAACCAACCCCCTGGCCGTGTGTGGTGCAGGGTTGGTTGCATGCCGGGTTGGCCACCAGGGCCGGCCTTAGGCATGTGCAAGCTGTGCACCTGCACAGGGCCACCAAACTCCAGGGGCCACCACACCAATATATATCCTTAATATAATAATCCTCTGAGGATGGATACATATTTGCGTGGTGGCCCCTGCCAGTGATTTGGCGGCCTCCGGCTCTGTTCCACTTCCAAACACCTTCCTGAGCTCAGGCGGGAGGGGGGGGGCTCCGCCCAACCCGGAACCCCTCATCCGGGCCCCCTACCGACGCTCCCTGCCCAGGGCCACCATGAGCCTAGAGCCGCCCCTGTGGCCACAGAACCTGTGGCTATCGCTCTGCGACCGTGCGCTGCTTGGGATTGGCATCAGGACCTGGCCGCAGGCCAGGCCCTGTGGCTCGTAGACCCTCATATTGGTGATCAGCTCTGTATGTTGGGAAAACAGCCCGTCAGCCAAGTCCACACCCGATTTCGTTGATGTACTGCCACTGAGACCCCGTGCTACACATTCATCCTCTCCTTACTCCTCTGCATTTGATAGGGGTTTGTTAATATATTTTGGTACAAACCGCTAAATGATTTTGACATTTCATCGCAAAATATGCTGAGGATTGTATGTGCCAAACCGTGGAGAACTGTACTTGAAAACTATGAAATCTAAGACTTCCTCGCCAGCCTTCCATGTGGTGCCTTTTCATGAACAGGAAGCCACAATGAGTGTTTTAACACTACAGTGCTATGTGTAGGCGTCTGCAGTTGCTCTCAAACTCTACCTTCCTATTAGAGCAGGGTTATGGTTGCATATCTGCTGCAATATGTTTTGTTCGATTATTGTAAGCCTATTCGACACACTCTGAATCATGACAGTGAAACTTTTAGTTATGGCAGTTCGCATGACCCTTGCCCACACGTGTTTAGTTGTAAAAGCATGTGTTCAGTGAATCACTTAATGCACTGGTACACTTTAACATCTAGTGTTGGTTAGACCTTTAAATATCATCACAACTTTGAATACTTCTGAGTTTTAGCCTTAACTCTTAGATGGGTGTAGTAGATAAATTGGGTATAAGTTCGATGCGTTTCTCAAGTCCATTTATTGGCACCCACGCGCTGGACAGACCACTCGAAATCCCAGTCACCAAATCAGAACTTAGAATGGCCTTTGAACCATAACACCCCACGAGCAGGCGTAGAATAAGAGGAACTGTAAGCTCGTGGAGTGGAGCATTAGAATACCCTTGTAACAGAACACACTGGGCGTGTAAAGTGAACAATGAAGATAAACTCGCATTGCTACAACGGGGTTGAGTCATGTTTGCTCCGATTAGCAAGGACATGTTTGCTGACTTCAGCACTGCAGTGCGCCGTCTCTTCTAGGGTGCATTCCGCACCAGGGATGGTGCTCTTCTCAAGAGTGTGCCAATGGGTCGGAGTAGCATGCCATCTATTATCACATGGCGCTATGATGTACTCCAGTCCTAGCTTCTTGGGATTAATTACAATCATGCTCTTCAGCTGGGGAGTATAACCTCGACGATCATGCTCGTGCTGTCATCCCTTATTTATATAATGTGTGCCTGCTAAATTAAAGGCAGCGAGCGAGTGTATTGTAACATTTAATTAAATATAATGTGTTGAGAAGATTGCCTTCACACAGTGAGGGACAGGTGGTATAATAGCAGCAGAGGTTAAGCACTCCTGTGTCAGAGAAGGGGCCACAGACACTTCTATAATATCCTTTTTTTTTTTTTTAAATTTTTTATTGACAAGCGGGTCAAGGTGATCAACAAATACATTTTTTACAGAACATATAATATAAAATAACGGTACAGATCAACATACAAATAAAGTAACGCCAGACTCTTTGCATTACACATCAAATGTAGCCATAAGACAAAACAGAAAGCAAATGGATAAATGATGTATAGTCCTGTATCAACGATAAAAAAATGGAAAAACACAGGTACATACCCTAAGGCCTACTACTATTAGTATCTTCTGTAGTCATGTACTATTCTAAAAAGGTGCCCCATATTTTAACAAACTTCCCGGTTGCTTTTATTCCCCGGTTCCTTGCAATTGAGCCCTCCATCGTATAGATTTCATTAACTAACGCCCACCATTCCATTGTATGAGGAGGGTTCGGGGAGATCCAAGCTCTTGCAATAACCAATCTAGCACTGGTCAGGAGAATGTTTAACAAATCTATTTTGGTTGTGCTAGATGGATATATAGCAAGTAAAATTGAGGCTGTTGATAATGCAAAACTAATCCGTTTTTGTTTATGTAAAATGCTTTCTATTACCGACCAATACCCTGTTAATACCGGACACGTATATATCATATGTACAATATCTGCAGCCACCAGCCCACACTTAGGGCATTTAGTACGGTCACTGCTCAGATTGTTTTGTGCCCATTTGGAAATTCTCAGTGGTGTATAATATAAGTGAGATATTGTTCTGTACGATTGGAGCATTAGACTGGATGAATGAGTCACTTTATTAATGTTTACTAAAGCGGCTGTAATATTCTGAGTTTGTCACATTGAATCCTAATATGGAAGTCCATTTTATCGCTAAACGAGGAGCTTCATCCAGCTTGTTTTGATTTAAACACTTATATCCCATACTAATTAATGATTTCCGATTTGCTGAATAAAAAGGCGAGCCTAGAAACTTTTTTTCTCACCTGTGTGGTGGCACGTTTTTTTTCTCATTTGCTTGGCGGGTTGTGGGGGCACCGATGTATGTGTGCCATATTTAGTGACATGGGCAAAGGGGCTCTTAGAAGGGAGGCAAACGAATGGTGCTAGAGAGAAGTAGCACACAGTGTACCCCCTAGAGGGCTCCATTTAAATAGGCACAACGTTCTTGCTCTGTTCATTAAATTGTGTAATTCATTGCAACTACTCATTTCCTTTCAAGTCGCCATCTTCTGGCAAGCATATTTCATCGCAGTCCGCATAATGCTTCGCTCCATCACAATGATAATATACTATAATTTTCTTTTTCTGTGTTATTGTTCCTGAAATTTTTTATTTTTTTTAACTTTTACATCAACATTAATTCTATATGTTGAGTCCTAATTCCGAAATACATTGAACCATATTATCATAATCATAACCCATTTTGCTACAAAGGATAATGTCCCAGTCCTCCTTGTCTAATTCACAACCTCGCCTCTGCCCCACACCTTCCCTGGATCCTCTCGCTCTTGGTTGGAGCAGTCTAACAGTGGCCATCTGTAGAAGACTGAGCTCTGTGTGGTTTTCCTGCCTCTTTTGCGGCCGATCTTGATCCGCAAACTTCTACTGGCTGCTCACCTCCCCCGTTTCTATCTGGCAAATGAGGGGAGAGTAGGGGCATGGACTGGCTATTACAACCATACAGAATGGAGTGTTAAAAATACACGGTTCTAGGTAATTCTTTCTTTAAGAAGCAAAGCAGGACGATACAGGTTCTTTAGATGCCACTCAAATCCAACAGACCCCCCCCCTAGAATTCTATTCCCTAAGTCACACCTACATTGCTTGACCTTGGGAACCCCAACAAATCCATGTTAAGACCCAACGAGTGCCCCACATTGACTCCACATCTGCAGTACTCTGTCTCATATAAAGTCAGTCACAAATCAACTGAGGCACCTGAAACAATCATAGGGCAGAGACTGGATTAATTCTGTTTCCAGCCAATGACTGAGTGGCAGCGTGTCAGTCTGGTGCCTATAAAGCCAGGTAGGACTGCTGTAGTGTTTGTTGTAATACCAGGCCAGTGCCTTCGCAAGGACAGTTGGACTCTGTGGAATCTGTCCTATGCCACCAACTATGAAAGGCTTTAAGTTTGCCCCCAACAAATGCCTGGCGCTCCACGACTGGTGCGATTCAGTTTGGAAGTCTTGAGTGAAAAGTAGTCTTATTCAAAGGCTCACCCAGTCCTACCTCACTCCTCATTGTCTCTGTTGCTGCCTCTCCATCTGTGGGTCCTGGTGGGCTGTTGGCGATCGGCAAAACTGGAGCTGCTAAGTATGTAGCTGGTGCTGTTTTATCTTTGTAGCTACATCAGACGTGGCTGGGTCTGTGATTGAATCGAGGGCTATGTCATCATGCGCTCTGTCCTTGCCACTTTTTTCCTTTATCCTCCTGAGGCTCTTGTGAATTGCCCCATTGTGCTCCTGATTTACAAAACTAGCAAATCTCCAGCAATGCCACCTTCAAAACTCACAGGAACTTGGAGCTGTTTTAACTATTTTTCCTTTATGTATGCCTTATCGGTGCCTATTTCACTGTTCTGTGAGTGTTTCTGCCTGCCCAGTGTGTCTGTCAATCCCGTGGGATCTTGCCTGCCCTCTATGTGATATCTGCAGGTGTGTGTGTCTCTATGTAGGTTGCATCTCTGCTTGGTGTTTCTGCGTGTGCTATCTCTAGAAAAACCTCTCTGGTCTATATAAGTGTGTGTGTGTGTGTGTATGTCTTGCACTTCTGGACATGCTATGCCTGTTCTCTGTGCTCAATGGCAGCTTGCACCGCTGCTGTATCTGTACTACATCTTGTGTGTGTGCGGATGACCATTTACTTGCTCTGCATGTATGAATGAGGCTTACATTGCTGACTCCCATGGTCTCCCAGCCCTCTGTCTGTGACAGCGGCTTGCACTGCTGATAACCATATGATAAGTGCTCTAGCTGCCGTTTTGACTCTTCTTAGCACCTTAGAGACAAATCAATTGACACTGCCAATCATGGTTCTCACTAAGGTTACCATTAAACTGAAAACGGGTTCACCCATTGGGAGATGAAAATGGGCAATGAAATAACAAGTTTTTGCATGTTTGATCAAAATATGCTCGAAAAAATATCACGTGGACAAAATAACGCGCCAAGAATATCGAAGACAAAAATATCATGAGGGTGCGTGGATTACCTATTTGCACTTACCTTCTCGATATTTTGTCCTTGATATTTTTGACACAATATTCTGTCCACTTGATATTTTTGACTTCAGTGGTCTATCAGACAACCATATTTTCTTGCTTCAAAGTAGAGTTGTATTCTAATGTAACGTGAACTTCGGATGATTGAATAGTTTTATTTTTTTCAGATGGAAGTTGTGGAATACCTTGATGATTTCTTGGATTCAGAAGAAATTGGTTAAATGGATGGATACGACAAAAAACTGTGTGGGGGGCACATTTTTTATTGAGGCATCTGTTCTTGCATATTTAATTGTCGAAGAATTCTACCAGCCTAAAGCACAACCAGACTCTTTGTGAGAGGACACAAACAAACTGCACCGAAGTTCCTCCAGTGTGCTTTCGAAGTTAACTGGTGGATCTCACACTACACTTTGGATTTTATCCTGATCCATTCTTTGTTCATGAAAGTACCATCCTGTTAGTATTCTTTTGCCAGTGGTTGCCATAGATGTGTTATGTTTTTGCTCATCCATCCTGGGTCTTACAGAATGAATTTTTGCAAAGTGTTTTCTCCTCCATTCATTATTTGATCTGGACTCAAGCTGTATTATGTAGTGCATGGAAGGTCCTCTTGGTCAGAGTCCACATGGTAGTTCACTGTGGGAGAAATATGACGAAATCATCAACTAACCTGCTTGTTATCCCCATGAGCGTCTCCATAGAGAAGGTATTTAATGAATCGACTTGGAAACTCAACTTCATCTCCATTAGAAGCAGTTCCACCAAACACCAGGATAATGTATTATTTATTGCACTGATCAGTTGTTCTTTAGTATACGCAGGCATTTTGTGCTCACCATAATTATATAAGTTCCTGCAAACATTGAATACTCCGTTTCCTACACTTTGTCAATTTGTGTATTTTGTATAAGTGTACAATGGTATGCAAACCCTCCCTCTCTTAAAAACTACAGGAAGACTTCTGTTGCTGATGGGAATCTGTGGCAGGGAGCCTAGACCATCCAAAGAATGTATTTTGCTTCTATAAAGAACACACTCTTAACCATGCTGTTTTTAAGTTCTGAGCTAAAAATAATTCAATTCCGACGTTTTAAAATGTATATTTTAGGTTTGTGCAATATTGTCAGTATTCGCAGTGTTTACTCTGGGAGAATTGGTGTTATTCAGGCTGGGAGTGTAAAGCAGTCCTGGCTTATGTTTAGTGCCCTTTCAATAAACCTTTGTTCCACTTTGAAATTAAGATTTACCCATGAGCTGTTTAATGATGTAACAGTTTATTTTTTCCATAAAGCCTGCAGAATATATGCTATTAGACATATACGTTGTTGTCAAATTTACATAAATCGCTAACACTCCTAAAACAATGAATCTAGCTCGCATCCAGGAATGTTTCTGGCTAGTTATGGGCTAAAAGGGCTAGGGCCCATAGACCACTATTGCTTCTCGTGTTATTCTTTAAACCACTTTCAACTTCACAATAACTAAGGGATGGACGGGGTTTCAGGTTTTCTATGCAATACGTTTCACACCAAGTTTAAGTAAAATATGTATAAGGAAAATGAAGAGGAAATGAATGAGCAAGGGTAAAGGGTTTGAAGTTTATGGGACATAAACAATGCTGGAACTAGGATTCAGTGGTCTTGCCTTAACAATCAATGACAAACCAATACGGTTGTATGACATTACAATGCTGCCACTTACCACGCATGCCTTTACCACACATTTTTTACCACACATATGCCCCCCAAGCCCCCGTTTTTGTTTTTTTTAATTACCCGTCCCACCCAATACTACTTCAGGACCACAGCTGTGCTCTGGAACAGCCTACCACTGACACTAAAAGCTACTCCCTCTTTACTCGCTTTTAGAAAGGCCTTGAAGACCTAGCTCTTCTCACAGGACTTGGAGATACCGGTGTATCTGCAAGAACTATCATCCGCTCTGCAGCCTTAACCATTTCCACAGCGCCAAGACGTACTCGGGCAAGAGTTTGTGTTTTCTAAATCAAATTCACAATACTGTCACACACCCCTAAACCCTAAAAATACCTTTACCCCCAATACCTTTACCTACCCTAACCCCTAAAAATACCCTTGCCATCCAATTCCCCTACACACCCCTAAACCATAAACACCCTTACCACCCAATACCCTTACGCACCCCTAAACCCTAAAAATACCCTTACCACTCAATACTAAAGATCCTTACCACCCAATACCCTTACCCACCCCATAACCCTAAATATCTTTACCACCCTATACCATTACCCACCCCTAAACCCTAAAGATCCTTACCACCCAATAACCCTATCCACGCCTAGACCCTAAAAAAGCCATTGCCACCCAATACACTTACCCACCTCTAAACCCTAAAAAGATCCCTACCACCCAATTCCCCTACCTACGTCTAAGCCCTTAAAACACCATTACTACTCAATACCCTTACCCACCCCTAAACCCTAAAAATACACTACCCATCCCTACCCCCCTACCTATCCTATACCCTTACCCAACCCTATACCGAAATCCCTTAAATGTGTATATATGTTTTTGTGGGGCAATCAGCGCGCCTCATAAGCGCATATTTGAACCCACGTTGGTAGTATGGCATTTGTGCAGAAGCAGTGGCCCTCTCACAATAGTGCTGGTGCTACATGTGCTCAAGCGCTATCCGTATACCAAAAGGGGCTGTAGAAGTGTCTGCACCCTCTTCTGTAACACCATTGAGCCCCAGGGGTACACAGAGCGGGTGTACATGCTCTTTGTGCCCCGGGGGCACTATGTTTAATACAGTCCCTAGTCTGAAAACTCTACATTGTATTAGATCCCTAGTGCAGTTGAGTGTTTGAACTATTTGCAAACTCAAATCTCCTGAGTAGTAAACCCTGACAGACCTGGACACATATGATTTACCTTCTCAGTGATTATTCCACGACTGTGGTGCAAAGCTTAGGGTGGTCTAAGCTATTTAACGTGTCCAAAGTTGGCAGCAGTTTATGCAGCTTTGGTATTGGAAAGCATTCCTGTTAAAAAATGCAGAATTCATATACAGAATTGTTAAATGGAAAGGGCTGTTTTAGCTTCTCCTGAAATTGCAGGAAATATGCAGGTTTCTACTGACTCATGTTGAGGCGTACATAAAAATAATCTGTCCCTTCGCGTCTACTGTTCCAGAGTCATGTCCCCATGTCAGCCCTAAGGAGTCCACAGCATTTTTCTTCCCATAAACAATTTTAATTCAATGCAGATGTGCACCTCAAAGCAGGTGATGTAGAGTTAGCAGCAGATTTAAACTTGTGAGGCCCATATGAACAGGCTGACTGGTTGCAACTTTTGAGAAAATGCTTCACGCAGGAGTACAGTGTCTGGGCAGTTACCGAGTATATTCTTCACAGATGCAACACCGTTCTGTACCTCTCCTCTTCAACTCAAAGAAAACTGTTTGTGAAACTGTGTTTAAAGAAAAATACTTAATTGCTTCTTTACACCCCTAGAATGCCATTAGTGGATACAATTCCATGATACTACAGTAGTTCAGACCTAACTCTTCCACTTTCACAACAGTTATGAGGTCAGTCACAGGAGTATTGTGAGGTTTGCTGTCAACCAAATTTCACAGAAAACGTATGCAAACCATTTTTTATATACTTTTTGCAATTGTTTTGTGTTTCTTCCCTCACAGATCAAAAACACGTGTTTGAGGAGAGGTTAAGGGTAGCTTCCAATAGAAACCCCCTTCTGGGGATGGAAAAGCATAGGGACTGAACTCCTGTCCTATTTTTCCCTATAATTTCCCTTGACTTCCTCATCTCCCCCCTAACCTGACCCAACTTAATTCTTCCACAGAATTAGGAACCATACCCCCCTCACTTCTAATGGGTCTTGCCCCTGTGAAGATCACCTGGACATTCCTTGTTGGATCCTTAGACCCAATTATTATCCTTCTGCTTCCCCCTCTTAGAGATGCACCACTAATTTTCTGATGGATATTTCGTCTCTCCTCTTTCCCACCTTATATCCTCCACTTCACTACTTATAGCACCAACTATTGCTTGTTGAATAATGCCCATTCCTTTGGGTTTCTGAGCTTTCCCCCCTTTGATGGTTCCTCTGAGTGCATTCGTTTTTTTAAATGTTGCTGTTTTATATAGTGCTAACGTGGCCCAAGGGCAGGAGAGCACTTTACATAAGAACCAGATGATGTTTACATGAGAATCATACGTTACACATTTTTTAAATGTTTTTTATTTAGTCATGGGGACGTTAAGTGATTTGTCCAGAATCACTGAATGTTGAGCTGAGGTTGGGATTGATTTGATCCTGGTTCCCTAGTTCCAAAGTCGGCAGCTCTAACCACAAGGCCACATCTCATCCTCCTGTGCAACCCATGGCTGGATGGATACTGCCATTTCTTTTGAGTTTTCCCTGTGCCACTCCTGGGTTGACTTCTCAGAACTTGTGCTATTGCTAGTTGCCCAGTGCCCATTCCCATGGGTTGATCCTCTGCTGCTCCTGAGAGGACTCCTTATCATTTCAGTTTCAGAGTCCTCAAAGCATATATTGTTGACAGGTTGTATTTCCCATTGGCTTGATCCATGTTGCTCCTGGGTAGACTTCATAGAGTCTGTGCTATGGCCAGTTGCATAAGAACTGCTCCTCTGCCGCTAATAGACGAACATTGCAAAACACATACTTTGGTTGTTTCTACTTCCCTTTTCAGTTTGCCATTACTGCCGCTCCTTGGTAGACCTTGGGACCAAATACAAAGGCTAGAAATATATTACCTTTTCTTATGGGTTTCACCACAGCCTCTTAGGTGGATTGCTGGGAGCATTTGGTATGGTTTCTTACATGTCCGTACCTATGTGTTTACTCCATGCTGCTCCTGGCTGGACCCTCGGGTCATACATCATGGCTGTGTGTATATGTGCCATTGAGGGTTGTTCCTCCTCTCTGCCAACCTTCCATGAATCTTTTATATAATGCCCATTCCTGGTCCAGCACCACACGTATGGATTCCCTTGGAATGTACTATGGTTGATGGCATAGGGGCTGCTCCTTTGCCTCTCCTGGGTTGCCTCCTTAGATCATATACTTTGGCTAGCTATAAGAAAAAACACTATTTTGGGTTGCTTCTTTCCACTCCTGGCTGGACTCTCCATAGCATAAGCTGTATATCTGTGTGTGTGTGTGTGTGTGTGGGTGTGGGTGTGTGTGTATGTGTGTATAATGCCCAGCCAATGTGTTGCTCCCTGCAGCTCCTGGGTGGACTCCTCAGGACACATCTCTTGACTCGTTGTGTAATTCCTATTCCTGTGGGTTTCTTCCTACCATATCTGAATATACACTTTGGAGCATATACCATGGATGGTTGTATAAGTTGCAGTCCAACGAGCTGTTCCTATGTAGTCTCTGACTATGCTCCACAGAGCATATACTGTAGTTGATCGAAGATTGCACCCACCAGGAGTAATAACTGACTTTTTGTCAGTTTTCCTCTGCTCAGAGTGAATGTGGTTTAAACTTTGAGACAAATCCACAAATAGTAGGTATCCATATGTGTGACTGTCTGTTTGTACACTTGGGGTCCCATTAGGATGTCTGGCGGTGGCGATCCGCCAGACATCCTTACCTGCCTGCCACCCATTTCCCCCGCCATATTACTATGGCGGGGGGACCGCGGCGGACGGAAAGACCGTCCGCCGCTTTTCCGCTCCGGTCGCAAGGCGACTGGGGCGGAAAAGGTTTAATATGGTGGCGGTGTCTATCAGACACCGCCAGCCATATTACCATGGGCCAAAACGGATGCCTTTCCGTGGCGGCAATGCTGCCACGGAAAGGCAGGCGGTCTTCACTTCAGGGGCCCCCTGCGGGCCCCCATGTTGAAGCCGAAGTGGGTGTGCACATGGGGGGTACCTGTGGTAACCCCCTGCATTTGCATACGCAATGCGGAAGATACCGCGTGGTGCCTGCCGCTTTGTGTATGCAAATGCATACATACATTTTTAGCTTTGTGGCGGGTAGGATGGCAGGCGGACTAGTCCGCCCGTCATCCTAATGACCCCCCCTGATGTCTAGAAATGGTTAATGTGAAGCTACATGTTCTTTGCGACATGGCATTACCAGTCTCTACCATACACACAATCGAAACAATACCCAAAAATGGCATAAGGCATTTGCACACACTTCCATTCACATGATTCCACTGAACAACATTCTACGAAACGATATAGTCAAGCTGGTTAAGAAGTGCTATATAGATGTTCCTATAGTGCATTGCAATACAACTCTGGTGACACCTCAATATTATTTGTTAAAAATGTAAATGTGCGCTCCTGATCCTCACAGTTATGCTGCGTGAGTTTATAACGCGAATCCTCTGTATTGATTCCTTCCACTCACTGTCCAGATAGTGAACAGTAATTATGAGTGTTCGTCAACTAAGAGGCCCTTTTTAAAGAATGTTTGTTCTGCTGAGTCAGTTTTAAGAAAAATAACTTTGAACACAGAGACTTTGTTTTGTTTTTTGTATGTGTGACTTAATTGAGCAAAATGAAATGGTCTGAAAATGATTTATACTTTGCTGCTCCAGCTTTTTCTCTGTGAATCTATTTAGGATAGCAGAGAGCAGTTATATCCGAGAGAGTGGTATTACCTTTTCCCATGTGCCATTAGTTATCAGGTAGGTAGCAGCCACAGTATGCTTCTGCTACATACATTATGTGCATGTCCAGGTAGTGACCACTGTTTTAAAGCTGTAGGTCAGCCCGCCAACTACCAAGCAGGAAGAAATGCCCATTCAAACAGGACAAGACCAGGCAAAACAGGGCAACAAAATAGAAAATTCCAAAGAAAGGATGACTAAATAAGGAAGAATAGTTAGTAAAAGGAAGGACCAGACACCTCTTAATGTACAAGTAAGTAGATTTAAAATTTAACCCGAGCCTTAATGTAATTAAAATAAAACTATGATCCTGCGATCAAGCACCCCTCAAAGGGCTGGGTATAAAACAAATGTAGGAGGTGTTTGACTTTTCTCAACAGGGTGATCTGGAACCATGCTGTCTTGCATTTCTTGGCACTGTGATGAAAGCAGAGGTCTATGTCAATTGCAGATCTAAATTATTTTGCTATAATCATCACTGGGGTGGGAGAAGCAGTCTAGGTTAATTTCAGTCAGTCAAGCTGTTTATAAGCAGAAGGAAGTCTGTTTTTTGGGATTTAGGTATAAGCTCTGGAATAGCTGAAGGTGTTTTTTGAGTTGTTGAATGTGGTGAAAAAATGATATTTGTAGGAAGACTTGTCGGTCACCTATATGTCTTGATTTTTTTATCATGATTTTGTTTTCTAGGACAATGGATCCATGCGGCTCCATATATAGAAATTGTTGGCACACCCAGATTAATTAATCCTGGGTGGTCAGATTGCGGGATAGGGAGAGCCAATTAACCATAATATTAAGTCAAGTCAGAAAAGCTTGAGGCACTAACCTCATTTAAACACTTATTAAATAACCAAAGTAATCATTACAGATGCAATAGTTAGTTAATTAATGGAAATGGGATAGTCAAAAGTCGTAAGGAACACAGTACTCTCGAAGTGTCAAACAAAGTAAAGAGAAGGTTCTTTCCTGGTAAGAAAAAAAATGTCTTTCTCCCTCGAAAAGCACGTCGGTTTTTGGACAATAGAAATACACAAATTCATTACATATTACATAAATGGGCTGTACTTAAATGTTACTTTGCACAGCCACCTTTCATACTATGAAATAGTTTTCATAACACCCAGCTATCACTAACTTCCAAATGATTGTTAATATCTATACCAGTGGTGCGGTGATCCGAGGACCACTGGAAGTCTTCAAGGCCTACTCAGGGTACCCGCAACTGTTTTACAGATTTAAATAATATTAACATTAATCAAAGTGAATAAACTATTTACTATTTAATAAGCAAAATTGAAAATCTGAAAACTTATTTTAAATTTGATTGCAAATTACACAAAATATTTAAATCCTTAAACATTTGTTTGGTGTATACTTGCACTTTATGTATTATTTTTAGGTCCAACTCATAGACATGGCTTAGGCTGGGTGTCCTCAGCTTACAATAATGACTCCGTTACGGTCCCCAGATTCCTGTACTGATTAAGATGGGGTCCACAGAAGTCAAAAGGTTAAGAACCACAGGTCTATATGAATTATCTGCAGTGGGAAAATAAATATGAAACTAAGCTTTGCACAGTAAGCTGTTTCTACACAATCAGAACCTTTTATCTAAAACCTACCTATAATATAGGCACATTACATACACTGTTCCCCGATACATTTGGTTTGTCATACTCAATACTTCCAACTTGCATTATACATACACTTCTTTCTTGTTCTTTCCAAATTTTAAGACCTGGATGTATTTGTGACTTCTTAATCAAAGTTTCATCTTCTGAAGCTCACACACATTTCTCCTGAACCTTTTAGTAATATATATTTTGACCTCTTGTTATGTTCTTTAATGAAATTAAACTCCACTTCATTGAGTCTGCAAACACTCCATGTTAGTATTTCAAATGTTAATTCTGTTAAGCATTAAAGGTGTTAAAACAAAATCTGATCTTTCAAGACCTCTATTATTTGGGGAATGATTTAAGAAAACCTAAACTATGTGACTTTCTTCTAAATAATCCTGATTACTAACAAATAGTACACTGAACAAGATAGGCTATAGGACAATGATTACTGAACCTATGTCAAACCCTCTAAACTGAAGTAGGTAAATGAGTACTAATGTAGCAATCGGACAGAATCATTATTTGTCTATAATTCTTCAACTCATTGATAGAATAGTTTTCTTCAAATCATTCGTAATAATCATTTCTGTGTTCTATATGATCAATCTCTGTAGTAGTTTTCAAAATCTTATAAATATTAATTGAACTATCTTTAGTGATTGGGAAATATTCACCAGGAGGAAATGTGTACTCTAAAATATCGATTAAATACAACCAAAATAGAAACTATAACAATTAATTGTAAAGCCATATAAATTCCCTTCTCTAAAGGCATCTTCTACTTCTTTGATAGCACTCTTCGGTCTATAGGCAAAAATAGCAAAATTCAAAAAAGAATCAAGAGTTGTTAAAAGTAGTAGTAAATTCAGTCAAAATTCAGATTAACACCTGTATTCTTTGTTCAGGAAAACCTATTTATCAATTCATAGTCTCGGTATTTCATTTCATGGTGGCTCTTGTGAATTTCCAAACAAAAATTGGAGACTTTTTAAATCAGATGTCTTTTTGATCTGTTTCAATCTTTACCAGATGCACACATTCAGGAGCTGTGTACTTCTTAACTAGAACACTTTCTCTTTTTGATCCTGTTGCATTGCTTGTTGCTCCTAGGTGATTTTCCAGCACGTATTTCAAACAGTTCAGCTGCATCCTCTCTAAATACTGCTCTAGCTGATTTCTCTAATCTCTGTTGAGGACTTCTTAGTAGCACTCTGCTTTCTTCTCTCAGACTTTCAAGGCGGAGAACCTGATTCAAACGTTCATCCTCTTCAGTTACTTGTTCTACTGTAGTGGTTTACATGATCCTTGTTTAGCCTTGGGCTTTCCATTTTATTTTCTGAAGTTGAACTCTGTTTTTCTTTTTACTTTTCTTGATTCTGTTTTCCTTTATTTTGTCCTTTTTTTCCTCTTTCTCTCACCCCTTTGGATCCATGTAACAAACTTCAACTTTGCTTTGGGAACCACAAGCTTATTTCACTGTTCTTTTGGAGTACACACTCTCTTTATGTTAGATGGCGTATATCAATATGGCAAACCTCCACACTTAACACCACCATCAAGTGATTTTGATATCAAATACGGGTGTGAAATCTATCTTCAAAGCAGGATTTTCTTTCTTGCTTTTTTCACTAATACCTAGTCTTCTGCTTCCAAGTCATGATATAGTTAAGAAATTGTAGACGGTATAGCAAGTTTCCCCTGGTGAAAGAGCGTACTGTATCAGCTACACTTTTGCAGTAATCCAAGATCAATTAACCAGTACATTTTATCAAAGCTGCTGATGGAACACCTGGAAGTCTGACAGGTCTTCCCACAAGTACTTTATGAGAACTCATATCTTTGGACTTTTGAGGGGCACACCTAATGCGTAGCAATACCAAAGGAAAGGCATTTGGTAATTTTAATGAAGTCGAGGCACAAACTGGTTGCCTGTTTGGTTTTTTTTATTACACCATTAAGTCTTTGTACCACTCCAGTTGCTTGTGGATGATAACAATAATGGAATGTCTTGTCAACGTTTAGAGCAGCACACAAGAGGACTCCTAATTACATTTTGAAGTATGTTCCCTCTTCTAATTCTCTTGCACTGTGCATTCCACTTTAGGAATCAATTCCCAGTGTAATAATTTTACAACTGTTAGTGCATCACACCATCTTGTTGTATATGCCTCAATCCATTTTGAAAATAATCAAAGACCAAAATACATCTCATCAAGATTTTCCACAAATCATCCTGATCTTTCTTGAATTCTTCCCTTTCCCACTTTTTCTTCTCAACTGATGTTTCATTTTGTAAATCTTTTAGTTCATTGACAGTTTACATTGATACACAGGTAAGAACAGTTTCTGTTGTCTGATTGCGCATTTGTCTCAATTAACATTGTAATGCAAACTGTTGTATAAAATCTTGCAACCTGATCCATAAAGTTATTACTTCTCATTACTGTGTTACTATCATGCATGAGGTGTGCACTAAACAGATGTACATTGATAGTCATTTCAATGCATACAACAATCTAAGAATGGCAGTCCATTGCGTATTGGGATGCCTGCTGAAAACATAAACCACGCTGTGGTCACAATTGGCCAAAATCATGGATCACACCAAAAAAATACTGACAATCACTGTAAATTGTAACATTCAATTTATTGGCTATGGAGAAAGCTCTGGTAATAGAAATCAATTCAGCTACCTGTGTGGGTGTCACATTGCCCACGTATGATGCCTCTATTATACATGTCAATGTGCAACCTCCATATGCTGCTTGCTAAATTCCTTGATTGACTCTTAAGCATGAACTTGGCACAAATAAAATAAAATCAGCCAATTCTAAATGGTATATTATGACAATCAATTCTTGGTTTGGTGCATAATTCAGTCACATCAAACAATTGTGCTCATAATAATTTTGTTCATTATTCTCATCTTTAAAATCATCTAGAACTGGCAAAAGAGTAGCATCATTTAAAATATTGCGCCTTTTAATTGATATATTTGATGCTGCAACTATCACCTATTCATATTTTGTCAATCTCATATTGGCCATATATGCAGTCTTTGACAGGTTTAAACTGTTCTCACTGACACCCTTTGAGTGTGACCCATGACAGTGGAAACGTTTAGAGTAATCGCAATTCAAGGTGCAGCAACCAATCCCAAGCAATTGCATAGAGTAGCGGTGACTGCTTAAAGCAATTTAGTAAATTATAAAAATGGATTATCACCAGTGCCATGCTGTTGCGCAAGAATGGAAAGTGAGTATTCTTCTTTTTCATGACCGAATAAATACAACTATTTTTCATAGTCCGGCATACCCAAAGTGGGTCAGAACACAAAGCTTGTCTTAACTCCAGGAAGACTTTCATACAGTCATCGTTCCATGTAAATGGATGCTTGATATTGCCCTGAGTCAATCTCTGTAATGGCTTTAACGACTGTAGCTAACTCTTCCTAAGGACACTCTCACTAATGGCTACTGTAGTGAGAAATTCTCTGAATTGCAGAGATTCAATATTTGGACATCTTCCTCCTTCCTTTCTGAATTTGATTTTCCAGTTAAGTAACTTCTGTATGACAGTACTGCAGTTTTATTTATTTGCTGATACCATCAAATCATCAATGTATTGCACCAAAATGTAAGCTTATTTAAGAACTTAAGAGAAGATTAAATGCAAAAATATATTGCCTATCCTCATGTAGAAGAATGAAACAAAATGTAGAACACTGTAATCCACTCTGCATCATTTGGAAGCTGAAATGAAAGCACTGCCGGGTTTGGTACCACAGAACATGTAATTACTATCTCATTATGTTTTCTCAAATTTTGAATTATTGTCCATTTCTAATATGGTTTGCAAAAACCCATTATCAGGGAATTACATGGGCTTTTTAAAACCTCCTTTCAAATGCTCTGCTCCAAAATCTTTTGAATCACATGTGCAATCCATTTCTCCGCTTTACAGAAAAATGTAAATTGGGGACAGCATGGAAGTTTGCATTTGATTTTACAGTAATTTGAACTGGCTACACACTTTTAATAAGCCTAATATCTTCTCCAGTAAAATCCCAACAACTCTCTTTTCACCGTCTGTTTAAAATTTGGAAGTATGTTGTCTTCTGTGACAACTGGAAATATACCCCTTTTCGCTTTCTGTGACTTCAGGTTGAATCCTGCACCAGCATCTTCGTCTGAACAAAAAAAATGCCATCCCGGCATAAAAGAGTGAATAATTAAGTTTATGTAATAGATCATGACCTAATACATTTACTGGTCTAGAATCACTAATCTTAAATTTGAGTTCTTTCATAACCTGAACCTATTCTCACTGGAACATAAGCTGACAACTTCCTTGTTTGTTTGAAATGCTTACAACTTGGACTTATTTTCCTGAAAGTGGAAGGTTAGGAACTTCCGCTGGTTTCACTGAGGAAAGGGTAGCACCAGTCTTAGGCTTGATATCCTTGGTGTGGTATTCCCCCAAACTTTTTGCCTTTACCTCTCCTCTTTTGCTGAATCTGTTTTGTTGGCTTCAGACCTCTGTGCACTTTCATACTTGTAACCAGTGCTAAAGTGCTTTGGCTCTCTCCTTTAAAACATGGTAAACTTGGTCTATCCCTAAATGCAGATTTAATTTACTTTTAAGTCCCTAGTAAATGATACTACCTATACCAAAGGTCAATAAATTAAATGTTACTAGTTGGCCTGCAGCGCTCCTTGTACCACCTACTAAAGTAGCATTTTAAAATGTGTCAAACCTGCCACTGCAACCTAGAGTGACATTTTAAACTGGCACTTTGACCTGGCAAAATACACCTTTTTGCCAGGCCTAAACATTCCTTTTTATTACATACAAGTAATCCACACACACCTGCCTTCCTATGTTTGGTAATGTAGAGTTGTTTATTTAAAAAACTGACACCAGACCTGCTGAGTCTTTTGTCACATCAGAAAGTTTGGAGCCTTGTTAGGGGAAGAATATTGCAGAGAATGATGTGCGGGTAGGAGAGGGAAGGACTAACCACCAAGAAGTGCCCCCCCCAGGTCCTGGACCCTTGGGTGGCATCAAAGTGTACTCCTCCCTTACAAACTGCATGTTCCATTGAATCCAACATCGCTCAATGCAGGACCTTGCATTGCAATCCATTGCAGCTCCAGATGGGTGGCTCATCAAAATGAACGCAATGTGATGCAACTCAATGCAGAATGTCAAATCTCAGTCCTTCGCAGTTCCTGCTTGGTGACCTCATTGGATCCAATGTAACGCGATGCAACTCAATGCAGGACCTTGCATTGCATCCCTTGCAGCCACTTATTGGAACTAACGCAACGCACACACAACTATATACAACTCTATCACTGCTCAGCTCCTGATTGGAACCAACATCGAGCAACTCAAGCCCTTGCTTCAAGGACATTAGCTCCAACTCTTAGCGGGACTAACCATGTGTAATGACCCGATTTCTGCCAATAGTCGGGTCCCCATTGGAACCCCAAAAAATATGACACAATACTACACTCTACAATACTTACCTAAGGCTGGAAATCAAAACTAACACGAATACTTTGTCACTTGCTGAGAGGACAAATGCAACAACAATTTCCTGGCCACAAGCGCTGTGCAAGAGGCAATTAGCCGATCCTCTCTGCCACAGAATACTCACCTAGGAAAAGCCAAACCTCCCACCACAAGGCAAAGTAATCTCTTTGTGTATCTTGGGGTGGACTACTTAGAATTGTGAACATCCCTTGCTGGGAGTAGGACAGCTACCTATAACACAATTACCTGCTAGAAGGGAATTCACACATCCTTCTACAACATAAGCATTTGGCCAAGAAGCGTCCACGCCCCCACCACAAAGGAAAAGGCGAATTGGTATTACACGGACATATGTATATAATTATAATTTGCACATCACTTGCCAAGAGTAGGGCAACTTCCTATAACACAATTACTTGCCAGAAGGGAATTCATCCATCCTTCTACAACGAGCATTTGGCCAAGAAGAGCCCACACCTCTGCCACAAGGAAAAAGGCTAATTAGTATATCTGGGATATTGATATATATTTATTAGTACATGATACACAGTAGGCCAATTTGTACCACTTATAGCCAACAACCAACTAGCAAATATGCGATCACTAAACGCAATCAGGAAAACATATGTAGAACTTATATGTATACTAGCTTACCCGTTGCGCGTTACTGCGATCTCAGAAGAAAGTAAATTTAAGGAAACTTGTTATGATAACATTCAATTTACATTGTGTCATATTTATTGAAACTTATTCATTTTAATATGGAAAACATTTTAACCCCTTAGGCGCTGCCGTCGGCCAATAGCAGACGGCAATGCTACCTCCCCAGTGCTGCCGTCGGCCATTGGCCGACGGCATTCCACCCACGCACAGAAACGCCCGCACCGCGGCGGAATTACCGTCGCGGTTAACGGGTTAAAGTGTTGTTTTAATTCTGTTTATTTATTCGAGTGCTTGTGGATACACAGTATTTTTTGTTTTTCCGTCTGGGGCGTACACAAATAAATCAGAAGATTTTCCGACGCGTGAGCTGGCCACATACAGTTGTCCATGTGATAAGCACGGATTCTCCAAATCTAGTCCACACACTTGCAGCGATTGTCCTTGTGCTTGTTGATGGTCATTGCAAAAGCGAGTAACACCGGAAACTGTAAACGTTCAGTTTTGGAAAGATTATGAGGGCCCTGGGGGACCAGGGGGATGATATTTAACAATTTGTTGTTTTTTTTTTGCCAGAAACCTTCGCGGGAGTGCACTCAACAACTTTTAACACTTTAAGAAATTTTTTTTTTTAAATGTATTTATTTATTAATTTTTTTGCCAGAAACCCTCGCGGGAGCGTACTCAACTTCCCAAAGTTTCATGCCGATCGGATGAATGGTGTAGTAATGCATAAAGGACAAACAGACAGACATACATTTGTTTTTAAATATATAGATAAATGTATGGAACCTGAAAACAGAAGGAGATAGCAAGTATAGCAGGAAAATCAGAGATTAGTAGAACACCTCACCCACTGTCTTTTCATCCTGTTTCCACTTCGCCGGAGGGGAGCCCGTGTCTCCAGCCGAACCAGGAGACAGCGTGACACAATTCGTCCCACCGCCACAGCTGCATGTCTGCCCTGTGCTGGATTTCCGACAAGCAGAACCCAGACACCTCCTTTAGTACAAGTGGAAACATAAGACGAAGCTCCTGTGGCCTCGCCCCTTTTCCCATCAGAGTCTGTACCACTCCGCACCAAGGCCACAGCTTCAGCTGGCCAGGCATCTGTTATGGCTTCAGAGCAGAGTGAGCAAATACCTCTGACAAGAACCAGTTCCTACCAGTCTATGAAGTGCGAAAAACAAGTGAAGAGTAAAACATGCCTTATCACCTAGAGAGGCTCAGAAGATGGCGACAGCTTAGAAAATGGAGTCGCACAAGCATAGGCCTCTATTCCCGCAAAAGAGCAACATTAGTATGCAAGTCGACATAAGATTATGCCAAGCCAACAGCAAGCACTGCTGTTAAGCAAGATAAAGTCAGAAACAGAAAGGGAATAATCAAGCCCTGCTTTGTATTTTATTCTTACTAGGCAGGCTTACACATCACTATATTATGCTGAAATATGCTAAATAAGGCTAAAATGGTGATGGGCGACCGTCATTATCAAGCTATTTATCCACAAAAATAGCACATTCATTACACCATGTCCCTGAATGCAGCCCCCGCTGCATCACGGTCGACCTGAACTTCTGACTTTGTCCCAGTCCGCGTGACCAGATAATAAAAAGCTGGGGCTTTGCCTTATCAGTTCTATATTTACTTAAAACTTTAAAATGGGATATCTTTGGGTCTACTGATTGAATTGTTGTTCTGCTGTCATTATTTATTAAAATGTACTCTTTTTCTAAATTGGTTTGGGGTATTTCTTGTGTTGTGTCTTCAATTTATTACTGTTTGTGTGCTGCATAAATACTTCACACATTGCCTCTAAGTTAAGCCTTACTGCTTTTGAGCCAAGCTACCAGAGCGTTAAGCACAGGTTAATTTAGTGACATTTGTGGTTTACCCTGACAAGGATTATGGTTGTTGCCTGAGTGGGACTTCCTCCCCCACTCAACCAATAACCGAAATTCTTACAACCAGTATCCACAAAAAAAGACACAGGATGGCCATTGACTTCTTCTACAAATGGGCCATTCTGGTCTAACACTTCCCCCCTCAGGCACAGTCATTTGACCTGATTCAGTCCTTGCAGAGTTCCAAGAATAGCTGCAAGCTGTGGAAATTAATTATTAATCACTGATGGCTTTACTTGAGGATGAACTGTATTTTGCTGAAATTGGAAATTCTGTCAAACAGGGACCCTCTCCTCTAGTCAGGGCAAGGGACTTACTCCTAAAAATACCCCTGCTCACCCTCTAGGCAGTGAGGCGCGAGCAGACAAGGCTAACCTTCAGGGTGTTATGGGTTAAGCATTTGTGATAACATACAGTGATTAAGTGACACACTACAAATAGACACAAGTCTAGCTTTATGTAAAAATATAATATTCTTTATATCAGGTTTACCACAAGTCTCAATAACACTTAAAAATATCCACCATGAAGGAGGAGCCAAGATGGCGGCTGAGACGGACGTGTAGTCGCCCGGCTCCCTGAGCCTGTAACTTTTGCACTAATATCCTGATCTCCAGCCTGCTGTATTATTTGTGCAGAAAGACGAGGGAAACGCGCTGCTGCCGGAGATGCGTTTCCGGTGTCCCTGCCTGCCCGCTGTGAGGTGTTTCTGGACCCTGGAGTGATCGCCTGCTGCACGGAGCAGAGCCCCGGACCCGGACCCCGTCTGGCTGCGCACGGCCGATTCCGGCCGAAGCTCCTGTTGCCTGCCCCATGCCCGGTGTGCCTGCCATCCTCTGCCTGCCTGCAACTTGCTGACGCCCCAGCTCGGATTCCCTCTGTGTAACTGCGGCACGACCGATTGCGGGTCCGTACCGCTAATCCTGCTTCGAGTGACGCCGAGGTGAGCCGCGCTGTCTTCTTTCCTGTCGGTGCGGTCTTAGCCGCTGCGGCTCGCCTTTGGGACTTCTCCTGCTTGGGCTGGCACAAGGGGGACTTTTGTTGCCTACTAAGCGCACTTGGGGAGCCCTGATTCTGCTGGGAGGCTATACCCTCACTCCCCACTGCGAAACTTGTTTGGGTGGCCGGTGCCCCCCGCACTGTAACATGGCGCCCATTCCTCCTGCATTATCGGTGGGCTCCACATCGACCCCTGACTGGGACGCCCTGCATTGTCCCGGAAGGCGCATGGAATACCCGGGTGGACCCCGGGCCGTGGGTATCGTGGACCGCCCGCCTGCTTACACCCTTGCCTCCGTTGTTGAGGCGCTTGCAAACCTGATGAAGGAATGGCGTGAGTGTTCTAGCGCACTCGGCGCGAAGTTGGAGGTAACCGCTCTCGGCTCGGAGGGTGCATCGACGGACAGCTCCCTTTGCCGCGTTGACCGGGCTCCCCCTGATACTACACTTGAGACATTGTTGCTCCGTGATTGTGCATCGAAGCAGCACTCTCACAGTGGAGATCCTACGGATTCGTTGCTCGCCCCTAGCGCTGCTGATACTTTGTCTCCCACCCTGAAGACGCCTTCATCTTCAGACATTGTTGCACTGTCCTTGTTTACGGCGCTGCTGACAATGCCACTACTTTCCATTACTGGCTACGTTGTGTACGGGGAGACTTCGATCCAGGGGCCTATGCAACACCAGGCGGACCTGATAGTGACTCTCCTTTGTATCGCTACCACTTTGTTTGACCCTAAGTATCCATCTTGTGTTTTGGGACCTTCTCGCCGAGGGCGGCCATCTTACTCCTTTGTTCTGGCTGGGGCGGGTCCCTTTCCGGAGACGGGTTCAGGGGGACGCTTAAAATCTGGCCAGGGCTAGGACGGTCCGCATTCTTATGCAACGTGAATGCTGGGCGGGCAGGGACCCGGGGGGAGACGCTTCTTTAATGTGTACTGCACTGTCCTACGATATCCCTCCCTCCCCTATATTGTATATGAAGATCTGATTCAGGTGTTATGTTGGGGATGGGGGGTACTTTAAAGCTATTGAATTCGGGAGACATGCTACTGGGTCCACACTGTGCATCAGAGACTTCCTGACATGTGCTTACCAATATTTTTGCAACGCTGATTGTTTACTGTGCTGCTTTACCCCGCTTATGATAAGATTTGCTACGCTCTGGGGGGGGGGTTTAGCCCACCTGATGGGATTACGTGTTATGTGCTGACCCGGAGACCGGGGTGTGACTGACCTTGTTCCTATCCTGGGTTCTATGTCTCCCGAATTTGTTATTGGACATGGTGTGGAGGCTGTGTAGGGCTGGGGACTCCGGGTGACTTGGTATCGACTGGGCTCCTCCCCACCTTCCTTTTTCTGGGAGATTAGACTAGTTCATTCTTTTCTCTCTCCCTATAATACAAGTGTTAAGATTTCTTTTTCTCTTTTTCATTTCTCTTTCTTCTTCTCTCTTGTCTACATTTCGGGTATTTTAAAGGGCGACAGGCACTTTGCTGGGGGGGGGGTAGGCCGTAGCCTCCGCATTGGTGTAGGGTGGGGGGTAAGATTTTAGGTTTCTTTATTAGTTCTATGGGCCTTATTTTTTTCTGTTTTCTGCGCTTTCTCAATCTGGTTCGACTCTGGGTCTAAGGTTCGGGTGGGTAGGGAGGGAGTGGCACCGATTGGGGTGCATAAAAGCTGGATGATGATCTTACTGTGATTTTGCACCACCAAATTGCTCGCTGTGGTAACTTTCGTGGATGTTTCCAGCCATAGTGCCGCTTGCTCATGTTGTGAAGTTAATGTGCGGACCCTAATCTCCTAAGTTTTTCTTCTTCACTGATTTCTCTTATGATGGAAAACACATAAAAAACTTTAAAATTAACCTTCAATTCTCCTTTTCCCCGGCGACAGGATTCTTTCCAGTGTAACGCTCATTGATTGTCGATATTTTGCCTGTAGTAGCTGGGGACCCGTATTGCTTGCACCTGTGCTGACTAAGTATCGTGGCCGGCCTGATGGTTGTAGGCCCGTATTTGTTCTTTCATTTATGCACAATAAAGGTTTTCAAAAAATAAATAAATAAATAAATAAATAAATATCCACCATACTATTTAGCAATAATCAGTTCTTCAAGATGCGTGATTTAAAAAGGTTGTGTGAGTAATATTCCTTCTATGCAACTCGTGCGGGGTTAAACAAATGCCTCACAGAGTCTCACGTGCCCCGTGGACACTTCCGTCCGCGGCGCTGCACACACGGTGCGAAACGTACACAGTACCTTTGCTTATGAATTTCGACGCGGACGGTGCGATGGCAAACCAGACGTCCCACGCAGCGGTGCCCTCCTCTTGTGGTGCGAGCTACGCTCGTAGGGCTCAATAGTCACTTTACGTTGAGGGGACGATGCGTTGTGGAGACAGGCTCTTCGTTGCGGGGTAGGCGCCGATCCTGGAGAGGGGGCAGGTGCTTGAGTGCAGTGCGAGGCAGCGGTACGATTAGAAGGGTACGAGACGTACCCAGCCGCGCTACATGCCGCAGCCATTCACAACAGGGGTGGGGCGCTCCCAGCAGGACGATACACAGGGGGAAAGCGGGCACAAGGCGAAGGCCGGTCTTTGCGATGCGAGCTACGACTAGGGGCCAGGTAGATGCAGTGCTTGGACCGGACGGGTCCTTTCTTGCGTTGCGAGCTACGGTTCGGACAGGCAGCAGTCACGTTGCTCGGCGGGACAAGTGTGCACAGGGCTCCTCAGAGTGCGCGGCGGGTTTTCACGGCGCACTCAGCTTACTCTGTCAGTACCGCGGGAAAAATGCAGCACACTCAGCAGCTTCTCTCCAGGGAGGTAGAGTCCAATGGTCCTGGGGCTCTGTTCAGGGGGCAGGCTCACATGCAAGCCCTTGGAGATTGTTTTAAAAAATTGCACAAGTTGATAAGTCCCTTCAGTCTTTTCCTCTCCTTCTTGCAGCAAGGCACCCACCACAGGCCAATCTCCCAGGTCAGAGACAGTACTCCTCCATGCAACTTTTCCAGGTCCTTCTCGTCGGGCAGAGGTTCTTCTTGGCTTAAACAGGATCTTATTTCTTAGGAGCATGGCTCCTACATTTATACAGCAAATCTTTTGTTCTTTCAGCCACGGGGCCTGTGCCTTGTTCAGTCCGGTTCTGGAGCGCTTTGTTGTGGTGACTCTGGCTTGTCTTTTCAGTGTGCAGGGCAGAGACATCAGACGCTCCACAGGAGGTGGAGCCAGCATTGTGGTGGCAGAGCACAGCCCTATTCAGAGTCAAGGAGCACTCCTCCCACCCAGCCTGGTGTTATCTTTCTATTCACCACCTGGCAGCCCCAGACTGTCTCCTGGAATTCCCCAGCCCTGTCACACACAGAAACCAGACAGCAGATACGCATAAGAGCAGAGGCAAGCAAATACCAACTTTCTAAAAGTGGTATTTGCAAACACAGAACATTAAAATAAACTGTGCCAAAAGATGTATTTTATTATTCTGAGTTCAGGCATACCAAACTCGAATTTCTACCATGTTCTTTGAGCCTGCTGGGATTATTGGGTGTAATATTTCCAGCAGCCCATTCTGGCCTATGAGAACAGGTAGCCTTACAATAGTGAAAAACGAAAATAGCTGTAATTCACTATTAGGACATGCCACACACATCAGGGCATGTCCTACCTTATGCTTACAATGCACCCTGCCCTTGGGCCTACCATAGGGGTGACTCGCATGAAGTAAAGGGTAGGTTTAGGGCTGGCAAGTGGGTGCACTTGTTGAGCCAGCAGACTGCACGCAGGTTCTGCAATGGCAGACCTAGACACATTTTACAAGGTTGCTTCTGTGGGTGGCACAACCAGTGCTGCAGGCCCACTAGCAGCATTTGGAGTTACAAGCCCTGGCACTCCTGGTACACTTTACTGGGGTCTGACAGTAACCCAAATAAGCCAATCATGGAATCCAATCACATATACACTTTTCATAGGGAGCACGTGCACTGTGGCACTGATTGGCAGTGGCACAGTGCTCTGAGCAGCTAACACCAGCAAAACATATGAGGCGCATCAGCAAAAAGTGGAAGGGAGACTCACGCCAAGATGCCAGGTCCAACACTGAGGAAATCCTACTTCACTGTTTCGCATTGGAGGTTGCTGAACTAGAGAAGAAGGCATAGTTCTGTAGAACTACCTCATATTTTGCACATTCTGCTTTGACACGTGTCCCCTCCAGCTGAAATGAGGGGAGAACTAACCTACCCCAGGGAGTTCCTCATTACTAAGGCGGTAAAATCTGGACAGACCATCAGCACTGGCGTGATCTGTGCCTGGGCGATGTTCCACCGTAAAGTCCATACCCTGTAGGGAGATGGACCACCTCAACAGCTTTGGGTTCTCACCCCTCATTTGCATCAACCATCTGAGGGGCCTGTGGTCTGTCTGAACCCGGAAGTGAGTCCCGAACAGGTAGGGTCTTAGCTTCTTCAGCGCCCAGACCACAGCAAATGCTTCTCGCACAATTGCACTCCACCTTTGTTCCCGGGGAAGTAACCTCCTACTGATGAAGGCTGCAGGTTGGTCAAAGCCCTCCTCAGTCACCTGTGAAAGAACTTCCCCTACACCATGCTCTGAAGCGTCTGTCTGTACAAGAAACTCTTTGGAGAAGTTGGGTGCCAGGAGCACGGGCGCCATGCACATGGCAGTCTTCAGGGTGTCAAATGCTTTCTGACAGGTGTCAGTCCAGATCACTTTCTTGGGCTGCTTCTTGGGCGTCAGCTCTGTCAAGGGCGCAACAATGTTGCCATATCCCTTGACAAACCTCCTGTAGTACCCTGTGAGACCTAGGAAGGCTCTCACCTCTGACTGGGTTTTGGGGGGTTCCCAAGCCAGGATGGTTTCAATCTTGGGCTGAAGGGGTGCCACCTGGCCGCTCCCAACTTGGTGTCTTGCTCGCCTTGATCGTGAGGCCTGCCTTGCGCAGTGCCATCAACACTTCCCAGAGGTGGCGCAGATGTTCTTCCCATGTGACACTGAACACTGCGATGTCATCCAGGTAGGCGGCACTGAACTCATCAAGCCCAAACAACACCTGGTTGACCAACCTCTGAAAGGTGGCCGGGGCATTCTTCATCCCAAATGGCATAACCCGGAACTGGAAATGCCCATCTGGTGTGGAGAATGCTGACCTCTCTTTGGCCCCATCAGTCAAGGTGATCTGCCAGTACCCAGACGTCAAGTCAAACGTGCTGAGGTACCGTGCAGCCCCTAACCGATCAATGAGCTCGTCAGCTCTGGGGATGGGGTACGCGTCAGTCTTGGTGATTGAATTGAGTCCTCTGTAGTCCACACAGAACCGAAGTTCAGGTGTGGCTCCCGGCGCTGCAGCCTTCGGGACCAAGACCACTGGGCTGGCCCAAGGACTGCTGGAGGACTCAATCATCCCAAGAGCAAGCATCTTTGAGATCTTCTCTTTGATGCAGGCCCTGACCCTGTCAGTTACTCTGCAAGCCTTGTGCCTCACAGGTAAGCTGTCTCCTGTATCTACATCATGGACACACCAATCTGTGACACTAGGAATCAGGGAGAACATGTCTGAAAACTGCCCCATCAGCTGGTGACAGTCATTCTGTTGCACAGGGGTCAGGGTGGGAGAGAGGTTAACTCCATCCACTGACCCATCTCGCTCTGTGGCTACCAAGAGGTCAGGAAGATCCTCAGTCTCCTCCTCCATTCCATCATCTGTTGCCAAAGGCATACCCACTTCAGACCTCTCTAAGTGGGGCTTCAGGCGGTTGACATGCAGGACCCTCAAGGGGTTCCTGGGAGACTGCAAGTCCACCAAATAAGTTACAGGACTCTCGCGCTCCACAACCTCAAATGGCCCGGTCCACTTGTCCTGGAGCGCACAAGGCTCCACGGGGGCCAAGACCCACACCTTCTGACCAGGCTGAAGCTCTACCAGAGTGGCATTCTGGTCATACCACCGCTTCATTTCTTCCTGACTGGCTTCCAGATTTGCCTCAGCAAGTTACCTGAAACACCTAGTCTGATTCCTGAAGGCCAGCATGTAGCTATATACATTCTGGGGAGGTTTCCTGGGAGATTGCTCCCAGCCTTCCTTGACCAGACTTAGAGGTCCTCTCACGGGGTGGCCGTACAGGAGTTCAAAGGGGCTGAACCCTAGGGACTTCTGTGGCACCTCGCGGTAAGCAAAGAGAAGGCATGGCAAGAGGACGTCCCACTTACGCCTCATGGGTTCTTCCAGACCCATAATCATGCCCTTGAGGGTACGGTTGAATCTCTCAACCAACCCATTTCCTTGGGGTTGGTAAGGTGTGGTGAAATTGTAGGTAACACCACACTCTTGCCAAAGGGATTTCATATACTTGGATATGAAATTGGTACCCCTGTCAGACATCACCTCTAGAGGGAATCCCACTCTGGAAAAAATTCCCATCAGTGCCCGTCCCACCACGGGGGCCGACACTGTCCTCAGAGGGATGGCTTCAGGGTACCGGGTGGCATGGTCCACCAGGACCCAGATAAACCTGTTGCCCATGGCTGTCCTGGGGTCCAGTGACCCCACAATGTCAATTCCCACTCCCTGAATGGGGTACTGACTACAGGGAATGGCTGGAGAGGAGCCTTCTGCTTCCTACCACTCTTTCCACTTGCCTGGCAAGTCTGGCAGGTCCTGCAATGAACATCTGAGCTCTTGCGCATTAGGGACCAATGAAAGTGGGTGACAAGCCTTTCAAAGGTCTTGTCCTGCCCCAAATGTCCTACCAATGGCACATCGTGAGCCAGCCCCAGTAGGAACGCTCTGAATCTCTGGGGTACCACCAGCACACAGGCTGACCCAGGCTCAGCAACCTTAGGCTCTGAATACAGGAGGTCATTCTCCCAATAAATGAGATGTGATCCAGACTGATCACGGTTGGCCTGGGCTGCAGCCTGCTGCCGCAGACCCTCGAGAGAAGGGCATTCTTTCTGCGCTCTGCAGAATTCCTCCCTGGAGGGGCCTCTTTCTTGCTGCCAATGGGTCAGCTCAGGCATGTCCCCCAGTTCAGCTATTTCTAGCGGTTCCAGGGCATCCCCCTCAAGGTCTGCTTCCTCCTGGACCGTGGGAACTACAGGGGCCGGTTTCCCGCGCCCCCGGCGCCTCCTCTCTAAGGCCAGTTCCTGGGCCTCTCCCTCAGGCTCCAGGACCTCTTGAGCACCCCTACTGACTGTCATTGACCGGGTGGTCACGCACGCCCACTCAGGCAGTCCCACCATCCTCAGGTGAGTACTTTTCTCCACGTCTCCCGAGGTGAGCTCTCCAAATCATTCCCCAACAAACAGTCAACAGGCATGGCAGTCCTTACAGCGACCTGAAGAGTACCAGAGACCCCCTCCCACTCAAAGGGAACTTGAGCCATGTGACACTGAGTCTCAGTGTAGTCTGCGTTCACAACTCGGCCAAATGCATGCGGGACAACCTGCTCTTGAGACACCAGGTGATGCTTGATGCTGGTCACACTGGCTCCTGTATCTCTAAGAGCTCCCACCTTCTTGCCATTGATGGTCACCCACTGCCCATATTTTTTAGTGTTCTTGGGCAGGTGGCTTGCTGGGACCACCTCACAGTCTCCTAATGAGACAAGGGACATCTCTGCAGGACCCTCCCTCCTTGGACAACTCATTCCTCACCCAGGGCTACACTAGCCATCTGCCAGGGGGTGCAGATTTCACAAACTGGCGACACTTGGGGTCATTGGCAAAATGACCCAGCTCACCACATTTATAACATGTTGGGGGCCCTCTTTGAACAGGGGTACCTGTCGGGGCCCCACTCGGTCTTGGGGATGGGGGAGACTGAGATCCTTTCCCTTGGTTCCCTTGGGGATTACTTTGGGGCCGCTTCTGGAACTCCCTCTGTTTGCCCTTGTCCCACCCACTCTTCTGCTGGGGACCCTGCCCACCCTTGACTGAGTCTCCCACTTGACCATTGTGGACCCTGGTGCTGACCCAGCGGTCTGCCTCCTCAGCAAGCTTCCTAGGGTTAGTCAGCTTGCCATCAATCAGGTGCTGGCGTAGCTCAGGAAAACAATTACTAGACAAGTGCCCCCATCCAATTAAATCAAAGAGTCCTTAAAAAATCATTCACTTTGCTACCCATCACCCAACCATGCAGTGCTCTGCAGAAAAAGGTTACATATTCAACATAGGTACTCCCAGGAATCTTTGTACAACCCCTGTACCTGTCTGTACAATTCAAGAGTTAACCCATACCTGGTCATCAAAGCCTCCTTCATGTGTGGGTAGGAATTATGAACTTCAGAGGGCAAATCTAACAGTGTGTCCCGCCCCTCACTAAGGAACCACCCCCACAACCCCTCTACCCAATCTCTCCCAGGGACCCGGTGGAAAGACATGGCTACCTCATAGGCCTTGAACCAGTGCCCTATGTCATAATTTAAAAAAAATTCCTTGACCACCTCCTTTGGGATGTACACCCTTGACTCTACCTGCACTGGCGATGCGCTGCTACCAGAGGGAGTATGTTCCATACTATTAGCTTTCAGCTTCATCTCCCTCAATTTTACTTCATGCTCTATTTGAATTCTTCTTTCTTCCATAGCCTTCCTTTTGCTCTCTAGCTCCAATTGCCCATTGATTTTCAGTTTTGCTAATTCCATTTCGTGTGCCCTGGCTTCCTTCCTGTCTGCCAGCTCCTCCTGCAACAGAACTCTGCCAAAATCATGGACGCTTTCTGCTAGTTCAACTTCCACAACATCCCCAGGTGGCCTCCTTGATTCAATCCAGGCTTTCAGTGCCCTGTGTAGGTCTGCCTTGACTTTGCATCCTGCATGGGGAACTTTGAACTTTCTGCAAAAGCTCTTCAGCTGGGACTTTTTGTAGCTGTCTAGTCTCCTCTTCCCATGCTACTTCTTCAGTGTCAGAGACTACAGAGGCTGGTTTCTCCACGAGGACTGAATCAGGCATGACTTCCCCAAAAAAATGGAGCTCTGTTAGCAAAGAAGAAAAATCTAAAGTATGTGGCGGTGTTATTGAACTGAACTCACTACGTAATGCTCCACAATCACTGTACAGATATCACAAATGCAAATTCGGGATCCTCACCGCTGCTTCCAATGTTAGAATTGGGGGTCTCTGGTTGGCACAGGTGAGTGCTTGTGACAAACAAGGACCCTCTCCTCTAGTCAGGGCAAGGGACTTAGTCCTAAAAATAACCACTGCTCACCCTCTAGGCAGTGTGGCGCGAGCAGACAAGGCTAACCTTCAGGGCGTTATGGGTTAAGCATTTGTGATAACATACAGTGATTAAGTGACACACTAAAAATGGACACAAGACTAGCTTTATGTAAAATTATAATATTCTTTATCAGGTTTACCACAAGTCTCAATAACACTTAAAAATATCCACCATACTATTTAGCAATAATCAGTTCTTCAAGATGCGTGATTTAAAAAGGTTGTGTGAGTGGTATTCCTTCTATTCGACTCGTGCACGGTTAAACAAATGCGTCACAGAGTCTCACGTGCCCCGCGGACACTTCAGTCCGAGGCGCTGCACACACGGTGCAAAGCGTACATGGCAAACCAGAAGTCCCACGCAGTGGTGCCCTCCTCTTGTGGTGCGAGCTACGGCTTGTAGGGCTCAATAGTCACTTTACGTTGAGGGGACGATTCGTTGAGAAGACAGGCTCTTCGTTGCGGCATACGCGCCGATCCTGGAGAGGGGGCAGGCGCTTGAGCGCTGTGCGAGGTGGCTGTACGATTCGAAGGGTACGAGATGTACCCAGCCGCGCTACGCGCCGCAGCCGTTCACAACAGTGGAGGGGCGCTCCCAGCAGGACGATACACAGGGGGAAAGCGGGCACAAGGCGAAGGCCGGTCTTTGCGATGCGAGCTACGGCTCGGGGCCATGTAGATGCAGTGCTTGGACCGGACGGGTCCTTTCTCGCGTTGCGAGCTACGGCTCGGACAGTGAGCAGTCACGGCGCTTGGGCCAGGCGTGGCTGGTCCTTACGTTGCGAGCTGCGACTCGACAGGCAGAAGTCGCATTGTTCGGCGGGACAAGTGTGCACAGGGCTCCTCAGAGTGCGCAGCGGGTTTTCACGGAGCACTCCGCTTTCTCTGTCAGTACTGTGGGGAAAATGCAGCACACTCAGCAGCTTCTCTCCAGGGAGGTAGAGCCCAATGGTCCTGGGGCTCTGTTCAGGGGGCAGGCTCACACGCAAGCCCTTGGAGATTGTTTTAAAAAAATGCACAAGTTGATAAAAGTCACTTCAGTCTTTTCCTCTCCTTCTTGCAGCAAGGCACCCACCACAGGTCAATCTCCCAGGTCAGAGACAGTACTCCTCCATGCAGCTTTTCCAAGTCCTTCTCGTTGGGCAGAGGTTCTTCTTGGCTTAAACAGGATCGGATTTCTTAGGAGCAGGGCTCCTACATTTATACAGCAAATCTTTAGTTCTTTCAGGCCAGGGGGCCTGTGCCTTGTTCAGTCCGGTTCTGGAGCACTTTGTTGTGGTGACTCTGGCTTGTCTTTTCAGTGTGCAGGGCAGAGACATCAGACGCTCCATAGGAGGTGGGGCCAGCATCGTGGTGGCAGAGCACAGCCCTATTCAGAGTCAAGGGGCACTCCTCCCACCCATCCTGGTGTAATCTTTCTATTCACCACCTGGCAGCCCCAGCCTGTCTCCTGGAATTCCCCAGCCCTATCACACACAGAAACCAGACAGCAGATACACATAAGAGCAGAGGCATGCTGAAATGGTTAGGCAAGCAAATACCAACTTTCTAAAAGTGGTATTTGCAAACACAGAACATTTAAATAAACTGTGCCAAAAGATTTTTATTATTCTGAGTTCAGGCATACCAAACTCGAATTTCTATCATGTTCCCTGAGCCTGCTGGGATTATAGGGTGTAATAATTCCAGCAGCCCATTCTGGTCTGAGAGAACAGGTAGCCTTACAATAGTGAAAAACGAAAATGGCTGTAATTCACTATTCGGACATGCCACACACATCAGGGCATGTCCTACCTTATGCTTACAATGCACCCTGCCCTTGGGCCGAACATAGGGGTGACTCACATGAAGTAAAGGGGAGGTTTAGGGCTGGCAAGTGGGTGCACTTGTCCAGCCAGCATGACAGTACCAGACTGCAGGCAGGTTCTGCAATGGCAGACCTAGACACATTTTACAAGACTGCTTCTGTGGGTGGCACAACCAGTGCTGCAGGCCCACTAGCAGCATTTGGAGTTACAAGCCCTGGCACTCCTTGTGCACTTTACTGGGGTCTGACAGTAACCCAAATAAGCCAATCATGGAATCCAATCACATATACACTTTTCATAGGGAGCACTGGCACTGTGGCTCTGATTGGCAGTGGCACAGTGCTCTGAGCAGCTAACACCTGCAAAACATATGAGGCACATCAGCAAAAAGTGGAAGGGAGACTCACGCCAAGGTGCCAGGTCTAACACTGAGGAAATCCTACTTCACTGTTTCGCTTTGGAGGTTGCTTAACTAGAGAAGAAGGCATAGTTCTGTAGAACTACCTCATATTTTGCACATTCTGCTTTGAGGCCGGTGGAGCAGGAGCCACAGACAGTGCAACCCTATTCTGTCATTGGATTAATATTATTTTACATATGATAACTTTGGGACACCACTTGAGATTCAGTAGTGTCACATTAAATCTATAATTTCTCTTCCAATGCCCTTCTTTACCACAAATGTGACAAGCACCAGATCTCTTCTTACCATTTTTAGTACTGTTATTAAAACCACTGCCTCTGCCTCGCAAACCACCTCTACCCCTTGAAGAATCATGACTGTCCACCACCTCCTTAGAGTCACTAAAGGCCAACATTAATTTTTCTATTGTCAAATTCTTAGCTTCACAGTTATCATTACAATATTTTGCATAAGCCATAATTTCATCCAACAATTTCACCTGCCAACACATCACACTTTGCTTAAGATGTGAACTCGACTCTGGTTGCAAAACTAAGTTAGACCCCAAATCACCCTTGTTTGCTCCTCCATTCTACTATATTGTCTGAAAACCAGCATCAGTCTCACATAGAATACATGTACCGACATGTATTCTGCATAGTTCTCATGATTTTTGACAAATGAAGTTCTTTTGCTGGAACCTTTCCTTTCAAATGATTAATAATAGCAGAATATTTATCCAGAACTACGTTCAGAGGCTCAAAACCTAGACTGCTAGTATGCGGTTCCTAATCTGTCAACTTCACTGCTGATTTGCAATCAATATACAAATCCTTTGGCATTGGAATTGAAAACAATGCTTTCAAATTGTCCCACAGTACTTTAAACACTTAGGGCCCGATGTAGGTAGGCCGTTACCGATCGGTAACGGCCGAAAATACCGATTTTGGGCCCTTACCGATCGGTATGCTGCCATCGAGATGTAGGGCAAAGAAAAAAGTCCAAATCGGTCCAAAAACCGAATCGGAATGAGTACCGAATCGGAAATAATCCGATACGTACATAACGAAAATCGGATATGTAACGAATCGGTAACACACCGAATCGGATTAAAATACCGATTTGGTCCATGTACCGATTCGGTAGTGACACCGAATCGGACATAAACCGAACCGGTCCATGTACCGATTCGGTAGTGACACCGAATCGGACATAAACCGATTCGGTCCATGTACCGATTCGGTAGTGACACCGAATCGGACATAAGCCGAATCGGATAACCTACCGAATCGGTAGAATCACCGATCGGGAAAGTCCCCGATTCGGACAGATGGGGAGATGTAGGGAAGCACAGAAACACCGATTTCGGCTCAAATTCGGTGTTATTCACTCGGTATTTACCATGGATTACAATCAGGTGGTAACCAACTCCAACACATAAAAACAGACCCAAAATGCATTGCAACTTGCAGGATGGCAGCTTTTTATGTCATTGCGAGGCGGCTACGGCTACAGCAGGAAGGACAGAGGGAATGGCAAAGAGAGGAACAGGTCTACAGACAGAGGATCACCCTGTTCATGCTCACAGAGGCAGAGATCCTACAGAGGTACAGGCTGGACTCAGACACCATTCTGGAGCTCATCAGGGACCTCAAACCACTGTTGGACCACCCCACCCCAAGGGCACACGCCATCCCAGCACACGTCCAGGTGCTATGCAGCTTACACATGCTTGCATCTGGCAGCTATCAAAGTGGAGTTGCGGCGGTAGGAGGGGTGACCCAGAGCAGCCTGTCAAGGTTCTTCCACACATTCCTTGACGCCATGATACACAGGATGGACCAATACATCTCTTTCCCTGCAACCCACGCAGAACTGCTACAAGCTAAAGCTGACTTCTACCAGATGGCACAATTTCCCCAAATCATTGGCTGCATAGATGGCACGCACATTCCGATTTGCCCCCCAGCTGACACAGAATACATATACCGCAATCGGAAGTCTACGCACACCATCAACGTGCAGGTGATCTGCAATGCGAAGTGCACCATCACAGACCTGGTATCAAAATTCCCAGGGAGTACCCACGACTCCTACATTTTTCAACAGAGCGGCATCTATGCACGGCTGATGGCTGGCGAATTTGGTGAAGGATACCTCCTAGGTGAGAACATCATCAGACCCCCATAACACAAAGTAGCTAGGTGTGATACATGTATGCATGTGAGTAATGTTACCCCTTTTCCTTCCAGGTGACCGTGCATATGCCCTCCGCTCTTTCATACTCACCCCCTACCTCAACCCCTCCACACCCAGCCAAAGGAGGTATAACCGGGCCCACAAAAGCACAAGGAATGTAGTTGAACGGACCTTTGGCATCTGGAAAAGTCGATTCAGATGCCTGCACAAGAGTGGAGGTGCAAGGCAGTATACCCCCATCACCTGCTGCAAGATCATAGCTGTCTGTGCAATGTTGCACAACCTTGCGGTGAAGAAGGGCACTGAGGTGGAGTTGTCTGACTACAAGGACCATGACGACGACGATGCTGTGCCACTAACACAGCCTGCTGGGGTGTCTACGCCAAGTGATGGCAGATACAGACGTGAGGCGATTACAGAAAACTATTTCTGAGTGAGTACAGATGCACAGACAGGTAAACGGTTGTGGGGAAAAGCAAATTTTAATAATGTTGCAACACCGTTACTGCACTGATGTGCAACAAAATAATATGTAAAAGTAAAGAAAACAAATGTCCAAGGTCCGGGTTGCCTCACCCGCCCTGGCAAGCCTACTTCTTGGAGCGCTTGGCAGCCCCACTGGGGTGTGCCTCACCCCCTTCCGCATGTCCTGCGGCTTCTGCGGAGCGCCTGGTGCTCCTGCGCGGCTCTGACGCAGCGCTGGCCGGGCTGCTGCGGCTGCTGCTGTCCCCAGCATCCCCCAGGTCCAGGGCTGGATTGGCGGCAGTGTTGGAGATTATCATTGCCTCCATGGCTGTAGTGATGCGGGCCATTCCCCTGGTGACCTCGGCGGTGTTTTGAGTGAGACTTGCCTCCATATTGGCACCACGCTGACACAGTTGCGCGGTCGCAGCAGCAAGGCGGCTAATGGAGCGGTTTTGCACGCGGGCATCCCGCCTGCGCGAGTGCTCATGCTCCTCAAGTCTTCCGCATAACTGTGTTATGGCTGTGGTCAGCCTGCCAAGACCTGCAGCAACCTCCTTGTTAGTGTCTACAAATGCCTTGAAACCTTTCACCATCTCGCCCATCTGCAGGTTGTGCTGGTGGAGCTGGCGCTGGCAGGCCATGATGGACTTTGCCTACTGCCGTTGGATTTTTACCATGCTGCCTTCAAGGCCCTGGAAGACACTGCCCTCCGGTGCCGGCGCTGCAGTGCTTGAAATGGCACGCCTCCGGGTACTGCTGCTGCCGCCCTGCTGTGTGGGCTGGGGTGCCACTGGTGTGGGTGTGGTGGTGGGCGGGGCCTGACCCGCTGCTCCCTGGATAGGGTTGACTGGAGCCACAGCCATACTCGTGGCAGGAGGTGGTGTTAGGTGCAGGGTGGGCCCTTGTCGGAGAGTTCTCAGGGGAGAACAGCAAGGGGGTGTGCCTGGCATTTGTGGGGAGTGTAGAAATGTATAGTCGATTACCAGGTCTCCCTAATTACCCTGGTCAATGCTGTTGTCCTCCTCCTCCTCCTCGGCAGCCTGACTCGTACTAGGCCCTGCCACCGCACTGGTAGTTGGTGCTGGTGCCTCTGAAGCTTGTGGTCCTCCGCCTGATGGTGCCCCTAGGTATAAAGAAGCATTTGTTAATTGAGTGCCGATGTATTACAGTCACTACAATTAAAGCATTGCACATGTCCTTGCATCTCCTTTGAATGTGTTCCACTTTTTTCTATCTTGTGGTTCTGCACTGCCATATTTTGCAAACTTCTGCTGACTACATATACCATGATGCTTTTCTCTTGTATGTTGGTTACAGTACTGGGCTGGGGTTTGCCTGTGCATTGTGTCTAAAGGGGAGGTGTCTGGTAGGGTGTGTCATGATGCGCATGCTTCTTACCTGTAGCTGTAGCTCTGGCTGAGCTATCCAGGGTCCCGATCCCTGTCACACACTCCCTCTCGATGGTGCTGGACACCAGTTCCTCCAGCTCAGTGAGGGGTGGCGCCGGGTTCCTGCCCCCACCTGTCAGTCCTGCTTGCCTCTGGATCTCAGCCATCTTTCGTTTGGTCAGGCTGCGAATGTCATAGAAGCGTTTTTTAAGGTCATCAAGGGACCTGGGGGTGACACCTACTGCGTTGACCTTTTCTGCTATCTCACTCCAGAGCCTCCTCTTCGTGCTGTCCGGCACAGTGAGGGACAGCCTCCCGAAGAGCTGCCTGTGCACCCTTACCACCTCCTCCACCAACACCTGCAGCTCCATGCTACTGAACTTTGGCTTTCTCTTCTGGCCAGCCTTCTGGCTCTCACTGGTGTTTGCCATCTTGCTCTCCACAGTTCTCTGCCTCCTGCTCCCACTGCTGCTCACTGTGAGTGTTCAGCTCAGGCTGGCTCTCCAGAATGTTCTTAATGAGCTGCACCTGCCTGGGTTGCCACTCCCTGCTTGGGTGGGGGAGGGTGGATCCACCTCATTGGCTGTATCGGATTTTCCCGAATCGGATTTTACCGATTCGGTTTTTACCGATTCGGATTTTACCGAATCGGATCGTTCAATGCATTCCTATGGGCTTTTTGGCCATGGGGGTGTATTCCGACCTCCGAATCGGTAATTGCCGAATCGGATTTTGCCGATTCGGTAATTTCCGATTCGGTGGTAGCCGATTCGGTAATTTCCGATTCGGTGGTAGCCGATTCGGTACTTTCCGACCGGTCCGTGCCGATTCGGTACGTATCGAATCACACTACCGATGCCGACCGAATCGATATTTTTTCGGTGTTTTTTTCCTACATCTCGTTTTCCGAATTCTGAATACCGATTCGGCCCGCCTCGGTATTTTGAAATCGGAAAAACCCATTTACCTACATCGGGCCCTAAGAGTTCTGTCTGCATACCATTTTTCAGGCTTATTTCTAAGCTTTGGAAACTCTTTTGTAAAAGTCCACAAATCATGCCTGGACCAAGGAACATGAACGTTGGATCATAAATACCAAGTACTTCACTCAATGGGATGCTCTTTCAAAGACATCACATTCTGAATCAGTCCTGCTTTTGTTTAATTCTTCAATGGCTTCATAGTCCAGTCTACATTCTCCCAATCCCTGATTAGTTTCAACATTTCTTTGACTTTTGAGGAAATCTTTTTTTATTTGTATTTTAATTGATGGTGACAGCTTAAAATCTGTGTGCACACATATTGTAATGCATTTTTAAGAACAATAGCAATACATCTTGTTGTATCTCTCCTATATTGTTGTGGTACTAGATTTGGCCTCTGGGATGATTGAGGGGTGGCCGAAACGTAATTCTTTGTTACTGAGCCCTGACCCCATCGCTTGTGGAGCCATCTCTCTTTTTACACTAGTTAACAATTCATCCAAAAATTCATCCTCCTCAACATTGCATTTTTTTCTCCTCATTTTTTTAATTTCTAATTTTGTCTTCACTGATCACAGAAAATGCACCCATAAGAACAGGCACTTCAGTACACTGTGCCATCTTTCTCATACGTAACGTCACATCCATCCAATCTGTCACAGCTTTGCTAACCTGACTTTTTCAACATCTTCTATTGCACTTTCTGATGGACTCTCATATCGCATTTGTTCAATGCTTCAAACTATGGAAGTCTCGGTTGCAGATTAGTATCCAATAAACAGTGTTGTCCCTTTATGCAAAGTCATCCCCAAACTTTTTGCCTTCACCGTTCTGTTTCCTGAACCCATTTTTGTTGTCTTTTTAGGACTCTGTGAGCTTTACCACTACGAACTATTAGTAACGTGCTTGTGCTCTACTCTTAAAACATGGTAGAATTGGCTTACACTCAATTGCCCGATTTTATTTACTTGTAAGTCTGTGGTAAAGTGGCACTATCTGTGCCCAGGGTCTGTAAATTAAATGCTACTAGTGGTCCTACAGCACTGATTGTGCCACTCACTGAAGTACCACTTTAAACATGTATCAGCCAATTGCAGCTTATGTGTGCAATTTTAAACTGCCATTTCTACCTTGCAAAATGAAACTTTTGCCAGGCCCAAATCTTCCCTTCTAATACATGTAAGTAGGTAGGCCCTGGACAGCCCAGAGGGCAGAGTGCAGTGTATTTAAAAAGTGTGGCATTTACGTTTTAGTTTTACATGTCCTGGTAGTGAAAAACCTTCAATTTGTTTTTCACCATTCCAAGGCATAGGTCTGCAATAGGATAACATTGGAGGTATAATATTACATTTAATAAGCTGTAATTTACAAATGCGAACAGGTCACCAATCCATGTTTGGTGTCTTGGGAATTATAATGAAAAATGGGGCAGTCCGACTTTGAATTGCAATTTTGAAAATGTCACTTTTAGGAACCTGGCATTTTCCTGCCTTATCAATTTAGTGCCAGCAGCCTGTCTCTGCATGACATGACTTATTGTAGTAGGCAGTTGGGCTTTGTGTATTCCACCTAGACAGTCAAACACAACAGAGAGCGTAGATGGGCCTGTATGGGCCATCTCTGGCAGGATGGGAGGGTTGAACTGGGAACAGTGCTACTTGCACTTGAATAGGCTGTGTCCTGCCTCCACACAAAGGTCTGAATACCCCCTGCAGTTAGTCTGGAGCCAGAGCAAGGTAGGCAGGAAATTTGGGGACTTCAAAGGGAGTTCCAGAGGCTTCTCCTGCTTTCCAGAGGAAGGGCACCCGGTACAAAATATTGGATCTCAGACATCACCTCTTAAGCACGTTTCTGGACCTACGGATAGTCCGACAGGAAGTAGGACTGCTATTCTGCTGAAAGGACTACTGCTCTGATGGTCTGCTTCCCTGCTGTGCTGACCTGCTGTCTTCTTCACTGGGAGAGAAGGACGGGTCCTGCAACTCGGAACCCAGAACCCTAGTGTGACTCCAAGGGTTAGTTGGCTGGCCTCCTGATCAGAAGCCTTGGGGACACAGCAAGGTTCCAACAACCGTCAATCCTAGCACCTGCGCTCTGCGAGTCCTGTCCTCTCAAGTGGTGCCCCCCCCAGTCCTGGACCCTTGGACGTGGGCCTGAAGGTGCTCCGTGAAGCCAAGCTGTGCTCCCCATCTGAACCAATGCGAAGCGATGCAAAGCCCCGCAAAACCTCATAGCACAGATGCCAGCCTTATCGGAATTGATGCAAAGCCCCCCCAAAGCCTCGCTGCACAACTGCCAGCCTCAGCCGAACCGACACAAAGTGCTGAAAAGCCTCACCATACAGCTGCCGGCTTCATCAGAACTAAGGCATTTCTCACAAACAGTGTCTCAAATATAAAATGTTGTTTACTTCAAAGGTACCACTTTCAGGAAATGAGAATTTGTCCTTTTCAGTAGTTTCATAACGTGTTAAAGCCGCAAAAACAGATGCGTGCCTCAATTCACCATCATCTCATAGGCTGGACCTAAAACTGGTGGTGTATACTATTCTTGAGTTAGTCAATTGGACCAGACTCGCCCCCCCCTTACAACATTCAAAACACTGTTTTAAACAATACCCAATCTCTTTAATATTATTAATGCCTCGACAAAACAAATAAGCATGTGTTAGTGTCCCAAGAATGGATGGAAATCAAGCTTACCATGGTAAGTAGCATTTCACAGCACACACAATCACACTCTGAGATTGGCTTTTGAACAGTGACGACCTAGCCTTAGAATTAGTGTAGTCTATCCTTGTGCACAGAATAACCACTACTATTCCACTCTTGATTAGTACATTCACAACTAGACGATTTAGGAAATCATAAATTCAAAATCTGGGTGCCACACCTCTGTAATCTTCGACAAACACATATTACCTGACTTTACAAGTCCTCTTTAAATCCAAAACCTCTACAGAAAATATTATCATGTCAACAAAATCACAACAATATCTCAATGTGTATCGTTCTTGAAATACATGAACAGTATTCTGAATGCAAAAGCAATACCATAACAAAATCATAAAAAATACAACATAACCATCCGTTCCAAATTACATCACTCATTAAAAAGTCAAAGTGTAACACATTTTTCCCTATTAATTCTGTTTAGGCCATCCAGAATGTTCCAACTTCATAAATTTCCTGAACCGAAAATCTTGATAACGCTCCAAGGGGATCTAATTATGAATAATTTGCTTCTTAATTAGTACTAAATAACACTAATTCGCTATCTTCCTCCATTCTCCACTAAAGCAGTTGACACTCCCAGATTAATTAATCCTGGGGGTGAGGGTGGTCAGATGGCTGGAAAGGGAAAGTTTTTTGGGTACAAGTCATTGGCCAACAAACCATAGCATTGAGGAAGTCTGAGACACTAATCTCGCCTAAAGATGTATTCAATACTGAAAGTACTCATTACAGAAACAAGAGATTAGTAATTAAGGGAATTAGTATAATTAAGCACCCTAAAAAAACATAGTCCTATTTAAGCCTCAAACAAAATAATCAAACGATCTGCCCTGCTAGGATATCCTTCAAAAGTGTTACTCTCCCAAAAAGCATGTTTTCTTAAAAATCTTGGACAATAGAAGCATACACATTCATGGGCGTCCGCGGGGAATGGATCCAAAAAAGAAAGACGCTTTTGCTGGAAATGTCGTATTTTTCTGACATTTTAATTCCAAAGTGCAGCATTGGGAATAAAAGGCTAAAAATATTAAAAATAGATAAATAACTAAATAAAGTAAGACAAACTGCCCAAACTGATTTTATTCACAATGAAACACATTAGCGCCACTTTTACAGAGTTTGCCAGTGAAGCCCTATTTTTGTTTTCTTGTCTTTGTTTTCTCTGGACTTGGAACTAGTGCACCAATCCTGGAGGTACTGCAATGTGTGGATTGGAAAACAAAATGTGTGCTGCGGCTCTGCGTCCAGGGATGTGGTATTTTTACCATACTGCTTATGTTTTGTAAAGATATAAGCAATGGCCATTGAAATGGGTCTATTCAGGGCCCTGTAGTCGTGTCCTTAACTTTTCAGGCAAAAGCACTCACTGATTTCTGAATAGTGAGTGTAAAAGCATTAAGGTAACCATGTTGTTCCTGCTTATATTTCCCATGGTTTGCTAAATGTTGCATTCCTTAGAAGTGTTTGCTTTTTCCAGGATGTTGTTACTTTTTTTTTTGTAGGCCGCATATTGCTCTTGTCTAGTGCGTTATTTAAATTGAGCCGCATCCAAGTGTTTATAGTGGGCAACAATTGGGTTGTAGTTGAAGACAGTGGGAGTTTTTCTCAGTGGGGCAGTACAGTGTTCAGAGGGGGAGAGGATGTGGCACTATGGTCAGAGCTGCTGAATTTAGAACTGGGAACCAGATTCAGCCTTAATAACCAGTCCACCAGACCACTCTCCTGCGAGAGCACAATCACATGCTAGACCTTAGAAGGCTTCGCAACACCTTAGAAGCCCTGGTGTCTTCGCACCAGAAGGTGGACCCCAGCATGACAAGTGTAGGTTAACCTTCAAGGCTTGTCCACCACTATCCATTCTGAAGTTCACCTCCAGTCTTACGAGCAGAACTTTGAAGCAGCACGCCCTAGAACAATAGTGACTCTGTCACTGATGTCACAGAACCCTTGAGAAGGGCCAGCTATAGGGGGGTGCAACCAGTGTGACCGCACCGGGTGCTGACTTTAGGTGGTGGCATCATGTTTGCAAGTATATTATGGTTTTAAAAAACGCTTGCTGCCTCCTTCCTGGCCTCCAGCAATTTTTGGAAACCATAAAAATGTCATGATGACTCTGGTGATTAATGTTCTTCCTAGAGAGAGATCAGAATTGTGTCTAGTGGAAGTTTTGACTCATGGGAAGGTAGCTCAGAGGGTTAATGTACCGGCTGCAAAGAACATGTGCCATGCAGATCACAAAGTGCACATAATGTAAATAGGTCAGTGGGTACTGCTTTTGTCAGAGAGATCATATTGTTACTTGCAGTTTATAAGTTAAAATCCTATCTTACAACAGTGAGGTATTAACGGTCATCTAAGAGCTGCATACAAACTGCAAGGTATAAATGAGAGCGTTATGCCCCCCCCCCCGTCTTTGATTATCCTAATGTCCCAAAAAGTGTTCTTTTGGACAGAAATCAATTCTGATTATTAAGGAGAACCCCCAACCATGGTATTATGTTTTAAATTCCGGGTATTGTGTTTCTCTACCCCAATCTTTATAAAACTATACGGGCTACTAGTATGGTTGTCATGTGACTCCTACACCTTGTAGTCCTTAGTCTTATGTAACATTTTCTATACAGTGATTTACACACATATTGATTGTCTCTGTGTAATGTGTGTGATGTAAAGTGCTCTGACACCCTACAATGGTATGAGTGGCGCTGTAAATCAAATTAAATGCATCTGAGAGAGAGTGGTTATGGAGACTTGGGGGGCACAGTTAAAGGGTGGTAGTGAGGGAATCCATGGCAGAGATGGTCATTGGGGGGCACTAACAAACATTATTGCACAGGACACCACCAGTGCTATGGCTGGCCCTGCCTTTGAGGCCAGTCTGCCTCACCCATAGGTACCTCCATTGGCCTTGTTTCAGCAGTAGTAGCTGTAACTCACCTGGGATTGACAATGCAGGATTTGCACGCACACCAAACTAAGTTAACAAACTTCACAGTCTCCCTGCTTCATTTACAATCACTTTTAACATGTGCTGCCTGCTGTGGGGCCACTGGAATTAATTATGCAGCAAAGGATGACAAAATGATGCCGTAGTGTTGACTAAATTATGCATTAAAAATAAGGCTGCAGCGTAATGAAGTATATTTTCAGATATTTTATTATTTTGACGAGTGTACACATGCTAACAGTCTCTGGAAAGATTTTGCCTTATTAGTACCAGTGTAACATACAAACGCAGCAGTGAGAAAGGTGACCAGTCAACCTTTGCAATAGGCCATCCACTCCGCAGCAACACAAGTCACATTTTTTACTAACTTTTGATATGTTTGAGCTACAAACAATTTATTAGTTTAAATGATCAGATCATGCATTATGAGCCAACTATGGCAGAGCGATAATTTTAGAGAAAACATTTGCAAACTAGGATATTTTGCCATTCATGTTTGAACTGCTGTTGTGGAAAAAGGGAGAAGTGCTGATGACAGAAACTCCATGGCTCGGAGACAAATGGCTTGTGTTTCCACATTTTATTGTATTTGGTACATTCTGTGATTAGAAGCATATCCCACTTTGTGACTATATTTTAATGTCAATAACTCATTATAACCTTAAATAATCATATGTATCCATTGGTTGATTAAACTGGGCAGTGAAATGCCAAACAAATACAAAAAATTGGGATGTCTGCACATTCTGGTCACACCTCTGGCTCCACCCACAGATCCAATCCTTGGGATATTCCCGCCCTCTGATTCTCCGTCCACTGTTCTCCTACTTTTTTCCCCCACTTCGACCACTGTGTAAGACTCAGCATCCCTGGACCTGTGATGTGCCGCCGCTGCGGGCGCCGCATGTGCCACATTTACGGTACAGGGTTTCCGCATAAGGGAGCTGGCCATTATTGTATCCCTAAACATGTGCACGTTGTCAGTTTGACATTGACTACACGTAGAGGAACTCTAGGTTTCTTTTCAAAAATATAGCTAACATTTGGACCTATACATTTTATTTTGTATAAGTTAATTGAATGTGTGTAAATTTTGCAATGCCCGGGGAATTCTAGTAAAGGGAGCACCCCTTGGTGAATCACTAGTGTGTGTGAGTGCTGTATTATTTATTACTGACTTTGACGTTGTGCTTTAACTTTGGATAACATTTATCATGAATTCTAGTGCCAAGAAGCCAATATTGGTAAATATGTGCGCTACAAATAATCCCTAACATACACTGTGCATACAGTATATTTAATCTGGGGCTTTAATCATAGGCTGTTTTAAAGTATTCGGTGCTGAAGACAGCCTTGATTGGGGTTGGATCGAGGACCCGGAAGTCTGCACACCTAGCAGACAGAGATAAAGCAGCTTGTCAGAAAGTTTAGCATTTTCCCTACCGGCGGTGTTAGTTGGCCTGGGACAGGATCAGTCACATGTCCTGGATTCCTGTCATTTAATTGAGTCTATCCCAGTTCTGGGCCCCAGTGTTTCTTGTGCCCCACCTGGCACACATCATGTCGGAGGATGGTGATGACGTTAACATTTTGCCCCCACCTAGAAAAAAGTCTGCGGACGCCCATGTACACATTCAGAGCATGATATTGCGTGACTGGGCTGTACTTAAATGCTACTATGCATCCCAACCAATGAAACTATAAAATTGTGGGTAAAACCCACCCATTGACTACTTTCAAATGATTAATGGCATAAATGTCTACACGATTAAGCTGCACTAAAGAAAGAAATATGAAGGGAAAATTTCAGCAAAGAGCTGCTCATACATGATCATAACAATGGACATAACCATGTACAATTTCATTTTCTACAGTTAGCTCGGAAGCTAGAAAATTGTTATTAAACAGACTCCGCAAGCACTGACCATGACTTGCATTTCGATTTTAACGATGTTCTGAAAGAGAATGAAAACATGAACGTGCATGGATTGTGCCCAGCAAAATAAATGTGCACTCATTTAAATGCAACCTAATGCGGCTTACTCATGCTAACTAAGGCATGATTATTTTTATATGAAAATATAGTTCTACAAGATTCAATCGGAAGATGTAAGAGGATGGAACTCTGGGGAAACTCTGCAGGAGGTGAACAATTTTTAGGATCTTATTCATGCCACCTAGATAAGCTGATGGGGGTTGGCCAAGAAAGATCTAAACCATTATATGGCAGTCTCCGAGATATCCATGGTTTCTTTTTGAGTGTGTTGGTGATTTGTTAGTGGTTAAGTCTGTTGAAGGTTGCAGAGAGTGCACACGGGATCAGGAGGCAAGGGTCATTATTATCACTGCTGAGGAAGGCATCTGGAGCTGGATTGGTAGTCTTGTACAATATAATGCTTGTACTTCTGATCCAATGGTGAGAGGTGAGTAGAACTTGGAAGGTAGGGGGTGATAGTAGGGGGTGATCCAATGGTGAGAGGTGAGTAGAACTTGGAAGGTAGGGGGTGATAGTAGGGGGTGATAGTGCATAGGATGGTGTCATTGGATGGGTCCCAAGAGAATATTCTATTTTTACAGAGGAACAGTCTATCTGCTTTCAGATGACTCCAGAAATCTTCCCCAGCTGAGGGAGGCATTAACCATGGTGAATAGACGGTGAGCTATGTTGTGATGGATGATGGTAGATTGTTGTCTTTGTGAAAGGGACAGTCTCTAAAAATGCTGATGTAAAACTAACTCTCATGCAGATTGGACAGTGTGCCTCATCTGCGGTGTGGGCTGAAAACATGCCGCACTCTGTTTCCAGACTCAAAGTTCTCCATAGACATCTAAAATTCATAAAAGCCTCATAGTACCCCTCCAAAGTTTACATCACTAAAGTTGCCAAGTCTGGCCTGCCTCTCCTTGTTTGCCTCATCACTCGAATCATCGTTGTCCGTCTACATGGAGCAGTTGCCGGACACAATCCTAAGTATGCGATCTGACTTCTCCTGGAGAACCCTGGTGCAGACCCTTACAAACTATTAACCTATTTCAGGCCTCCCAGGCATAGCAAGGCCCTCAACTCTGCAGCCACTCTCAGCCCTCTGCGCACTGGACCCAAACGACACATCACTAATCATCAGTGTGGTTTCTGCCCACCCCAACAGTACCATAATGAACGTACCAGAAGAGATGGCATCACTCAGAGGCATGCCTGACGCGGATCTTGCTCAATCACTTGGTGTACATGATGTCCCCATTCATCCTCGAGTCTATAGGAATACTTTGGAATCAAAGGGCTGACACTTGGGGATTGAATCCTACAGACCCATTTGCTCTTACCAGATGAAGCTCTGCTGATTCTTAAAATCATCAAACATCAACACTGTGGACCACAACATAATTGTATCATAACATTCAACTTATATATGACTGTATTGGCTCTTAGCCTTACCTTGTTACTCTGTCTCAGGTTTCCGAAATAGGGCAAAGTACTACTCAGTTCTTTGGTTCCCTCTGCACTCACATGCAGCTGGCAATGTAACAGGATGGCAACTTAAGAGGTCTCTTCATTTGCCAACCTCCTAGGGTGCTTAAGGTCAATGCTGCAGTAAACAGCGACTCTATCCATCTGCTCCTTCCACAGTGGCGCTCTAACGTGGCCTTGCATTTGGGTGGGCGCTATACAAATTCTCTGAAGAATGAAAGCAAAATCAGGCCCAATGTTGGCATGGGCTGACAGTCTGTACAAGCTAAGAAAAAGAACACAAAATTGCAGCTGCGGTCTGTGCAGGTAACAACGGTGGGGTGGTGGAGCCCCGTTGGGGGGGATTTCGAGGGCCAATGCAGATGGAAAATTAACTAATTAATTTTCCCTCAGCATTGTCCCTCGAAGTCTCCCCTAACCCGGCCCCACCGCCCCACCACTGTTACCTGCACGGACCACGGCTGCAAAATTGCTTGACAAAATTTGATACAGAGGATCAATTTGAATATTTATCTTCAGGCTTCTATAATCCACCAAAACGTTATGCTACTAATATTCAACTTTGTAGACTAGGTTGAGCCTGCTGCATTACAATGACATTACATCAAAGAGAGGGAACAGGAGCGCTTAAAGGTTCAGCATTCATGCTCCTAAACTAATTGAATGCAAGAGAAAAGGTATGCAGTTCCTGGTAAAGATTAATTGGCGAAATGAATAACAGGTCGGTGGTATCCAGCGGAGTCGGCGGGCAGCGTGACTTCTTAGGTGTAAGAGCCTTCACACACCCAGATGGGTGACCTGCTTCATCATTGGACGTGCCCCGCAGCTGGCCGGCTCAGCGATGCCCGACAAGCAGCCAAAAGGGGGCTCTTTACCGGAGATCTTTTCTTTGAGCTATATATGAAGCCTAGGTGCAGGGCTAAAGGTGTAGATTGGTGTAATTAGTGTGTGGGTGAATTAAAGTATTTGCAAGTTTAAAATAGTTAAAGCAGTCCTTTAAAAACTTTTAATGAGCGAGTCCACTTTCCTAAATTAAAAGCGTGGTCGCTAACATCAGAAATGATGATCTATGATTGCTGGTGAGTCAACGTGTTTCATGCACTCGTCACATGGATCTGGTGGCAATTCATCAGGGCCTATACCTCCTAATCTACCCTACACAGTGATTGTAATCTTGTGTGGAGAAGAATAACAGCTGACCAACCACAGAGTAATCTATCTGGGTACCCTCAAAAGTGAGACTAAAAACCGACCCAATTAAGGTAGCAGTTTGACTCCTACCAGTTGGAGCAGAGCCCCACGCTAAGAATGTATGGGTGGCCTAGCTGAAATGTGGCGGATCACCTAGCATTCCCACCTCTAGCCTTGTTATATCACGTACGTTATAGGGATCAAAACTTGGAGAAAAAACACAGCTATACAGTTGCATTATGAACAAAACACACCAATACCCTTGTCTTGTGGGAAAACTGTTGCAAGTTTATTTTCATTTTTGCTATGCATGTATAAACACAGGAAGGGTTATCACATGGGTGATTATCCGAGTGCATCGCTGTTAAGGACTAACTGCTGACACCTCTCCTGAAACAATATCCAGCCATCTTATTCTTTAACCTGTGACGTATCTTCTGTATTCGAGCTGCTGCCCAATGCTTTTTTATTAAATGTTGGCCGCACCTGTGCCACCACGGAGCGAGGGAAGGCCAACCCCCAGCTGTCAAGAAAGCAACCTCCCCTTGTGCCACAGCTTTCCAAACTGTGTGGCGCAAAACATTACTATGTCGCGCCCCAACCGTAGGTGTGTCGCGCAATGAGATGACTTCTGCCGGGAATTGGCAGAGTCGAGCTGCAGGGGCTCTTAGAAGGGGTGAAACAACAACAAAGCCCTATTAACATCCACAAGGTTTTTAACGACCTGTGAAGTGCTCGGGTGCGGTTGCGAAAAAGGGGAAACAAGGGGACCCTACTCACAACGGAACCAGGGCAATGTGTTTATCCAAAGAACAATGGTTCCTGTGGCATAACAATTTGTACGATATACAATGTAAAACAGCTTAAATAAGCAGTATTAACTTGCAACAGATGAGGGTATGGCAAGGAAAGAAGCACACGTATGCAAATTTTATAAGAAAGACTTCTTATATTTCAACTCATTAAAGTGTCCATATTTACAACAGCAACACATATACAAAAAGTTATATGTACAAAAAGTGCAGTGCGTCCCAAGTGATTTCGTGAGCAAAAAACAGAACAAACACAAATAATAAGTGATATATACAGTTTTGCGTTATGAATATCTACAAAGGGAATGACCAAGCAATATAATACAATAGTTGCTAACAGTGACTATCTACAATCATAGATCACTGTGCTTAAAGGGTTCCTTCCCTATAGCGTCAACGGCGTTTCGACCTGCTTGATGGAGGTCTCGTCAGGACTAACCTGTGTGGGACATCTAGGGGAAAGGTGAAAGTGATATTAATATGTGTGGTTGCTGTAATAATTAATTATGTGTGGACCAAAAGTGGGGAGTTATTACCTCGTGGTGTCTAAACTCAACGCAACCCATGCGTGATGAATTAATTAAATTGGACTTACAGTGTACCCAGCCGGGCACTGTTGGGAAACAAGATAGAACAGTTGTTAAAAAATAGCACGTGCTATAGAAAAACGCTCCAATTGGGTCAGTGATGGTGTAGAAAGAACCACTTACCACTCTGGTTATCGTGGTGCTCGTGGTAATGGAGACGAGTTTCACACACGTAGCAGCAGAGAAACAGGATAATACCTGGTGACAAGGGGACTTGCAATTAACATGGTGCTGTACCGCGGAAGAAGTTAGTAATGGTATGGGGCAGGGCGTCTCAGAGCTTACCTACTCGTGTGACACGGACTAGTTCAATCGCAGATTCCCGGTCGTCTGTATGGTAACAGCGGCGTTCCGGGTTTAGTGCGTCATCACGTATTTAACGTGATGTATGCGCGCGCATCCTATACGGGAGGGCGGGTGTAGTGTCATCGCGTCATTTACCTGATGTGTGCGCGCGCATTCTGTACGGAAGGTGGGTGTTTAGCGCTGTCAAATCGAAGAGCAATGGTCATGTTGTCTGCATGTGTTATGTCCCGCTTATTTAGATATTAAGACATGTATACAGAATAAATAGTGTTCTGTGCCGGTATGCGAGTTTGCAACAATTAATTTAACATCTTTCTGTAAAAACCATGATTTAGTTGATATCTAAATCGGTACTTTGCGCATCTTAGTCAAAACATAATTGAGCTACAATAGAAAGTTACATATGTCTTATTGCAACCATAACCACAAATCATAAAGAGTTTAACAAGATTTACTTCGCTACAATTTCAACTAGCATATCTTATAGGAATCTCAGGAACACATTATACAAATTGTATTGTTATACTTTTATAGGATCAATGAATCATATTATACATGCATATCAACACAATCCAATAATTAGTTACGCCTCTTATTGGTACTGAAATGTACAGACAAAGAAATTACTGCAATCAGTTTGTCAAAGTGGAGACAAATCCTCTCCATTCATCAGCGGAGTTAAGCTCCTCGTTGATGGAATTAACTCTATCAATCCAATGACACTCGCATTGTTGTAATATTTGTGAGATGTCACCTCCTCTCTCGGGTACTTTTGCAATGTCTATGACTTGCCATTTCAACTGATCTGCAGAGTGATTTTTCTCTTGAAAGTGGCATACCAATGGAGCTGTCAGAACTGCCCTTCGTATGCGACTTCGATGCTGTCCTATTCTCGCCTTAACTGGTTGTTGCGTCTGTCCAATATAGGGCAGACCACAAGGGCACCAAATGCAGTACACGACATTGCGTGTATTGCAATTGGAGAAAAACTTAAGTGTGTGTTCAAAGTTCCCAAATTTGAAAATATTCGTCTTTTGTGTTAATGGACAGATCACACAATTACCACAGGGATGGTGGCCAAGAATCGGTGGAAGATTCCAAAGTGTTTCTAATGTGCCCCCTGTCTTAGTGATCCTTTCATTGGAAGATCTAACTAGGTGATCCTTCAAGTTTTTTCCTCTTGTGTATGCAAACAAAGGCACCTCAATTAAGGGATCAATGCTTTGTATAATGTCCCAATTTTTTATAATATTCTTCCGGATCTTGTTGGTATGAGTTCCGAAAGTGGTCACAAACACTATTTTCTCCATTTTGGCTTTCGGTCTGGTGATCAAAAGTTCTTCGCGGGGGCAATACCAGGCATGTTTAAGTGATTGTTTCACTATTTTATTGGGGTATCCTCTTTTTAGTAATTTTTTTTTCAATATTTCTGCTTCTTTCAGATAGTCATTTCTACGGGCACAGTTACGACGAATCCTTAGGAATTGTCCAAAGGGCAATCCATCTCTCAATGCCCTAGGATGTTGGCTTCTATATGATAGTAAAGTATTTTTTTCGGTAGGTTTTCTATGAAGAGATGTATATAGTTTGTTCTCATCATGTTGGATATTTAAATCAAGGAATGGGATGGTATATTTCTGTATGGTAGATGTGAAGGTCAAATGTGTTTGAATCGTATTCAGATATATAACAAAACTCTCAAACTCCTCTTCATTCCCCCTCCAAATGAAAAAAATGTCGTCTATATATCTATACCAGCAATTAATGCTGGCATAGAAAGGGTTCCTATCACATAGTACAAAATCATTTTCCACCTTGTTCATGTAAATATTTGCCAAATTTGGAGCAAAAACTGCTCCCATGCTCGTGCCCCCACATTGCTCGTAATATTGCCCATTAGAAACAAAATAGTTTCTCTGAAGTGCTACTTCCAATAGAGAAATTATAAAGGAAGTGGGTACATCAAATGGTCGTTGTCTAGTGTCAAGTAGTTCTTGTATGCATACAATACTTTCTTTTTGAGGAATGTTAGTATAGAGTGATGATATATCTAGAGTTGCTAGCCAATCAGTGTCTTTATCAAAAGCTAGATCTTCTATTAGATTTATCATATGCATTGTGTCACGAGAATAGCTTGCTTGTAGGGGAACGTAGTCTCTTATAAAAAAATCAATATATTTACCAATAGGCTCTAAAATCGAGCCACATCCTGATAGAATCAGTCTCCCAGGCGGTTGTGTTATACTTTTGTGTACTTTGGGGAGAGTATAGAGGACAGGAGTTCTAGGGTTTGCGGAATTTAGAAATTCAAATTCTTTTTTGGTAAGAAACCCTTGCTCCAATCCTTCTTTAGTGATGGACACAATTTTCTCACGGATTTCACTTATAGGGTTATGGTGGAGTTTTTTTATAATGCCTTTCTTCAGAGATTTGTTCATTCACTTCAGCCTCGCAATCAGTTCTTTCTTGTATTACTATACCTCCCCCCTTGTCAGCTGGTTTGAATATTATTGAGGTATCCTTTTTCAAATTCTCAAGTGCTCGACGTTCTAGCAGAGAAATATTGTAAGGTGTAAATTGTTTACAGTTTTTTAGTCTATCAACCCCTTCTAGAATCAATTTCTCAAAAGTGAGCAGCTCAGGTGGCATCATACTGTTTGTTGGATAAAAAGTAGATGGCAATTTCAACCCAGTCGTTGATTGGTAACTAGTGACTTCGCGATCTTTAAAGAATATATTTAGACGAATTTTCCTGAAAAACTGGAACAACTCAGATTTCAGGTTGAAATAGTTACTCCTCTCTGTAATAACAAAAGATAGACCTTTGCTCAACAAAGAAACTTCGGTAGATGACAGTGTGTGTTTAGACAAATTAAATATGGGTATAGTATCCATATCGTCTGTCGGATTGAGTCTGGGATCTAGTAAGGTTGGGGGGCCCATTGATAATGCTTGTTTCTTGTCTGGCGTTCCCCTGGATATTGGTTCCAGACTCTTGTTTTCTTTGTCTTCCCTCCTCTGTCTAAAAAAGGTTGGCCCTGATGGTTAAAATTACTCGGACCTGGTTGACAGTCAGAGTCACTGGAACCACCTGATGATTCAGAAAATGTTACAGATTGATTTTTTCTGAACCGACCCCAAGTATTTTGTCTATTTTGATTTGGGAAGGTTGAGAAATAATCTTCCTTTAAATACGGGAAGGCTCTCTCTTTGCTATAGAATTTAATGTCCTTTGTTACTTTGTCAGCTTTCTTTTTTAATTCAAAAGAATTAAAGTCATCTATGGTTTTATTTAATTTGTCTAGGAGTACTTTAGCTTCGGCAACTCCGTCGTCGCCTAGCGGTTCTTTTTCTAATTCTTCTATTTCTTTAAGTTCAGCCTTTGCATGTTCCAAGGCAGTTTCGACACCAAGAACCATCCAGTGTCGAGAGCACGTCACTGAAATACCACAAAAGCTGCCTTTAAATTTCGGGTCGTCTCTAAAGATGCCTGGTACGTTTCGTATCTGAAGCCCCTGTGGAATTATACCTGCACGTAGGTAGTCAGTGAGCATGCGGGCATGCAGTTCTGTACGCACGTGTTTCTTTTTTGCTTTTTCCAATTTCTCAATAAGTGCCTGTCTCGGGCTGGTAGTATTCACAGGTAAATTAGAGAACAAAGAAGGTCCACTCGTTAATTTCGTAATATATTCCTCTGTATATAAGGGTGCGTCTTTCTCTGCCATACCCAACTCTGTACAAACAACCCTATAATTGTATAGGGCAGGGAAAAATCCAACACGTGGATAGACCCTTGCGGTGAGGCCACCGCACGAAAATGCGAAAAAGGGGAAACAAGGGGACCCTACTCACAACGGAACCAGGGCAATGTGTTTATCCAAATAACAATGGTTCCTGTGGCATAACAATTTGTACGATATACAATGTAAAACAGCTTAAATAAGCAGTATTAACTTGTAACAGATGAGGGTATGGCAAGGAAAGAAGCACACGTATGCAAATTTTATAAGAAAGACTTGTTATATTTCAACTCATGAAAGTGTCCATATTTACAACAGCAACACATATACAAAAAGTTATATGTACAAAAATTGCAGTGCGTCCCAAGTGATTTCGTGAGCAAAAAACAGAACAAACACAAATAATAAGTGATATATACAGTTTTGCGTTATGAATATCTACAAAGGAAATGACCAAGCAATATAATACAATAGTTGCTAACAGTGACTATCTACAATCATAGATCACTGTGCTTAAAGGGTTCCTTCCCTATAGCGTCAACAGCGTTTCGACCTGCTTGATGGAGGTCTCGTCAGGACTAACCAGTGTGGGACATCTAGGGGAAAGGTGAAAGTGATATTAATATGTGTGGTTGCTGTAATAATTAATTATGTGTGGACCAAAAGTGGGGAATTATTACCTCGTGGTGTCTAAACTCAACGCAACCCATGCGTGATGAATTAATTAAATTGGACTTACAGTGTACCCAGCCGGGCACTGTTGGGAAACAAGCTAGAACAGTTGTTAAAAAATAGCACGTGCTATAGAAAAACGCTCCAATTGGGTCAGTGATGGTGTAGAAAGAACCACTTACCACTCTGGTTATCGTGGTGCTTGTGGTAATGGAGACGAGTTTCACACACGTAGCAGCAGAGAAACAGGATAATACCTGGTGACAAGGGGACTTGCAATTAACATGGTGCTGTACCGCGGAAGAAGTTAGTAATGGTATGGGGCAGGGCGTCTCAGAGCTTACCTACTCGTGTGACACGGACTAGCTCAATCGCTGATTCCCGGTCGTCTGTAGGGTAACAGCGGAGTTCCGGGTTTAGTGCGTCATCACGTATTTAACGTGATATATGCGCGCGCATCCTATACGGGAGGGCGGGTGTTGTGTCATCGCGTCATTTACCTGATGTGTGCGCGCGCATTCTGTACGGAAGGCGGGTGTTTAGCGCTGTCAAATCGAAGAGCAATGCTCATGTTGTCTGCATGTGTTATGTCCCGCTTATTTAGATATTAAGATATGTATACAGAATAAATAGTGTTCTGTGCCGGTATGCGAGTTTGCAACAATTAATTTAACATCTTTCTGTAAAAACCATGATTTAGTTGATATCTAAATCGGTACTTTGCGCATCTTAGTCAAAACATAATTGAGCTACAATAGAAAGTTACATATGTCTTATTGCAACCATAACCACAAATCATAAAGAGTTTAACAAGATTTACTTCGCTACAATTTCAACTAGCATATCTTATAGGAATCTCAGGAACACATTATACAAATTGTATTGTTATACTTTTATAGGATCAATGAATCATATTATACATGCATATCAACACAATCCAATAATTAGTTACGCCTCTTATTGGTACTGAAATGTACAGATAAAGAAATTACTGCAATCAGTTTGTCAAAGTGGAGACAAATCCTCTCCATTCATCAGCGGAGTTAAGCCCCTCGTTGATGGAATTAACTCTATCAATCCAATGACACTCGCGTCGTTGTAATATTTGTGAGATGTCACCTCCTCTCTCGGGTACTGTTGCAATGTCTTTGACTTGCCATTTCAACTGATCTGCAGAGTGGTTTTTCTCTTGAAAGTGGCATACCAATGGAGCTGTCAGAACTGCCCTTCGTATGCGACTTCGATGCTGTCCTATTCTCGCCTTAACTGGTTGTTGCGTCTGTCCAATATAGGGCAGACCACAAGGGCACCAAATGCAGTACACGACATTGCGTGTATTGCAATTGGAGAAAAACTTAAGTGTGTGTTCAAAGTTCCCAAATTTGAAAATATTTGTCTTTTGTGTTAATGGACAGATCACACAATTACCACAGGGATGGTGGCCAAGAATCGGTGGAAGATTCCAAAGTGTTTCTAATGTGCCCCCTGTCTTAGTGATCCTTTCATTGGAAGATCTAACTAGGTGATCCTTCAAGTTTTTTCCTCTTTTGTATGCAAACAAAGGCACCTCAATTAAGGGATCAATGCTTTGTATAATGTCCCAATTTTTTATAATATTCTTCCGGATCTTGTTGGTATGAGTTCCGAAAGTGGTCACACACACTATTTTCTCCATTTTGGCTTTCGGTCTGGTGATCAAAAGTTCTTCGCGGGGGCAATACCAGGCACGTTTAAGTGATTGTTTCACTATTTTATTGGGGTATCCTCTTTTTAGTAATTTATTTTTCAATATTTCTGCTTCTTTCAGATAGTCATTTCTACGGGCACAGTTACGACGAATCCTTAGGAATTGTCCAAAGGGCAATCCATCTCTCAATTCCCTAGGATGTTGGCTTCTATATGATAGTAAAGCATTTTTTTCGGTAGGTTTTCTATGAAGAGATGTATATAGTTTGTTCTCATCATGTTGGATATTTAAATCAAGGAATGGGATGGTATCTTTCTGTATGGTAGATGTGAAGGTCAAATGTGTTTGAATCGTATTCAGATATATAACAAAACTCTCAAACTCCTCTTCATTCCCCCTCCAAATGAAAAAAATGTCGTCTATATATCTGCCACACGCGACGGGGGTGGGGGGGAGATGAGTGGGGGCTGAAGCCCTCTGATGCTAATGGGGTGGGGGCTGAAACCCTTTGATGCCCACCTCATCTCCCGTAGAAGGCAACCCTCCGGGCACTCATGACCACTGTCGTTTGAAGCTGTCACCCCAGCCACATTCCATTTCTGTAGCTGCAGTGTGTGGATTTCGGTATATTTGCCTGCCTATTGTATTGACCTTATATCACTACCCTGCTGTTTATGTTTTTTTTCTCTTTAATATTATCCTCTTGCTTTGATCAATACAGTAACTGTATTACTTTGTTGCCGCCTTTGTATGTACAAGATCTTTTGTACTTTCACAGTTTGCTGGCCTTTTTCAGCTCGATATCGTAAATGTTCTTGTCTTTACATACTGCTCAAAAGGCTGCATGTAGTTAGATTTCATTCTGGGGTTTTTATAACCCAAGTGCATGGACAGTCGGTATCGAAAGAGGAGTGGAGACGGTATAAAAGGGTTTCATTGCACGATTAAGAACACTTACCAATGATGTGCTTTAAAACCTTTATCGTTTGCATCGTTGCAGACTATTTACTTGTAATGATTATATTAGATCACTTGAGCCACTGGAATTATGCTGAAGGGATGGTCCAAAATATGCAACAGGGTTGACTAAATGATACTGCAAGAAAAGGCAAATTAGGTGGCATAATACAGCACAGTTTGTGATAGTACTACTTTTTAATAATTTTGTCTTTTTTTTTACACATTAACGCTATTGTGGCAAAGGTTATACGTCATTAGTACCAGTTTAATACTGAACAGCAGCAATAAGCAACAGGCAGGTGACGAGTCCACCTTTGCGAAAGACTTTCCACTGTGTTGCAACACGTGTTGCCACGTTTTATGGTAACTGCAAATTTATAATTTTGAAAAATACGCCCGGTCGTAAAATCTCCTAATTCCAGTAGGTCTGTTTATCACCAACTGAAAACAGTGTTCATCTTCTGCTTTCTAATTCATGTTTATTTTATAATGTAATATGAAATTGTGCTACCTAAAAGGTAACCAAACCAAGTATATCCCTTGAAGATGGGGTGATCAGATGGTAACTTCCTGGCTTTGTTGTAGTGTTAGTCCTATCTACGGAGCAGTTTGAGTGCCGCTCTTGGGGAATTTTTAGCCAAGATGAACACAATTGTCATAAATCTGCTTGTATTCTAGCGCAGTCCTTCTGGTGGTTTCCTACAGAGTGCATTGTGTGCTGCTGCTACACTCATAGTCCACGCACCATATAATCTGTGGTACAATGATAACTTTACAACTCCCCCTTGCCCTGTGCAGGGTTGATTGGGGGTGTGGGGTGGGTTGTGTGGGGTGTCTGTGGGTGGGGTGTGGGGGGTGTAGTGGGGTGTGTGTGGGTGTGTGTGTGTGGGGGGGGGGGGTTGTGTGGGGTGTGTGTGCGTGGGGTGGTGTGTCTGTGGGGTGGTATATGTGGGGTTGTGTGTGGGGTGTTTGTGGGGTGGTATGATTGGGGTTGTGTGTGTGGTGTGTGTGGGCGATGTGGGGGGTTGTGTGGGGCGGTGTGTGTGGGGGGTGTGGGGGGGTGGGGTGTGAGTGGGGGTGTGTGTGATTGTGTGTGTGGGGGGGGTTGTGTGGGGTGTGTGCGATGGTGTGTCTGTGGGGTTGTGTGTGGGGTGGGGTATGTGTGTGTGGGGTGTGGGGCCTGAACCCACCATACGGTTGATTGAGGGGGTGGGTTGTGTGGGATGTGTGTGGGTAAGGTGTGGGGGGTGTAGGGGTGCATGTGGGGTGTGTGTGGGGGTGGGGGTGTGGGTGTGCGTGGGGGGGTTGTGTGGGTGTGTATGTGTGGGGTGATGTGTCTGTGGGGTGGTATGTATGGGGTTGTGTGGGGTGTGTGTGGGGGGTGTGGGGGGGTTGTGTGGGGTGTGTTTCTTTGGGGGGGTTTAGGGTATGTGTGTGTGTGTGGGGGGGTGTGTGGGGTGTGTGTGGGGTGGGGTATGTGTGTGTGGGGTGTGGAGCCTGAACCAACCATAGGCGGTTCGGGCTCGCTCGCTGGGCTTCCTCGCGTTACCGTGTCCCTGAAGTTTTTTTTCACAAAAAGGTGTGTCACCAACATGAAAAGTTTGGAAAGCTGTGCCTTACGCGATGAATGGGTTGCCGGCGCGTTCTTCTCATGGCTCACTATGGCCTGAGGATAACATTTCATATTGGCGGCCCCATCGCCCCTCGGGGTATAGCTCGCCTTTTTTGCATAAAGATCACCCTGTAACTCTGCTTGCGACGCTGTTTGGCAGTATTTGAGTGCTGTTTTGTTCGGATCCCTTGCTGGGTGTGAGTGGCAACATTCTTCTGCTGCCTATGCCGGAAAAGAGGGTGTGCCCAGGTGAGCTGCCCACCTAAATACCCTTGTGCTACCGGAAATGCGTCGTCCCTGGGGGAGGCGAGATCTGCTGCCCCTTGTGATTGCCCCCTTCCGGCCAGGTAGGCATGGAAGAAATACTAGCCCCTTCCGGGCAGTTGCCATCCACCTATCCTGACTCGGCTTCCTCGGAAGTTACATACCGATTACAATTACATTCATTGGAGAAGTTACAAGCTGAAATAGCCAATAGTAAAGTACCTGATTTCCTGTTAGGATGCCTTACCTGTGGTGCTTGATATGAGGCGAGCGACTGCAAACTATTATATTTGGATACACGTTGAATCATGTTTATTCCCCATCATATTTCTGTGCTCCGCTGTTCCTGAGTGGGTTCTCTTTTCGTTTGTTTGTCAGAACAAGCAAACAACTCATGTTAGTATTTCATTTGCCATAAGGAAAGCGCGCTTAAATGCTCCCAGCAACACGTTTATAGGGCTGTTCCGCACATGTTGTGCTACGAACAGACAACGAGTTACTGGATGACGAATGTCCAAGTGTTTATTATGGCTGCTGGTGAGAGTAAACAGTTACCCGCCAACGACTATGAAAATATGTTTTAAAGATCTAATGTCGGCTGCAAACCAAAGCTACTTCAGTTTAAAAAAAAGAAAAAAAAATCGATACTTAGACTGTGGGGGAAAAGCGTCCCGTGCCAGTGAAAACATTCGCATTTAATAATGTTTGAACATGGAGCCTTGATGCCGTTTGTAGCAGGTCAGTGAGAAAAACGCACAGCCAATCCCTCAGAGCAGCTGTCTGGGCGCTTGGGAGGCTGCCACGCTTAAAACAGCAGCGGCCTTTTTCCTCGGAGTCAGGACTGAATGACCTAGTGTGGAAAGTTGATGCGAAATTTAAATCGAGGCAAACACAGAAAAAAAGAAAGGCTAAATAGCCTAGTTTTTAAAAAGAATTTGAATATTCATCGATGAAAATGGGCTGTATTTTTCTGCTCATTTACACGGAGGAACGGGTTTTGACTGAGGAAACCGTTTTTGTCTGATTGCTTGTTTTATGAGGAAATATTTAAATCACTCTTTATTCCGGTGTACGGATCATGCATACAAAACACTCTTCTGGTTGAATGTTACATGCTGGTGAATTCCATGCAACCCCCCCCCCCCCATTTTATTTGACGATTTACGTCTCACACAAGAAACCATAATGCTTCAATTACTTATCGGTAATTGCATTTCTCTGAGTCCTACTCCCTCGCTTCCCGTCCTTACAAAATTGAGGCATCCCTGCCTCACCAGACACCCGTACCCACGTGATTTGTCACGTGGGGACTATATATAGCCCTCAGCCCCCTCATACCTCCTGTAATACCACATAGATCGAAACCATACCAAAAGGTTGGCCTGGACCATGAGGGAGGGAGGGATGTAAGTAAGGGAAGCGAGGGAGTAGGACTCAGAGTAATGCAATTACCGGTAAGTAATTGAAGCATTACCTCATCGTCCCTCCCTTGCTTCCCATCCTTACAAAATTGAGATGTACAAAGCCAAACAGGACAACCAAAGAAGGTATGCAAAAAACAGGTTTATTAAAAAACACAGAAGACCAGGGAAAAACCACTATTCAGGAATCATTGTGGAAAGAACCCTGTGTCCAAAGACATCAGCACAGTCAACCTCCTATCCAATCCTGTAATGAGAGGCAAAGGTCAGCGGGGAAGCCCAGGTGGCAGCCCGGCAAATCTCCGAAATGGAAGCCCCTTGGTCCTCCGCACAGGAAGCAGCCATGGAGCGAGTGGAACAACCCTGAACCCCCAAAGGAGAAAGGTGCCCCCCCTCTTTGTATGCCAAAGAAATCAGTGAACGAACCCAACGACTCAAGGATTGAGTAGAAGGACGCAAATCCCGATTCACAGGACCAAAATTAACAAAAAGGGAATCTGAGAGACAGAAAGGAGCGACCCGCTCCAAATAGACCAGAAGAGCCCTCCTAACATCCAAAGAGTGAAGCCGCACCTCAGACTCCGAGGACGGGGAATCAAAAAATGAAGGAAGAACCAACTCCTGATCCCTGTGGAACTGAGAGTCCACCTTAGGACGAAAGGAAAGAATCGGCCGCAACACGATCCTGTCATCAAAAACCCGACAAAAAGGGTGTTTGGAAGAAAGAGCACCCAGTTCACTCAGGCGGCGAGCAGACGAAATGGCCACCAAAAAGAAAGTCTTGAAGGACAACATGCGCAGATCCACAGAAAGCAACGGCTCAAAGGGAGATGACAACAAGGCGTCCAAGACCAGAGATAGATCCCAGGTCGGAAATTGCCTCCGAGGGGTAGGAAGAACATTACCCAAACCCTTAAAAAGGCGACTGCCCAACCCCTCAGAATCCGAGAGATTGCACCAAGAGCTCCTAAACACCTTTATCGCAGCCCACTGCAAACAAAGGGAAGACACCTTCAAGCCCAAGGAAGCACCCTCCTGAAGAAACAGCATCACCTCAAACAAAGAAGAGGAAGTGGTGTCCAAACCTTAGACAAGACCCCACCGACTGAAAGAACGCCAGTGCCGCAGGTAAGACTTGTTGGTCGAAGCGCGCCTAGCAGCCTGCAGAGTAGAGGTCAAACCAGCCGGAACACCTCGTTGCAGAAGACCTAAGCGTTCAACCTCCAAGCCGCCAAGCGCATCCGGCCCAGAACATCCTGTTGAAACGCTGGAAAGACCAAAGGGGGAGGAGACAGAGGCAGTAACCACTCCACCTCCGACCTCAACTCCACCAGGAGAGGAAACCAGGAGGCACGAGGCCACGCCGGAGTCACCAGAATCACAGAAGCCCCCGAGGACCGGACCCGCAGCAGGAAGCGGAGAAGAAGGGGGAAAGGAGGAAACGCATACAGAAGCCCGCGGGGCCAAGGGCAGGAGAGAGCATCCACCACCCAGTCCGACCCCTCCCGACAGCGGGAGACAAACCGGGACACCAAGGCATTTCCCACATCCGCAAAGAGGTCCACCACCGGAACACCCCAACGCAACGTCAGAGCCACGAACAACTCCTGACGAAGGCAGAAATCCACAGACGACGGAATGGCCCTGCTGAGGGCATCCGCCCGGGAATTGGACACCCCCCGAATATGGATCGCCAAGAGCGGCAACAGATGAGATTCCGCCCAAACAAACAACCGCCTCGCTACTAGGGCTAGAGAAGAGGACCTCGTCCCCCCCTGCCTGTTGACGTAAGCCATGGCAGTGATGTTGTCCGTCCCGACCAGGACCACAGAACCCTGCAGAAACTGGGAGAAGGCCAACAGAGCCAAACGGACAGCCTCCAACTCGCTCCAGTTCGACGACGTCCCGCTCTGAGCGGGAGACCGGAAGCCCCTGGACTGATGAACCCTCAGCCAGGCCCCCCCATCCCGAGAGGCTGGGATCGGTGGTCACCACAACCGGAGCCGGAGGAGAGAGAGAGACACCCTTCAGCAAATGACCCCGAACCAGCCACCAACCCAGAGAAGACCTGATCTGAGGGGAAACCGGGATCGGAGAAGAGAGGGGAAGGCAATATGGAGACCAATGCACCAAAACCGCTTTTGGCCCCCATAAGTGTGGCAGGGTATGCTCAGACGTGAGTCCCTTGCTCACTTTGCCACTGGATTCAAGCAAGCCGGGCTGAAGACGGCTGGAATGCCAGAAACCGGTTCTCGGAAGCTTGTTTCCGGTCCAGGGCAGACATGGCTTGGCAGTTCAGGCTGGACTGTTCCCATGAGGCACAGGGTCAGACTGATTTGCATATAGCCATGTCTGAACTGGGGTGGGAGAGTGGGCTAAAGAACGGAGATGGATTAAACCCAGATCTTTTGACTGGGTGTGAGTGTTTGATTGATTCAGATGCTCTGTCCATCACCACCCCCTTTTGTACTGCTTTTGGCCACCATAAGTGTGGCAGGGTATGCTCAGACGTGAGTCCCTTGCTCACTTTGCCACTGGATTCAAGCAAGCCGGGCTGAAGACGGCTGGAATGCCAGAAACCGGTCCTCGGAAGCTTGTTTCCGGTCCAGGGAAGACATGGCTTGGCAGTTCGGGCTGGACTGTTCCCATGAGGCACAGGGTCAGACTGATTTGCATATAGCCATGTCTGAACTGAGGTGGCAGAGTGGGCTAAAGAACGGTGATGGATTAAACCCAGATCTTTTGACTGGGTGTGAGTGTTTGATTGATTCAGATGCTCCGTCCATCACCACCCCCTTTTGTACCGCTTTTGGCCACCATAAGTGTGGCAGGGTATGCTCAGACGTGAGTCCCTTGCTCACTTTGCCACTGGATTCAAGAAAGTCGGGCTGAAGACGGCTGGAATGCCAGAAACCGGTCCTCGGAAGCTTGTTTCTGGTCCAGGGAGGACATTGCTTGGCAGTTCGGGCTGGACTGTTCCCATGAGGCACAGGGTCAGACTGATTTGCATACAGCCATGTCTGCACTGGGGTGGCAGAGTGGGCTAAAGAATGGTGATGATTTAAACTCAGATCTTTTGACTGGGTGTGAGTTTTTGATTGATTCAGATGCTCCATCTATCACCACCCCCTTTTGTACTGCTATTGAAGAATGTCATTGGATCCCAGAGGTAAGATCAAGTTTAAACAAGCATTTGCAATGCAGTAGGTCTCGCATTACTGAAATTTGACCTATTGGCATTGCAAATAATAATGCAACGCCAATAGTTCAAACTTTCAGTTTTGCAAGGTCAATTGCATTGCAAATTCTTGTGAGCCATTTGAAGATTTACCTTCAGGGTGAGGAATCTGGATGCAGTGACCACGTTGACTCATGCAGTCATATCCAGTTTGCTGTTGATGATTAATCCGAGGTTCCTGGTATGGTCCTGGGAGTGTTTCAAAGTTTGGCCCACCACCAGTTGGAGTCCCATGATAAGGTGTTCTTGCAGAAGATCACTACTTGTGTCCTCTCTTTTTTGAGCTTGAGACAGTTGGCTTTTATCCAGCAAGCCACTTCAGTCATTCAGGTGGTGAACTTGTTTCTTGTGTTGGGGGTCTTGTCTGAGAAGGAATGTATGAGATGAGAATGAGTTGAAAAGGCTGGGGCTGCGGTATAAACTTTGAGACACTCCGTAGATGACTAGGTGGGCTTCCCAGGATGTAGGTGCCAGGCTGACAGATTGTGTTCTATCTGTTATAAAGGAGCAGATCCAGCAGAGACCGGGTCCTTGGAAGCCACTGTCTCGCAGGTGCCTGATGAGGGTATGAGACTGTGCCAAATTCTGCAGCAATGACTACAGAGTGTCCTCTGTACGAAACCCAAGATCCGTCCGCTTGATTTACAGATGGGTGTGGAGTTCTGGACTTTTTGGTTCCGTCCAGAGGTGTCAGGGATAACACCCGAAGACCCCGGAGTTCTACCTGTCTCGGTGCACAAATAAACAGAAACACGGGCTTCTCGATGGTGGCGTCAAAGACCAAAGGTTTATTACTGCAGGGACACAGAAGTCACAGAAACTACACACGGGCAGAATCTAGGAGCCTGTTCGAATTGTACAAAGAGGGTTGCTCCTTATATACTAAATATTGGGCTTGAGGCAAATTCTTTACATGTTAGTACATTCCCAAACCTTTGTGTCCTAAACAATAAATATTTGGCGTTGCACAGGAATCGTCAACAATATCTGATGTCAAAACATTACGAACGAGGGGTTCCCACTGTTCCATCATAATCCCATGTCAACTTTTCATTCAAGACCCGGACTGCCTCATCGTAAATTTCGTTACCTCCCCCTAATAAAGGCCCAGAAGGAAAGGAGCAGAGCCAGGTGCAGAAGATAGAAAGGCAGGATAAGAGATGTTTGTGGGTCGTAAATGGGCAAGGCTACCAGCTTCGGCCGCCTAATCATGATCAGGCCAACGAACACGAGAACCAGTATAGCAGGACTGGCCTCGGGCAGAGGAGGCAGCTTCTGTCGAGTCATGCAGCCATGGCGTGTTCTGTTCTAAGGTGCACGTGTCACTAGCAAGGTGAATCTCCGGCTAAAGCTTACGTGTCCTTAGGTGAAAGGGGTCACTGCGTGTCCATTGTCTACGTGAGGGCAAGAAACACAAAATGGCTTCCGTGATCTAAGATGGATGCCATGGGTAGATCAGAAATGTGTTCATAACAGGAGTGCTCTTGCTCGTAGCATAGCGAAAACACCAGGATATGCTAAATGGATCATTTGCGGTTCACTGATACCAAAATTATGTATTTACGACAATGTTGAAAACACGGGTTCAAATCGTCACGGAACCTCAGACCCTCCTTTTGCCCTAACGTAGGCAATTACTCTATGTCCGAGTCTATCTCTATGCTCATCAGGTCAGTGACATGTTGCTGCATCATCATTCTTTCTCGCGCCTTTTCTCCAAACGCAGGTGGTTTTCTGAAACATGTTGCAGCACAGAGACTACACAAAGCGGGACCACACTGGATAATCAGGCAGCATGAGAATAGAAATACTAGGATGACACCGATGACCATCAGAACCTTCCATCCCCACGCTGATATCAGAGTCCAGAACCACTCCATGAAGGACCAGTTTCCCTTGTCTACGTGTATAGAGTCGGAAATCTTGTGTAGCTTAGAGATCGCCTCATAGACAGTTGGAGCGTTATTGGGAATAAAAACACAGCAGCTCGATTGGATCATTCTGCATACCCCACCTCGATCTGCAAGTATTACGTCTAGAACCATACGGTTCTGCAACGTCATGAGTCGATCCGCCTGAAGCTCAGCTGTCAAGTTGCTAAGGGCACCAGCAGTTTCGGTAATAGTAGATTCAACTACCCGTGTTAGCTGACGTATATTTCTACTATTGGCCATAGGCCCCCAGAACGGAAGGAAACCTTTGAAGAAGTCTCCAGCTTCCTGACCAGCGGTATCTTCCTTGCTGAAAACACCTCTTGCTACTCTGGTCTTGTGATAGTCTGAAGAAGCAGTGTACGTTGGAGGCAACAGTCGAGCAATATAACATGAACCTGAAAAGTCAGCAGGCAGCCATGTATATGCTCTGTCTTGACAGATGAAGTAGGTACCCCTAGCAGTAAGGAAGGCAGGGGAAGAGTTAGACGGTAACACGTAAGTCTCAACGCACTCACTCCTCCCTAGCTGAGCTCTCGGATTTCTCCCATTTCCTTGCAAACAGACCTGACCTCGGTGAGGCACGACCCAGACTGGAGTGGAGCTTTTACGCTTGCTTTCTCCCAAACTAAGGCGATACTCTGTAGAATTCCAACTCAAATATACCCGTAATTCATCTCTAGGGTAAGATGGAGTATTATTGACGTCCTTAATCATGTCAATAATTCCCTGGACTAAAGCTTTGTTGGCAGAGTTGTATTTAGTGGAACGTGGTGGACGCGGAGGATAGGTCTCAAGGGCATAGGCAAAAATGGTCTGAAGGGCCTGAAATGATCCATTATAGCTAAAAGGCAAAACCAGATAGGGAATGCCTTTATCCATAGTGTGGGGTATCAAGCCACACACCCAGCAGTCTGTAGTGTTAACTACCAGTTGGTGTTGGTGCAGAAGCTGTACAAATGTGTTGTTAATGAATTCTGAGCGTCGAGCTTGTTCGTGTTCAGGAAACGAGTGAAAAGAATGCATAGAAGAAACAGTAGAAGTAGCAGGATCAAGGGGAGGTACTGTAGTTACCGGCATAAAAATCAAATGCACACCAAAGACGATTCCACCCACCAACGTTATCAAAACAATTAAAAACTTAACTGCACATTGCATTAGAAAGCATTTGCTGTGAAGAATTCTGTACAGTCTATTTCTGCGAACATAAATTACATTTTCTCGTTGCAGCTCAGGAAGCTCCATCTTCTACAATCCGCTCGCGACCACTGATGATGTGTACGTAGATGAAAATGCCTCTATCAGCCCTGGGAGTTCCCAGAACTAACAGAAAGATCGACCTTGTGTCTGACCCCCGCAGATTCAACTAGGCACACAGCCACGACCCTACGGCTACCCAGACGGCAAGGCAATTTTTAAAACAACAAAACAATAGCAAACTTCCTGGCTGGAGGCAATGTACGGTATTCAAATGCATAAAATAGGCAGTTTCCTGCTTTATTTGTCCATATTGCGAGATCGTAAATTGTATCTCAGTTTTGCAGGAGCTGTTTGATCTGGAAACAGTGTATTTTCAGCAGACGTTGCAATGTTCAGGTTCGCAGTTGGCAAATGTTCAGAGTTCAAAGGAGTAGTTTCAGGAGGAGAGTCAGAGTTCGATGTATCAGTGATTAGTTCTGCATCGGTGAAAGGGAGAAACCTGGGTATTTGTTCTGCTTCAGAGGTACCAATTCCCTTCTTCACCCAGTTGTCGTAAGGAAGTGGCAGGGGCACACGTTTGACGTGTGTCGTGTGTATCCAATTCTTCCGTCCGGCCACACGAATAGCAGTTCTCGTCGCTAATAACACCTGGAAGGAGCCAACGAATCTTGGCTGAAGATTTTTCGTCCTTGCAAAATTTCTAATGACGACTTGATCCCCAGGTTTCAGCTGATGACCTGGACTCTCCGGTGGCTTTGGCAATGCATCAAAAACCTGTTGGTAAATAAGACTCAATTTAGCAGTCAAGTCGAAAAGGTAATCAATTAACATTGGATATTCCAGCTGTCTAAATTCTTTTGGCCTAGGCACCCCCCAAACATTGGCAGGACGACCGAATACAATCTCATAAGGACTAAGCCCTACTCGGGAATGTACAGTCGCTCTTGTGGATAACAGAGCCAAAGGCAGTGCATCTGGCCAGGGCAAACCCGTGGATGCCTGTATTTTAGCAAGTTTTAGTTTGAGGGTGCCATTGTAACCCTCAACTAAACCAGCAGACTGAGGATGGTTCGCACTGTGGAACTTTTGTTTAATCCCTAAACCAGCACACACACTCTGCATAACTTTCCCTACGAACTCACTTCCGTTATCTGACCATACAATCCGTGGCATTCCATACCTAGGGAAGTATTCCTTGAGAAGAATTTTGGCAGTGGACAAGGCAGTATTGTCCTTCAGTGGATATGCTTCGATCCATCTGGAGAAAGCACAAACTACCACTAGGACGTATTTTAGATTGTTGCAACGATCCATGTGAATGAAGTCTAACTGGATCACTTCAAAGGGGCAAGAAGGAGGAGCGAAGTGACCAGCGGGTGTGGGGATTCCCTTGCCAGGATTATGCATCAGGCATACCATGCAATTTTTCACCACTCTCTCTGCACACTTACTAATCCCATCATTCTTCCAGACTGGAGCCAACATCTTACAAATCCCTTTAGAACTAATATGCGCTGCTCCATGTGCCAATGTTTCTACTGCAAGCACATACGCATCAGGCAACATCCAACGCTGTTGTTCCGACAAATCAATCCAACACCCACTCGAGTCCAATTTACCCGTACTCTCTTTCCATGCAAGCTTTTCCTCCTCAGTCGCCTCCTTCTGAATTTCTTTCACGCTTTCCACTGTGTCCTCACACATTCCAGACTCAGAAATCCATCTTGCAGACGTAGCAACATACATTCTACTCATCATATTTCTAGCTGTCTGTTTAGCGGTCTCATCAGCAAAAGCATTCCCACGACCAACATCATCCGTGATTGCTCTATGAGCGCTGCATTTCACAATCGCAACTTCAGTCGGCAAGGTTAGAGATTCCAACAAGTCGTTAACTAGCTGACCATGTTGAATCTTAGTCCCATGGGACGTAATGAAACCTCTCTCTTTCCACAAACGGCCAAAACTATGGGCCACGCCGAACGCGTACTGACTATCTGTGAACACATTCACTCTCTTTCCCTTAGCTAAAACACACGCTCTCGTTAGCGCAATTAATTCCGCAGCTTGGGCAGAATTCTGACTCACTCTTGCAGTCTCCACAATCGTACTCAAAGTCGTTACTGCATAGGCAGCAGTCACATCACCAATCTCCAATTTAAAGCAAGACATATCAACATACAACGTGCCATCTGGATCTGACAACGGAGTGTCTTTTAAATCAATTCGTCCTTTTGTCTCTTCCTCGGTTCTGAAACAACAATCATGGGGTTCAGAATCACTCGACTCCTGATTAGTCGGCAACAATGTTGCTGGATTCAATACATTGCATCTTTTGATCTGTATATGACTCGCTAACAGTGTCAGCTCGTAGCCAGATAATCTAGCACTGGTAAGGTGTTGCGTCTTGGTTCGATTCATGAGTGTATCCACAGCATGAGGAACCATGACCACTAGCATGTTATTCATCACCAAACCAGCAGATTGTCGAATGGAAGCCGCAGCTGCTGCTGTAGCTCTCAGACAACTAGGCAACGCTCTAGCTACCGGATCTAATGTTGATGAAAAATACGCACAAGGGCGTTGTGTATCACCAAATCTCTGTGTCAGGACACTCAACGCGCAACCTTCTCTCTCGTGAACATAGAGCGTGAATGGTTTACTGTAATCGGGTGTACTCAATACAGGAGCTGAACATAGTGCATTTCGTAACTCAGAAAAACTCTCCTGACATTCAGCAGACCATGGCACCGGACTCGGAACATTTTTCCAGTCAAAGCTACCAACGGTTTTGCTAAAAGAGAAAAATTTGGGATCCACTGCCTACAGTAAGTGGTAATACCTAAAAAGGCACGTACTTCTCTCTGTGTGCGGGGAACATCCATCTGCGTAATTGCTTTTATTCTCTCTGGGGTCAACTTCCTTCCCTCCTTTGACAAGAGATGACCTAGGTAGGTCACTTCTTGGCAACAGTATTGCATTTTCGAAGGTGACACCTTGTGATTCAGATTAGACAAATGATGCAATAACGAAATTGTAGCTGCTTTGCAAGTTTCCTTGTCATCGGCAGCCACTAGAAGATCATCTACATACTGCACTAAAGCAGAACCAGGAGGAAGTACAAAGGAATCTAACTGACTTTTTAATGCCTGACTGTAAATGGACGGACTCTCACAATACCCTTGTGGAGCACGTTTAAACCTGAAGCTTCGACCTCCTAAAGTGAAGCCGAAAATATCTCTGCTTTCCTCGGCTATCGGAATGCTGAAAAAGGCATTCTTCAAGTCGATAACTGAAAACCATGTGGCTGTTGCAGGAATCAACGTTAACAATGCAGTGATGTCTGGAACCACAGGAAACTGTGGAATCACAATCTTGTTAACCTCCCTAAGATCTATTACAAACCTATATACTGGAGGTTTTGAAGGATCAGTACGTTTCAGAATTGGCAATACAGGGCTGTTACAGACATTTCCTCTAGTTTCTTCAACCACGCCTTTCTTAATCAAATCTTGCACAATCAATAAAAGTGCACGTTCACCTTCACTAGAGATTTTGTATTGTGGGATTCGTGGAAATTTGACATTCGCTTTCAAAGTAACTACATATGGTGGAATTTCTAAAAGACCTACATCGTTAGGACCAGTCGCCCAAAGAGTATCAGGGAGAGAACGCAGCTCTGGTGGGAGCGCATCCATCGACAAGTACATTGGAGAGGTGATTCTTTTACCCAACGTAAGCTGTACTCCTTCCGGAGAACAGTACAATGTCGCATATAGTCGTTTTAACAAGTCTAAACCAAGCAGATTTTCATTACAACCTGTCGTCAAAATCAAAGGTGCTTTCAATTGACGGAGTCCAACAGAAATAGACAAAGGACCAGATACAGGGTTGTAAACAGAGGCGCCTGAAAAACCTACAGAAACATTTGTTAAGCCAGACAAAGGTGCGCCAGGGAGTTTCTCATGTATGATAGAACTTTTTGCTGCACCAGTATCCAACAGAAACGGTTCGACTACACCTGATGTTGCTACTGCGACATAAGGCCCACTCTGATCCACTGGAACTGATACTACTCCCTCTCTTTGTCCATGGCTGTCCTAGTATTCCGTTTGCTGAAATCCTTCATCAACTTCACAATAGTCCTCAACATGATACTGTTGAGATCTATTTTGTTGAGCAGACTGTCCATTTCGCTGATCAAAATGATTAGAAGGGCGATCATTCGTCTGTGGAGGCATAGCACCTCGTCCTCGACCCCTAGAATTTTGCACAAAACCACCACGACCTCTCTGAGCTGCTGCAGCGTTATTCTGCGCTAAGACAGGACACTCATTTTTATAATGACCTTCTTTCTTACAATACGCACATTGATTCCATTGGTATTGCGGTCTCTGAGAACCATAATCTGTCCTTTGATATGACCCTTGCTGTGTATTGGTCTGATTTGTGCGAGGCGGATATGCTTGCTGTAAAAGAACTTTAGTTTTTAAATCTTTCGTCTTCTTCTCTGACTTTTCCTTCTCCTCTTTATCCCTATTTTCATAGTACTGGGCAGTCGCCAGAATTTGCGCAGTCGTAGAGACAGCCCACGCACTTTCGGAATCTTTCAATTTATTACTAAGTTCTGGCAACAAATTGTGTACAAATTTATCAACGAATAGTCTCTGTCCTCCTTCTGTGCTCATATCCTGACCACTGTGATCTACGAAAGTCTCTTCGAACCTTGTGAAAAAGTCAGAAACACTTTCGTCTTTCTTTTGCCTGCATGCGGACAACTTGTCCCAGTTAACTCGCAATGCTGGCATCAGAGTCTTCATTAAGTCAATTATTCTACCGGGCAAATTAGCAATTAGAGGTTCGGGTTTGGAACCACCTGTTTGCTTACCATCTGCCGCAATTATAGCTGCCCAATCACCACCTAGAGCAACTGGATGATTCTCTTTACGAATTTTAGCCCAAATTGGTTGCGGAACTACATTCCCAAATAACATGTCAATGTCCGCTAGATTCATCACACAAGCCTCAACTGTCTGTGCTAACTCCTTATAATATCCGGCTGGATTTTTACGCGGATCTGGCAAGGCCTGCTTTACTGCTAATACTTCAGCTCGCTTCCACGGAATGTGTTTCCACACTCTCTGGAATTGCGCCGGAGCGGCAGCAATACCATGGACCGCATCAGCTTGCACAGCTTCGCGCCAAATTGGAGGAACTTCCCTCATAGGATATTGGCGATTCTGTTTCGTACTATGTTTCTCTAACTCCCTCGGTGAACGAAGGGATGGATCATTCCTATAACTTAAAATTAGTTCCATCGCTTCTTTTATATTCTGACCAACTATCGTACCAGCAGCAAACTCTTTCTGAACACTAATTAATTCTTCTAAATTTGATTCAGAGTCATCTTCTTCTAATTCCTCACGTAGAAGGGAGCACATTTCGTCGAACACATATCTTTGTGTTGGTTCATTCCATTGCATAAATGTATCTAATACATCTCTAGTACTATATCTCCTACTCTTCGAAATCCATCTAAGAGCTGTGGAATCTAATATTCCCCGTTCTTCAGTACTTGGAAGCTGACTACGTCTCTGTACAGAGTCAGAAGTAGGAGTCTTAATCAGAGTTTTATAGAAGGGAGATAGAATATTCGAGACAGAATCAGTGATTCTCCGACGAACAGAAAGTGGAGTCATAATACTAGCAGAAGTAGAAAACACAGTAGCAGTTGGAACGGATAGGACAGAAACAGTAGGAGTATCAGGCAAAGTAGCCTGTGAACTAGCAGGTGTAAGTGATACAGGTATAGGCAAAGAAACCGGCAACCCTGGAAGAGGGGGTGCCGAAGGAACATTAACATTGACCACAGGAGGTACAGGAGCTTGATTCTGGGGAGTAGGAGCAGGAATACCAGGTTGTCCAGCAACCGGTAAAGGTGGAACCGTAGCACCTTGTGCATACGGTGGGGGCGACCGTAACAAGTAAGACAACAGAGGATCATTTTCGGGGTCCTCTACTATCTTAGCTGTACTCGATGGCAAGGCAGGATAGCACTTGTCTATCGCTAAATTACGCTCTCTGTTGGCCACCTCCATTGCTTTCTCGGATTCGTTGACTTGCAGCTGCTTGGCAGACTGCTCTAAAGTCAACTCTTGCTCTTTCTGTTCTTTCTTCAGCTTTTTAATTTCTCTCTGTTTAGATTCTTTTCGCCAATAACGAAGAGAATCAAGCATTGCCGGCCGGGCTTTCTTCTTGAACAATTTCGTTTCTAAATTATCAATAACTTGGGGTTCAAAACTACCATGCAGTGGCCAACTAAGGACACCGTCTTTCTCTGTATAACGGACCCATACCTCATTATAAGATATAGGACCCACTCCAAACTTACAATATAGATCATAAAGAGGAGTTCCGATCGGAGGAACCAGACATGAGTCTTCCAACCGGGAATCACTGTTGCAACCAAAACACGACAACATACAATTTTTCCGACTTACCATTTTATAATCCGGAACACAGAACAGACAAAACACAAACGAAGGTGCGCGCTTGAACCAAGAACTTAGGCCTACCAAAGCGAACAAATGTATCGATACCCAAACTAAACCAATAGATTATCGTAACTAGAACAACCAGTGATAATCTTACGAAACCAAACCAAACCAAGAACTAAAAAGGATTTTATCCAAACAGGAACAACCCTTATGAAGTAACCAACTAGCAACCACTTAATACTTAACTGAGGCACTGAAGACGTCACCAAGGAGAAACCCGTCACGTCTCGCCGTACTAAGGACTGCACCTCGGGTCCAAGACAGGGCGACGGTCAAGGCAACGGACCACTGCAGCCGTCCTGAACGGGAACCCTCGTGGAAGAGAACGTCGGGCCACTTTTGCGATATGCCGGGATCGATGAAGTGGGGCGCCTCCCTCAGGAATCTTCACACGAAGCTTCTCGAACTCTTCAGGCTTTTGGACCGGTACCGAATGATGTCGCCCCAGGTTGGGCGCCAATTGGAGTTCTGGACTTTTTGGTTCCGTCCAGAGGTGTCAGGGATAACACCCGAAGACCCTGGAGTTCTACCTGTCTCGGTGCACAAATAAACAGAAACACGGGCTTCTCAATGGTGGCGTCAAAGACCAAAGGTTTATTACTGCAGGGACACAGAAGTCACAGAAACTACACACGGGCAGAATCTAGGAGCCTGTTCGAATTGTACAAAGAGGGTTGCTCCTTATATACTAAATATTGGGCTTGAGGCAAATTCTTTACATGTTAGTACATTCCCAAACCTTTGTGTCCTAAACAATAAATATTTGGCGTTGCACAGGAATCGTCAACAATATCTGATGTCAAAACATTATGAACGAGGGGTTCCCACTGTTCCATCATAATCCCATGTCAACTTTTCATTCAAGACCCGGACCGCCTCATCGTAAATTTCGTTACCTCCCCCTAATAAAGGCCCAGAAGGAAAGGAGCAGAGCCAGGTGCAGAAGATTGAAAGGCAGGATAAGAGATGTTTGTGGGTCGTAAATGGGCAAGGCTACCAGCTTCGGCCGCCTAATCATGAGCAGGCCAACGAACACGAGAACCAGTATAGCAGGACTGGCCTCGGGCAGAGGAGGCAGCTTTTGTCGAGTCATGCAGCCATGGCGTGTTCTGTTCTAAGGTGCACGTGTCACTAGCAAGGTGAATCTCCGGCTAAAGCTTACGTGTCCTTAGGTGAAAGGGGTCACTGCGTGTCCATTGTCTACGTGAGGGCAAGAAACACAAAATGGCTTCCGTGATCTAAGATGGATGCCATGGGTAGATCAGAAATGTGTTCATAACAGGAGTGCTCTTGCTCGTAGCATAGCGAAAACACCAGGATATGCTAAATGGATCATTTGCGGTTCACTGATACCAAAATTATGTATTTACGACAATGTTGAAAACACGGGTTCAAATCGTCACGGAACCTCAGGTGGACCTTAAATGTCAGTGATGGAGACTACTGATATACCCAGACGGCCCTATAAAAAGTAAGGTCAGTCAGAGGTTTGGTCATTCGACCTCCACCTGATTTAGAGTGGGAGATCGAATGGCCAGTTTTCACCGCCCCTTATTGACAGGAAAAATGTCAGTATGGCAGAGTATTTTACGTCCCCATACTGAGGGTCCTCCATCTGTCGTATCTAGAGATGCCCAACAGACATCTCTTAACACTGACAGGAACCCTGTCGTTGTATTAAAAGTTTGATGGACTGTTCCGTCAAATTTACATTTCACATGTTTTTGTATTTTCAAAAACATAAACCGAAAGTGAAACTTTATTTTTTAAAATGCAAAAATGAATGTCCTTCACACCATGGGAGGAGTGTCAAGAAGGTGATGTGGAGCACTCACTTAGTATGAGATTGTTTATTTATTTATTTATTTGTAGGTTTATATAGCGCTTGAATCCACTCCGACAGAAGTATCTCTGCGCTTTTTGAACCAGTAAAACAGCAGACATGGTATGAGGATGGAATTAGATTTAATTTTTAAACAGAACAGTTTTTAGGAGTTTACGGAATGTTATGTGCTCTTTGCATTGTCTTAAAGCCAGGGGAAGTTTATTCCATAGCTTGGGGCCAGTAGTAGACAGGGCTCTACCTCCGTGTCGGACCTTTTTAACATGGGGGACCACGAGGAGGAGATCGTTACTTGATCTGAGGGATCGTGCTGGAACATAAGGAACAAATCTCCGCTCAAGATAGATCGGCCCCTGTCCATTCAAGCACTTATGGATCAGGCAGCATATTTTAAATTTTGCTCTTTGTCGGATTGGTGGTGACTTAATCAGTGATCCGGTCACTCCTCCATCAGGCATGCTCTAGTCTTGAGTGAGCCTGCCTCATGTGGGCACGGGGTGGGGTGGGGGTTCAAGAGGAAGGGGCATTGGGGTGCCTGAGTTGGGCTGTCTTTGTTGCAAAAGTGTAATGTGTATGAAGATTGCTAGAGAAGGTTGCTGGGATGTGCTAGTGGGAGAGAAAATAATTCACTATATACTCTCACGACGTGTTACCTGTTATGAGCATGACAATTTGCATGTTAAGAATCAATGTGTCTGTCCATCAACAACTACCTGTGTGTAAGAAGCTTGTGATGTTTGTTATGTGTGTTTAACATGACTGTGTTGGAGCTAGGCAGCACATTGTGTGCCAGCGCTGGGAAATAACAGGAATGGGCCGTGTAATGTTAAGTACGGCACATTCCTGCCCTTTCCCAATTACTCAGCGCAGCACGGCAAGGTAGCTTGCTGCGCTGCGTGATTTTTTAACAAATATGCCCTTAAATATTTAGGTGTCCAAATACACCATGATGACAGGGTATTTAATGTAATAACCTTGCAAAAACAGTGACTGCAATTAAATAATAAATAATTCTCTATTGGTGTAAATTGCCTCTTTCCCCAGTAGGTATGGTTGCAGTTGCCAAAATGGTAATACGTCCCAGACTTTTCTAATACTTTGTGACAATTCCTATGATAGTTAAAAGGAATTGTTTAAGGACTTTAAAAAACGTTTGTCAGGATTGGTATGGGAGAAAACCAGGAAAAGATTCACCATAGAGAAAGCTGTGTGCCCACCAGAGGGGGTGGCTTGGGTTTTCCTAATTTAGAGATTATTTGTCTGCTTGCTTGTTATGGCCAATGAGGTGGTTGGCTGCTGAGGCTGACCCGGAGGGTGCCGCAGCTATAGCATGTCTTGGAGGGGACTTCTAACTGGGTGCACTGTTAGGGACATGACATTGACTAGGGTACACCCAACAGCACTACATACTGTGAGGTGCTGTTGGCAATAGTACAGGGGGAGACCTGATGTACTTGGGTTATAGGTTCCATAGATCCCACTGTCATGGTCCCAGAAGTTTAGAGATGTTGCCAAAGTCCATATTAAACAACCATTGCCAGATAGGAAATTTTGCTACATAAGAAACTTGTACTCTAACAGAACAATACACACACTTGGTTCCATGGGTTTTGAGTTTGGCCGGGCAATTCATGACATATCGCTCTACCAAGACCTGCAAGAAAGCCTTGGGGGGAGGTAGAGAATGAGCCCCCTAGGTCGGAGGCGCCTACGATATTTTTAACCTGTGGGAAATGCAGGCATGCTGTGACTATTTTACATGCATCACTAACACCAGCTTTTTTACCCTGATGGCTCGGTGCTGAAGGAGAAATGGGCCGGAAACTTAGGCAAAGCACTCGCAGACAGGGAGTGGGCACAAGCACTAGAATACACAAAGTGAAACTCTTGCTTCAATTTACCAAGTTCATTTACGTACACCAAACTTACCTATATCCTTTTCTGTTGATGTGTATGTAACAAGGTGTGTCTGATGGCTGCCCTAGATGTCATAATATGCAAGCAGACCTCTACCACATGGTTTGGGATTTTGCTATGATCCAATAGTTATGGGAGGAAGTTATCACGCTTATAGTGGTAGTGACAGGCAGAAGACTAGAGCCTATTCCATCAAATTGTCTACTGAGACACATGCATAGAACCAGGGGCATGAAGCAAATCTGGTTATTTATTTAGCACTTGTGATTGACAAAAGAAATATAGCGATGTGTTGAAGGCAAATGCTACCCCAAACACCAAAAAATAGCTTAATGTCATGGAAAAATAAGAGTATGGCTGAGTTGGCAGCACTTGCAGCACTTGAATGCCGAAATGTGGCTTAAGGGTCACCACCAATGATTGGGAAAACATTTTAATGGCCATCACAGCCAAATAGGATTTGTTAAAATATAACATAGCACTAATGAAATACATTATTCAGGCATTCCACTGCCTAGGTTCTAATGCATAGTCGGGGAAAGGTTCTTGGGGGCGACAGGAGTCTTGTTGAGGATTACTTTCAAAGCTAGAGCACCTTGTATGATTATCCTAGAAGATAGGCGTGTGGAGTTAGCGGACATATTCTGTTATTTGGGAGTGCATTTTGATAGACGAGGCACCTGGAAACCCGCTGTAGGTGCGAGGGCTCTAGCTTTTAACAAAGCAACTGGAGCACTCCTAAACTTTGCCAAAAAGATAGGGTCTAGGCCACCTAGGGAGCTTCTCCAATTTTTTAAAGCTAAATGCGTTTCAATTGGAACCTACGGAGCGGGTTTATGGGGTTCGCAGTCTATGGAAGCAATTCAACGCATAGAGAATAAATTCCTCCGATACCCATTGGCAGCTCCAAAGAGCACATCTACATATGTGCTCCACGCCGAACTTGCTCTACAACATATTTTGGATATTATAAAAATGGCGCCGATTCTACTCTGGCAAAATATTTGGACTAACCCTGCCACAGACCTAAACAGAACCATTATAGAGGACTGCTTGCTATGCGAAGGGGTAAAAAATATTCCATGGTTCTCTTACATAAAAAATATTGTATCCGAAATTGGTCACCCGGAATACTTCTCAAACCCAACTACCATGGACCTCGTTTCAAGATCTGTTCTAAAAAAAAACCCTATTGGAACATCTTGAAATGAAAAGATGGAATAAGGAAAGGACCAAGATATCATTCACCAACCATGATGACGTTACATTGCATAGAAACATTCAGCTTTATCTTGTAGTAGACCAACCTTTTTTCTTTCGTAGGCTTTTAACATGTTTCCGCTTGGAAACTTTTTATAGACTAATAACCCTGCCGAGATGTAACGACTGGTCTAGAGAAAAAATAACCTGCCCATGTGATGAGGTGTCATTTCAATCAAACATTCATTGTATCCTTTATTGCACCTTTTACTCCCTTCCGAGGCGACAAATGTTGAGACCTCTTTTGTTATCCTGGGGAGTAAGAAAGTCAAGAGAAGCATATAATAAATTAAGGACATTGGATGATTACTAGACCATTAATACCATAACCACGTATCTGAGAGCAATATTGAGATTGAGAAGGACCATTATAATTGAATAGCCGTAGCTTGTAACGATGAATTAATTTTTAACCGTTATTTTAACTTAAATGCACCCTCTGAAATTTTTGTCTGTTCCTAGGAATTTTTAAACTGAATTCCAATATTGGTTTTTTTAATCAAAAGTGTAATTGTTATGAATTTTAAAAATTGTGATTGTATAACACATGCTTTTATGAATTGTTTTTACACTTCGAATAAAGCTTTTGAACTTGAAAAAAAAACTTGAACTTGAATATATGTCAATGTTAGTTCCTCTTAGTTAGTTATGCTCCTGCTAAGTGTTCCCGACCAGGGCTCCATTGCGGTTGGCCTCAAACTTTGACTTTGTCCCGGTCAAGTGTGAACAGATGTCCCAGAGTGGCGCTTTATGTTTTAAGCACTATAAACTGGTTAATCTTTACAAATTCATATCTCTGATTCCCTACATTGGATTTTTATCACTCCACACCACTTGGAGTCAAGCTAGCCGGGCTGATGAGAGGTGTTACCTCGAAACCGGTCCGGTCCTCGGATGCTTGATTCCGTTCTGGGAAGGACATGGCTTTTGTAGTTCGGACTGGACTGTTCCCATGGGGCAACAGGGTCAGAGCTGATTTGCATATCGCCATTGTCTACCCCAGGGTGGTGTGGAGTGCAAAAAAACGATGGATTCGGGCCCAGATCTTTTGACTGGGGGAATGTGTGACATTGATCCACATTCGGTCCATCACTTGTTGTTTTTGCTTTATGTTTTTAAGCACTATAAACTGGTTAATCTTTACAAATTCATATCTCTGATTCCCTACATTGGATTTTTATCACTTTGGTGTCTATTTATTCATAACAATATCTCTTGTTTTTGTAAATTGGTGTGGGATTTATTTTGTGTGTTTGGTCTTACTTATTTGATGTATTGTTGTTTTTAAATGCTTTACACTCCTGTCACCTAAATTAGGCCTGTCTGCTCGTTGTCAGCTACCAAGGGTTGAGCAAGGGGATAATTTAGTGAGACCTTTACTGGACACTGTACCATGTTGGTGGCCTTATTACTAGTGGTGGGTGCATACTTACTCCTACCAATAACCCACTTTCACATATATCATATCAGATTCTCTGTACTTTAAAACATGATTGAAGTGGATTGACTGGCACCACACATGCTCTTAGCCTGTCTTGATTTAGCCATTTCTTGGCCATCAAAGTAGGATAGATTAAAGGCAGTCTTAGGCAGAAACCTTCAACTGGGAATACATTCAAAAGTAACACGACCCGAGGGACTTCCACTGAGGAATAATTCTGATATAATCCTCTTACATCAAACTTGGTGCATTATTCCTGTACTTGGTGACAGCTTTTTATGTTATTCCACATTGGCCATAACATCAACCTCGGCCAGAGCCAAGGGACTCCTTACAATTTGGTTTCAAATATCCTTGAACATAAATATTGTCCCTTTTGAGTATAAATCTAAATCACTCCATGCCCTTGAGCATTTCAAATTAATTTGATTTTTATATAATTATGTTTTATAATAATTTTGTATTTCTAACAAACTCAAATTTTACAATGTTGTTCAATGTTCATGGATGATTTGTTTCTACATAATAACTCTCCTAGTCTGTAAATTTATGGTGATTTTAATACCAAAGTATGCGTCAAGACATTCAATGTGAGTTTACTTGCTAACTAAGCACATGTTCCAATGTCGAGTGTGCGCACAGATCCCAGGGGTGAAATATTGGGTAATTTTATGTTGATTTGTGATTAATCAATGCACATGAAAAAGGTCTTGCTAAAACAACTGATTTACCTACTTATTGTGGTCGGGGTTGCACTTTCACCATCTATTATATTTTTATGTTGCGAGGACTTTTATAACAATTTTTATGTTGTGACATTTTAGATGCTAACTACGGTGACCTTAACCCGCTTATCATATCATTTTCATCCTCTCAATTTCCTGTAGTTACAGGAAGTCTATACACATCAGCCAGTTTGCAGGAATAATGAGCTGAGATTAGCTTGGAATCTTCCTAACCCAACTTCATTTTTAGAACGTGTGATAAAGTTAAATTTTGGCATCTCAATGACCTGCCTGTCTGACTCTTATCGTGTCAAGGAGCCCTTTATTAATTTTTGTGGTTTTATTAACAATGCTCTCTTAAAACTTCAAGTACAATCATCATCCTTTCATCCAAGCTGGTCTGAAATTCCTTGTTTTTTTGGCCAACGGGTGCTTATGAGAGCCCCTGGCTATTAAACCCAGGTGCAGAGAAGAGGTCTTATCCCGTCATACACTATAACTCATTGAGGCAGCTGCAACAATGTAACCTTAAACGTTTTTGGCAGACAGTCAACTCTCTTGAAAATAATGATAGAACCCTATCTATAATGAGTGCCGTCATTAAAGGCACACATTGGGTACCACAATTCCAGGCAGTACTGTTGTTTCACATAGTTCTGCAACAGATTCAATTTTATCTTTCAGTATCGATGAGGTGCAATGGCTATCTGTCAGAGCTCATCTGGAAGAGTCTCTGGGCCTGACGGTGTCCTTGTGCACCTTTTTAAATGCAATCCGGACATATGGGCTCCTCTTTTAGCAAATATTTTCATCAATTGTTGTCTCACAAAAATACCCCTGTCCTGGTCTACATCAATTATAGACCCTTTTAAAAAAAGGAAATGTACCTGGACCAACCTGCTATAGGTCAATCTTACTTATCGACTCCTCCATGAAGATTTCAAACAGAGGTATTTTAATAGACTCTGGGAGTGGGTCACCTCTAAGAATATCTTGACAACTGGTAGCATTGTTTTAGAAAGAATTCAGGGAGCAATTTACTATTTGGCAAGTACACCTTTGCCATGCGCTATCCACTACACTTAGAATTTATGAACCTCTCTAGTGTCTTCAACAGGGTAAACCGCTCAAAGTTGAGGCCACTTTTAATGGATATAGGCAGTACTCTGCACTTTTCTTGTCACTTCCCACTATAATTTAATGGTGAAGGTGAGGTATGTACAAAAAAAGGAGCCAACCAAATCCTTCTGGCTAAAACAAGGAATTTGACAAGGATAGGCCTCACTACTATTTATTTTATATCTAAATAATATTAGTTCTCATTTGTTGAAATGTTGGTCTGATTCTCCCTTGATTAAAGGATCCTTTACTCCGACATTGTTCTATGCTGACGATCCAGTGGTCTTTGGGCACTAAGGAAGTGGGTGGCATCTTTTACTGGCTTCATGTCAAGTTTAGATTAGGCCTGGCTGAAATTTTAATTATGCCAGATTACTTGGGGTAATTTCACTTTATTTAAGGCTAGTATTTGATGCCTCCTCTTCCAGGAACAGGTAGATAAGAATGCCAACAAGCCATTCACTTAAAAACAGTATTTTAAATAGATTTATCATTCATTAGTGATATCTAGAAATTACATCTAAAATCAATGGCTGTTTAACCTGTGTAGCGTAGTTTAAACAGAAGAAATCAGTCTAAGATGCAGTTGTATGTATTTTAAAATTTATATTAAAGAAGATCTTAATAAAAACAACCACAGGGGCTCAGAACATAAATCTCATCGTACATTGACAATGTTCGTTACAGTGTATTTCAAGACCTACATAACATATGTCGATGCACTTTACGCCCACTTTCTGACTTACAACTAGAGATTTTTTGGGAGATACAAGACGCTTAGTAGATGTTAACAATGTCTAAAAGATAGTTAGGTTATGAGCCAACGTTTTGGTCTTGGTTGTTGCACCTCGGTGAGACCATCTTCAGGGCTGTATCTTTGAATGAAGTCGAAGGACCCTCCTACAGATGCTTAAAAATTGAACATAACCAACATATAAGAATCTTATCAACTTTAACCTTTAAAATATACACCTGCAGTGAAACGAGCAAAGTTTGCTCGAGAGAAAGTGAGGATAGAAGACCATCACCATATTTGTAGTCCATTAAAACTGAGTTATCACGTCTATATGAACCTTAACCAAAGATGCTCTAATACTACTGGCACCCTGGGCCACTCGCAACTCTATTGCAATCATTGCCATTTTTCCACCGGCATGCCTACCCGTGTGTGGGGATGCCGTGCCAGTACCACAACCACAACCCCGCCTCTGACGATACTGCAGCTCAATGTCAGATCCCTCTCTAAACACTATCTAGAGGTAAACTCACTCTTACTGGATGAAAATCCAGACATCCTCTTTCTCTGCGAAACATGGCTACGAGACGGCGTCTCTACCATCCCTAACCTTGCGCTCCCAGAGGAGTTTCACCTGGCCACTATAAACCGTGAAACCCGAGGTGGCGGTATCGCGGTCATTTATAAAAAACACCTTACCTGCTCCTTTACTAAAGAATCTCTCCCTGACTGTGAAAGCGCCCAATTTAAAATTAGCATTAGCCCTCAGTTTACGATATCTGGTCTATACATATACCGCCCACCAGGCCCAGCCGCTAGGTTCATTGACGCCCTCCTCGAAATATCTACGGCGCTCACCACCAAATCCGCCAATTTCACGATTCTAGGTGACCTTAACCTTCATTTTGATTTAATCAATGACCACACAATTGCTAATCTTCTCACAGATCTCTCGGCACTGCAGCTAAACTCTCTTATCCATGCTCCTACCCATACAGCCGGTCATACCCTAGATCCAGTTTTTACCAACATCCAAGAGGCAGCCACAGAGATCCCCATCCCTATGGGATGGACGGACCACTACCTCATTAAAATAATGGTCCCAGCACCCAAACGTCAGTATAAAACTGAGTCCAATCGTCGCTTAAAAAGACCTTGGCACAAACTCTCCACCCCCACTCTTCATGAGACCCTTGGAGAATTCCACTGCGAAGCCAATCAAGAGATAGATACGACTTATACCTCGTTCACTACCTGGATTACCAATGGGCTTGACACTCTCATTCCAGCCAAGCTAACTAAAGGGCGTATCACACCTTCTAATCCGTGGTACGATGATACCCTTAAAGCAATGCGCAAGGACTGTAAAAGAGCAGAGCGTCAATGGAGGAAAAACTTTGACGATCAGGACAAGGCTAACTACTTATTCAAGCTTAAAGCCTACCACAAAGCCATTAGCACTACCCGCGCTACTTTTTATGCTGATAAAATTAGGTCCAACCCGAACCCTTCTAAAGTAATCTTTAAACTGGTCAAAGAACTACAAAACCCTCGGTCGCCCTCTCCCAAAATTTCTTCTAACAAACAATGCGAGCAGCTGGCCACATACTTCGTTGAAAAGGTCCAAAAAATCTATGCTACCTTTCTACAGAACCCTCCACATGCTGGGGAATTTAAGACATCAGCCCCCATCAGCACCCCTCTTACCCAAATCCCTGCCATCACTGCTGCTGACTTGACCAAACTCTGCAAGAAAGTGAAATCTGGCTCTCCGGCTGACCCTATGAGCCCCTCTCACTTCCTGGATTCGATTGACTTCTTCTTACCCCCCATGCTTGACATCCTTAATCTCTCCTTCACTTCCGCTTCTGTACCCACAGCCTGGAAGCAAGCGTGGGTATCACCGATAATCAAAAAACCTACCCTGGACCCTTCTAAACCGGAAAATTTCCGGCCAATATCTCTCCTTCCGTGGATATCTAAAATAGCAGAAGCCCATGTCAATGGCATCCTTTCTAAACATATGGATCTTAACCTAATACTGGATCCATCTCAAAATGGCTTCCGAGCGGGTCATAGCACCGAATCTGCCCTACTGGCCACCACCGAACATCTCCGGACGATTTTAGATTCCGGTCAAAGTGCTGCGCTGATCCTTTTAGATCTCAGCGCAGCCTTTGACACGGTATCCCACGACATCCTTCTGAAACGTCTGGAGATGGCCGGTGTGACTGGCCTTGCTTTTGCATGGTTCCAATCCTTTCTTAAGGACAGATCCTTCAAGGTATCAGCCCCCCCATTTCTCTCTAAATCTCATCCCATTGCACAAGGAGTCCCGCAGGGCTCAGCGTTGAGCCCATCCCTCTTTAACTTATATGTCCAGCCGCTTGCGGATGTGGCCAAAGAGTGGGGGCTCACGCTGGTTTCATACGCCGACGACACCCAGTTGGTCGTCACCCTCACTGAAAGCCCGTCCATCGCGGCTTCTAAATTCAGGGAGGGCATGGCTGCGGTGGCACAATGGATGACGGACAACTACCTCCAACTTAATGCCGGGAAAACCGAGGTGCTCCTCCTTGGCCGAAACACCAGCCTATGGAATGAGCACTGGTGGCCGTCATCCCTCGGTGCCACCCCACTCCCTAAAAACTGCGTAAAAAACCTGGGAGTCTGGATGGATGCTAACCTTAGTTTCCAGTCACACACCAAAAAGGTGGCAGCCACCTGTATAGGTCTCCTCAGGAACCTCAGGCCTATACTCGGTTTCTTTGACGCAAAGACTCGCCAGCTAATTGTCCAGGCAACCATCCTGTCACGCCTGGACTATGCGAATGTCCTCCTACTGGGAGCAAACAAAGCAGAAACGGCCAGGTTCCAACGAATCCAGAATGCGGCAGCGAGAACACTGGTCGGTCTCCCACGCAGGAGCTCAGCCAGAGCCACCATCCGCAAACTCCACTGGCTGCCCGTGGAGCACAGAGTTAAATTCAAAGCTCTCATCACTATCTTTAAAATTGTTAAACAGGGAAACCCCCCTCTGCTACGAAACCTGGCCCGACCCTATGTCCCTGCTCGAGAACTTCGTTCCTCCAACCAACTTCTCCTGAAAGTACCCAGAACCAAGCTCTGTCGCACTGGAGGTCGCTCCTTTAGCGTTCTCTGACCCAAACTATGGAACGATCTTCCGCTTAGCATACGTTCCATAGACTGCCTCCCAGTCTTCCGTAAGGCTATCAAAACCCTCCTCTTCCCTGCTCTCTAAGGCTTTTCTTTACCCTGCCAGTAGGTGTGTGTTTGTTCTTCTCAGCGCCGGGACGCCCCATTGCTGGGGTAGCTGTTGCGCTTCACCAAACCTAGAAATAAATATAAACTTACTGTCATGGATGATAATTGCCCTGTGCATCTAAATACCACTGAACATCATTACGCTTGATCTGGGACTGTAATTCTTATGCGAATACCCCTCAAGCTATTGTACCAATGTAATTGGATACTTCAGGATGGCTTTTCTAAAATATTAATGTATTCTTTGGTTTTATTCTTACAGAGGGTACTGACCTTCTCAGGCTCCTAAACTGCATGACTTCCTAGCATCGTAACTTATAAGACCTCTCTAAATAGCAACTTGTAGGCCTTAAAGAAAGCATAATCACACACTTTGTATACTGCTTGGTCAATAAACTGATATGCAATAGATCTTGGCTGAGGCAGCCTGGCGTAGGTCTTTTAATTCATTTTCTGGGCTGCAACTTCTGTTCTCTTTCTGAATGTTGCTTTGATAATTCTTGCATGGTGGGCACAATTATTGCTGGAATTTCAGCATATGGACCAAATCCTAGAGAAATAAATTATTAATAGGAAATGGAGTTAGAATTCTGTGGGCAACATTTACTTGCTTAATTGGTGTCTCATTTATTTGTCCGGCCGTATGTAACCAGGCACACGAGTCCTTTGATTGGGAAAAGTGTTCTTTTATATGGCAACTTAAACTGAAAATGACCATTTATTTGGGCTTCACTGCAAATATCATTAGTGGAATCGCAATGACGATGCGAATATGAAAGTAATTGCTAGCTTTTATTTGCTTGTAACATAACGGTAAACACACATAGTTTTGGAGTTAGTTGTCCGTGTCGTTCTTTTTAAATTATCTGTACTCTTTATGTGTTGCTCCACACTCGAAATAAAGTGTATTGATTGATAGTAGTTAGTGTGAGTAGTACCTTGGCTGACTTAATGCCGTTCATTTATACTGAAATGTTTCTGACGATGATTCTAGAGCTGTGTGTGCTGTTTGGGGGTTCTAACTTTAGATACACTCGTCCATGTCAGTACTCGAGAAATGCTTACAATGCCTTTTTACGATTTGGCTAAATGAGTCTCTCCGTATACTGTAAAATTGCTAACTCAAAATTCAATAAAGAGTAAATAAAAAAAAGTAACTTTATTTTGATTTGGTTTTTGATATTTAAAAAGATTAAAATTAAGTCACGCATAAAGACAGGAAAAATTGTTCAATTTTTCTTCACAATTGTAAGTTGACATAGCATCTCTTTGCAAATACATTTCGTGGACAGCATTTTAGGTGTAACTACATTTGCCTTCCGTCTATCACATTTTTTGGTTTGCAAACGTTTTTGTCGACAGGGGTTCCTCTAGAAGTAAAAAGGTATTTTAGGGGTTATTTCATGGGAACATAGGGGCAGATTTACAAGCCCCGTACGCCACTTTTGCGCCACCGTTGCGTCACTTTTGTGATGCAGCGGCGGCGCAAAGCTAGCGCCATGCTGCAGGGTATTTACAACGTGACGCATCTAGGGAGATGCGCCACGTTGTAAAGTCCTGCGCCACATGAAAACTGCGTCAGGTTTCATGTGGGTGTTCTGGCGCAGGAGGGGGCGTTCCGGTGCAGGAACACCTCGGAAAAGTGGCTGAGTGAAATCTACAAGACTTCACTCAGTCACTTTTCCGACCCCGCTGCGTCAAAACTTTACACCTGCATGTAGCAGGCGTAAGTAGTGACGCAGCACAGCTAGTATAGGGCCCCCCGAGCAGTGCTGGAGTTGCGTCACCCTTGTGACACAACTCCAGCACTGCGTCAACTTTACGGCATCAGATGCATCACGCATCTGTCTATTCTTGCGCCATGGTGCGCCGCATTGTAAATGCGGTACATTAGGGGGTGGTGATGGACGGAGCATCTGAACCAATCAAACACTCACACCCAGTCAAAAGATCTTGGTTTAATCCATCACCGTTCTTTAGCCCACTCTGCCACCCCAGTTCAGACTGGCTATATGCAAATCAGTCTGACCCTGTGCCTCATGGGAACAGTCCAGCCCGAACTGCCAAGCCATGTCTTCCCTGGACCGGAAACAAGCTACCAAGGACCGGTTTTTGGCATTCCAGCCGTCTTCAGCCCGGCTTGCTTGAATCTAGTGCAAAATGCAGCACGCATCAAAAGAGGAAAATATGTAGAGAAATAAAAGCATTTTTCTTTGTTGAGCCACTCCTAGGCCTCGCCTCCCCTTGGGAGACGTAGGATTCTGACGCATTCCCAGGTTTGTGTCTGGTTCCATGGATGTTGCGTGAGAACGCCCTCAGCAACACAAATGGAATGTCCCTTTCACGCAGAGAATTCACATTCCACGTGAAAGGGGCCCATATTTACAAGGCCGTGTAAAGTCACGCAGGGTGACTTCATGTAGCCTTGTAAAAATGGGCAGGAACACTGCGCCGCCGGTGCCTCAAAAACAGTGACGCACCGGCGGCGCAATGGGCTTGTAAATGAGGCCCCTTGTCTCTGGAGAAATCAGCGTGACCTCATGGCAATAACACTAGCCACCAAACAATTTTAAATCTTCGCGCTAGCATACATTGCCGGGGCAAGCACTGTAGGAGCTTTAGGAAAAATGGCCCTGTCCCCTGGCAAAGGTGCCATGTTTGATGCTCCTGTGACCAGTGCAGCGTGCAGTTTCTTGCGTCCACCAACTTACTGCATGAATGCAAAATGATATGCCAATGCCCACTTTTGTAGAATCTGCAGTGAAAGTCAGACAGTGGAAATGTTCCCCACTCTTGTTAGTACCACGTACATCGAAATCATTGAAATAATGAAACGTATTCCGTTTTCTTTAGTATCCTTTATTTTCAGTTGTAAAACAGTGTGTTAGTTATAAACGTACTTTGTTTGCAGCAATACCACAATAAATGCCTGCCTCATATGAACTGTGCAGTGTGTGAATGAAATGCTTGCCTCCCTTCACTCATCTCTGCAAGGACTGGTTTCCTCAGCCCACCAGGATAGTTTACATCAGTGATGATCCCCTAAAAACCATGCATCCTTCAGAATTAGCTGGAAGCCGCATTATGGCAGTCACGTGATGCTTGACCTAGCTTAGCACTTTAAACGATTACAAATTACCAAGTGTTACATTTATTGAACCTTCTGTGTTGAAACATACAGATTCAAGCATCAGATTTAGTAATTTTCAGGAAAATACTGCAGTTCGAAAGATGTGATTTAGATGACCCTAATATTTTTAAATAACACTGATTTGAAATTAGTACTAAGCTGAACTCAAGTAAAAACACGGTTTTCACTGGTTTGTCAAACCACTGTGACATTTTCCTGTTTCTATTTGCTGTAAAGTATTTTTGGAACACCCTCTACCGCAGGCCTGGGCTGCTATGTTGGCCACAGATCAGAAGTTAAAGTCACTGCCTCAGATACAATTATTGGCTGAAGCTTTCATAAGGTGCATGACAGATCCATCCAGGAAGTTCCACTTTCAACATGGAAGCACTCAAGCTCCTTCGGAAGAATTTCAAAGGTAAGTGGCTCCTCCTCAGATCTTCAAGAATAAATATTAAGCCACTGGCAGGACATGTTCAATATAGTGGGAAAACTGGTGATTGAAGGAGCACGACTGGAGATTTGTATTAAGAATTTTTATTGGCAGGAGGCATTTTTTTAATCCATAACCTTTGTTTTGGATGGTGGCACCAGGAATTAGAACCATTACCTAAGAGTAGAGCCCATTCATCCAAGAAGTTTCTTATTTCTAGGCCATGTGGTTCCAGACAACCTTGTTCCCGACGACCCCTCAAAGGAACGAGGCCAACACAACTCTGAGCCGATCAGTGTTCAGAACACTGGGGTGCAAGATGTTTTGGGGGTCCTAAAACTGGTGCTGTGTTAACTCATAGACCAGGTGCAATAAACTGGTGGGATGAAGTGAGTTTACCATTCTAAAAGTGTGAGTGGCTTCAAGTTAACACTCTTTGGCATTCTATTTAATGAATTAGCTTCAGCTTTAAACTGTCAACAAAAAAGTAAACATTTTATTTTGGGGACTACAAAGCTATAACAATGGGGGTAGGTCATTATGTAGCAAGGCAAAACATAATATTTACAGTTCTGTACAACACAATAACTAAGCAATACCCAAAACTCGCATACATTATTTACAAAATTGATTAGATTTCAGCTTCCAATTTTTTCGTGTAGCATATTTTGCTGTGGTGCAGTTGGTAATACTCAATGTTAGGTATGTGCAGTTATTCACCCTTGTGGAATGCACACATGCTTTGCAAACCATTATTGCTGTCACAAGCATTGGATAGTTAACAGCTGCTCGGCAGGCAGGAGGAAACCATTCACAAAATGTAAGGTACCAGTGGTCTCATGAAGTATTCTATGGTCTAGCCGAGGTCACATTTATGAGTGCCTCAGTTTTGATGGGGTGCACAATACAACCATGTTACAAATATGAACGATGGACAGGAGGTCTGCTTTCCTTGCAAGTCTCCACCTCAGCATGTGCTACTTTCACATGGAATTGTAATCTGGTTCCATTCTGCATTCCTCGCACCACAAAGGGAGAAACTGGTCGCAGCACAGTGCGAAAATGGCTCTATGACTACCTCTTATGAGCCTCAGACCACTAGAGTCTTACAATATTAAGTTGCAGCACAATGTGTATTTGACATTACTTTCCTGTCGGTACTAAGTTTGCCAATTCCATGTTCTCATTTTGCCCACACAATTTTATCCTTCGTCACCACATAATTAAATATGTCTCTAACTTAAACAACTGGCCTTACCTCACACTCAAGCATCCGTTGCACCAGCCATACACAACCACACAGAGCTTGCTGCTGCTGCCAATAAAAAAACAGACAAAACTGCTAGTTTAGGGAGTGTGGGCCCACTGATTTGTAGGTCGAGCCTAGTACAGTGCGCATGCGCTTCTCTAAGAGATTACCTTTTGGAATCGGTCTGCACTTTTCACAAATTCGTGCATGTCATGGCATCCACCTTGCGGGAGCAAGCAGCGGCGGAGAGGGGCCGTCAGTTAGTAATTAGCGTGGCCGCACTTGTTGCTTTTGCTGGGTAAACTCTCCATTTGTCATATCAGTTGTGTGCAGCAGGTGGCATTATTGTATTACTTGAGACTAAAATAGCACACTCCTACAGGCTTGTTGTCTATATTAGACTGGAACATTTTTAGTTTTGGCTTAAAGAGTTATGTGTGTGCCATTCATCCATGAAAAACGTTGAGGAGATACAAATATTAGATGTTGAGGTGCGGCAAGCGTAATTACCAGATTTCTATTAATTCAGAAGAAGGTGTGCAAGAATCAAGCTTTAGGAAACTAGTTTATCTCTTATTCTTTTATTGATGTTATGCGTCTTTTACTACAGACATTTTCTGTTTCTGTACTCACTATTTCCACAAGCTAATCTTCATGCGAATGTGGCATATGCTGTTTAATTGATGCGAATTGCACTGTTAGAAATGGAGATCTGTCTTTACGCAACTACTTGTAAAGTGGGCCTTTACTTTGATAGAAGCCTATTTGCATATATGCATATCACTGCGCTTTTATTGATGGTAACAAGCCATCAGTTTCAAGAAGATTATTTTTTACATTCCTTGTCGCATTAGAAGGATGTATTACTTATGACCCAAAGCCTGCAAAGAAATGTAAACATTTGTTTATGAAAAGGTTTGATAAACCAGCAGAGTAACATAATTACAAAGAATGTGGTAGTGTTTGCTTTTTACTTTATCTACTATAGTTGTTTAGTTACGAAACTGTTTATTAGCTTTGGAGGCAGATAAAAAAACATAAGTGGAACACCAAGTGCGAGTATTGTTTAGGAGTGAAGGAAACCCGGTAAACGTAATTTTGGTATACTGCATAGTAGTTGGTTTGCTATATTTCTCTCTGTATGCTGGCATCATATTTTTGACCCAGCGCTTTCACTTTTTACATCAATGCATTCTGGGAATTGTAGTATCCTGACACTAATGATTTGTGAAGTAAAATATCGGAAATAGCTGTATATGGGGTTATTACAAACTGCTGCTAATATCGTATGCCAAAACTAATATTAGTGCATCTGATTTACAGAGTAGCTAAAAAAATGGGGTAAATCGTAGGCAAATATTTTGAGCGTGTTATTACTGAATGCTTGCTGTTTTGTGCTCACCAGCCAAAGTAGTTGGCAGTAAGAGTGAGTTTAAAGTATGAGTGAACGCTATTTTCTCTCATGTCTAAATCGGTATAATTGCTAAGAGGTGTGAACATTTCATTTGCATCCTTTTTACTTCTCGCACCAGTTTCTACTTGAGGCACGGTGTTCCACATAAATTTAATGATGTGGAAAACATAAGTATGTCGTATGCTATTACTAGAACGATAAAGGTGCTACATTCAAATGCTACATATATATCATTATTCCAGAGTGCCCAGGGCTGGACATCGTCTGCAGAGAACACTGTATTGCTGCTTACAGGCTATCACTTAACAAGCAGTGGCATAGCCAATAGGTCTCACCTTTGGGATCTTATAAGTGTTTAGTTATCAGGCACAATATCCTTTGTGCAACAGCATCAACTGTTGCATGGCTAAACGCTTGTAAGGTCCCAAAGACGATGCCTATTGGCTATGGCAATGCTTGTTGGTAATGCTGTTGCTTTCTGATCAGTGGCCCTTTTTTTTCTACAGGCGAAGGCCGAAGAGGCATACCTGGGGCGATATACACAAAAGCGTCCACATGGCAGTATCTCACATACTTGAACCCTCTTCATTGTCATGTGACCGCTTGTAGAGCCATTTATAGGTAAGACATATTGCATTGGCATTTACTAAACAGGATTTTGTCGTTTCAAACGTGTTTAAGTGTTTGCAGTTGGCACGATTTACTTTTTCAAATGAAAGAGTTTTGCAATCAAAAGTATTTCGGTGGAATTATTGGTTTATTTAATAAAACACATCTATATTTTCTTCAATTAAAGGAGTGTTTTTTAGGGATTCAAGTGTTCTCTTTTCAGCCTAGTGGTTGGTTCCAAGTTCAAACTGACTGCACGAGCTGACAACAAAGCAGCATACAGGTATTATTTCTTCTGGGACAGAAAGATCGAATGTGAACAATAACCACATTTATGCACATGGGCAAACTACCTAATGTAACCATACTTTTTAACATAAAGTAGTTTGCCATGGCATTTTGGTAGAATGCTACCTTCTTCCTTTGTATTACATTTTAGAGTTTATTCTAGGCACTGAGTTTCTGTAGCCCTCACAGGTATCTATATTGACAAACTTTTTCCATGAACAGGTGTAACTTACTCCTGAAAATTCATGAGTAATCTGGAACAAAAGTCATATGGAAACTATTTAACAGGCAATGGGGCCATGACATTTTACAGTGACCCAAATATATAAATGGATTTTGTGCTCCCAAGCCTTTCAATTCATGAAATCGCAGACTTTGTGGCGGCAAACCCAAAGATGCGACATACAAAAGGCGGTGGCGGTTCCTCTGCTATGGCGGAGGAGCGTCGCCACACTGCTTTCAAGCAGTGCAGAAAACAAAAACATCAAATGATAATAACTTTCAGTTATTATCATGTTATGTATCCTGTTGCTTTGCGGGAGGGAGGGAGGGGTTGCTCTGGTCACGGAGCTAGGCAGGAGTGGTTTGCCCACTCCTAAGTGCGCAGTGACTGTTTGGTGGGCCATCTCGGACTGCCCAAACCAGTCATGCGCATTTGGCTGAGCGCTGTGTCACAGTGATCAGACCAATCACAACGCTGCACTGCAGCATTGGGATTGGCTTAGGGCAGGGAGCCTGGCTGCCTGCTCCCTGTTCCTGAAGTCAGAAGCAGGAGAGCAGCAGCAGAGAAGATGCGGGACCGGCAGAAAGGTAAGTTCTTTTAAAAAAAAAATTTGTTCAGCTCCCTTCGGCGATCGCGACCCCACCCTCACCCCCTTGCGACCTCTGCATCCACCCCTCCGACCGACCAGCCAGGATGGCCGCAACTGGTTTGGGCCTCTTCTGGCCTAGCCTTGGTGTGCTGGACAGCGAGCTACTGTACAGGCAATGGAGAGGTTCTTTGTGAGGAATCAATGTGCCGCCAGTGTAATGTGATTCGTACAGCTTGCTTTGGCAAATTACTGTGGTAAAGTTGGATGGGGTGGCCCCATTTTAATATTGCCCTGAAAGGTTCAGGTAGCCATGAGTGTTACATCCTTGAAGGTGAGATTCAGTTTTGTTTTGGGGCTTATCTTTGGTATTTTGTGTTAAGTTTGATGCTGTGTGAGTTACCAGACATGTTCTAGACCAGTGTTGCTGAATCATGCTTTTAGTGCGACTTGCATTTTCCTGGTGGCAGCTCCTCCGCTAAGGCAGAGGAGTATCGTCCCACTGCTTTCAGCAGTGTAAATGAAGGAAAAAAAAAATGATAATAACTCGTTGTTATTAGTTTATTTGTTCCTGCTGCAGCGTCTTTGCGGGGCAGGGCAGGATGCTCTGCTCTCAGCAGGAGGGAGGAGTCATGGGCACTCTGTAAGTGCTTGGTACGTGGTGTGTGGCACACTATGTGCCTCTGTGGTTTGCTTCTTATTAACGTGTTGCTTTAATTTAATTGTGTTTCTGGGTGCCAGTGGGTAGCTCCCTCTGACCCTTGGGAGTTGGACTTGAAATAGCGGAGATGCAATGTTAACTTAATAACAGTATTCCTGACTGGCACTCCTTAGGAGACGTAGTCTCACGATAGTTTACACATTTAATTCCACTTGTGAAAATAAGGATAATACAAAAACTTGTTTTATCTTCTTCTAATTCAAATGTTTATCTTTAATTTGATCAATTCCATTGTTGCTTCACAATGTTTATGATTTATTCATATCTTTCTTTCTTGGCACGAATCACATTTCTTTCATGTACATTGTTCTTATTCCGAAATACACATCCCTCAGGGGAAATGTACTCTGTAAGTGCGACTCTGGTGGTGGTGGGCACTCTGTAAGTGCAGCCTTCTCTGCCCCACCAAACAGTCATGCACACTTTGCATGTTCTCCACCCAGGCTGCATTACAGCCTGGGTGGAGAACATTCCCAGGCTCCCATTCCCTGGCTGAGCGCCGAACCACTGTGCTCAGACCAATCACAACACTGCATTACAGATTTGTGATTGGCCGGGGACCCTGAGTGCTTTCTGTTCCGGCCCAGCAGAGGGACAACGAGGAGAGATGATGGAGGAGAGACAGGACACGGCAAGGAGGTAAGCCTTTTTTTTTTACCCCTTACCCCTACGCTCCGCTCACCACCTCTGATCCGTGCCAGCCGCCACTGAAAAAATGGGAGTCTGAAATGCCTTTCCTCATTGCAATTTGGAAGGTGAAAGTGGTGTGAAAGGTTGTTCTGATATGCAATGCCGTTTATCAATGGCTTGCAACCACAATTGAGGACACAAACTATTTCTCAGATACCAACCTGCCAAAGCAGGAGGAGTATATTTGCTGAGTGGAAACTGTCTGTCATGTGCCGCGGCGTGCATTTCCATGATGACAGTTACGGGTATCAAGGATAGCAGACAGTGGCCCTGAGGACCACATCATGCTCCCACCATGTGCTCTCGCAGCATGCTATCTTTCTCTTCCTGAATGTAGCCAGTGTCCCTTTATGTTGGGAATGCAGAGATGGAGGTCCGATGTACCTCACAGGCCTCCATTCCTGCATTCACAGGCATTCATAGGATTTGCAGCCTGTCCCGCCCTCACTAATATTTATTAAAGGATTCTGTGAATCCGAGTGAATGAGCATTTTGCGTTGTGATGGTGTGCTACAGCACAAAAAGAAGGTGCAGTCAGCGTGCAAAAAAATATAGATTGCTTTGTGAGCACATCAGTACATTGTACCCTATATTTCTTGATCTTTGTTATTGTGTTTTTCATCTTCACTACAGCAGGCAGAATCAGTAGTAAAAGTTAAGATAATTGAAAAAAAAACACCATTGTGGGCTCGCACCAACACAAACACACACAGGCTGTACAATATGAATCCCATTATGCAACCCACGTTTGTTAGAGACCGTCAGCAATATCATCTGAGAAAGCATTCCTCTCATACACAGCAAACGTTAATATTAGGGGACATGTTTTAGAGCATTCACTAAAGAAAGGAAGCCTAAAAAAACACATTCTGAGAAATTTAGGGATTTCTAATTAGCTTAAATTGAAACATTAAAAAGACATTCCTAGCTTAGAAACAACAGACCGCTGACTCTTGTATAACCAAACCTCTGATATGTCACAGCAGTGATAGAGTGTTGGTGAATGCCGCCCCTGTCAAAAATTATGCATTCTATTAACACCAAACATGAAAATAGGCATTGTTTTAATCTCTTTGGAGATGCAAACACTGGATGGGCAAGAGCAAAGTATCCCTACCTTTACATCTTCTGCCCTTTTCTGTTCGGAATGCAGTGGAACTTGTGAACTCCTTCTCATGTCCATGCTACTCAGGCCTCACAAACTCATCTTTGACCCAAATGGCTGAGCCCTGGGCAAAGGTCACTTTGTTTGAAATTCTACTTAACCATTTGCAAATGGTTCCTCATCGATAGAGTTGCAGCCATAGCTTTTTGGGTAACTCACCACCTATGTGTAGCTGAAGAAGTAAAGCAAATTCTACTTGTATAGTCAAAATACCAGCTGAAACCAGAATGTATTTCAAAATGCAACTGAAATTAACTTAAGTTTTCCCTAAAGCATTTCTATAAAAGTGCAAAATACCACTATGCCAACAACGGGATGCTGAAGAAAACATTTGATTGACTTATTTGGAACTTATATTAGCTCCTGCGCCTCCATGAATCCTTTCGCATACCAAGCGCCCCAATATTCATAAACACTTAATACATTCACAACTTTTCTTTACATATGTGGGGCTAGTTCAGTTTGGACATCGAACGTTTATTATAATCAAACAGGCAACCAGGGCATAAGAGTTATTGCCAAAGTATATACTCAAATTCAGAGGTACCCCAATCTCTCACCTGTGGATCCCATAAAAGTGTAAGGCACACCCGCACCCATTGACCTAGGTGGCATGCTTCATGATCGTGGTTGCTTCTTCCGTCTGAAATTCTTGAAGGCACGGATGGGCTCCCTGTTTTCAGAGGGTGCTTTGATTCTGTGGTAGAAATAATTCCTATTGTTTATGGTGGAGATCAAACAAGTGAACTTAGAAATCCTCCCATTTAGAGGCAGCACATTCACTAGATGACACAGCAGGACGTTCCTTTGATGACTGTGTGACTACAAAGGGCATCACATGAACCCACCTCCCTCCATGGGCCATGCAAACAACCTGACTAGGGATTTCCTCATGGAGATTCGACCAATGATGTGAGGATAATGTGCATAATGCATTAATGAATGTGTCTGCTAGTACTGTGGATAATTGTTAGTATTCCATCTGAATACCATAACCTTGCAGATAATTTCGAGAATGGGGAGACCGTCCCGAAAGAAAGTTGAGGAATACGGATGGGGCCAATAGCACGGGTGAAACATGTTGATCTACTGGGAAGTGGGACCAATAGCTATCCCTAACATCCCTCTATATTTTCTATTTTGTAATATCCCCTTAGAATCTGCCATAAAATATTGTTTTGGATTATCTATAGGGATGTTTGACCTAAGGGGCTCATTACGATAGCGGTGAGTCTACCACCAGCAGGCTGCCGGTGGCGGATTCACCGCCAACTTGCAGCCATTCTCTGTCAGCCAAATTATGATGGTAGGCAGTTTGCTGGTGGACGGGAAGTCCGTCCGCTATGGGTCCACCACAGGCAATCGTTCCAATTGCCTGGTGGACCCGGAAGCATACATAGAATGGTGGCGGTGCCTAACGGGCACAGTCCACCATATTAGGATGCTTCATCTCCGCCAGCCTTGAATGGCGGTTCACCCGCCATTCAAAGGCTGACGGAAATTGACTTCAGGGGCCCATTGCAGGCCCCCCTTCAGCAGGGGCACTTTCTTTCTGCACTTTGGGGCCACCTATGGTGCCCCCATACATTTCCCTGTACTATGTGACAGGCACCGCATGGTGGCTGGCACGTAGTGCAGGGAAATGCAAACCCTGCAATTTTACCATTGCGGTGGGTGCAGCAGCACCCGCCGCAATGGTAAACATACCCAATGCGACTGCCACCGTGGCGATCGCATTGTAATTCCATGGGCAGGACCACCGGCATATATAGGCGGACGGTCCCAATTACCGTGACGATGGCGGAAGGACTCAATGCCGTCCACCATCGTAATCGGCCCCTAAGTTGTTGGATTCCCACCATAAACAAAAGGAGTCACTTTTACTTGCAAAATAAGGCACCATCTAATAACAGGAAGCCTATAAGAATTTTGGACAGATAAGGCAAACCCGGTGATGAAGCATTCCACCTAGGTTGGTGGGAGGGTTTGTCTTACATTTTTATGAGATCCAAATGAGACATTAAGGTACCCCTGAATGGAAGTATGTTCTTTGTCAATAACCCTTACATCCTGGTTGCCTGTTTGACTATAAATTTCTTGATTGGGAGAAAGCAATCATGGAAAACCACTATGCTTGTTCCCTCCTTCATTTTGTTGATGATAAATAATCACAAGTTGAAGTCAGTGATGATGCTCTGTCTTTGGAGTAGGTGTCCATGAAAAATCACCTTCCTTCTTGCTAAATAGATGAATCTTAAGTTGAGGCACTTTCGAGAAATTTTAGACAGTTTGATCTTACGATCGATGTTGATTGCTGCACAACAAGGAGAAGCTATGTGTAGTTGGTGGTTGGCTTTATGTTATAAACGATGCTGTTAATAGTTAGATTATATGTTTCTCAAAATATTATACTGTATTCCACTGTTGATTATTTCTGATCCAGGATAGAAAACAAAGTATGAATATGAAGTTAAGTAATAGGTATAGAGATACGTGTGACTAATGCATTGCGATTTAACCTACTGTATGGGAAGAATTCTTTGTATTTTCGTTGTTGTTACTACAAACCATCTTTTGTTTTCTTTGTTTGGTTTTCTTCACCATTTTCGGTGACAAGTGGGTCTTTCCGATCTGTTTCTAACAGTGGAGAGGGAGATGTCTCGTACGAATTTTTCCTTGCTTTGCATTACCTATCTAGCTTGGGGAATAGTAATCCTCTTTTTTATAGGGGTATCGTCAAATCGTTCTTAGCCCCTTTGCTCCTTTTTGATTTATTTTTGATGTACCTGTGTTTTATGCACATTCGCTTCCCGGTCCTCATTGTTATTTTATTACTAAGCTTATAGTGTTATTTCACCACTGCCCTACCCCCTCCCAACTCAGTTCAGAAAGAACCAGTATGTAATATTTCTCATGACTGTCTACTATACAGCGCAGAGGATAAATTCACTGTAACCATAGCACCGTCAAACTAACCTGAGAAATCACTGCTTACTAACCCCCAGTTTACATCTTACAATTGAAAATAACTATCTCTATACTATCAAGGACTATGTAATAGCCTATTAACTTTGCATTTAAGTATATGCTGTTTGTGTGTGTGTGTGGCAGGCATAATATTTTGTTTACAATGTGCAATATGGTATGATAAAATATAAACGGTAAGGAAGTAGTACTGTAAGGCACACATTAAGCAAACGTTTTGCACATCTCGGCCATGCAGTCAAATTTGCGAAATAAGCTTCCTTCAAAGGCACTTTTGAAAAATCTGGCTCCTGGGTGCAAAGAGCGGCAGGATACTGCAAACAGGCCGTTTCCAGCCAATAGTGTCCATTCTCTGTGAATGTCTCAATCAATCCACCTTCTCCAAGCAGCAAGGCCTTGCACTGGACTGAGTTGCCTCCACTCTAAAGGCACAAATAGCTGCCACTTTAGGCCAGGGTTGCTTCCGTTTTACTTTATTATTGTAGCTAAGTTGTTGGAAAATCACATTATATTTCGCGTTTATTTTAAAATGTCTGCACTGAATTACTGTGTTTTTCTTTGTTCTATTTTAGAAATCCAAGCCTTTCAAACTCTGCCTCGCAACCGGAGAGACAGTCTGGATTACATAAAAGAAATAATTACAAGGGAAAACAGCTACTACCTCCTAAAGAGAAGAGGGTCATGTTTGGAATTCCTGTTTGGTGCTTGTCCGCTAATTTCATAGGATTGAATTTATAGGGGTTTTTGCTAAAATTCCTTAAATAAAATCATGATCATTTTTGCTCGGCATAGTTTAGATGAATATTAACCTCTTCGCTGCTGATGACGAGCTCAGCTCGTCATGTAAAACGGCACTTTGAATTTTGCCGCACACAGCGGGAAATGCCGCCCCAGCGATGCGGTTAACATTCAGTGTGCCTGTGAACCAAGTGTGCTTTTACAAATCATTAAAAAAATCTATATAAAATGGAGCACCTCAATGGTAATGGCTATCATCATTGTTTTGACCCTTGTTGGTTGCAGACAAAAATCGCAGATTCGTATTTTTGAGTCAGTAGTCATGGAACATTAACCAAGCACAACCACAGCAGTTACATGTCCGATACCACCTAACGAGCCCAACACTTGTAGATTCTCCTTGAAAACAACTGCATGCATTCTGCACCTCGACAGAGAAGTCTTGAAGTCCTTGCAGCAAGAATGCAGTTTATATTTAAAAAACATTGAAATATTTCACTTGTTAGGTCAGGGCCAAAAACAATGGACCTTTACAGTGCCACAGAGCTCGCTAGCTGTGCCTTGCCATCGGACGAATCAGCATATTTTTTGTTAACGACTTGAGGTTGAAGAAAAGATTATACTTTCTGCATTTCAATGTGTTGGGGGTGTCTAGTCTGGCCTTTGCCATTCAGCTTATAGACAGAGCTCTTCTGTTGCCGTTTTTTGTAGCACCACACTGCCAATACAGTGGTTAACAGTAGTAAGCACAGAACAGTTACAACCACTGCAATCAGTAGACCATGGCTGGAGCCTTGACAGTCCTTAGAACACGGCTCAGAAGTAGCGAGGCGTTCTCCCCCAAGCTCGTATTTTACAGTTCGTCCTTCCGAGGCTCCTTCTAAAGTTGAGGTATCAGTGGAACCAACTGTGGCTTGTTCAGGCCTAGTTTTGGCATCTTCTGGGGGGAGGTACGTTGTAGTTTCCCCTGCCTCAGTAGGAGCTGGAATGTGATCAATGGGCCTCACTGTCACATAAGTTTCCAAATCGGCGGTCGGTGGTGTCCCCGGGAGTTCAAACAATTCTTCAGCGGTAGTGGGCTCTTTTGTTGTAAAAAACCCTTCTGTTGTTGGAATGTACTTGCCCATGTCATCATTCCTTTTACCGGTAGTTCCATTTTCTGGGGCAATCACTGGGGTCAGGGGAACCTGTGCACGTTTAATACCATAATTCAGAAATTTTGTTGGAGAAACCACAATATGGTTTAGATCTCTCTCTGCAATGGGTGTGGTGACAACTGTTTTTTTCTCCTCACCGTAATTTGGTTGATCAGTTGCCAAAAGTGTAACTTCATCAAGTTCCATTGACCCAACCCTTTTTTCTCCTTCCTCCACAGCATCCAGTGTCACTGGATAACCATCAAGCCAAGACTCATCAGTGCTGGCTACCAGTTCTTTTGTCTTGGTATCTTTAGTCACCACAGAGTGTCCAATAGGAAATTCCTCATTAACAGAGACTATTTTAGCTCCAGGTTCACTGAAGTCCGTTTTCACTCCGATGTGGTTGTTGCCATTTGAGAAGTATTTTTTTGTGCCACCTTCATGTTCCCTCTCTCCTTCTGGTTCATTAAATACCTCAGGAGGGAACCAAAACAAGTGCTTTTGGCTCAGCAATGACACCGGAGATTCAGTAGGTGCTTTGCTTTCAGTTTCAATCAAATCAAAAATTCCCTGAGCTTCTTCCTGGCCAGTTTCCATTTCTTTGCTGAATGGGAATTCCTCTACTTCTCCATCTTCCTCACCATCATCCTCAACAGGTTCTGTGAGTGACATAGTTCTGTCATCTGGAAACTTGTCCTCGTAGTCGATATGTGGCAGTGCGTCATCTGTAACAAAAATAGTACCTTGTTTTAATAGCCAGGAAAACATTCCTTTAAAAATATATTATGTATTGATATGACTAAAATACAATCAAAATTCATTTGCATTCTTAAAATGTATTTAGTGATTATTTTAAGGTACGAGATAAAGTACCCCAGTCTATACATTATAAAGGATATTGCAAGTCACTAAAGTTTTGGAACCATATAGAGGAACAAGCACTGGAAATGCAATAGGTCTCGCATTAGGAAAGTTTGAGCAATTGGTATTGTAAATGACACTTTTTTTATTTATGTGTTGGTTTTGTAACTAGCAAAAGTAATAGCTTTGTCAGTTACAATGTCAATAGTTTTAACTTTCGCAAATGTGACACCTATAGCATTTGTAATGCAATGTGTGTTGGCTGGCAGATCTGTTTTATGAAGAGACTCTGCATTCAGTAACTGAAATGTTATGTGAAATGTATTCTGATTAATAATGCGTCTTTGTGCGCTTCTAACGGAGAGTGGAAGCAAGGGGCTGGAGCCTGCCTTTCTGGGTCGCAAGTATTTATTATTATTTTTTTTTTTTATAGCGCGAACTTTACCCGAAGGTGTTAGAGCGCTTTACATTTACATTGGCACCAGTTACAGTACATAAGGACTACGGAGTACCACTCTTTTGAACTTTTAATGTTAGCAGGGGTGGCTTCTACGAGTGTATGTGGAAATCCCTTTCACAGGATCATTGTTTCCAAGTCTTAAAATGTCAGCAGATTCCTGCCAAAGAGAAAGAGTATCTATCTAGCCCTGGGGAATGAATGAAAAATATATATATATATACATATATATATATATATATATATATATATATACATATATATATATATATATATATATATATATATATATATATATATATATATATATATATATATATATATATATATATATATATATATATATATATATATATATATATATATATATATATATATATAATATTATAATATTTTATTTTAAAACAAGACAAATTAATTGTAATTCTGGACCTAGAGGACTGCAAGGGATGTCCCATCTACTCGTAATTGTTGGCGTTGCTGACATAAATGTTATTAATACCGATGTCTGCCATTGCTTCTAAGAATGAGAATAATTTCGAGCATAGGAATAGAACCTGTTAGTAAATGACCCTTGTGTACATAATACACCACACGGCACTTGGCTCTTGCTGCCTAAACAAAGTGCTCTTATTGCACCACACGTTACCGCGGACTGTTATTTTTCATTCTTATAGTTGCCGAAGCGCTTTGAAGCAGTCTCCGACAACGGCAGCGCTTCGTAAGGCAGACAGAACACGAGAAATACATTAAATTACAAAAGAGAGTAAATGAATTAAGTGGCGCACTTTAATGGCAATGGGCTCTCCCTCGCAGTATCTTTTGGATAGCGGGAGGGCATTATTATTGTGTCCAAAAGATGGCCGATAATGGAATTTTTAAAAAGCTCTTGTTATTTGTGGTAATTTTACGCTTTTCTTCTGTCTTTGATGCCGAGGACACCAGGGCTCGGCCACTGTTTCTCAATGTTAAAAAAAATAAGTGATTTTAACCGAGACAACTGTCTGTCGGTTGTTGCTTATTTTGGAGGAAAGCACTTTATTTCGGATTTTTTTCATGCGATTTGCTAAACCTCATGCTGAGTTGCGTGTGAAGCATCCCTGTGAACCGCCGTGCAGGGTGATAAACTCGCGGTGTACGGGGACACCTCTTAAATAATGTGTCACAAGTCCCCAACAATGTGCAAACATGTGTCAGCGCACAGCAATGACACCAGAAACACGAGCCCAGCGTGAGATGGGCATTTAGCTGAGCAGTGACTCTAGGGACGGGGATATCCGAGGACAATCCCAGCTTCCCCACTGGATCGTGTGTGATCGTCCATCAGTTTACTTTAGATCGAACAATTATCTACCAAAGGACCCAGTTTAGCAGATTTGTGTACGTCCGAAATAAGCGCAAAGCTGGCATTCAGCTATTTAAAATCTGCATATTTACATTTATAGGTATTCTAAGCTCATTTTGCGCCTTTGGAAATCGCTTTAGTGTATAATCCAAATTAGGAATTTATTTATTTATATAAGGACCACTTTAATCGGGTTGGCCGTTCCCCAAAGAGACAGAAAGTGTTTAGAAATCTGTGTCCGAAGAGAATGATGTCACGCCTGTGCAGTGTGCGCACTAATTCACGGGTGTGAGATTTCGTCGAATTGCAGCTTTTTTTACTAAACCAGGGGGAATTCTACTTTTTACCAAGTAGTGAAAGTGTAATTATACTTATAGTGACCCCAGCGTGTGTAACGTTTAGCGCTTGTGCTACTGCGGTGTTATGCATTATTATATTTCAAAAAGCTTTGAAAGGATTGGCTGAATCAAAACAACCCAATCTGTCCAGAACTTTAAAAAAAAACACATTTCCAGGGGGTTTGAGGCAATGTCTGCAAACTGCGGGCAGAGAGAATGTGCGAAATGTAAAGCACGACACGGCGGGCAGGGGAGGGGGCGGAGCGGGGAGAGGGAACAGACGGAGGGAAGGCAGATAAGGGGAGGAGAAATGCGACACAGCGGGGAGGGGGCGGAGCGGGGGCCTGGAATGCGGCTGAGGGAACTGATGTGCACGCGCTTTTAAGCTCAATGCGCATGCGCATTGAGCTTAAAAGTCGCGGGCACTGCAAGGAATCGCCACGATTCCTTGCAAGTCAGTTAAAGAGTGGTTAAGCCCCCATAGTCTCGCAAGCTCGATGCGCATCAACATCGACAGGCGAGACCTAAAAAGGCCAAGTTCCTTTCTATGGTATGGAACCCCGAGCTGACTTAAGATTTTCATTATAATGTGCATCATGGGGTACTTTATTCTTTATATTACATGGATACACCATCACTCTTCCCACAAAATGTTTAAATTCCTGTTGTGTTGTTCTTTTATGTGAATGAGATAAGATGTTTGTAAATATGAAGAAATGAAGAATAAAAATAGAATCTTTAGTGGAAAATTGAAAACACCAAAAAGAAGTTCGATATTTGTTGCAAAAAGATATTAGAATCAGTTTAATACAAATCAGATTTAAAAGTAGCACAGAATTTATAGAAACATACAGAGAGATTCTATGTTTCCTAAAATTACCTAAATCATAGAAAAATACATATGTTGCCATAAATATCTACTTTCAGCTTGTCACTGTTCATCTCTAGAACAACAGAGCAGAAGAAGGAAAAGCCATGTTTCATTTTCATTTGTGACACTGCAGCTTTAACTATGCTCTGTGAACTGCCTTTCCCCTAGACTGCAGGCGCGTTGATGTCAGAACTCAACTGTAATACGTTATTACAATTGAGTGGCTATGTAAATATTTTATTACAGGTGACTAGGAGCATCACAAGTCACCGGTAAAAAGAAAATTAGAGAACGGCTTTTATATAGTCATTGCAGGCTCACTTGTATTATAAGAATAATAAATATGATTTCAAAGTATAAGGAGATACAAGTAGTGAATAAGAGTTCGACATGGTATGGAAATTCAATTTCGTTCTCTAATTCCTAAAACAAGCTGAATTCAGTGAATCCATTGATGTGGAAAGGGAAATATATTTTGTTAACCTTTGCAGTGTAAAATGGAAAAGACAGTGTTTACCTTCTGCTCTAGAAACAGAGAGTGGCAGGGTAGCCCATTCAAGGACTCCAGCCTGGCATAGCGAGGAGCGGCGCAATATTAAGGTCCCAGCTACATTGTGGGTTATGCACTCTCAGATATACTTAGATATATCGGTAGTGACGCTCAAGTGAAGTGTCAGCTACCATTTTTAGGTAAATAGACTATTGTCTCGATTTAAACTGCCTGGCTACAGGCAACAAAGTCTCAAGTCTTGAGTGAGCTGGAGCTGAGCTTCAACAATGTTCAAACATTTGCATCCACAGGGGTAAACATGTTTCACTAAGGACGTTGGCAGGGCCGGACTGGCCATAGAGGGCACTGGGCGATCCCCCGTTGCGCTGCACGGGTGGGGGTCGGTTTTGGGCCCCTGGGGGCCGTGTTTGTTACAGGGCCGCTTTTGCAGCATCGCTGCAAAATCAGCCCTGTACCAAAATCGGCCGAAAACCGGCCCCGGTAAAGAGCTCGGCGGCACCTCCAACAGGGGGGGAGGGGCGCGGCCAAGCACTTTGCCAGGGCCAGTTGTGGCTCCCAGTCCGGCCCTGGACGTTGGGATGGGAATGTTCCTGCATGGTGAAACAAGCACGCACCCCACTCTAAGTGGCCTGACTACACACTATCTGATATCCTACCTTTGTTTTTGCCCAGCATCCTGAATGCTTTTTGAGGCCAGGCATTGTGTATGTTTTAGAGACTTAGAGTTGGCTTCTGTAGTCAGGAAGTGAGCACCAAGTGTGCTCTTTATGCCACACACGATGACCATCTGTCTCCTGAGCCACATACAATATGTGAAATGAGTCAGCAGAATCTGTAGTATTATGTAGTGTGTCCTTTAGGAAGTCTTGCCCCTTTAGCATTTCCCATAGGTGCTACTCTAAAAGGCTGATGACAGCCAGGTGCAGAGCCTCACAAATTATTGTGCCCTGAGTTGTTAGCCCTCCAGATTGAGATTCCACTGTGAGTTGCGACTCTGTGCGGTGTTGCCCGTGTCTGTCATTTAACCCGTCCCCTGCTGATGATGGAAACGCTCCTTCATCATCTGCGGTGGATTTGTGCTGATGACGGAGCGGTTCCGTCATGGCCCTGCCGCCGTGCCTGCGCGGCGCTGATTTCGCGCCTGCGCGGCATGTTCTATTGAGCAGGCGGGGCCGTGACGGAACCGCTCCGTCATGAGCACAGCGCAACCGCCGCTGGTGACGGAGCGGTTCCGTCACCAGCATGCGCCCGCCGCTCTGCCGCCCTCCCCCCTTAGCACTGCGGCGGAATAGCCGCCGCAGTGAAGGTGTTAAATGTCCCCTAAAGAAGACCTTTTAAAAATCACCAGAGAGGTGGCCATACCTGAGGTAGATCGACCTTGTATGTTGGACTGTAAGAAGAAACCCTTGACAAAATAAGCTGACAGTTACGAAATAGCAAATCAGATCAGTTTGCAAAATGTAGCCAAAGTAGGATGTTTCCCCAGGTCTGATAGGCCAAATGTTAAAAAAAGAAAATGTGTTCTATGACTAGATGCTGTTGTCTGAAGATATTGAGAAAATACTTTGTGGACATCTAGAAGAGGGAGAGGTGTAGTAAACTTGATAAAACAAATCATGTGGACAATTGAACACTGATGAAACCTTGGAAAGGGATGAAAGCTAGGACAAAGGGCTACTTTATCTGAAAATCTTTAAGAGAACAGCAGGTTGGGCAACTGTGATTGTGACGAGGACTAGGGCTTGGAGTAATGAGGATTCCTGGTTAGTATTAAGTGCAATCATCCACATGCACAGTGATGCAGGACAAGCAGAGAAATATTACTCAATAAATTGTGTCTCGCTCAAAAAAAAAGCATTCTGGCATTTCCTGCTCGGCTGAAGCTCAGACATTTCATGATGGTTTAGGCTAGTTCCTGCTTTAACGGCTGGATGAGGAGCTATGGTCCACCATTAGAAGTGCGTCTGTAAGTAACACGTACCTTGTGGACCCATTTTTTCTAAAATGTTCTTGCTGAGAGGTGAGGGAGTCTTTCCCAAACACACAGAGGAGTTTCAAATTCTCTGACTTGTACGGCACACTGTGGGTCTGGTCTTGGATCCAATTTTGGCCTTGATTAACAACTACACTGTACAACACCATTGGCAAATGGTGAAGCACTGCATGCAGTATGGTAAAAATATAAATGTGCACAATGGAACACATTATGGGCTAGATGTAGGTAGAAAAGATTTACCGAATTTAAATTACCGAATTTTACCGATTCGGTAATTTAAATTCGGTAAATCTATGGGTCCGATATGTAGGTATTCCAGATGTGCTGGAATACCGAATCGGATGAATTCGGTATTTACCGAGTCGGTAAATACCGAATCGGTAATGCCCATTCATTTCTATGGGCTTTGAAGCCCATAGGAATGAATGGGCATTACCGATTCGGTATTTACCGAATCGGTAAATACCGAATTCACAAGGGTGCAGGGGGTGTCACATTGACACCCCCTGGCACCCCCAAAACAGGCTTGGGTGCCATGTGGCAGGCATACCTGCCCTAAGGGCAGGTCTGCCTGTCACATGACATAGGTGTGCATGCACACATGTGCATGCACACCGGAATCGGTATTTTACCATGGATTTGTATTCCATGGTAAAATACCGATTCTGTAAGCCATGTGCAGAAGGTACATTGCCTACCTACATTGCATTTTCGGTAATTTTACCGAATCGGTAAATATTACCGAATCGGTAATTATTTTACCGATTCGGTACATATTACCGAATCGGTAAATTTACCGATTCGGTAATGATACCGATTCGGTAAAATTACCGAAAATGTGCCCCTACATCTCAATAGCCCTTTACCGATCGGAAACGGCCGAAAATCGGTATTTTCGGCCGATTCCGATCGGTAAAGGGCTACCTACATCTGGCCCTATATACACAATTAAAAGAAAGACAAACCGGAAAAGTGAGATTTCCATCTGGTATGGGCCAGCTCCTGACTCTAAGAACATGAAAGCAAGCAGTCTGGCCCTCAACAGCAGCACACATGTCCTAGCATCATCTGTGGGGTGGCAACTAAAAAGCAGTCGCTGGTGCATGAAAATAAGCCACATCTGCTTTGTTGTAATGAATACTGCTTTTGTTGATTAAGAGGATGTATTTCTGTCTTCTGTCTGAGTGAGAATGGGATAGACTCTTGTCCTAGTTATAACAGATGAAAATAGTATTTCATTTATTAATTTTTGTGTTAAGCGCAACGTTCTCTGAAAACAGCATCATGGTGCTAGGCAGCTAATTAAACTAACAAAAAAAACTCTGCAAAATAAGTAGATGTTAATGGCTTCCTTAAAACAAGAAAAGTTGAATTTGGCCACATGTTAAAAAACAAACCAAAACAGGAATAGATAGCATTTCTTCTCCACAGAAGGCATTACATAACATTTATCTAAATAAACTCTTAATGGATGCAAATTATGATGATCTAATCTCTCATTTGCATACACTTCCCCCATAAAAACAAAGTAGAAGGGTGCTTGTTCTCAACGATTGCACCCAAAACATGGAACAAACGTCCCCAGCATATCAGGCCTCCTTCTCACTTATTGAATTCCGCAAGAAGCTAAAGACCTGGCCCTTCGAATAACTCCAGGGGAATCATACACTCACTCACCTGCTCAAGTGCCTGGATATCCTCATTGGTGGTTAGTGCACTCTACAAATGAACATAACAAAATACAGTTGAATTCTTCCTTACCATTGGGACCTGTGGAGTGCAACAGGGACTCTGCTTTTAATATTTGATATATAACTATAAACAAAACTTTGATGTGGGGCTTTCTGTCAGGGATATAGGTTTACCAGAAAATAAGTATTGATTAATATTGAAATATTTTTTCTGTACTCGGATAGTAAATTCTTTTTTTTATCCATCCATTGCGTAATTAATATTGTAAAACACGAGTAAGCCAGATAGAGTAGGAGTATTCGTCATAATTGTGATGTACAAATTATTATTTTGTGACCACATTAGAATTTAGGCTGTGTTGGTCTGTTGTCATTTAACAAGTCATGTGATGGAAGTTTTTCCAGCATCTGCCCGGTTAGAAGTTGCATTATCTTTTCAAAACATCATCTGCAGCCATAAAAATGTATTCAAGCTATTTTATACAAAATAATTTTTTTTTAAATTTGAACAGCTGAAAGGAAAATAATTATTGTTAAACTTTGGTAGAAAGCAGTAACAATTTGAGGAATAACCAGTTGTTCTAGGTTAACATATACTATATACTTAGGAAGTACATTGGTCAATCCAGTCTTCAGTATTAATACTTACCTGTCTAGATAAAATGTACCAGGTGAGAATGGGCCTTGTATTCTACCTCTGATGGGAAAATGCTGCATGCTTTACTGTTTATAGATAATTTAGTATGACACAACCAATGGAAACATTCGAAATGTATTATCTGCACTACTGTAAGATTTTTAATGTGGATCATGTTGTCTGTGTAGTCCCGCGCTCTACACGAGCGGGACTTCCAAGATGGCGCCCGCGACGGCTCCCGCGACTAGACCGCAGGAAGAAGCCCTACGCGGTCTGGTCTTTCCTGTGAAGGGGACACCAAGCCAGGAAGAGGAGGGTCAAATAGGGAGCTCTGAGGGCCCTTCGCCATTGAGTAGTCTTACTACTTGGCGTGTTTTTAATCTTTGACACTTGGACTTCTATTGTAACGTTCCTCGGAGTCCTGGTAGTCAATTTTATTTAATATTTTTTGAGCACTGCACTTTTTTCATTCACATCACCTCAGGGTGTCACAACAAGACTATGTTCTTGACAACCTTTCCCGCATCGACACTATATGGTCGAACTTGGGATGGGAAGATTAGTGATTCCCATATGACGCAAACTCCACCACATGGGTGGTCTGATGGGAGTTGCTTTAGCCTTTTTGTGACTAATAGTCTCCATTTTTTACAAATCTTTGTCTCATACACTCACCACTAGTGCCTCATGGTCGCTATTGCAGTTACACACCGTTTGTAGACCTGGTCTGCTCTTTTGTGTGTTTTTTACCTTGTTATAGGGGAGCGAGCAGAAAGGTCATTAAATATTTCCCCCCGACCCTCCACACACCTGTTTTTTTTTTTTAGTATTTAGTGCAGCTTTTTAGTTGCGGGTCGTTTTGATTAGGGTGCAAACATCGTTTGCACCTCATAGCTCACCCAACTTAATTGTGTGTGTTGCCTTTTTGTCTTCCCTCACTGACACTCAAAGATATTAACAGTCCTCATGGGGTCTTGTCACTCTGTTATTACACAGTGACCTATGATGGCATGTATGCCCTTTAATCTAATTAATAAGTGTTGATTCCGCCTCAGACACCGTCCTTTTTCCTCCGTATACTCAGCAAGCCGAGGACCACTCTATAAGTATGTCCCATCGCACATCATACACCTGGAGACCCTTGCTGACGAAACTCTTTATCTGGGATAGTTGTTTCCAAACTAAAAACAATCACACTTTATGGTAATAATGGAGCAACACTCTTCACTCCATCAGTCATTGTTGATCTACATTACAGGAGCCCGGCTTGATGATATTCGCCGGTCTGGCATTGTGGAAACTTTGTCTCCCGTGTGGTTATGCAATCGGGATCCTCTGAGCACAATGAAACTGTCGCCATACAAATTATCGATCCGGCCCCCATAGGAGCTGCAGTTGTCCAATACAAGAATACTCGCTCTCTAAGGTTTTAACCGGGGATATTTATTTCCGCTGTTTGGCGAGACCTAGGGATTGCGCATGCGTTAGAGAGTAATGGTTAACAGCCTCCACGCATGCGCGAAAAAGTAGCGGCTTCCTCGACGCGATCTGCCGTGATTATGTTCAATCTTGACTCCACGGTGAACTTATCACCCAATTAACGAAAGCTTTATAAGGAGGAAGGGCGGGATCACTTTAACCTCCACTTTCGCTCGTGTTTGTAGCGAAGGCACCGACGGACAGGTGAGTCACAGAGTGCTCGCACTTGAGTTAAGTGAAGTCCTGTTTGGGATACTGGAATAACCATTCCCCATTGTAGCAGCCAGTTCAGTAGGACCCGGCATGGCCCCTACCTTTCAATCTCAGTTAGGGCCAGGGTATTCTGCCTTTTGATATGTCTATAGAGGTTAGAAGCCCATGAATATGGGTGGCCCAGGTAGCCACTCAGGGGCGTTTCCCAGTAACCCCCACTCATGCAGAAGTGCTGGAGTCCCCAATAGGTCTTGAGCTTCCCCCATCTCTACACACTCAAAAATATGAAATATTTTGTGTATTGGTTTAGGGTATATATTATTTTTCAAAGGAGTCACCTAGAGACACACATAGATACCAGTTAACTGGGTGATGTTAAGGATCGCAGGATGTGCGATTTCTATGTATCCCCTAGGGATCTTTGTGGTGGTCAGTGCTGGGTGTGACATCTTGTTTACTATCACACGTCTGTTGGGTTATATGTGTAGAACCATTGGGTAGGGCATTGTAAAGTTGTGTGCTTACTGTGTCTTTTATTTCTACACTATAGAGCGGGGCCTCATACTCCCGAGCGGTTGCCTGGTGAGGTGAGGTCATCACCCACACAAAGCTGGGTGAGTATCACTGAGAGGAAATGCCTCTAAGTGATTAAGCTAATATGCTTTTTTGAATGCAGAATGTAAACTATTTCTGCAGGTGTGTCTGCACGGTCTCTGTGTGTGTACGGTGGGTGGACGTGTGAGATTTTGTGTTGTTTGACATACTGTCTTTGTGTTCTTTTTCTCTTGATAGGAAGAAGACACTTTTCTTTCCTTCCAGTGGACATTTAAGTATACAAGTTCCTGGTATATATGTAACTCTGTATCAGTACATTTATATTATCCTTCACTTAAACACATCATATGTAGTTGCAGTAGCTATTTTTCTGTCAAAGGTCCTGAAGAAAGCTGGGCTAGTTGCTCTTAAAGCTGAAACATGTCAACCGTACTGCACAGCGCCATTGAGTAGTCTTACTACTTGGCGTGTTTTTAATCTTTGACACTTGGACTTCTATTGTAACGTTCCTCGGAGTCCTGGTAGTCAATTTTATTTAATATTTTTTGAGCACTGCACTTTTTTCATTCACATCACCTCAGGGTGTCACAACAAGACTATGTTCTTGACAACCTTTCCCGCATCGACACTATATGGTCGAACTTGGGATGGGAAGATTAGTGATTCCCATATGACGCAAACTCCACCACATGGGTGGTCTGATGGGAGTTACTTTAGCCTTTTTGTGACTAATAGTCTCCATTTTTTACAAACCTTTGTCTCATACACTCACCACTAGTGCCTCACGGTCGCTATTGCAGTTACACACCGTTTGTAGACCTGGTCTGCTCTTTTGTGTGTTTTTTACCTTTTTTTTTGCCACACATCTCCAACAAAATCACCTAACGTAACCTAGATGTAATCTTCATCACTGAAATCTCATCCTGATAGTTTTAGCATCCAATACACAGAACACACAATTACATCAGGAGGGGGACTTGCATTATTACAGTCATACAGTGTCCTGGCCTTACACTCTTAGTAACTCTACCACTCTTAAGTCATTAATGTTTCTCTTTTTTTTTATTTCCCCTCTAAATCTCCAAAACAACCTCCTTACATCTGATCTACAGGCCACCTGGACCACAAGCACTCCCTAGAAGAAATCCCGGGACCTCATCATCTCTACCCCATACAACACAACCACCCCACATTTCTCTGAGGATTCAACCTAGCTGAAAACCCTAATGAAAGCATGAAGAAATCCTTCTACATACTTTGTGGCACACTGGAAAAAAACCAACTCATCCATAATTCAATACAAAAGACTGAAACTCGTGTAAAAAGTGTCCTCTAACAGCCACAACCACATACCTATTATCCTGTACAAGATTGACCACTTCACCATCCCTTTCACCATTGCATATACTACACCTCAGTCTCAATGACAACAGAAAAGGGGGGAAATAACCTACAACTCCATTAAAGACAACCATCTGGAAAAAATCCACTAAAGAATTAAACAACTTGCCAGAACACTTCAAGCCTACCACAAATATCAATACTCTCCTACCATCTACAACACCATTCTGAAAACTCACATTGAACGCTCCACTGATCCATCAGACCCAAGCTTCAGCACACTGGCACACTCAAGAGCTTAACACAAATAAAAGTACTATATTAAAACAGAAGAAGAATTGAGAAGATCACAACTCCTGGATGACATTACTCTACTCATAACACTCTCATTGCCGATCCCTCATTATTATAGCGAAACCCTCTTTCTTCAAGACTCCCATAATTGAGGCAACCAACCAAAGCAAAGCCATACTCAAGACTTTTAAGTGAAGCCACAATACTCGGTCATCAACAGCATCAATCTTTCCTTCTTTGAGAAGATCTGCAATATCAGACCCACCATAGTTCCCCTTCCACAGCCTCCTCGCTTCCAGCCACCGACGCACCATCAAATGGACTGCCTTCAAACCAGACTCATATATGGCTCTATCAATTATTCAGGGCATGTAGGGCTGCTTATTCCATCGGGCATTTACAGGTTAGCTGGAGCCCTCGGAGGCTGGTCTGAAATCCGAAGGCCACTTCCTGTGCCACTGTCACTTTACTGAGCTCACTGAGGTTAGTCGCAGCAGGCACCGGGATGCTTGAAGAGAAAGCAAGGGTTGAAAGGGGAAGATAGAGAGAAAGGCATCAGACTGGAAGAAAAAAGAGGAGAGAAGGCAAGAGACATAGAATGGATGGGTAGAAAGAGAGAGGTTGCATTAGGAGAGGAAGGGAGGAGGGCTGCTTTGAGCATTTTTGACAGGGATGTATTTGGTCCCCTAGCCTGGCCCTGCCAATATCCTGAACACTTTCAAAGCAACCTTCCATGAATATCACACTTCCACTCTCCATCATCAAATTGTCCTAAGAAGAACCCCTCGCTATTTTGCTTCAAATTGTAAAAGCCTCCCTAAGCCAAGAAACATTACCAGACACCCTTAAAACAAGGCCGATTCTTGCCCTGCCAAAGAAACCATTTCCGGACCCAGCTGACCTCCCCAACACCCACCCTATTACCCACCTTTCATTCATACGGAAAATCATCGAGAAAGCCTTCACCACACTGCTACAGAATACATCAGCAAGAACTATCGTTCTACAGGACTACCAATTAGGCTTCAGACAACACTGCAGCACTGAGACAGCCATACATCAAGTACTCAACAATGCTGTCCTCCTCAATGACAGGAACATCTCCCCACCTTCTTGTCCTACTTGACATCTACAGCCTTTGACACAGTTGAACATTTATGTCAAATCAACACCCTTAACACCTGCATGGCATCTTCACTTACTATAATGAAATGGTTCACATCATATCTCACCAACCTTTGCTTGCTAATACAAATAGGCTCCAAAAGATCATGAGTATTTTGGGTCTCTCGTGGAGTATACCAGGGCTCCATCCTCTCTTCCATCATCTTGAAACTCTACATGAAATCCCTTTGAACCATTCTTGTAAACAGCAACTTCCATGTCCATCAATATGCATCTTCAACCAACAACATACAGAGACTGAAATCCTGCCTCATACTTAACCAATGTTGGATGCCAGCTAGCTTCCTAAAGCTAAACCCCACAAATTCTGAATTCCTCCTGTTTGCCACTTTCCCCAAACAACCCCAGACTCAAGCCAATCTTTCCAACAGGAACCTACAGTGCTTCACCAGTCTGTAAAGTCATGCAAAATCTCTGGCAGTCATCCTCGACACAGACCTCTCATTCAAGCAACACATTGTAAGAAGACAAAGACAGCTTGGTTTTAACTTTCCCTCTTGAATACAATTAAGTTGTTTCTTCTGAAATATAACTTCAGAAAAACTGTACAAGCTTTAACCCTCTCCTATTTGGATGGAGTCAATATCCTGCTCTGTGGTTTCCCTGACACTACCCTAGCAGTCTGGAAAGGTATCGTTCATGCTTCAGCACAGCTCATCAAGAATTTCAAAGAAATTCAACCACATCACCCCCATGTTAAAAGACCTACATTGGCACCTTCTGAAGTCTTCTTCAAGGTCTGCTGCAACACGTATAAAGCACTCAACAGCTTCAGCTTACCCGAAAAATAAACTAGCTGGATCTCTATGACAAGTTACAAACAGGAGCTTGGATTTCTCCAGGTTGGAGACAAGATATTGCAAGATGGAAAAAACTAGAAAGGAAGTCTTCTTTTTTATGCTACCAGGGCCTGATACAGCATTCCTTAGACATTAGATCAGCATTGACTCTACTGCAGTTCAGAAAAACCTGAAGGCTCACCTCTTCAAGGAGCAGTAACCCTGACTTGTCAGTCTATCCCTGACCTTCTCCCAATGATTATATCGGACCGGGGAAATCCTTTGATCAGTGGGATGGCTATCTACAAATACCAACACATAGCTACATACATACACATATAATCTAATTATAAGTAAAGTTAAAAATAATCTAATAAGTACAACATTCATTCTAATATTAGAAATATTAATTTTGTATCATAAAATTAAATGAATTCACTCTATCCTGTACCTATGTATGAAATATAATGTGGCTCAGTACCCATTTTGGTTGGTATGCCAATCCAATCCAATCCAAAAATTCTTTATTTCGGCCATTTAGGCCATAAAAGATGCATAAAAGACATACATACATTTAAAATCCAAACATATAAAATGCATATAGGAAGCAAGTAGCAGCATTTCATAACATTAAAATTGGGTATATAAAGTGCATAAAAGGAACAAGCAACAACATTTCATATCATTGGGAATGGAATAGACAAAATGTGATAGAAGACGTTGTCAGCGAGAGCCAGTGGTTACAATGACACAGTGGTGTAGGCATACCTCCTATGGTGGTTTTGCCTTGATCAACTTGGACCTAATGCGCCACATGGCCAAAAGATATTTTGCAACTGCGAAAACAATGTGGGGGGAGGAATCAGTTTTCAGTATTCTGAAAGATGTTACACAGTTCCTTATTGCCACATTCCTACATAGGGGTACAAGCCAATATTTCCTAGGTGACTTGTAGGAAGGGCAGAAAAACAGGACATGAATTTCCTCCTCATCGCAGGAATTACAGCCAGGGCATATTTTGTCCCCTCCATTGGTCCATTTGCTAGTAAAGGATTTGATAGGTAGGGTACCAAACCGCAACTGTATAAATAGCTTCCTTGCCAAAATCGGGTAAATAAAATCCATGAAGGTTTCAAACTTATAAGAATTTTTGAATTCAGTAAAACGATGAGTTAGAGTGCCGGTGCGGGGTGCAATCACATGAGAGGCATGATTTTGTTCCTTGTAAGCTTCCACAAGTCTTTTCCGGGGGACCCTATTACAGCCTGTTTCTGGGGCCTCCCACAGCTCGTTAAAGCCGAGCCGGAACAGTTCTTGCTTGACAAAGGAAAGCCAAGGGATCTTATCACTGTGGTTTAAATTCATAACATGCACAAGATCTTGCCTATAATGTCTGAGCTCATTTGTTGACCAAAGTCTGTGCCAGAACCTTAGGGGTTTGGATTCAAGGTCCTCCCTAATGGACGGTAAGCCCAAATCTAGGCGTAAGGGGAAGAGAGGAGTTGCAGTGGGGAGGGCCAAAAGACGCCTCAGAAAGTTGTTTTCGACACGCACCAACTCAGTTGCAGCTTGATGTCCCCATAGTTCACTACCGTAAAGTGCAGCTGATTTCGCTTGTGTTTTGTACATCTCAACTGCAGGAGCTATGGGTTTGTAGGTTGAGGTGTTCATAACCCTTAAGATAGCCCCAGAGAGTTGAGAAAGCCTTATTTGCGAACTTGAGATCTGTGGTCCCCAGGATAGATTCTCGTGTAGGGTTACGCCCAGGTACTGAAATGTTTTGACCCTCTCCAGTACCGTGGAATTTAGGGATGGGTTTGGTCTGGTTGTGGGAGAGGGGTTCAAAATCATGAATTTGATCTTCCCTGCGTTGATCTCAAGGCCATGCTGCCTGCAGAAAAGACCAAATCCATCTAGGATTCGCTGAATTCCCATAGGGAATTTGGAGAGCAGGAGGGTGTCATCAGCAAACATAATTGCCGGCACCCTCCTGCCAGCCAAAACCGGGGCGTCATTGTCCCTAACGTTAACTAAGTGTGTGATGACACTATTCATGTAGAGACAAAAGAGGGTAGGGGCAAGGACGCATCCCTGCCTAACCCCCCTGGAAACAGGAAACCTTTTTGACAAAGCTCCACCCCGCCCACATCGTACCTGGGCGAAGTTACCCTGATGGAGTCTTATTATAGCCTGTAGTAGGTTAGTGGGCACTCCCATCTCCTTCAGGACCTCCCAGAGTTTTTTCCATGGTACCAAGTCAAATGCTGACTTCAGGTCTACGAACACCATGTACAATCTCCCTCCCTCAATGGACACCGATTTCCAATAAAGGAGGACGAGGCGGAAGATTTGATCCATGGTGGACGTATTTTTCCTGAAGCCAGCCTGGAGGGGGCTTAAGATTTCATTTTCTTCCATCCAATCCAGGAGTTGGTCCAGTAGAAGTCGGGAATAAAGCTTTTGGGGGACATCTATGAGGCTGATCGGCCTGTAGTTGGATGGGAGCAGAGGGCAGCCCTTCTTGAAGATAAGGACTATCTCTGCCCCCAGCCAAGTACAGGGGATCGCCATTCCACGTGCAATTGAATTGAAAAGAATATGAAAGTAAGGCGCCCAGATCTCTGGTTGGGACCTGAAAAGGTCACCTGGTAATTTATCAAGGCCCGGGGCCTTTCCCAACGCAAGACCATCTATTGCACTGACCACTTCCCCTAGCGTAAACTCCAAGGTATCTCCAGGAAGGGATAGGAGTGCTGCAACAGCGCCATCAGTATTCTCGAGGGTATCTGCATGAAGTTTGCTGAAGTGATCTTCCCATATATGTGCTGCAATATTGGGTTCAACTGCAGCTTTGGGTTCCCCTGAGCCAGTGATGACTAATGACCAGAATCTTCTTAAGTCCGTGGTTGTTAGGGCTGCTGAAAGATCTTGCCATCTATCCCAGTCCCAGTCTGACCTCGCGCGGGCCATTGTGGCCTTATACTGGCGCCGCAGGTCGGCCACCCTGGTCCGAACGGCACCATCTTTGACTGCGGTGATAAGGTCAGATTTGGCCTTTCTGCATTCGGAGTTACACCAGGAGGAGGTTCTGGTCTTTTGCTTGAACTTTGGGACCTCAGGGTAAAGAACCTCACCTAGGACTCCCACTAGGTCTTCATGAATAAGAGCTAGAGTTTTATGGAAATCCTGGGAACTGGATTGGCTAACTAGTTCACCCAGGGCCTCGAGTTTAGGCAGCACCAGATCGTAAACTTTCCCAATATTTTCTTCTGACTTGGAAAATTTCTGCCATCTCACCCTACGCCTATTGGAGGTTAGTACCAGATTACCCCGATCATCTCTATCCTCAAGTGGTAGCGTGCCGGGATATGTTGGGAGATGGGCCAAGGAAAGTAGGAGAGCATTGTGGTCGCTATCTGTGCGGGGGATTATTTTAAAATCCTCTACCTTTGACCAGAGACTGGTTTCTACAAAGATATAGTCTAGTCGTGACTCATGATTTTTCCTATTAAATGTACATTTTGAGGGGGTGTCTGAGGGTGTACGTCCATTACAGGCTCTTAGCGCAAAATTAAGGGTCAGTGACATAATTTGGACCGCAAGTGGGGACCAGGATCTGGGGTGGGCGATTGACACACTGGAATGCCCCAGAAGTCGTCTTCTGCCGTAAGGGCCCCTTCCCTCAAGCCCTCTAAGGGCTCGAAGTGGCAGTTAAAATCTCCACCCATTACCACCTTGTAGTCGGTTAATATTAGAAATATTAATTTTGAATCATAAAATTAAATGAATTCACTCTATCCTGTATGAAATATAATGTGGCTCAGTACCCATTTTGGTTGGTATGCTCTATAGAAAACTTTACAATAAATAAAGAGGAGAAGACAGTGAGAAATGGGGACTTCAAGTGTGAGAGACTAGGGGGCTTATGTATCAAACGATTTCTTATTCGCAAACGCTGTGATTCGCAAAAAAACAGCGTTTGCAAATACAAAATCGCAAAAGGCGATGTATGAGCCTTTTTCGCAATGCATTATTAAGGAATCGCTAATTTTGCGGTTCCTTAATTTTGCGTATGCATTTAAGGAATCGCAAATTGCGATTCCTTAAATGCTAATGTAACAAGCACCCAAGTTGTGCGATTTCTCCTTAAGAAATTGCAAATTACCACCAACTTCAAGTTGGTGGTAATTTGCGATTTCTTTGAAAAATGCCCTTTCTTTTTGGCATTTTTCAAAGTGCCATGTGGCACACATTCATGCCCTTAGGGCATGTATGTGCACCATATGCACACACATGGTCATTTCAGGGGTGCATCAGGGTGTCCTTATGACACCCTTGCACCCTTGAAATTATTCTCAATTTGCGATTCTCTAATTGGGAATCGCAATTCATTCCTATAGGCCTCCTGGCCCATAGGAATGAATGGGAAGGTATTCCTTAATTTCAATTTCACAATTTGCTAATCTCAATTAAGGAATACTAAGAAATCGCAAAATATTTGCGAATTTTTAAAAACATCCAGTTTTTCTCAAATAGCAAGTCTTAAAAAGTCGCTATTTGAGAATCACAATAACAGATTTTGATACATATGCCTCTATGGTGCTTGCAGAGTGTGCGTGTGAATGATAGAGAAAGCTGGATGATAATGGGTAGGAAGGATCAAATGGAACCTGTTGATATTCTGTGTGCATAACAGGTGGTGCATAAGAGAATTACTCATGTGTGTTTCATATGCGAATGAGTGATGGTGAGAGCATGCAGGAAGGGAAGGAGTAGATGAGTATGTTTAGGATTGGTGCCTGTTCTGCTTTGACAGGAAAATGCTCTTCCTTCCATGTGATTATAAGTAATTCCTGTATGCATCCTACATGCTGTACTAGTTTTACTACACCTTTTGTAGATCTTGCATGGTAATATGATAAGCATGTGGATGCGAATGGGCTTATGGGTTGAGTGATGGTAAGAGAGTGCATTATCAAAAAGAGGAAAAGACATGAACTGATTGGTGTTTGAAGAGACGGCTAACTAATTGTTAGGAATAATTAAATTTTTGTATTTTATTTTGAAGGTTTTATATAGCGTGAACAAGACTCTTGCGAGTATAAGAGTGCTTTACAGGTCATAATTAGAATGCAAGAAATAGTATACAAAGAACAACAATACAAAAACAAATACAATGAATATATATAGAGTTCAAGTGAATTTAGCCACAAGGATAGCTTTCACTTCTCTTTTGAAGGAGGCAATGGAAGGGATAATTCTTGTTTCACTGGGTAAGGCGTTCCAAATCCTTGGATCCATACCAGAAAAGGACCGGTTATAAGTTTTTTTTTGGCATATCGTTGAGATTGTAGGAGAAGAGTCTTGGCACTCCTAGAGGCTCTGCTGCCTGCTGAGAGCATCAGTTTCTGAGCTATGTATTGTGGAGCGTTGTGGTAGAGGGCCTTGTGTGACATACAAGCGATTTCTAGCTGAATTCTGGCTTCGAATGGTAGCCTGTGGAGGGCTCTCAGGTCTTGGGAAATGTGAGCATTTCTCTTGGAACCTGTGATGAGTCTTGCAGTATAGTTGATCGTAGCTCCTAGCGGGGCTGTCGATGACCTTGGGAGGCCGCATAGTGTTAGTGCTGCATATTCCACGCGGGGAATTACTAGGGCTTGAACTGCTAGTTTGAAATTGCTGAGTCTACTATGAGCGGTTGTCCTTTGAGAGCTGTTAGGTGCTTCATCCAGTCTAAGATAGTGTGAGTTTTGTTCAGGGGGGGCGATTAAAGGAATTCCGTTTTGAGGGAGTTAAGTTTCAGATGGTTTTCGGCCAGCCACGTTTGGGTTTTTTGAAGTGGGGTGTTGAGCGATTTGATGTCCTCAAGTGAGTGTATCTTTATGTATATTTGGGTGTCGTCTGCATATATGTGGAAGTGTATCTTGGTGAGGCTGAGAAGCTCAGTAAGAGGTTCCATGAACAGGTTGAACAAGGTGGGTGAAAGGGAGGAGCCTTGTGGGACTCCTAATGTGACTGGCATGGGGTTGGGCAGGGATTGGTTGACCTTGAATCTTTGGGATCTATTATGGATGAAAGAGGCGAACCAGTTAAAAACATTTCCAGACATTCCCATTCTGTGTTTCAGGAGATCAAGCAAGTTGTCATGTTTGACGGTGTCAAAAGCTGATGACAGGTCGAGTAGGATTAGTAGACATGCTTCATTTTGATCTAGAATATTGAGAGCATTGTCTAACACATGTGTCATGGCTGATTCAGTGCTGTGACCTGCTCTGAAGCCTGATTGAAATTAGTTCAACAAGTTGAATGGATCAATGTGACTATTCAGCTGCATGTTAACACATTTTTCCAGGAGTTTGGGTAACATAGGGATGTTAAATATCAGACAATAGTTTTATGGGTCCAAGGGGTCTGCTGTGATTTTCTTTAGGATAGGTGAGACCTGTCCAGTTTTCAGGATGTCTGGAATGGAGCCTTGGAGGTTGATGATCTTGGTCCAGCTGGGTAGTAAGAGAGGAATGAAGTCTTTTAGGTAGTTCGCAGGGAGTGGGTCATTGAAGTGATTGGAGGGCTTCAACTTCTTTAACGTGTTTAATAAGGAGTCTTCACCGTAAGTGTCGAAATGGGACCAAGTTGCGTTGTTTTTTAGTTTAAATAATGGGAGGTCATTAGCTGGGGAACCAGCCAGAGACAGTGATGGGCTCTTTTTCGAATCTGAGAAGGATATTAGGTCCTTGTGTAGATCAGATTTAATGGATTCTGTCTTAGAAGCGAAGAAGGAAGCAAATTCATCACATTTGGGTAGAAGGAGTGGGCTGGCGTTGAGGACATTAGTTAGGCTCTTAGTTTTGGCTTTGATAAGGTCGAATAGTTTGAGATGTGCGTGTTTGAATGTGTGTCTCTGAAGTGAGTTGAGAGTAATGCACATATTCATCTATATTAAACTAGTAATAAATGAGCAAGTTCAGAAATTCAAATACATTTTTCAAAATTATTCTAGTAAATTCAGTTCATTGTAAACGTTTTTGTGGCTTGTCACTTTAAGTCTCTGAAATAATAGTTTGCCTGCTTTTTATGTCATCTGACTGTATACACTAAATCCCTGATTTTCTAAAAATCAGGTAAGGGAGTGCTCTGCTTATCAAAATGGAGCACAGTATAAAAATAAGCACTGCGGAGTGATGTGAAATGGAGAAAAGTGCATAGCGCCGTTCATAAATTGTGTGCTGATGTCATTATCGAGCACACTTGTGCTAATAATTATGATACTCTAGTGCACGCAAATAATGTCTTGTGTGAGATTTGACAAGAGGCACAATCTCCAGTACAAATCATGTGTGCACCTCCCTAGTAGCCCTACTAGTCTGTTTATTTAGTTTGGATATTGCGTCATATGCCAGTAATAACCCTGGTGCCATGGGATCAGCTTTCAGATCCTGCTTAACCTCAGTGGCAGACTGAATGACCACTAACTGCTTCAAACTAAACAAAGGAGAAATCAAAAGCATCTTATTTGGCAACCTTCTACTGGGCCATCTACATTGTAGCCCTCAAACCTGGACCTTCTACTTTCCGTTCCTTGCACCAAAAACCTCAGCTTTTTATTTTTACCACAAATTGTCATTTGCAGCACAAATTAACCTGGTTGGAGCGGTTTTACGTTCAACGAGATTTTAAAAACAGATTATGTTTTTCTCCTGCATGTGTGCAAAACAGTCATCCATACCTTAATAACTCACACTTGGAATACGACAACTCCTTATAATTAAGGTGCCCTAAATATCTTATTAATTGCCTTCGAACGGTTCAGAACTCAGCGTCCCATATTATTTTAGGACTAACGCCTCCAAATTTTGTTCGCCCTAACTAAAGAAGCTGCATCGGCTCCCTCTAACTACACTCATTGGGCCTGATTCACAGAAGTAATCTGAAACGAAAGTCTAACTTTACGACTTTTGGTGTTCACAAAGGGCATTTATGAGTAAAGTTAGACTTTTGGTCCAAGTTTAGAACAAAAGTCTAACTTAGACCAAAAGTTTAACTGTATTACTACTAAAGTTAGACTTTTGGTCTATGTTAAACTTTTGGTCGAAACTTAGACCAAAAGTCAAACTTTACTACTCGTAAATGCCATTTGTTTATACAGACAGTCATATAGTTAGACTTTCATCTCAGATTACATCTTTGAATCGGGCCCTTTGGCTTTAAATTTTCAAGCCACATAATTTAAGCCCTAAACAATATTGACCCTCTTATGTCAAGGACATGTTCACATACTATCCGTCTTCAAGCTCACAATGCTCTTCGTTTTCCCACTTGTTGGTTCTCCCACAATTGGTACACTCCTTCTTCAGCGCCAGGATGCATGTCACATAGGCAACAGATTTTACCATTACATACCACAGTCAGGTGATGACAGGGGTTCCTATCATCATCCTGTTAAGTAATGCAGCAACAGACGAATGTCTAAGTGAGTTGAACGTTTGACTGTGAAATAGGAAGTGAGTGGGAGGTTATGGTTTTGAATGCTTGGAAAGCTAACACAGCCTTCCAGCTTTCCAAAGGTTGGTAAATTGAGTAACATAAATTAGTTAATAAGAATATGTGTTATTTACAGTGCGATATGAAGCACTTTATAAAAACAAGAGATGATTTTATTAATGGTCAAAGGTATTGTCTATAATGCAATTGTGTTTGTTGCAACAAACAACAAAGTGATGGAAGGAATGCTTGCATTAATCTCAGTCACAGGCGATCGGCTGGGCTGTACTCCATTCTTTAGTCTTGCACTGACTGTGCCAACCTAGACAAAGACCAGCTATACACAAGCCAGACTTGAGCATGCCCGACAGGAAGAGTCCATCCGAACAGTGTGGTCAGATCCTCTCCGCTTGGCAACACAAGCAATCACAGGCCGGTGTCTGCCTACTTGAGCCTCATCGGTGAGGTGCATCTTGAGCCCTCTGGCACAGTGAATACCGGGTCTGCGGTGGTCCAGGGCTGACTTACATATGGCTGGTTTCTGTCTAAGGATCAGAATGAGCAAACGCTGTGGATTGGAATGCAACCTAATAGGACAGCTAGTGGCTTTAATTAAATCCAGCATTCCTTCCATCGGTTTATGCTAGTTGCAGGAGTCATACAGGCATACATTGCAAGCACATACAGGAGTGCCTGCTGCTAGAATATATTTTCCTTTTGTAACATATTTTTATTGAGAATTTTGTTTTTGTTTTTTTAGAGAAATCTTGTCATTACAATGCCGCCTTCAGTTTGTCACAGCATTATACACCTGTCAAGTGAATTGGATGGTGAACATTTACACATTTACTCAAGTTTGCTAGCATTACCGGCTGCAATTTGCCAAGTAGTTTAGTCTGTTTACTCTAACATAAAACAGGAATAAAAAGTAATAATTAGTACAACAGAATGATACAGTGCTTGCCTGCGGTGTACAGCAATGTCTGAGCGGTTGCCAGGGAGCCTTGGCAATGGTAGCCAGCATATAACATGGATTTTGCTTGAGGGTGTTAGGAAATGCGCGCCGGCGTAAAACCGTTCGACTATGCTGCTCCATAACGGGACATGTGAGAGAGACATTAAAAATCCACCATCGGCAACAGGTCAAGCACCTAGGGATGAGTAGGGAGCCAGAACAGAAGCAAAACCATTCTTCCTCTCTCGCCACAGAGTGTACATCAGTGTGTATAATCAATCAACTGAGCAGGGGAAAATGGAGTCCCAGCAAGTGGTATCTAAATTAAAGCACAATTCTGCTCTGCTTGATAGTACATTTAAGGTGGAAAGGTGCAATCCTTGATTCCTGTCCGAAATGCTATGAGCAAGTCATCCCATCCTTGCGATTTCTTCAGATGCCTGGAGTCCTCCCTTCTGAGTGCTGTAGTTTCAGATTCTGCCCACGTTCCTAGCGACTGGTGCCACACGGGAATCTGTGGTGGGGGAGCGCATGCCTTCCAATAGCGCATCATGGTGGGCTTTGTAAGCAGCCAAGCAAGATCCAGGAAATGGACTTTGGGCTTGTTTTCCTTGGTGGTTTTTAGTAACCGTAAGGCAAAAACCTCCCAAGTGCGTAGTGTGTGGTACCCTGGCTAAGATGTGAAGTGACTACTAGCCAAAATTGGGAAAAAAAGGGACAGCCATAACATATGTAACATGTTTTCACTGGGCAACTGGCAGCAGGGGAGCTAGATCTTGCACAAAAAAACCCATCAATTTTCCTAGGTGTAGGTAGGGTCTGTGCACAATATAGAAATCTGGCATTTCTGGAAACAATAGGGGGGTAAGCCAGTATTCTATCCCATTCTTTTCTAATTAAGGACTTCTCCAATTCTGCTTCGCATTTATTGCTACTAGGGAAATCTGAGCGTGATCACCAAATTGTTTGGCTAGTCAGCTGATGAGACATCTGCCATTACCCATGGTGGGAATGTTTTGCTTGACGGCATGTGTGGACGGCTCTTCGAAAGCAATGCTCCAACCCAATGGAAGTGAGCGGATTTGAGCATTACAAGTTAAAAAATGGCCTCTGTGGATATTGAATTGTTCCATATTCTCAATGAAGGACAAGAGGTGGCCCTCTTGAAAGAGGTTGTCCGTGCTCACTAGATAAGCAGAATGCAACTACAGTTAGGATGCTCACAGTACCTGCTAAGTTCAAGAGGGGGATAGCAGGCACATAAGACGAGGGTCTGAACAGTAAGTCCCAAGCCTCTATGCAAGAGTAGGGTACTCGCAACAAGTGAGAGTGCGGAGGGACAGATTGTCCTGAGGGTTAGCACTTTCTCCATACTTAGTGGTTCTAGCATTATGGCTGTGTTTTATTCAGGATGAAAATCTGACAGTCAGAGCCAAACCCACTGTAGCTGCGGGGCAAGATAATGCTGTTCAAAGCTCGGATTCTCCAAACCGCTTGCTGTGGCACCAGATCAGGTGGTCCAGAGTGAAGAAGAACTTCCTGCATAAGTATGTTGTTAAATTAGAGAAGGGAGAGCTATAGGAGGCCAGGGAGCATAACCATGTTAGAGAGAGGTACCCCTAAAGACGACCTGGCTTTGGAGCTCTGACATGGCCCTGGTTATGTTGCTATCTAGTAAGTAATGATCATTGTGATAAATTCGTACTCCAAGCTATCAAACCATTTTATGTTGCCACTGTAATGGACCCCCACCAAAGTATGTCTCGGTCTCCGGAGAAGTGGGTAGAAGGGGAAATCAACAGGACTTTTGCAATTAACCTTTAGGCCAGGCACCTTATTGAAAGTGTGAAGGACATGTGTGATATGTACCTGTACTGTGGTCACATCTTTTAGATACAGCAACATATCATCAGTGTAGAGAGAAACATAATCTATTCTGTTATCAGGAGAATGATAAGTAGGCAAGGGTAGGCCTGGTAAAATTCCAATAGGAGCCTATAGGGCCAGGGTTTTTTCCCATGGCTACTGACCGTATCACTTCTTTGATTTCAGCTTTGATAATGGGAGCATCTAGGTCCTAGTGTTGTTCTGGGAAAATCTGTGGCAATGGTATGTCATCGAGGAAATCAGCGATACCATCAGGAGAGCATTTCTGGGGAAGTGTTATACAGCCTTATAGTGTTAGAATCAGGGCCGGACTGGGAACCATAACTGGCCCTGGCAAAGTGCTCGGCCGTCCCCCCCTCCCCACTTGGATGTGGGGGCAAAGGGGGGAGGCGGCCGAGCACTTTGCCAGGCCGGTTTTCGGCCGATTTTGTTACAGGGCCGATTTTGCGGCAAAATCGGCCCTGTAACAAAAACGGCCCCCGGGGCACCAAAACGGGCCCAGACCCGTGCGGCGAACCGGGGGATTGCCCGGTGCCCGCTATGGCCAGTCTGGGCCTGGTTAGAATAAGGCATTTTTAATTTTAAAAAAGTACAAAAGCATTAAGTGCAAGTTGGATTGAAGAGTGGGGGCTATGTGCAAGCTTGTGTCTGATAAGCCAAGCCAGTAATAAAATGAAATGAAATTATGATTTCTAAAGCGCACTACTACCCGCAGGTGTCTAGGCACTGACTACCAAAACAGGGTGGGTTCGAGTAGAGAATAACTACAGCCCTAGTGAAGCAAGAGAGGTGGAAAAGCGTAATGAACTAGTGGTTGAATAACCAAGTTTTAAGAGCTTTCAGAAATGTGTAGACATTTTTTAAAGTTTTAAGTGTTAGTGGCATTGTATTCCAGAGTTTGGCAGTGGCCATTGCAATGCTCCTGCCTCCCCAGGTAGCTAATTTAAACTTGGGAACAACCAAGTCAGCCTGGGAGGCCAATCTTAAGGTTCTGGCAGGGATGTAGCGATGCAATGCTCTGTTTTGTCTTGTGCTGCATGCATTTTCGTTGCATGAGCAGCATCATTTCCACACCACGGCTGCTCGAGTAGGGTAGCATGTTTAGTGTGGGGTGCTACAAGAGAGGGTGTGTAGGAGGAGCAAGCAATGGCCTTGTTCTCGAGTAGGAGTAACAAACTTTCGAGTGTTTACAGATCTTCATCTAAAGTTTTCCTTACAGCATTATCCTAATGCTCCCTAATTGCGACTTTAAATGCTTCTGATTCCATAGTAGTAGAGGAAGCTGTGTTATGGGAAATGTTGAAGTATTCAGCCACTTTATCACGCAGAGTGGCTTGAAACCCAGGTTCTTCCAATAAGGTGGGCTGCATAAGCCAGTTGGAATAAGAAGGTCTGAAGAGGATCATGGTCAGAGATGGTGTGGCCCAGGTAGATTATGTGTGAGAATAAGAAGCATATAGAAGAGGAACAGAGTATGCAGTTAAGCCTGACATGAAGTTTGTGCAGGGGGGAATAAAAAGAGTTAAACCTAGCATTAGCATGGTGATTATGCCAGAGATCTATTTTATTTCAATGTTTTAGCCAGTATGCCAAGTGTCTAGCATAGTGTGATGCTAGTGCCTGCAGTGGGGGTGGTGGTCGCAATCGATCCAAGGACACATCTAAGCTACAATTAAAATCCCCACCCACTACCCAGGGAGTGTTTGTCCTTTGGGAAAGATGGCCGTGAAACCTGTGTTTTTTTCAGTGACTATATATATATATATATATATATATATATACATATATATATATATATATTCAGTTAATTTCAGGAAGCACACGGCGAGGAAAAACACAGGAGCGCGAGTTTTAATTAGCTCAACTAACTATAATGGCCGAATTTCTTTAGTTTTGTACAAATAAAATATCCAACTATATTGTCCCTGAAACCTGTGTTTTTTCAGTGAGTTTTCAAGCATTTTTAAATGCAAATTTTTAACTATACCTTTCCAGAAACCTATGTTTTTTTCAGTGAATTTCTAACTATAAGGTAGCAGTCGTGTTTGCAGAGTGGTGCAGAAAGGTGCCCACAGGTGCGCTCAGGAATTCCACAGCGTAGGACTTACAGGATTTATCAGGTGGGCTGCTTGCCTGCCACGGTCCCTCAGGAGTAAAGTGGACTTCATCCCCCGACTAATACTGTCCCAGGAGGCGCGTTTGCAGAGTGGTAAAGAAAGGTGAGCGTGGCCTGCGAAGACCTCTTAGCATCCCACTGTGTGGGACTTACTAGAGGTAGCAGGAGTTGGTAATTGGACCCCAAGGTCAACCTTGGGGGCCAACTACCCCTCTGAGTCACACACAGCGGGATTGCTAAATTGTCAATGGAGGTAAGGCCCCCTTTCCCCACTACTCTGCAAAAGCACTCCCTGGCATGCTCTTAGATGGGGATTAAAGTCCCCTTCGCTGCTGCGGATTCTTAGGGGCCAATTAGCCTACCTGATACCTCCAGTATTCCCCAGATAGTGGAATTGCTGACAGGTGGACACAGGCCACACCCCCTTTCTCCACCACTCTGCAAACGCACCTCCTTGCGTGTTCTTAGTCCCCTTGAATCCTGAGGGTCCGTGGGGGCCAACTAGCTCACCAGGTACCTCCACAGGGCCTGAGCCATTTAGTGGTTTAAAAAAACAGGAAGGGGGCCAAGCGGCACCCCTCCCGAGGCAGTTTGCTGTCCGAGGACCCCATCCCCTGGGGCATGGTCACACATTTCTTTTTTAATAATACATTTATCTTTGAGGAGAGGGGCCGCGCGGTTCCCCTACTGAGGCCACTATTGGCCCTGTGTCCCCTTCACCCAGGGCATGGCCAGCCTTTCCTTTTTTTTTGGGAGGGCGGGCCATGGGACCTTCCTCCTGAGGCAAATTATGGACGGGGGAACCCATCCGACAGGGCCTTGCCTTATGTTGGGGACCGCGGCGTGAGCCCCAATGCCCCGGCGGTCCCAGCGCGCTCCCTGCCTCCTGCAGGAGCTGGCATTGTTTTTGGACAAGGGGAGCTGCAAACATGCAGCTCCCTTTGCCAAACTCAACAAAAAAGGGAAGGAACGCACACCTTCCTCAAGAACCCCATCCCACAGAGCTTAATTTTCAGGGGGGAGGGTGTGTAGCACCCCTCTCTGGTCATCATCAGGTCCCACAGTCCCCCATTCCTTGAGGCTTAGTTGCAGAAAAAAGGGCACTGGGCCACACTCCCCGAGCCTATTAGGGTCCCAGGGACCCCCTACTCTGGGGTCTGCCTTAACTATAGATGGGTGCACCGGTACCCACCCGGGGAACCCACCAAGTACCACGTTGGGAACCATGGGGTGAGCCAGAGGGTCTCTGCATTCCCAGCCAGCTCCCTGCATAGTGCAGTAGCCAACATTGCTCCCACCTGAAGCAAACAGCTGTTTTCTGCATGCTCCTTCCGGGCGGGAGCAATATGTGTTCTCTTTCTCTGCCCGCAGGAGTGTGGGCAGGAAGACAGAACAGGGGTCTGCTTCCAGCCAGCAGGAGCATGTTTAAATCTCCCGCTGGCTGGGAGCAGACCTCGTGTTTGCTCTTATTTGATGGGAGATTTAAAAATACTCCCGCCAGGCAAAGGCAAACATATGTTTCCCTGTCCGCTGTACTGTGGGACGAAAAACGACTGTGTCCAGAGGGGGGGTGGGGGTGGGGGGGGCTCTCGGGGACACAGTAACCGAGCTAGCTCTAGGAGATGGGGAACAATGGGGCTTTTAAAGGCTCAGGTTGGGGGGCCATGCACCACCCTCTTTTTAAATTAGTATCACGGCTCCGGGGCATTGGATCATCTGGGCCTTTTTAACACTTAGGGAGGGTGGGCCATGCTCACCTCCTCCCTTTTTTTCAACTTTTCGGTCCGGGGGTATGAAGGGAGCCGCAGACCCCTCCCCTTTATTTAATTACTCAGCTCCGGGGAGTGGGGTCCCCAAGGCAATTTTAGGCTTGGATAGGGGGCCGCTAAGGCCCCTTCTCTTTTGAATGCATTTCACCCACGGGGGTGGGGTACCTGGGGCCTAAATAGGCCCCAGGAGGGGTGCAGCTCGCCCCCTCCCTTCTTTTTCACCTCAGCCTCGGGGTAATAAGGTTCCTGGAGTCTCTCAGAGACTTGGGCAGGGGCCCATTCTCCCCCCTCCCCAAGATAAAATCAAATGTTTGTGGATCCTCTGTCAATTCATGGCAAAAGTTTACAAGAGAAATATGTTTGGCCCCACTGGGAACCCAACATCAGGTCTATGGTGTCGGGGTATCCCTACCCTGATCCCTATGTCTTTTTTGTTGCATTTGTTTAGGACTCAAGACCAAAATTCCGAGTCCTAAGAATGCGATCTCAGCAGATCTATTGGATGCATGGATGGTCCACGTCCATAGATTTACGTTTTGAAGTATCGATTACTCAAAAACGAATGAACAGATTTACAACAAATCACAACAAGCATAGTAGAGTTGAATCATGTTGCGTTGAGTGGTATTATGTGTAGTGCAATTATGTTGGGTGGTGTTGAATTTTGTGGCAGTGAATTGTGTGATGTGAAATTGTGTGGTGTTGTGTCTCACCCTAAACATCCAGGTATACTACAGAGAATCGGAACCTCTGGATCAATCTACAGAAAAATAGATGATAAGCAATCACCGAGAATGTAAGAATAATAAAATTAAGATCTGGCTGTTCCCTAAAACAACATTTCAATGGGCCTCAACTGAAAAGGATTAATGGTCTGTTTATACAGACAGTGAACTTTTCTCTCACATTCTTTGGAGCCTCACCTCATGCAATAAAGTGCTGCAACATGCCTGTGGTGACATGAAAGGCAACCTCATCCAAAAGTAATACTCCCAAACATGGCCACTTATAAGCGGCATCTCCTCCAACATTCTTACAACAATGCATGACAGAGTAGCTACTTACTTGTCGATTCCAAAAGCGCAGACCGTTTAAAAGCCACAGTAAACTGTGAAATTACCATAATCGAGGACACTAAATGAGACGCAATAAGGAGGCAACCTATAGAGGCCGAATCAAAGTTAAACAGAAACGCTCTGAAGAAGAGAGGTGAAAGTCAAAACTGAAAGATCAGGAATGGTGTGATAATAGGATACAATCGATAATGACAATGTAGTTGGATAGCTCTTGGTATTACAAATTTAGATTTTATTCAAGCAGATAATGCAATGGAGGGTGTTAACGCAATCAATTGTTACATTCGTATTTTGCACAAGTGCTGCAAGTTATATTTTAGCAAGTGAGATTGTCTTCTGAATACTATCAGTGAGCGGAGGACATGGTGTATTTGAAAACAGCCACTCAAAAATCCAAATCAACCTCTCCCTGAGTGGCGCCGGCATCCCCAAAACTATATATCACATGATGCTTGAACAAGTGGCATGATCACGCATATCGCATGTAGGAAGCTGGATGCGCCATGGTTAATTACATTTACAGTACCATACACTTTTTCTGTTTAGTTGTGTTAAATGCCGCAGACAAAAGGCAAGATGCATGAGATGCGTACTACAATGCAGTATGAAAATGCTTCATCTGTGGCACTCTTAGTACACTCTGTGCCTCTGTTGACATCATAGCGTGAGCGCAAAGATCAAACGGTTCGTATTACATGGAGAACCATCAGAAAGGCATTTTACCCTCTGTGATTCAGTATAGTCCATGGCAGGAGAGCTTCCCCCCAGAGAGTCAAGTCTGCCAAGGACAGGGTGATCCAGGCAAGCATTCTCAGCCGAGTGGCTGCAGTGAGCAATGATTTACCAGAGGTGGCAAGCAGTGATGAGGGAGGGGTTTGGGGCACAGAACAGGCGCACTGTGAAAACAGCATCTGACATTTGATCTCAGTCTTTGAATGCTCTGCAAAATTGATGAGATAAGAACATGTTTTACATCCCTGTTTAAAACTGTGCTGTAGCAAGTGAAAACATGAGGGCTCCAAATGATGAACCCACCAAAAAGGAAGTTTCGCCATAAACGAGCAGGAAACAATTAAATGAAAAAATTAGGAAAATGCACAGATAAGCACCAAAATGTAATGATTTCAGTAGCTAGGCGGAGCTCTGTGGGAAAATGAAATCAGAAAAAGAAGGGACAAAGAGCAAAGATTACCCACTAGCAAGCAAGCCTTTTTAAAGGACAATCGAAGTAACAAATAAAAAGGCAATGGGTGGGCCGTAAGCCCACAAAATGTATAAAGCATGTCTTGAGGAGACAGCGCATGTGCTGCCTAGGCTTGACCTAAAAAGCACTCTTTCTCGACCAAGATCTACTTTTCTTCCAAATTTGGTGTAAATTTATTCAGAGGTTTGGCATGGAGCGTTATCTAAAGTTTCTGTGGAAAAATGAATGGCGGGAAAAGGGTTTTGGTACCCCCCCTTTTTTTACAGCCCCCTCCACTTGATGGATCACCCCAAAGCTTTCCATGTTCAAGCTAGTCAAAAAGTAGCACTCTTTTGGAATGATTTGTGGAGATTTGTCAAAGTGTGCTAAAGGTATTAGCAACACACAAAAAATAATTTCTTATTAAAACAATCCTCACTACAAAGCTCCTTCCTGATAAGTTTTTCTGGTGAGCCTTAACGCGGGGATATTGAAAAGGTGGTTCCCAAAACATGTTTTCCTCATTCATTTCTCCATAGGAAAATTAGACACAGCCACAGCAAAAACATTTGAATGGAATTACACCAAATCTGGCAGAAAGCTTTATCTTGGTGCAGAAAGTGTTTTATGTGATTTGGTGTAATTCCATTCGGTAGTTTCAGAAAAATTATAGTAAAATAATTATAGATAATGCAAGCCACGGAGGATCTGCGAACCCAACAGATCTCAAGATTAGATCAGAGTCGCTGCCATCACATAAACTAAGATGTGGCGACAGTGATGTTCGGACTCGGGGACTTAGTCCCTTGTCCTGAGAAAAAAGTTAAACAAACATATAGGAGGCAGGGTAGGTATACCCTGCCCTTCGGACCTGGTGGTGGGGGGAAGGTCCTAGAGGAACCTCCATCTGGGGTCAAAATCATACATATCTTTTTAATTCTGTTGTGAATTCACAGAGAATCTAAGGCAAAAATATTTAAAAAAACTAATGAAGCAGGGGCTCCTGTACATTTTAAAATAACTCCCGAGTTGGCCAGGTTCTGGGGTGCTGTGAAGTTTCATTATTAGGGGATGGGGCATGCAGCCCCCTTCTCAAGCCTCTTCAGGCCCCATGGACCCCATCCCCTGGGGGCCGAATCAGTTACTATGTTATGCTTTGGAACCACATTCCCTGGTGACAAATCATTTAATAAGGGGAGAGGGCATGCATGTGCCCCCCTGTTAGTTTTGGCATTCAATTCCTTGAAGCACGTTCTCAGTGATCCATGGGGACTCCAACCCTTAGGACACTGTGGTTCTCTGCTTGGGGGAGTGTGAAAGAACCTTGCCTGCACTCTCTTGGACAAGAAGTAGTGAAAATTGCTGCTCCTGTCTGGACAGGACCAAAGGAATGGTGCCAGCTCCAGCCAGCTGGGTGCTGGCTGGGGAGCAAGCAAGGGCTGCAGGGACCTTGGAGTTCCCCTTCTGTCTCAAACAACAAGATGTTCTGAGTACCATAGGTAGGCACCCACCAGCATAGCCATGGGAGTCATCTTGGGCCAGGTGGGCCCTGGTGCTCCCACCTGCTGTCCCCAATGAAAATTAAAGATGTGGGTGTCCTCAGTGGGCACCGGGACACCAAGCTGATGGTATCTCGTCCACTGTATTTAGATACGTCTGACTGAACTGCCATCTGCAACAGACTGTTTAAATGTAAGCAGCGCACCTTCCTCAGGCGGCAGACTCCTCTGCTGCCTAACAATACTCCGCCAGATCGGCAGGTTTGTGCCAAACCTATGTAAAGTTCCATGTCGCTCTGGCATTGCCATAAAGGATGTTTGTTGAAGAAGTGAGTCCCTGGTGGAGTGGAGACTGGTAACTACTACTTATTAATGCGTCAATACAGATATATAATGGGTTTCTTTCATCAATTTATGTAAGTAATATGTAATGCCCCTTTTGCTTAACATATTGCACAGCATACAACCAAAACACATACACACACTATTGAACCACAACAACAACATAGTTGTTTTTTAAATGTAAATCCAGGTGTGTTCATTTTACCTTGATAAGTTGTAAAATAAACACCAATGCATTACATATAAGAACAAATTTGCATATATGAGCAATGTAAGAATAAATGAGGCTAAAGCAATCGTCAACACACTATTTATAGTGAGACAAGTGTTACAGAATATACCCTAGATCCGGGAGACAAAAAGTTGATTAGTGTCATGCTCAAGTAGAGGCAGCAAATGAAGGACCTGGACAATGGGGTTAAAGATGGAAACAGAAGTGGGAAACAGAAACAAGCATTTGCAATGCAATAGGTCTCGCATTAGGAAAGTTTGAGCTATTGGTATTGTAAATGACACATTTTTTATTTATGTGTTGGTTTTGAAAATAGCGAAATTAATAGCTTTGTCATTTACAATGCCAATAGTTTTAACTTTCGCAAATGTGACACCTATAGCATTTGTAATGCAATATGTGTTGTTTTTACATGATTTAGATGTATTGATATTACAAATAACAAGGGCCTTACATTTTTTTAAATAATTAATACTTAAATAAAAGCTATTGTAATTTAAAATGGCAATAGGTTAAACTTTTGTAAATAAATCAATCTCTAGGGAGCTCACTAAGGGGGTTCCACAGGGCTCATGCCTAAGCCCCACACTTTTTAATGTGTATGTGGCCCCCTTGGCGGAAATTGTGAGAGAATATGGGTTCACTCCAATATCGTATGCTGACGATACTCAGCTTTTGTTTCCCTTCCATACCCTGACACCGGCAACTAAACAGGCATTTGCCACCGGTATGAGAGCAGTATCTGACTGGATGGCCTCCAATTGCTTGCAATGCAATGTAAGCAAGACGGAGGTCGTGCTCTTTGGAGAAGCCCCTCTCTTGTGGTCACCTGAGTGGTGGCCCCCGGATCTAGGATCTGCTCCTCTCCCTAAGCAGACAGTGAAAAATCTGGGGGTACGGCTAGATCGGGCACTGTTACTAAAGGAACATGCGAGTCTGGTGGCGGGAACCTGTTTCAGGACCATCGGAGGGAGGGCGTTAGATAGATAGAGGGAGGGCGATAGATAGATAGATAGATAGATAGATAGATAGATAGATAGATAGATAGATAGATAGATAGATAGATAGATAGATAGATAGATAGAGGGAGGAGGGCGATAGATAGATAGAGGGAGGGCGATAGATAGATAGAGGGATGGTGATAGAGAGAGTGAGGGCGATAGATAGATAGATAGATAGATAGATAGATAGATAGATAGATAGATAGATAGATAGATAGATAGATAGATAGATAGATAGATAGATAGTTAGATAGATAGATAGATAGAGTGATGGCGGTAGATAGATACAGATAGATAGAGTGAGGGCGATCGATAGATAGATAGAGTGATGGCAATAGATAGAGTGGGTGCGATAGATAGATCGAGTGAGGGCGATAGATAGATAGAGTGAAGGCGATAGATAGATAGAGTGAGGGCGATGGATAGATAGAGTGAGGGAGATAGATGGATAGATAGATAGAGTGAGGGCGATAAATAGATAGATAGATAGATAGATAGATAGATAGATAGATAGATAGATAGATAGATAGATAGATAGATAGATAGATAGATAGAGTGAGGGCGATAGATAGATAGAGTGAGGGTGATAGATAGATAGAGTGAGGGCGATAGATAGATAGATAGAGTGGCACCTGGGAGTGTTCTCAGGTGAGGCATCTGCAGTGAGATCCACCAGAAACAGGATTACAGTTCCTCTTGAGCCTCCGTTCCAGGCGCCTCCCAGCCACAGAGATATGCATCAGCCTTCAGGCTCTTGTGGATGAGAGGCTAGTGTGGACCCCTCTCACCCCATACAGCTCGGGGAGGAGGAGATGTGAGTGGCTGATGAGCAGGAGGTCTGGATCCAGAGAGAGTAGGGAGATGTTGAGAGCTGGGTCGGGCAGCTGCTGGGCTTGAGGCCTGGATCCAGAAAGATTAGGGATTTTGGAGAGTGAGAGGGTAGCTGCTGAGCAGAAAGTCTGGATCCAGAGAAAAAATGGAGATGGTACGGTATGACGTCATGCCAGGTGAGCGTTGTAGGGGAAGACAAAAGCCTTTAACCCTTTCCATGGTCATGACGAGCTCAGCTCGTCATGATGCACGGTTGAGCTGTGCTGGTGACGAGCTGAGCTCGTCATGAAAGAATGGAAATAATCAAAAGTCAGCACAGGAGGGGAAAACACCTAGCAGCCAAGGTGTTAAAGAGAGTAATTTTCTCTCTGGATTTCCCTTCACTTTTTGAAACACCAGGGCTTTAAGTGGAAGCTTTTTCAAAACTATATACAAGCCATAGTTGCTGCTTATTTATCTTATGCAACTAACAACCATTGACAAAGCTAATAGCCCTGACTTGTTGTAGGTATGGTGTTACTTGTTGCATCCTATATCTAGATGCAATGACAGAAACAGCAAAATACAAGCCGGGTGGCACACTATGCTAAGGACAGATTTTTAGCTTACATGTTTTTAAGCCATGCCCTTAATTACATGAGCCACACCCCTTTGCGAGACCCTTCATTTTTTTCATCCCACTTAAAGCCCTGGAGTAGGGGATGCTAGGGGGGGCAGTTGTTGAGCAGGAGGTCTGGATCCTGAGATTGTAGGGGATGTGTAGGGAAGCTGCTGAGGATGATGCATGCGTCCGTAGTGTAACACACATGTCCCCAACGTCCCTGCATGCAAGCCTCAGCGCCCACGTGACTGCCCTGTGTGCATGAACCCGCGGGTGCCAAGGTGGGAGCTGTTTACCACTGGAAACCTGGGGCAGCTGACAGGTTGTGAATCAAACATGGAAATATTGTAGACCGGATGCCTTTGTTCAGCGGCAGCAGCGCAGAGACAGCAGTAATTCCTGGTCTGTTAGAGGCTGTGACATACAATCAAGCGATCAAGCGCTCCGAAGCCTGCCCTGGTGACGTAGGCGTTGAACCGAATGGTAAAAGAAACTTCAAGGGCGAGCTTCCCCCCCCCGCACAAAATGACCACGTTTGAAGTGGTGGTGAATGAAAAAACAAAAATTACTTTTGACTAAAATGTAAATCCTGTGAAGTTTGAAAACATTTTCCAAGCATACCCTTGACCACCAGGTAAAATGACCCCCCAGAAAATGGTCAAATAACCTTAAAATCGGTTTTAAACAGAAATACTGCTAATGCTTAGTTCTAAAACGGTCTGAAGTTAAATAAAAAAATAACACAAAGTTTCAATTAAATCTTGACAAGGACAAAGATCCCAATACTGCACTCTACTAACCACAGGTCACTCACACATATGGAACAACAAACACCATAAACATTAGGGCTTGTGTTTGTACGCGACATCGCACACCACTAGCATTAGGCAGTCTAGTTGTACAGAACATAAAGCACTACCGACAATAGGATGTCAGTGATACAGAACATAACAAGCTCTCGGCATTGCGTGGCGGGGGGGGGGAGCGGTATGGGTGCTTGTTGCCTGTCAAGTCAGTGTGTGCTGATCTGTCAGGACGCGTTAGGAACAAGCTCTCGGCATTGCTGTGGCGGGGGCGCACATTCCTTTGAAGTCTGATGGGGGGTGGGGGAGCGGTTTCCTTTGAAGTCTGATGCCGAGGCTCAGACAAATGGTATGGAGTGTGATGTGGCTGGCGATGTGCATGCGCCTGGCTCACATGAACTGTACCTAATCCGCAGTTTGGGTAGACTTTTGAAAGCCTTACTATAATCTCGCCAAACAAGCATTGCTAAAGCAATGCTTTAGCGAGACCTAAAACTGGTTAGTATCTACCTCATTTCCTTCGATTCCCCCAACTCAAAGTAGGAAGTATCACTGCCAGAATTTACTCGACAGATAGGTGCAATGAGATTGGCCCGGCGATAATATTGTCTGGACTCCCCCCGACATTCGCTTTTGCCTATGTGTATGTGGCTGTCCACGTTGGAGAGAAAGTCCGGTGGAGATGGCGGCATTTGGACGTTCTTTCGTCCAGAGACCTGCTAACATCTATATAGAGCGGGCAGGCAACCAAGTAGGCGGGCAGTGAATCAGTAGAAAAAGTGACGGAGGGACCAGATCCACCAAGATCTAAATCAGGCCCCTTAGTCTCCTGAGTCATTAAATGATTGACCCCAGGGGAGCTTATCATATTTTTTAAATGCACTCCAAACTGAAGCTTTATGCTTTTTTTACCTGGCGTAATGGGACATATATGGTTGTTTAGCCTTGGTTAGGAACCTCAATGGTTTCACTTTGTGCCTTGAAAATTATAAAAAAAAGATTTGCAGGCATGTTTAAAAAAAAGGCTTTATTCAAAATATTTATTGTCAATAACTTTTATTGAACATTGCAATGCGTGCATTATGTCAGTTTTACTTAAAATCACATTTTAATATTGTTAACCATAGTCAGCAATGCCAGCGGGGATGGGCGCAGGGTGTGGCAGTACAGGGGTAGGGTGCAGGGCCTGCATCTGACCAGCACTACTTATGGCCAGCCTTGCATCCAACTCCCTGCTGCGCACAGCTTAAGGCCCTGCACTTCGGGGTTTAGGGCAGCTGTGGGGGGTTGAGCTGAAATTCAACAGTTGTAGTTATCTCACGTTATTATAACTCGTGTCCTAAAGTAACTATAACTCATGCACTGATAATTATCTACTATATTAATTAAACTTATTACATTTTCTATGACACCATTAAAAGCGACACTGCAACATCTGAAATTACATCATTGAGGGAAACACTGGGCACGAGTTATGGTCACTTTAGAGGACAAGTTATAGTTACTTGAGATAACTGTAACTGGTGATTTCCAGTGTTTTTCTTAATTTGCAATTGTATGTTTTAGCTCACATTTTCACCTAACTATAACAGCCTTTTATCCTTTGTGTTGTTCAGTGAATTAATAAGGTTTTTTTAAATGTTAAAGTAACATCTTATTACCAGACCTAACTATAAAGTCACTTTAGATTCTGCTTTTCCCATTGACTTTATATGGTTTTTTTAATTGTAAAGACAAGCAGTTCATTGCTGTGTCTTGCATAGGGTTGGATGCAGAACCTGTCCTGCGGCCACACCTTACACAGAACCCCTCACGGCAACCCTACCCCCGCGCCGCATGGTCTTTGGCAATGTGTTATAGTTATATAGTTAGGCAATGTGAATCATAGTATGATCGGCAATTATTTATAAGATTTAGATCAATTAATCTGCCGTTTGGAGGGGCCCCTTCTGGAGGGGCTTCCAACAGGCATATAGACAAATTAGGGGGAGGCGGAGTCAGCTTCCCTCCAAGAGTCACTATGGTCAGTGTTCACAGTCATGCAGGGTTTGTTGGATGAAGCTACAGTTTTCATCGTCAAATTTATGTCATTCTTGGCTTCCTCATTCCAGGGGCCAGGCCAATGCTCGCAGCTTTAGCCGGTCTATGCCTGGAGCGATTTCAGTTGTGTTTGCGAGCTGGTCATTCCCAGCAGCATGCCGACCTCAAACAGGCGGCGGGTGGATGTCACTGCACTCAGTCCCAAGCACTGGAGGAGGTGTCAAAGAAGTGGGGTTTGTGATTGACCACTATTTTAAGTTTTTGAGGGAAGATCAGACAATATTGTAGACCCACCTCTCATAATTTATGCGTCACCCTAGTGGAAAAGGCAGACTGATGTTGGACCGCTATGGTGCAATAAAAGAAGAGCATTATGTGCTTGTTATCTATTTCTATTGAGACAGATCCCCTGCTACTTGTAGTGACTGATCACTGTTCTTTTAGTGGAGCAGCTTGGCAACCATTGGGTGGTCTGTTGATCCTTGTGGAGGTCGATGCGCTGGGACCCTATGAACCCTCTCCATAGAAAGTTAAGGAGTGAGCCTATGCAGCAGCATAAAACTCATGTCCCATGTTTCCAAGTAAGTTACCGGGTCCTGACCCTTCTCGTCCTCCGCCAAACCCACTATTCTCAAGTTGCACCTGTGGGCACATCCCTCAGCATCCTAGGCTTTGCATTCCAGAAAGCGCACTCTGTCCAAAAAGTCTAACAAGTGCCTTTAGTGCATCAAATACTTACGTTGCATATCCTGGTGTGCACGCTCAATATGAGACATGTGGTCAGCCAGCTTTCTGTGATCATCATGCAGAAGGTTAACCTCAATAGCCATGGCATCAATTTTGTTCACAAAGGAAGAGTACATTATTTCAATGACCATTACAATAGAGTCCAGTTTATCAGATGCCACCAAAGGAGTAGGAGCAGCAGTGGACGTCATGGTAGGTATCAATCCAGAGGGGCCCCATGACACATTAGGCAGCCAGGAAGTCATGGCAGAGTGGACGTTGCCTATTTTTGATTGTGCAATGCAAGGGAACAGATAGGCAACCGTCACAGCAGTGTATGTATCTGTTTAGTATGTAGAGGTGCAGGCATGCTTACCGGGATTGTGCACCTCCATCATCTCCAAAACGTTGCACTGTCACCAACCTACGACCTTTGTTTATTAATTATATTGGGTTGTTTGTCATACCTATCAGGAGTTGATGTTTTAGCTGTGAACTGAAGTGTCATTATCATCTATACCTCTGTTCTCAGTTTTTTGCTTAGATTTATTACTTTATATCCGTCTCCCAAGATGTCAATTGATTGTTTCATCGTCAAATATATATAAAAATGTTCCAGATATATAACTCACTATCTCCGTGTGTTTTTCCTTCCTTCGATTAATTCTACTTATTGATTTAATGTGATACTCTGTTGATACACTTGAGTCTGTTACATAAGTACGACTCATAACTAGGATTTATTGTTTCTAAAAACGAATCCCTTGTAGCACACTGTGTCTTCTAATACCGGGATTGTGCAGCACCTAAGGGGGATGAACGTCCTCCAAAGCATGAGCAGCCTGGTATGCTGGAACACTGTGAATTCAAAGCTCTATTGATAACTAATTTTTTGATGAAAAACATAGCCCTCATTGGTTTGCCTTCTCACGGGGGTAAGGTGAGGGAGCAGGTGGGCAGTATTCAATCAGCAAGACTGATGGTCACACCCAAAAGAAGAGTTTCTACAATAAGGACCCGATTCTGAGTATAGGTGCTATATATCGCACCTGATAAAAAAAGATAACACAGGGTAGGTTATTTATCCGGTGCCATAAATAGCACCTATTACAGGTTTCTGAGGAATACCATGCAGAATCTGGTGCTTAACACACCAACATCCCCATGATACAGTAAATACTATATGCTTTTCCCACATTTAATTTCGGCAGGTCAGTTCTATTGGAAATTATCGAAAGTTATGGTATTTAACACATCCGATAATTAACAGATGCTTTAAATAACACTCAACTGGTAATTCCAAACCTTGCACAAACAGAGGTTTACACAGGGGTCGGAAAATAACTACCCACTTGTAATCAGGCCCGTAATGTTTGCTAGAGGCCCAGCCACAACAGTGGAGTGCAGTGTACTGTCAAAACTTGTGAGCTTTTTGGCAGTGATGAAAGCAGGATATGATGGACGGGTAGGCAAAGCAGACACTGGAGGGTGACCCTCTGAATGTTCAGCAATATGCCCAATGCAAGGGAACTTTATTCCTGTAGGTCGCACAAATCACTTAGGGTTTAACTGAAGTGTAATGCAGACCATTAGGGCATGTCGGGCCCATCCATGTGCCCCTCAGCCAGCCCTCCTTTCGCTGCGCAAATACATAAAATGAAGTAGGGAGTGTCGGCAGTAGCTCAGCTTCCAACATTAGGGGTCACATGGCTCTGTGATGTCTTAAAGGGGCACCACGAGAGTTCGGGCGGGGTAAGATCACCAACCTCAATAACAGCCACAAAGGACCCCCATCCACAGCAATTCAAGGACTAGCTGCCCATCGCCTCTCCAAGAGCCTATTGATGCTGGCAAGAAGTGGGACAGCAATATAGCTCAAGTCAAGTGCATCCCTGTGCCGAAAACGGAAGGCACTTAGAGCTGCTGTGCGCACTGCCCATGGTTCAACGGGGAAAGCAGGAACAACTATAGAGATGGGGAGGGGCGTTCAGCGCATACAACACAATTTCAAGCAGTTTCATATTCAATACTGCCATGGGAGAATTGTGCTTGGTCTGCTAGGAGCAGGGGCACCAATGCCACTCACCTGTAACGGGTCCTGCGGTGGGGAACAGCAAGCAGTGATGCTCCATCCTCGTCAACAGGCCACCCTGCCAGGCCGCCGTGGCCCGCAATTCACCTGCGCTTCTCCGCAGCACACAGGCCCAGCAATCCTCAGTCAGGATATCCAACGTTCTTCTTGTGGGTCTGTAGAGAGGCCAGCAGCCACAAGACCAGCGGCGCTGATGATATCATTGCTCCCAGTGACAGGCCTCGCCACTCCCCCAATGGCTGATTGATGCTGCAATATCTACCACTCAGCAGAGTTCACCGGAACACAGCTGCCGGCACAGAATGGCACGTTGGTGTCCGTTAACGCATTGTGACACTGCCTTTAAGGGTGAATGGATAACATTAGGATAGTTGGGGCATAGGTAGTGGAGCTATTCGCCCCCTATCTTGGCCAACGTAGCAAAGCCCCATTCTGCTGGGAAATATTGGGCATATTACTAACAACTAGCGATAATTTTTGTCTCTAACTTGTTTAGAGACAAAAATTATCGCCGCACATCGGCGATTTTTATCGCAGATAAACCTTGCTATTAGCAAAGTTTATCGCAAATGCGATAAAAAACGGCCGCAATGCATGAATATCGCTGAAAAGTCAGCGATATTCATGCATTATCGAGCAAATGCTCTTAGCCATGTTATCCACCTCCCATTGGATAACATGGCTAAAAACTGCTCAGGGCAGGTGTTAGCTTTTGGAGATATTCGCGCTTAGCGCGAATATCTCCAAATGTTGGTAATAGGAGATAGCGATGTTAGGAACTGTGGGGCATATTACCAACAACTAGCGATAATTTTTGTCTCTAACTTGTTTAGAGACAAAAATTATCGCCGCACATCGGCGATTTTTATCGCAGATAAACCTTGCTATTAACAAGGTTTATCGCAAATGCGATAAAAAACGGCCGAAATGCATGAATATCGCTGAAAAGTCAGCGATATTCATGCATTATCGAGCAAATGCTCTTAGCCATGTTATCCACCTCCCATTGGATAACATGGCTAAAAACTGCTCAGCGCAGGTGTTAGCTTTTGGAGATATTCGCGCTTAGCGCGAATATCTCCAAATGTTGGTAATAGGAGATAGCGATGTTAGGAACTGTGGGGCATATTACCAACAACTAGCGATAATTTTTGTCTCTAACTTGTTTAGAGACAAAAATTATCGCCGCACATCGGCGATTTTTATCGCAGATAAACCTTGCTATTAACAAGGTTTATCGCAAATGCGATAAAAAACGGCCGAAATGCATGAATATCGCTGAAAAGTCAGCGATATTCATGCATTATCGAGCAAATGCTCTTAGCCATGTTATCCACCTCCCATTGGATAACATGGCTAAAAACTGCTCAGGGCAGGTGTTAGCTTTTGGAGATATTCGCGCTTAGCGCGAATATCTCCAAATGTTGGTAATAGGAGATAGCGATGTTAGGAACTGTGGGGCATATTACCAACAACTAGCGATAATTTTTGTCTCTAACTTGTTTAGAGACAAAAATTATCGCCGCACATCGGCGATTTTTATCGCAGATAAACCTTGCTATTAACAAGGTTTATCGCAAATGCGATAAAAAACGGCCGAAATGCATGAATATCGCTGAAAAGTCAGCGATATTCATGCATTATCGAGCAAATGCTCTTAGCCATGTTATCCACCTCCCATTGGATAACATGGCTAAGAACTGCTCAGGGCAGGTGTTAGCTTTTGGAGATATTCCCGCTTAGCGTGAATATCTCCAAAAGTTGGTAATAGGAGATAGCGATGTTAGCGACTGTTTTCAGTCTCTAACATCTTGGCACGCCCACTTTGCATCTCATTAGTGATAAATATCACTGACATGCAAAGTGGGGCCCAAGATGGTCGCTATCTCCTACTTGCTGTCACTAACTGGTGTTAGCGACAGCTTGGTAATAGGGAGATAATTTTATCTCCGCTTTCTTGGCTTTTAAAGCCAAAAAAGCGGAGATAAACCCCCTTGATAATATGCCCCTGTTTCCAGTAGCTAACATCTTGGCACGCCCACTTTGCATGTCATTAGTGATAAATATCACTGACATGCAAAGCGGGGCCCAAGATGGTCGCTATCTCCTATTAGCTGTCACTAACTGGTGTTAGCGACAGCTTGGTAATAGGGAGATAATTTTATCTCCGCTTTCTTGGCTTTTAAAGCCAAAAAAGCTGAGATAAACCCCCTTGATAATATGCCCCTATGTTCTTTGGCACTTTTCTAGAAACCTGGGGGCATATTACCAACAACTAGCGATAATTTTTGTCTCTAACTTGTTTAGAGACAAAAATTATCGCCGCACATCGGCGATTTTTATCGCAGATAAACCTTGCTATTAACAAGGTTTATCGCAAATGCGATAAAAAACGGCCGAAATGCATGAATATCGCTGAAAAGTCAGCGATATTCATGCATTATCGAGCAAATGCTCTTAGCCATGTTATCCACCTCCCATTGGATAACATGGCTAAGAACTGCTCAGGGCAGGTGTTAGCTTTTGGAGATATTCGCGCTTAGTGCGAATATCTCCAAAAGTTGGTAATAGGAGATAGCGATGTTAGGGACTGTTTCCAGTCGCTAACATCTTGGCACGCCCACTTTGCATGTCATTAGTGATAAATATCACTGACATGCAAAGCAAGGCCCAAGATGGTCGCTATCTCCTATTAGCTGTCACTAACTGGTGTTAGCGACAGCTTGGTAATAGGGAGATAATTTTATCTCCGCTTTCTTGGCTTTTAAAGCCAAAAAAACGGAGATAAACCCCCTTGATAATATGCCCCCTGGTCTATTAGAATATTTACAGAATTTTGTTTCAGGGCTGCCTGAAAACTCCATTATTATTTTTTTTTAATGCGGTTAAAAAATTGTGCTTTAAGACAAATTACGAGGCCACATTTTTTAGAAACATTCTTGTATGAACAACCGCCACACGACTCCCTGGAGAGCACTGGCCTTTCTTGCTGCCTTCAAAGACCAGTATGATGCAGGTATTACAACATTTTCCAATGCTGATTTTAGCTTCTAGCCCGGCCTTGTGAACCAATATTTACATCACACCCTCTTTAGAGTTGAAAGTCCCGCAGAACTTCATGAGCGAGGACTATAAACTGATGCTAAGTGTGAAGGACCTTTTCTCACGAAGGTGGGACAAGCTTCAAAGGCAGCGCAACTCGTGACTGGCCAGTTCCCAGACAGAAAGTTCCTTGGAAAAACTCTATCATCTCAACACCTATGACATGCTCCTAGCTCTTGCTTTCCGCATGACTCAGCAGCGAGAACTTAATATTAGCATATGACAGGCTGACGTCATCCTTGTAGTGTACTGTCAATGCCCTTGTGTACTTCCTGCTTGAACTATAGACAAGCAACACTGTAACTAAATGTATCTCTCCATGCGATGCTGTGCTAATAATTAAATGACAAAGGATACATATTAGCAGAGCGAAAGACCAAAGGTGTGCAGCACTGGGTACCAGCTCTATATCACACTGCTTTTATGGACATTCATTCATCCTGCTCACACTCGAAGACTATGGCCCACATGCATCAATATGGGCTTTTGCGATTTCTAATTTGCGAAAATTAGGGAATCGCAAATTAGAAATCGCAAAAGCATATGCATGATTTTTTTCGCTTTTTTTTTGCAATTCGGTAAAAATCGCTATTTTTACCGAATCGCACAAAAAATGCGATTTTTCAATTGCGATTTCGCAATCCCCATTCATTCCTATGGGCTAAAATGCCCATAGGAATGAATGGGAATTGCGAATTCGCAATTTGAAATCGCAATTCATCAGAGCATTTCAAGGGTGGAGAGGGGGGTCCAAGTGACCCCCCCTGCACCCATGAAATTTACTTTTAAGTATAATTTACATACACACATGTCCTAAGGACATGTGTGTATGTAAATTAACAGTTTAAAAAATGCATTTTTGTGCATTTTTAAACAATTTCGCAAATTACCACGAGGTTCAACTTCGTGGTAACTTGCACTTGCAATTTCAAATTTCGCAATTTGAAATCAAATGGTGCATAGCATTTCAGAAATTGCAAAATTGTGATTTCTGAAATGCTATCGCAATTTTAGAAATCACAAAAAAGATGCAATTTCTAAAATAGCATGATGCATCTCAAAAAGCATTTTTGTAATTGCAAACGGCCGATTTTAAGGAATCGCACCGTTTGCGACTCCAAAAATGCTTGATGCATGTGGGCCTTAATTTGTAACAAAATAAGTGCAGAGGCTGAAAGTATTTTAGAGCGTGCTGCCAAAGCCTGAGTTGCCGAATACCAAGGCAGTCTAGTCTTGATCCCCCCTTGAGCTTCTTTGGTGCACCCCCTCCACTTTATGTCCGACTTTAGCGCTGGTGCCACCCGGTGTGCAATCTTTTTGGGTGCCCCTCAATGGCCTCTTTCTTTATGGATTCCCTAACTACCATCCTCCTTATCTTTCAATAGCCCCTTTCTCTCTCGAAATCCATTTGTTTTATATCCCTACGCATGCCAGTGTAGGGTCTCAGAGCACTTCACATCACACATGTTATACAGAGGCTGTGAATCAGACGTTTGTAAATTAGTCTATTGGAAATGTCACATAAGACAACGAGGAATCACGTCGTTCATGCGAGTAGGCAGTACATTTTAGGAGTGTTTGGCCTAAAGAAGCACAAACTCTGGATTTAAAATATACCACAGTGGTCGGGGTTGGCTTTACTAATAAGAATGTATTTCTAGCCAAATGAACCATTTTTAGTAACATTAGGGTAATGAAAGACTGGGGGAAAAGCATAAAATTCTAACCTATACCATGCAGTTTGCATGCAGCTCTTTGATGACAGTTTGTACGTCACTGCAGTGCTTATTTTGAGCCAGTGGTTTCGACACCTGCACTTAATTGCTGGAACTTGCACTTAAAGCAAATGCCACATGGTGGTGCTGTTTGTGCAATTTAAAGAGGAGGAGATAAACTGTTGTTTGCTAAGTCAATATACATTCAAAGCAACTATTACCTGCCACCCAAGCTTTTCTTAAAGCTTTGGCAGCCTCGAACATTCTGTATTGTAACACGTGTAGCAGTGTGATGGTTAGTAGTTGTGTTAGTACAGTGGCATTGAAAAAGGTTCACCTGTGGTGCATAGTGCAGGGGTCTCCTGATGACAGCCCCAACACGTATGATTTTTTAAAAAACAAATTAAGCACTGGGTCATTGTTCTATATTGGGATTGTACCTTATGAACTAAAAGTAACAAAATGTTCTCTGTGACAATAGCAGTAACCCACTGAGCTATCCACATGAAATATAGTTCTGTGGTCTGCATGGCACATGTTCTTTGCAGCAAGACAAAACTCCAATCTCTCTCCAGCAGGAACAATAATCACCAGAGTTATCTTGGCATTTGTATTGTTGTCTGAAATCTGTTGGACATGCCAGGAACTTTGTAGTAGGTGCTCTTAAACACACACATTATTCCTAAACACAGCACCCTTTGAGCTCAGTGCCAGATGCTGCTGCACAGGTCGCACTGCCCTAAATCCAGCTCTGCTTCATGTCTACTTATCTCACGATTGCAGTCTCTTTTTCATCACTGCTCTCTGTCTTTGTTACTTTTTTCCTATTTTTCTCTTTCTCATTCTTTTTCCCTCTGGTGTTGATATTCGTTTTGTTTTGAATCAAAATGATGAAACAAGCATTAACCAATAGGTCTAGATGTAAAATGCTGCACCCTTTCCTGACAAAGGTACACCTTTCCCCCCGTGCTCACTTGAGCATGCTACTCATGCGCAGACAGACCACATGGGCTCATTTCTCCACCCTCATTCACGCACAACGCACACACCTCTCTCCTTCTACTCACAGTAAAATGTTTCACCATGCCCTCACACAGGCTCATTGTTCACCCTACGCGCACATGGGCCTGTGTCTCACTATGCACTAACACAGGCACACCTCATATACTGCGCTCACATGAGGAGACGTCTCACCCTGCATTCAAACACCGCCTACCTTGCACCCACACACCAATCCCCCTGCACTCATACACACGCACCCCAGCACCCACACAAGCGCACCCCGGCCACATCATGCACTCAGAACTCATACGAGCTCCACAAGAATGAAGGTCGGGTGGGTGCAGTGGCATAGCATTGGCAGGGCCACTGGGGCAGTTGCCCAGGGTGCAAAATTCTCAGGGGCATTCTTAGGGGCGCAACATTTTAAAATATACTTGCCTTGCCTTGGGCGTTGGCAGCCCATGCTACCCTGGTGTCTGGGGCCCAGGGGTACAGTGGAAGAGGGGGCATGAGTGCCAGGGGAGGACAGGTGGATGCAATAATATGAGGCAGGTGAACCAGAATCGCGATTGGAGACAAAAAGATATCTAACGCCAGATGGATCCCGCTGAGGGAGCTTCCAAAGACAGAGGTCAGACGAGGAGCGTGATAAGGTATCAATTAAGGAGATGCCAGGGGTGTAGTTGGAGGAAGGGTAAAGGGAACAGGATTTCAAGGTGAGCGCAGCAGACAGTACCGAGGGCACATAGTGTGTGAAAGTAGGGAAGTCGAATTATCATTACAGGTATCCCAATATCTGTATATGATTAGAACACACCACATATGGTAACTAATTATCAATGCATGTGCATTTTCAATAGCCCTCTAGTCACTAAAGAAGAACCCAGTACTGGAGCTAACATACCATACACATAACATATGAAATCATAGCGCACACTACATTCCTCGGTTCAGTTGCTAGACTACCCAATACTGCACGAAAGAGACCAAAACAGAAAAGGTGCTGTGTGCGTGAAGAAAGAAGGTTAGCACCTAGCAAATATGAATTCATAACATAACCCTACGTGATCCTTGGATACAATGCTAGGTCCATGTTTAGCATCTGTGAAGCGCTTTGCATTGTGTGTGTGCATCAGAGGCGCAACTAGAGCCAAATTTCGGGGGGGGGGGGGGCGGGGGGGGGGGGGGCTAAGAAAAAATTTCGGGGGGGGGCTGAACCTTTGTTCAGTAGGCAGAGTGGAGCTGCAGGGCCTCCAACAAGGGGTGAAACAACAGCAAGGCCTAATTAACATTGAAATGGTCTTTTAAAGACCTGTTAAACGTTCGGGTGTGGCTCTGTGTGTGCCCGGGATCTGTCTCATCCCGGGCTGCCACACACGACGGGGGGGCTGAAGCCCGGTGAGTTCAATGGGTGTTGCGCGCCTGGTGTGCATGTATGTATGCAGTATGTTTAGAAACAGAGGGAGACGGGCAGTGGTGGCTCCTCTGCCAAGGAGGAGGAACGTCGCCCCAAGGCCTAGCTCAGAGCCAGCAAATGTAAAATAAAACAATCTTCTTGCATCATTTTATTTTTGCTTTTGCTGGCTCTTAGCCAGTGGTGTTGAGGGTGGTGGGGCTTAGGCATGGGAGGGGGAGGGGAAGTGCTACATGCACTCCACCCCCTCAGTGCACCTATGCATTTTGTTCACCATCTCAGGTCAACTAAAACACACATGCGCACTTAGGTTTTCTCCAGCCCAGCTGCACTGAGCAGCCGGGCAGGAGAAACCCCGCAGACTCCCTGGTCTGTGCAGGGCATCTTTCCTGCCTGCTCGGACCAGTCCCGGTGCTGCTCTGCACCACAGGGATTGGATGGGAGTCTGGGTCCCAGGGGCTGCTGGGACCCAGGAAGAGGAGAGGATGCAGTGAATGACAAAAGGTATGTTTTAGAAAAATTGTTTATTTCTAAGCCCCCCCCCCCCCCCCCCCCACCCGCACATCTCCACCCTCCCAACCAACCTCCGCCGCTGGAGAAGGGTTAGCAGTGGAAGTGCACCTTGGGAAAGAGAACACAGGAATGGCCACAGAATCGAGGGGGCTTGACAATGAAGTGAGAAAACAATCAAGAGAAAGAACACAAGATAGAGGAGGCGGCTAAAAGAGAGATGAAAGAAAGAGAGAAGAGAAATGTTAAAGAAGAGAAAAAGGGGAAACAAAATAAGTAATAGTGTGGGGATGGAGGCAGAAGTTTAGAGAAAGGTAAGAGAGGAGTGTGTGAATACAGTAACGCATGTGAGGAGAAACGGAGGAGAGAAGACAAGATAGATTGAGAGAAAAGAAAAATATTGTAAAGACTTCGCTGTAAGAGAGAAGACGGGATAGGTAAACGGAATGGACAGATGAAAGGTGAGTAAAGAATTGGTGACATGGATTGAGAAAATGAGAGAAAGAGGAGACAATGGATCAAAAAAGGAGGGAAGAGAGAAAGGAGGAAAAAGACAAGATAATCAAACGAAGCTAAGAGGGACAGAGAAGAGAAAGTATAGAATGGGTACACAGTGAGGAAGAGAAAGAGAGAGATGGAAGAAATGAGATGGGAGTAAGGGGTACATAAAAAAGGAGAAGAGACAATACAGAGAGAAGGACAAGAAATCAAAACCATCACTGGGAAAAGGGAATTGAGAGAAAAAGAAAACTAACCAGGAACGGGAGTTGTGAGTGAGAAAAGGAAATATGAGAATTATATGACTGTAGAAATGAGAATAAAAAAACAAGAATACAAAGCTCAAATTGCACTGGAGAACAAAGCTGGCAAGAGGAGAGTTGAGACTCACCCACATGCTAAATCCTACTTTTGTGGGTGATAGCTTTACTTGGGGTTTATAAATGGGGGCATTACCTCTAACTTAACCGTGTAAGAAAAATACACATCCAAACACTCAGTGGCGTCCGGCACCTATCGGGCACAAGGGGTCGGAGGTGTGTCAAAAGAAAGAGGAAAAAACTTACCTTATTGCCACGTCCCTCTCCCGTAATCACTCTGGCATCTCTCCTAGCCAGAATAGGAAGCAGGAAGCAGCGCCGTAGTTTGGAGCTGAGACAGGCAGTGGAAGCCTGGGCATGTTCTCCACCCAGGCTGTAATGCCGCCTGGGTGGAGAACACACACAGTGAGCATGAATGTTTGGCCTGTCCAAAATGCCCGGCCAAACCTTCATGCGCACTAGTAGGACCCGGATCCCCCAGAATGTCCCCGCCCCTGGCCCACAACCCCATAACCCACATACTTATCAATGACAGAGATTTGTGTGGGTTTAAAACGGCCATGTTTAATCAACATACCACATAAACATGACAAGAAGTTACATTGCATAATTAGCAAAATTTAAAACACATTTTAATAATCGACATTCCAAATTATCACTAACCCCCAGCCCTAAGGGGGGGGGAGAGTCAACCTGCGCAAGGTGCACCCCACCTGCGCCCTAAGGTGGTGGCCCCCACTTCCGATCCTTGTCTGCCATTCCGGGGCCCACCCCCGATCACCTGGCTGCCCAGAAACCCAGGAGGCTCGAAACCTGTCGCCCTAGCCTCCCCAGCCGGTGGTCACCTTTCTCCCAGCGGAGAGCTTACCGTCTCCCCCCCCTCAATGCTGGCCTAGGGAGTATGCAGGGCGGACTCCCATCCATCGTGTGAGTAAATGTCAATGTTCGCAGGTCTCTTTACCGCAACTCCACCCTCAAACCACTAATCACAGGGACGGGTGGGTGGGAGTTTAAATTACGCTAGGGCTAGGGTGGAGGAGGAGCAGGTCACGGGCGAGCCAGCAGTCCGGTGGGGAGAAGGGGGACAAAGAGACCGAGGTCACTGACCCCGGCCCCTAAATAGGCCTTAGTCTCCGCCCCCCTCCACCCCCACCGGAAGTGTGTCATGCCGTGACCCGGAAGGACTTGGGCGGCCGGAGGCCTCGCAGCGATCCGCCCGCCCAAAGACTTCTGAGGGGAGGGGCGGGAACCGGGGGGCCGGGCCCTACGAGCGCGCTTCCTTACTGTCGCGCTGGGCAGAGTCGGCAAACCCCTCCTCCTGCTCCTGTGTGCGCAGCCCAGACCCGCACCACCCGCAAAGCTGCCACAGCAGGAAAACATAAAATAATAATAACATCGAGTTATTATCATTTTAGGTTTACTTTATTTCACTGCTGCAAGCAGTGTGGCGGAGCTCCTCCACCTTAATGGAGGAGCTGCCACGGCAACCACTGCAGTTCTTTAAAATGAGGCTACCCAGACAAGGCTCAGGTAAATATTAAAACAGCGAGAGCATGAGCATTGGTGCTGAATTACCTTGTGTCATCTAGCTTTACAAACACCATGCAAAAATGGTTGAAGTCAGTGAACCTCCTTCGCCCTGCCTTGCCTCCACCGGCGGGACTGCCCCCTTAGGGGCAGCACGTGAAGTCAGGGCACCTGGTGTGGGATGGAAGAAATGATTTACACACCAGTCCAGCACTGCCAGGTGATGTGGGACCAGTGGCGTCAGTGGCCCACAGTCCGCAGCAGTAGAAGCATAGGAGGCTAAGGCTGGTTCATCGTGGGCAGTGGTCTTTTCTGCCAGTGGGCCAGGCATCACCCACAACAGCAGGGGGGGGGGGTAGGAGGGCACAGCAAGGTGCAGCGGCCCAGTCTGCAGCTAGAGCCCTACTCCTCAGCAATAAAAGGAGTCAGTGAAGGATGGGGGGATGGTGCCCTCAAAGGAGGGTCTCATCAGGGAGCCACTCGAGGCAAGAGTCAGGCCACCGTCTCAGCCACCGGTAACCCAGCAGTGTTCACAGGTCTTTTATGGAATATTCAAACCACCATAGTGATATCTCCGTCCCTGGAAGGAGATTCACACTTAGGCATGGTCTCAGCTGTGCTCTGCCAGCAAGGCACCAGTGGCTCTAGCCAAGCGCCGCACCACACAGGGCCCCCAGAAGTCAGAGCAGTGCCAGAGGGCGGGACCCATCACCCAAAGCATCTGTAAGTATCTGTCCGCCAATCCCCATGGAGGCCTCCCCCTGGCAAGTGCCCCACCGCAGTTGCCGGGAAGGAAGAATGAGGAGGGGGTGAGAATATTACTGTCACTCCCCTGGGCAGGCTCGGAGCAGGAAAGTGGAATTCCGCCCCCCACCCTGTGGGGGCAATGGGACACAGGGTTGGATGCAGCAGTTGCCCAGGGGAGAGCATGCCTCCTCGGCCTACCTCAAGGCCCATGCCGCCAATCCCAGCAGGTGACTGTGCTGCAGATCCCAGACCGTCCTTTGCGCCAGCCACTTGATATAAGAAGCTGGGGTTTCGGCCATGCAGTTACCTCAACTCGCACACCGAGGCATCCAGTCAGTCGCAGCAGCAGCCCCATTGGGGGTAGTGGGTGCTGCCTCAAGATCGTCAGGGCCTCGGCGTCTCATCAGCGGCTGCCATCTTGAGCCAGCTCCCGGTTTCCTGTCAGTCCACTAGCGTGGCCCCACTACCTCTCTCTGGTGCCCTGAGAGTCCAGGGCTGATAGAGGGGGTCGTTCCCTTCACAGGGGGGCCAGCAGGGAGGCTCAAAATGGGCTCACAATGGGCGCTGACAGGCAACAGTGAAAGCAATTGCAGTCCAGCGATAGGAGCTGTATTAAAGCTCACCTGCCATCTTGGTCTACTTGGCCACATCCCTTTCCAGCTTTTTAGAAAAGCATTCAGTTCCCCATCCCACACAAATGGGCTTCAGACGAGGAAGCTGCACTGAAACCGCTCTATTAATAGCCACAGAGGAACTCCGGTCCATTTTAGACCGGGCAGCTCAGCAGCCATGATTATGCTAAATCTCAGTACGGTCTTTGATACTGTTTCACATCCTATTCTCATTCAAAGAAACCAGAATTATAGTTGCCTCTCATAACTGGCATGCAGCTTTCCTAGAAAAGAGAAGCTTCCAGGTCTGTGAAGAATCCTTCCTTTCTGGCACTTACCCCATCAGCTGCTGCATCCCAGAGAACTCTTCCCCAAGCACCACACTTTTTTATTTATATGTGCTCCCCTTGGGAAAAATAATGCAGGCACATGGCCTTGCACTTGTCTCACACGCTGACGACATGCAATTAATTATAGCTCTCACTCTAGAAACAGGGCAGACATTCTCACAATTAAATTCATGCCTAAAACAGGTCACAGACTGGATGTTAGACAGTAGCCTTCAGCTCAATGGCGAACAAATGGAGGTGTTAGTTGTTGGCAATACCCTCTCAAGGTGCAAGGAACTAGCGTGGCCAGAATACCTTGGAAAGCGTCCACATCCCAGCCAGGCAGAAAATGGTTTAGGTTTTTGATTAGACAACAAACTGTCAATGGAAACTCAAGACAAGAAATTGTCAGCAACATGCTTTGGACTGTTGAGAACTCTAAGCTTCCACCAACATTGAGGAGAGTGGTCATACAGGGATTGATCAACTCTCATCTCGACTGTGGAAACTCCCACTTCTTGGTAAGTCCCAAGTATGTTACAAGAAGACTGCAGGTCGTCCAGAATGCTGCTGCACACATTCTTCATAGACTTCCAAGGCTCGGCTGCCGGGCACTGGCTTCTGTTGCAAAAATGTATCTATTTCAAGGCTCTGTGCATGGCCCATTGGGCAATACACCGAAAAGGTCCTCCCCTCATTCGGCAACTTCTCATTCCCTATATTCCCAGGAGGCCTTTACAGTCTGGAAACTTACATTTGCTGACAGTACCCATGGTCAGCAAGGCGAGATATGGCGGAAGCTCCTTCACATATTTTGTCCCAAGGCTATGGAATGATCTCAGACTGGATCAACCAGAAACCAACTTCAAATATCTTTTGAAGATGCATATCTTCTAATTTTAGTGCATGCCACAACCTATAAGTACATGAAGCAAACCAGCAGGTGTGTGTCTGTTTCAGCACTGGGAGGCCTGAATGGGTAGCTGTGCACTATACAAAAAAAGATTGTATATTGTCCAGACAAATATATGCTATTGAAAAAAGAGCGGCATCTATTACAATTGGAGACCGATAGTAAATATTTATTTCCAAGACACCATAGTCTTCATTCAGAAAAGGGTGCTCCGCTTACCACTAGTATTAAAGGGGTAACACCACTAACTGTAAAACACCTACCATTCCAGTAGAACTCCTGGTGAAGTAGTCATGCCTGTGAAGTGGTTCATTTACCACTGGTAATATTATTTTGAAACAAGACCCCACAGATATACTGCAGCAGAATTACAACTTATGGAATTAGTTAAGCTCAGGTCTACCTGTAACATATGGTAGGTCAATAACATGGTTGCACCCACTTAGAAAGTAATATTGATATTACTGCAAATTTTAACTCCCTATCACAGATTTCAAATCAATCACAAGAGTCAGTCACACTTTCTCAGCCCAATCTTTGTGAATCGGACGCCTAGTACTTATCCCCGACACTACCCCAAGAATCACCCTCTCAATATAGTTAAAGTAAGCAAAACTGCCCCAAGAAAAGTTAATTCATACTAGCTGCAGGCCACCTTTAGAGATTTCTTCCTGCACTTATTGGAAGCAAAATTTACAAAGTGCTTCAAAATTCAACTACACGTCCCCTTCTGTTTTCAGATGTTTATCTAGACACTGCACTCCATCTGGAATTACAGCTGAACAGGTCATTCATCCACCTCCAATGCTTTTGCACCACATTGCACACTACCAAGTGGTGAGTGGAGGAAGCCATGAACAAAGATTGGATTTGAGAACAGGAAGGGCTCTTCCTCTGTAAGCAAAACCCAGTCACCCCCTACTTCTACACACTGCCAAAGATACATAAAGCTACCTAATCCCCTCCGGGTAGGCCTATACTATCGGGGGATTGGTTCAATATTGGAACCTTTATCGCAATTTTTTAACTTTTATTTTAAACCACTGGTACAGAAAATGGAGTCATACCTAGAAGACACTCGAGATGTACTAAACCTTGTAAGAGGCATGGAATTTGACCCCACCAAGGAGTTCTTAGTAGGGCTGGACATGGAATCACTCTATACAAACATCCCTCAAAGGGAAACATTAAGAGTGGTAGAAGATCTATTGAATACACAGGATTGGGCATACTGTACCTAGAGGGCATTTAAACTGAATCTGGCTCAAATTGCATTGACAAGAAATGTTTTTGAATTCCAGGGAACCTTTTACTTTCAAACACATGGTACTTCCATGGGAAGCGCCTTCGCCCTGAGCCTAGCCGGCTTACATGTGCATCCTTTGAGCAAAAACACATCTTCAATCAGGAAAGTCTCTGGGTAAATCCTTTTAGACTGTTGCTTCAGTTTATCGACGATGTTCTGCTAATCTTGAGGGGAGGGGAGGGGAGTTATCCCTCAATGACTTCCTACATTGGCTTAACAGCTCCAATCCCTTACTTCATTTTACATTCACTATCACAAAGGAAAAACTTCCATTCCTAGACCTGGTCATTGTTCCAAAGGATGGAAAGCTCTCAACAAAGGTTTTTCATAAACCAACAGACAGAAATGGCCTTTTACTGTTTAATAGTTTCCACCCTAAATCCCTGAGGGAGAACCTCGCGGTGAGCCAATTTCTCCCCCAATGGAGGAATTTGTCAGATACAGGAGATTTTCAAAAAGGAATCAAATGAATTATCAGACAAACTTCAAAACAGAAACTACCCAGACAAGGTCATAAGAAAAGCACAAAAAAAGAGCGTCTAATTGCAACACAGATGCCCTCTTGGAAAAAATAGAAAAACCTCAGGCTACGAATGCAGTTTGCTTCACCACATTTAGCACTGCATCAAACAGCATGTAACCTAATGTATTAAGAAATTGCCGCATTCTGAATTCCAATGGCCTGAATCTAGAGAAACCCCTATTCTCTTTCAAGAGAGGGGCAAACATGAGGGATTTACTAGTAGACACCTGGCCCCATCAAGCTATACAAGAACAACCACTGAAACTCTGGGATCTGCCACCAGTAGCTGGCCACACTAGATGTGGAACATGCGATGTCTGCAACCTGACAGAAGACACTAAGAGTATTAATGTAGGATTAAAGTACCCATGGATACAGGGAAAACATAGTAACTCTAACTCAGAGAACACAATTTACCTAATAAAATGCCTGTGTCGGCTACTTTACATAGGAATAACAACACATAAAGTTAAGATAAGTATTAAGGAGCATAGGAGCAACATCAGGCGCCAAAAAGCTATGACTAAATTCACCACACACTATCTAGAGCGGAAACACTCAGTGGTTGACATCCACTGGACAGTTCTGGACAAACCTACCATCCCGAGTAGAGCAGGAGACATCAAAAACATTCTGCTGCTGAGGGAACAGAGGTGCATTTATAGGATCCGGAGCCACAAAATTGTTCTAAATTATAAAATACGGTGGAACTCACTGAATAGGTTGTGAACACACATTAGTCCATCTACATATCAACCACAAACCACTGAAAGAACTCCCAAAGGGTTATTTAGAATTTAGGTACCCAGAATGCCCTGGGTTGCTAGATAGGGATATGTGGTATTGAGTCCATTGCTCTTCTAGTAGAGGAAGTGTACTTATGGATTACAATTCAATCATGATAAAAATGGGATGAGAAATGCATTAATGTAACCATTCACACAGTTATATTAATGACTATTCCAAAGATTTGGGTTAAAATGCAACTTTTGTCTCAAAAGATTTACTTTCTAATTAATATTTCACCACTCTAAAGTTCCATGATAATATGTCAGGGAGGAATATCATACGCTACAGATTAATATGGCCTGATCAAGTGTGTCAAAAATCGGAATGCACATCGACAGATGTGAAGTAAAAGTTTGTTCTTTTGGAAATTCATACCAAGTTGATATCAAGCCCGCCATTAGAGATATTCTTGCATCATAGAGGAAGGAGAAGGACAGGATACCATGTATCTCGTGGACTAGCTCGAAAGGGGGTCCCGATCACGTGACCGCAACTTGCGATCACATGACGGGAAGCAGATTGTGTTTTCACCCACAGTTTCTTCTGGCGTGTGACTAAGCACCTTTAGACCAGAGAGGGTCTGTCCTAGAACCACAAAAGTAAGGTAGGCAACAAGGGTTATTATAGGGGATCTTTTCGGTCCTGACGAAAGCTGTAAAGGCACAGGAAATGGCTGAAACATGTTGACAGATATGCAGACAGGAGAGGTGAGGGGCCATTAATCAGCTCTATCACCACCATCCTATATTCTCTTTTAACCCTGACTGGGAAGTCTGGGAATTAAGTATTATGGTGGACATCTGAGCTAGTTTTAGACTTTATATTCTGCACTTATCTTTCTTCGTTAATCCCTACAATTATATGTTTGTATTGTGTTCCCCCTCACTAGTGCTCCACCCCAGGCGTTGGTCTGCGCAGGGATGTTGTAGCAAGCACTATGATGAAGCATGCCACAAAATTGTGGGTGAAGGCAGTTTTACAAGCACATAATGTTTGCCACTTAAGGCTATCTTGTAATTTTCCATGTTCCTACTTCTTTGTTTTTTTTTGTGACTACCAAGCAGCCCTGTTTTTGGACACTGTCTAGTCCCTACCCTTCCTCTTGCACTACCCTTGCACTCTGTATTCCCAAAATGCACCTAGCACTATTTTCCTCTTTGAACCCAACACTGTGGAACACTCATATTTTGTTTTCCCCACCCATTAAATCCTAAATACACAACCACTTTGCACTCTGTTATCCCAACAATATGCGCCTCACTCATCCCAACCATTGCGCCTGGTGCACCCATCCCCTTTCTCCCTCTGCTCCAAACTGCTTGCACTCTATACTCTCAACCCATATAATAACCTGTACTATCTACCCCTTGGTGTGCCCTGTTACTCTCAGTTACTAATTGTATGCATGTTACATTCCGCACCCCATGCATCCTGAGTTCTTTAGTTCCCTCAAACTCCCCAAGCATTCACCTTGTGCTGCCCAACCCCTTGTAACCTGTACTCTAAACCCAATTCACCAGGCACTCTCAAACCATTGCACAGTGCAATCTCAACCACCATGTAGCTTGTGTTCGTCACCCCATTGCACCCTGCACTCCCCATTTTCTTGCAATTTATGTTCCCCACCTGACTCCACCCTGCACTCCCCGGCACACTGCACTCTCCATCCACTTCCACCATGACTTCCCCACCTGTTTCAATGTTTACTCATTTGACCCCTCTTCACTTCATGTCCCTGAACTCTAAACTCCCCAACTCCTTACAGTTTGCACTCCCCACTCCTCACTCCCTTGCACCTTAGCCTACCCAGGGATCCCTACCACCTTGCATGTTGTGCTCCTCCGACACACACACACCCTGAACTCCCCATGAGCTTGCAATATCAATTCAATTCAATTCAGTTCAATAATAGCTTTATTTCGGCCGATTTGACCATAAAAGCACAGATAAAATAGCACACATTTAATTTCCTTACAAATTAGTATAAAAAGCCAGACACGTACAATTATATAAAAAAGATAAAAACATAGCCAGTTATGGCCTAAAACATTATAAAATACAATACAATCTATAGTAGCCACTAATTGGTAAGGGGTTAACTTCATATGAGTCACTGTAACGATCAGAAGTAGGGAGTAATACTGACAATTATAAAGTGCATGTGACAAATGTACAAAACAATTCACCAGGCAAAGTATAACGAATCAGAGTTTTAACTACTCTGGTATATACATTCAAATTTCAAAGGTATCAATCCGATATGACGGTGTATTACTATCGAAAATAAGTAAATTAAATCACAGCAATAATTCGAGATTAAACAATTAGGGGCAGATTTACAATAACTGGCGCATCTCTGCATATCAGTAGGGATGCACCAGTTATTGTGCGCCACGGCTCCGCCACCATGGATGCGCCACATTTGCAATGCGGCGCACCAGGGGGCAAAAATGGCACAGATGCGTCACGCATCTGTGCGATAAAAGCGACGCATTGCTTGAGTTGCGTTGCAAGCGTGACGCAGCTCCAGCAATGCTCTGTGGGGCCCTATCTTTGCAATGCTGCGTCAATCCTTACGCCTGCTTCAAGCAGGCTCAGGGTTTTGACGCAGCATGGGCTCAAAAGTGACTGAGTGAAATCTTGTAGATTTCACTCAGCCACTTTTGGAAGGCGATCCTGCGCCGGAACGCCCCCCCCGCCCCCTCTGCAGGAACAGCTACTTCCGGCGCAGGGCTTTACAACGTGACGCATCTCCCAGATGCGTCACGTTGTAAATGCCCCGCAGCATGGCGCATCTTTTGCGCCGCCGCTGCATCACAAAGGGGCTTGTAAATCTGCCCCTTAGTACCTTTGGAGTATCATTGTTAAACAAGGGTGAGCAGAGGTTAGATCATCGTCATCCATTTCTAGTTTTACTGTTAATTTTACTGAGTTGACTTTAGGAGTACTCTAGAGTGCAATATCCGCCCTCCAACCTCTTGTACCCTGCACTACACACACCCTGCCCTGGGGCCTTGCGCTCTCCATTCACTTGCACTTTACACTCTGCACCCTAACCTTCTTGAGTCATTTGCCACCTGAAAAACCTACTCCCGTAGCTCTCAGCTCGCCATACCGCTGCACCCTGCACCCAACGCCCCTTTGCATTCCCACAACCTTGCACCCTGTGCTCCTCATCTCCTTGAAATGTAGATTCCCAACCTTTGCATCTTCCACTCCCCCCTACCTCCTTCTACTCTGGGCTCCCCGCTCATTGTACCTTGCGCTCCCAAGCCCCTCGGACCTTGCACTTTCCACTACTTTGCGCCCCACACTTCCTTGCACCTGTGGACTGCGTCGACTTGCACCTGGAGTCCTGCTCGCCCTGCATACACCTTGCATTCTTCAGCCCTTGCAAACTGCGTTCCCCATACCCTGCTTCCACTCTGAAATCAAAGCTGTGCTTTCTGCACTTCCGATTGCACGAACGAATGAATGAATCCCCTTTGTACGTAGTACTCTCCTCTCCCACTCCACCCTCTCTCCTTGTACACTGAGCTCCCCTCACACGGGCACTCCCAACTCCCAAGCTTCACACAATCCCAGATCCATGCACCCTGCACTTTACACCCCTTTGCACTCTATACACCCCGGTGGAATATGCCCTTCTCTTCTCACACCAGTATACCTCCCCTTTCCACACAATTGTTCCCTACACTCTTCCAACCGCATCGTTCACTTACACATGACACAGAGCACGGGGAGCAGTAGTGCAAGATTCAACACCACAGTGGGCACGACACGTGCAGCAGTACCATTCATGTGCCCTTCTGTAACTCAGCATCGATATACCTGTGTGTATAACGCAAACGTGAACCTGAAAAAAAAACGCAACATTTTTGACTTGACAAAGCTTGTTTAAAGTGCTCAACTTTTCTGCGCGCTGTTAGAAAAGCATGTTAACATATCAATCAAGCAGAGCAAAGTGCGAACAGCTGGAACAAATAGCTCCAATTAGAATGGAGAGCTCCAACGTGTTTCAGACACCTAAAACTACCTCTCTTTCTGTTTTTCAAGTGAGCGTTGCCTGTCCCCCAATTCGGTGAGAGCTTTGCTGCGTCTTTCTGCTTTCTTTGTTCATTGTCTACAGCGGGTGGCATTTTGAGCCCAATAGCCCCCTGCCTCCGCTTTGCGGCTCGGATTGAAAATAAACATGAACCGAGAAGCACAAACCCTGCATTCACGCCTCGGAGGCGGCCGCCTCTGGTAAGCCATGTACTTGGCTGCCCCTCAAGGTTTCTGAACACTCCTCCTGGGCGCCCACTTGGAAAGCGGGCCCTGTCATCTTGTTTTAAGCACAAACAGTTAATTTAACTCCCATCAGCAGCAGGAAAATAAATTCTCCAGCGCTGTGAGCAATCCCCGAGTTTTAAATGTTGTATACAATGTTGTATACAATTAGGAAAAGTCAAGAAGCTTAATTTCATCTGCTGATTCTTCGAAATAATACCTCTTTCGTTAGAGGCATTAAGGACACATCAACATGACAGTGCAAAATGATGATGACACACAACAGGTATACTATATGGTGGAGAATTATTAACATAAACCTCAGCCACCACCAGTCAGAAATAACTCGCCTCCAACTGACAACCATAGAACACTAACTACTCAACATTATATAGGCCAGGATTCCACCTAAGACACCACAGGGCATATTCTTAAGGAGTCATCGCCGAGTTAGCAGCACTTTATCGCAGCCAAAGTCGCGATAAATGTATCACCCCATTCACAAGCTGGTGCTAACAACCCATAGCACCAGTTTACCTGTGATAGCAGCCGCAAAAAACATCGCCAATGAGATGCAGAGTAGGCGTTTCCATGCCAAAAGCTGTGACAACACTCCCCAGCATTCTCAACGACCAGCCAGATCGGCGATAAGAACACAAAACATGCCATAAGGCATGTTAGCAGCAGGAAACTAACACCTGCTCTGACCTGGTGCAAAGTCGGACCACAGCCTGCACCACAAAAGGGAGCAAAGCCCACAGCCACACCTGAAGAACAACAGATGCCATGGAGCCACTGATCATGCGGGCTGGACACCCAGAAGGGCCACAACACCCACCGCCACCAACCCCAGGAACACCCACCCTGGGCACACCCCACCACCGTCGGACCAAGACACTGCACATCAATGGCCCAAAAACATTGAAAAAAGCACTTGCCTGATGTCGCACAATTGCAGCAAACACACATGTGAGTACAGAAATCCTAAGTCATTCATGCGCCATTGAAAGACCAAACAAAATTTCACATACTAATTTGTATCCAAACAACTATTGTGAAGAGTCATGACGGGGCATCCCTGGACAATCTGTGAGTCACAGCCTGTAAGACAATATCCAAGATAAGAAGGTGTGTCAGGCACTCAGCAAAGGACAGGGAGAGAGAGAAAGAGAGAGACTGAACAAGGAGAGCAATGCCAATCGGGCCCTTGGCTTATGCAAACATGCCAACAGCTGCGTGTGTCTCGAAATTCGTGCACCCCAAATCACAGGCCTGGCATCAAAGTCAGCGCGAAGGCCACATCACATCTCTGAAATGCAAGCAGTAGTCAGACTAAAATTAGGAATCAAAGCTCCTTTGTCCCTACACACAAGGCGGAAGGCCAACCAACCCTCTGACCTTGGTCCCGAATGCGGCTGGCACACACTGCATGAGATATCAAACCAGCCTCTGACGACTCCTAAACCACAAACAGCGCTAATGAAAAAACAACATGCCCACACCCCACACACGCTTGTCCCTGAACGACCTACACCTGCAACGGATGTCCTTGACACATTGGTCAAAACTATCCATACGTCCAAACGTTGCACACACATATGACTCATTGCCCTGAGCTACGGCATATCGTCCACAGAACTGCCGCCGGTCTGAGGAGTGCCGGTTCTACGAGACCAACAAACGCAATGGCTGACATTCCCGGGCACATGCGCAACCCCTGTCACTTGGAACTGTACTGTGCACGAATGCTGCATCTGTTGGGATCTGTGCCAATGGCAGTGTTGCAAATTAGTTACTGTCTGAGTTTCCGTCTTGCCTACATCACCTGCGTCCAGCCCTAGTTCCACTGTCGATCATGCACATTCGAGTGCCCCATGGAGGTCTGCCTATCCAATGCAACAGTAGCTGAATTGGATTGTGACCTGACAGTGCGCCCCCTGTTGGCCCACAAACAGGAGTGACGTCGGGATAGCCGTGCATGGGATGCACTGATCTTTGGAGTATGTGCATGGGAGATTGCACAACTCCTCATGTGCAGTGACTACATCGAGGCGCTACCCTATTGGGCTGTGTTACGGATTGGGGAAAACACGTGGACTGAGCATATCTTCCCAGACCAGTTAATGGATTGGGTCACCCTGGTGTTCCTTGAACCCGATAACAATGTACTATTGGAAAACACATTGCCCATGAAGCTGAGCTGGTATTCATGGACGAGTAACTACGTTCCTGCAGCCACATTGGATTTTCACCCACAGCACAGGTTCCAATACCTTGTTACATCGTGGGGAATGCTCACATCTCCCACTACAACAGTGGACATGTCTGCCTCGTCTGGACTCAGAATGCATCTGCGTGAAACTACGCGTGTGTACACACACCTGTGCAAGAAGAGGCACTTCCATGTTCGGAGCAGCACAGCGTCGTTTGGCAACGTTCCCAAATCGGACATACTGCTGGGGGGAGTACACATGGCAATGTAGCATGACATGTGATGTTGTCGGCCCCTTCCACCTCATCACTGTCAGCAGAGCAGACAGTCAGCGCAGTCCGGTGGCACAGCACTATGCAAACCCCATGGGCTATGAGTCGTGTCCCCTTATACGGGGCAATGGGCAGATGCCAAATATCACGAGACTCGTCCAGCAAGGCAAGGTGGGCTGAGACTGTTGCCATCCATAATGATTTGTGTACATTTTGCACCGCCATGTCTTGCACCTCAACATGTTCCCATGCTGCATGTAAGTGTCTCAAGCATGTCCCTGCATGTTGTGACCCTTGCCTTGTCCGTACTGTCACGCACATGCCAATAACGTCTCTGCAACTTCACTACTGTCATGAGTGCTGATTAGATATACGAATCGTGTGCCACAATGAGCATCGTCCCTACACAGGGAGGGACTGAGTGATGCCTGTACAATGGGGGCGGGTCCCTTTTGACTGCTCCACCTCTGTGAGCCAAACACTGTGTTTAGGATAGTTGCTGGCAGGACTGTGCACTTAGATGTTTCCAGCAATGTGAGTATGGTGTCCAACCTCAGACCATGTCGATCAATGCTATGAATCACAACAGAATGTGTCCACACAGATGTGTGTGAGTAGGTATGCGACGTGAACTTCTGGTGTCACATGTGAGGTAGGACACCACTTCTGGTCTGCTACTGATTTGGTCATTCCTACACACAGCCCTATTCAATACATGGACGTGTGCCTATGTTGGGGGGTTGCAAGATTGTCAGTAATGCGCAACAAGGCCACAGCTAGTACTCACCTTCACAGACATTCAACTGGCCATGAGGCTCGGGGTTCAACATGCGCATTGATGTCATTTACAAGGGTGTACCTTCTTGATGCAATCATTGTCCATACATACATACATTCTTTCACACTTGAGTGAACGTAGTCATGACACATCTGCGTGACTTCGAATGTTTTTAATCAATCAATCAATCAATCAATGCATTTATATAGCGCACTACTCACCCGGAGGGTCTCAAGGCGCTTGGGGAGGGTGGGTCCGCTACTGCTCGAAAAGCCAGGTCTTGAGCTGCTTCCTGAAGGCGAGGTGGTCTTGGGTCAGGCGGAGGTGGGTCGGGAGGGAGTTCCAAGTCTTGGCGGCCAGGTAGGAGAAGGACCTTCCTCCTGTGGTGGCTCTTCGGATGCGGGGGACGGCGGCGAGGGCGTGGCTGGTCGATCGAAGCTGGCGTGAGGGAGTGTAGAAGTTGAGGCGGCTGTTGAGGTATCTTGGGCCTTGGTTGTGTAGGGCTTTGTGTGCGTGGGTGAGGAGACGGAAGGTGATTCTCTTGTTGACCGGGAGCCAGTGCAGGTCTCTCAGGTGCCGGAAATGTGGCTGCATCGGGGATGTCGAGGATGAGTCTTGCTGCGGCGTTCTGGATCCGCTGGAGTCTCTTCTGGAGTTTGGCAGTGGTTCTGGCGTAGAGGGAGTTGCCGTAGTCCAGTCGGCTGGTCACGAGGGCCTGGGTGACCGTCTTCCTGGTCTCGGTGGGGATCCACCAGAAGATCTTACGTAGCATGCGCAGGATGTTGAAGCACGACGAGGAGACGGCGTTGACTTGTCTGGTCATGGAGAGGGAGGAGTCCAGAATGAAGCCCAGGTTGTGTGCGTGGTCTGTTGGTTTGGGTGCACCGCCCAGGGCGGGGGGCCACCAGGAGTCGTCCCAGGCGGAGGGTGAAGAGCCCAGGATGAGGACTTCCGTCTTGTCTGAGTTCAGTTTCAGGCGGCTGTTCATCATCCACTCGGCTACGTCTGTCATCCCTTCGTGTAGGTTGGCTCTGGCGGTGGCGGGGTAGTTGGTGAGGGAGAGGATCAGCTGGGTGTCGTCGGCGTAAGAGATGATGTTGAGGTTGTGTTGGCGTGCGATGGCCGCAAGGGGGCTCATGTAGACGTTGAAGAGGGTGGGGCTGAGTGATGATCCTTGTGGTACGTCGCAGATGACTTCGGTGGCCTCGGATCTGAATGGAGGGAGGCGGACTCTCTGTGTCCTTCCGGCGAGGAAGGAGATGATCCATTCTAGTGCCTTCTCTTGGATTCCGACGTTGCTGAGGCGCTGCACTAGGGTGCGGTGGCAGACAGTGTTGAATGCCTCGGAAAGGTCCAGGAGGATGAAGGCCGCAGTTTCCCCATTGTCAAGCAGGGCTCGGATGTCGTCGGTGGCTGCGATGAGGGCGGTCTCGGTGCTGTGGTTGGCCCGGAAGCCAGACTGCAAGAGGTCGAGGGATCCATTCGTCTCGAGGAAGGCGGCCAGCTGCTTGTTGACGGTCTTCTCGATGACTTTGGCCGGAAACGGGAGGAGCGAGATGGGGCGGTAGTTTTTGAGTTCGGTGGGGTCCGCTGATGGTTTTTTCAGTAGAGCGCTGAGTTCGGCGTGCTTCCAGCTCTCCGGGAAGGTAGCGGTGTCGAAAGAGGTGTTGATGATGTCCCGCAGGTGGGGTGCGATGACAGCGTCGGCCTTGTGAAAGACGTGGTGAGGGCAGGGGTCGGTTGGAGATCCGGAGTGGATGGAGTTCATCGTGCGTCGGGTTTCTTCTGTGTTGATCGGGGTCCAGGCACGGAGGGTGGTGGTGGTGGTGGGGGGTGCAGGTGCACATTCAGGTGCATTCAGGAGCTGGAGCTATACATGGCCATGCCAAGCCCACATTACATGGGCTTGGTTGACCCAGTGGTGGGTCAACCAGAGTCCTCTGGGGATTGGTAAGTTATTTGAGAGAGGGAGAGTGCAGTACTGTTAGAAATGGGTGGCGTGGTGCAGAGCAGGCGGGCCACACTCCAGAGGACATGTGCAAAGCATCCACGCAGTACACACAGGCGACACACAAGGCACACTCCAAAAAGAGACGCTACACAAGGTTGTGTAAGAATAACGTTTGAATTGTGTAAAACACAAGATAATAATCGCAGTAATCTCTACACTGCGCCAACTGGCGCCAAGGCAATATTTACAGGGGGATTATATACATGGCAGGGCCAATCGGGCCGCTGCCAGAACCATTGCAATGGACAAAGAATAAGGATGAGTCCATCAGTCTTAGTCTTAGGAGAAAAGAAACCTTATCATTAACATAGGGCTTTAGACCGGAACATCTGCAATGAAAACATCATGACATCACCATAAGCGTAAATGCAGTAACCTCTGAGAGCATGTGTAATTTAAAGTATCCTATTAGGCCTTTCAATATGCATAAACAACATGAATAACCCCTGAGGCAGGAAAGCTTTAAGAGGAAAACATTAGGCCTCCACCTGTGGGCATAAACATAGTAGGAACCAAGCACTAGGAATGAACCGAAACGTCATCGCATTAGAAGGAGGCCTGTAAATACATTAACATTGGCCCCATAGGCCTAAAAGCGTAAGCAAGAGGCATAAACATAAGCATAAATCAGGTGAACATCACATTAGGCCCCATTAGGCAGACAAATACAGCATCATCACCTTCGGGTCAGGCATGTACATTCGCATGAGGCATATAATCAACAGCATAAATCAGGGTATGCCCACCCTAGGAATATAACATATTATGCTTCATATCCGGAGCAACCTAAGTACATGGGGCATAAATCACATCCTGCATTAGGCCTGCACCTGAGGCATATTCATATGCAACAGATAACCTTGTGGGCATCACCCACATAACACAACACCAGGCCTACTCCTTTTAGCGTAGGGCACAATCGCTTTTGCAGTAATAGGCTGAAGTCCCTGTCATGCAGATCTCCAACAATGTAGGCCTTAGGGATAAAACATTATCATTAGTGCAAGTACTTCCCGCAGCGATCCGGATAGCGGTAGGCCTACATAGATCACGCATGGAACTACCTGGGCAAAACAGCAGGTAACGTTAGATTCTTACAGTATGCAGGTTAAAGGGTAACCGGTAATCTCAGGCCAATGCAGGTAACGTGTCCTATGCAGTGCTCGTAATACACTCATTCAAGTATGCATCCCAAGGAACCACGTTTTGGCAGGTATGCAGTCAGTAAGGGCAACTTGGCTCTCTTGGACATATATTCCATATAGGTAATCAGGCTCACTTCGGTAGGCAAAATCTGTAACAAGGCCCCTTCTGGTAGGCCATCCAGGTGGCAGTGCGATTGCAGGTGTCCAGTCACTACCAGTGTCACTTCCTAGGCACACCTAGATTCAAAGTAGGCACAACCACCTTCAGGTAACAGCTTTTATGTATGTGGGGCCTCCCCCTCTACTCAAAATGTGCCCCCAGTTGCAGTCTGGCCAGAACCATTTCAGCTGCCCCCTGTCCAGCGGGGCAGCTGAGTAGAGCCAATCAAGGAAACACTAGCCAAGATGGAGTCCCCAGTGGGACTCAAACTACACAAAAAATGCGCAAGTCGCAGCTACAGCAGGCACCTGTGTGGGGAGACCAGCGCGGGCCCTCCTGGGACCCTCCGAGCACCCGAGATGCTTTCCCAGAGCCCCACTCACCAGGACTCTTCGCGGGCAGACTCATAGCAGGGGACAGGCACCGGCATGTGCCTCGACTGTCCCCTGCCCTCCCAGGACCACTCCTGCCGGCTCTGTGTCCCTGGCGGCAGGCGTGGGGCTTCCCTCTGTACCACGGGAGCCCCGCCTCTGTCACCACCTCGCCGCACTTCACACGGGCCCCCTCCTGGGACCCGGGGCTTCAGGGAAGATCCTGCTTCTTCTCTGGCTCTCCACCGCTTACAGAGAGCCCCCGCCTACTTTTGGCCAGCTCGGGTGAGGTCCCGACTTCTTCCGGGTCACCGCGGGCAGCGCTGAGGCCCTGCTCCTCCCTGCAACCCGGGTTGCGGAGGTGATTTCGGGGCAGTTTTGAAGTGCTGGGTAGGCTCCCACCTTCAATTGAAAACATTTGTGGGGTAGGCACTTGCGAAGAGACACGTATTGGGTAGGCCCCCGTTACGTTCTAACCATGAAGCTGGGTGGGCACCCGCATTTCCAGGCACACGCAGGGTAGGCTCCCGATCGCCGTTTTCAAGGCGCCGCTGGGTTTCCAATTAGCAAAGAGCACCAGGCGCGGTAGGGGCAAGACGCGGAGTGGGCTCCCGCTCTATCTTCACTCAGCTCTCCCAGGCTCACCTCCTTTGGGTCATGAAGAATGGGGCTGGACAGGCGCTAGGCAGCAGGGCTCGCAGCACTCACAAGCAGAGCCCAGTCACTTAAAACATAGGGCTATTGTAGCACAGCGCTGCCGGGGTCAACTCCTCACCTCTTTTGGGTCATGAATATGGAGCGCCTCCCTCACCCAGCGCTAGATAGCAGGCAGGGATGCACAGTCCAGTCCAGTTCAGCGTTCCTTTCTTCTCCTGGGCAGCACAGATACAGCGCTCTCCTTTTCCAGGCACTAGGTAGCAGAGCAGCAGGCACTATTGGGCAAGGGCAGCAGTCAGTGGGCACTCATCAGGACAGGGCTGTAGGTCCTAGGAACCATCCTCCTCTGTAACGTGGCACTCCTCCTGATACATCAGCCTCGACTCCGGCAGTGGGGCTCTCACTAGCCCTGTGGACAGCAAAGGGGTTACAGTTTGGCACAGGAGCCTGCACACAGGACCATGTTGCGGTACCTCCTGGCAGCAGGTCCCCGCACGTTCAAGTCCACGCTCTGAATGAGCACATGGTGGCACAGCCCCCCTATTTATACACCCCTCACCTCACCTACCAGACAGTGCCAGAAGCTTCTAGAAGCGTCTGGGGAAACTGGTTCTAACTGGTCTAGGGGGAAGAGTAGAGCACCCTGGGTGACAGGCTTTCCTCCAAAAGCTGGGGTTGCTGGAAAACAACAACTAGACTGGTAACCCACCTCAGTCAGGTGGCACAACACACTGCCATGGCATCCATTTTAAAAGTAGCATTTTACCAAGGTGCATTTTTACAAGGGGGGAAATTACAGGTGCGTACACCATTGCATCACATTTAACACTTGTATTTCCCATTCATCAACATGACATGTCTAAATAGGGAAAATCAGTCTGCGCACGCCATTGCGCAGCATGTACTATGGCATCTCACACCACACATGGCCCATACATTTCTCTAGCACGGGGGAGATATCCTCAAATAGGGGGGTGAAAAGCGAATACATTTGGGAAAAAGGGCCAAGTCCAACAAGTCCGCTGCAGGATTGCTGTGTTATTGTCAACCAGTGAAGATATGCCAGTCCATGTCGGGGTCCAGGTGTATGTTCTGGGGTTCAGTGGATGGTGTTGTCCCAGGGCTTCATGCAAAGGGCAGAACCAGGCAGGGACAGGTCATATAGCGGTGATGGATGCTACTACCTCCTTCCTCACATAGTAATTATCATCCACATCTTAGTCCTCAGATACTTCCTCAGTGTCCGATGTGTCCGGTGTGTGTGGCGGGGTAAAGGCTGCATCACTGGGTGCCACTGACACATCAGGGTGCGATGGTGATAGGGCTGCATCAAGGTGTGCCACTGACAGATATGGGGTGGGAGATGTGTGTGTAGCAGTTCCCGCTGCAGTAATCTGGGACCGGCTCAGTGGCAGTAATGGCAGGATGATGAACTGCAAGGCATGGAAGATCCCAGCTGGTGTTCAGCCGTGGCAGTCATACTTCCAGCCTGCATCTGCTCCATGGTCTCAATTGTCCTGCACAACTGTGTCAACTCTGTGCTGTCATCGCCGGTGCCTGTCTGACTAGACAGTTCTTGTATCCGAGAGATGGCCCTAGCAATGTCAGGCAAGGCTTGTCGTGGAGCATGGTGCGGACAGTGTGTGTCGGTTAGGGACTGTAAGTGGTCCCTGATGGGAGCCACATATAGCATCGAATTTGGCTGCCACAAGCTCGAAACCCACCCACAGCTGATCAGCCAACTCCACCTGGCAACCCAACACATGGCTTTGGAATTCTATGTGTTGTATGTGGGGGTCCTGGGAGACAGCCGTGGTGGTGTGTGTTTCCTGCTGTGTGGTCTGTGCAGGTGGTGGGATCACCTTGAGGCAGCTGGGCTAGCCTGTTCCTGGAGGTGGGGTGTGGAGGCTGTCCATTAGCCGTTTGAGGGTGTCTGAACAGATGTGCAGGTTGTCCTCTTCATCATCACTGATGGATTTGTGGTCTGCTCTGCAGTAAGTGTTGTTTGTCCCCCTGCAATGTTAAGGGGAGATGTATGTTAACAAAGGTTCCCATGTATGTTGCTGCTTTTCAGATGTTTACATGCAGACTGCATGACTATGCACATTGTGACTGTTTTGGTGGAGCTGGCTATTTTATGGCAGACAGTGGGGTTTCTGAGTACATGACGGATGTGAGTTGGTAGTACCCGTGTATTGTCATCACACAGTTTCAGTCAATGCCAGATGTGAGTGGCCAGTTACTAAGCAGAAGCGGAACCTGTTGTGTCCTCTGTCCTGCCGTGTACATGTTGCACTTTGTCCCACATTGCCGTCATTGGTGATGTCCTGTGGTTGCTATGTGTGTGTGCTGCATTGTGGGGGAACAAAGCGATACAAAAGGGGATGATGGACGGAGCGTTTGAGCAAATCAAACACTCACCCCCAGTCAACTGATCTGGGTTTAATCCATCACCATTCTTTAGCTCACTCAGCCACCCCAGTTCAGACATGGCCATATGCAAATCAGTCTGACCCTGTGCCTCATGGGAACAGTCCAGTCCGAACTGCCAAGCCATGTCTTCCCTGGACCGGAAACAAGCATCCTTGGACCGGTTTCGGATTCATAATCCTCATCAGCTAGGCTATCTTAAATCCAGTGGCCAAGTGAGCAAGGGACTCACGTCTGAGCATACCCTGCCAACTTAGGGCGAACAAAGCGATACAAAAGGGGATGATGCACTGTCGAAGCTCAACCTAAAAATAGATTATATTTTTATGACTTTTTATTAAAATGTAAATCCCAGCTTTGCACTAAAAAGTTTGGAAACCTTGTAAAACTTTTAAAGAGTTGTGTTTGAATGCTCCAGCCTGCATTGGGTGACCAACTATGGCAGAGAGAAGGTTGGGGGAGCTAATGAGGTGCAGTACAATGGTTACCTTTGACCCAAAGCAGTCTCAGGTCCAGTTCAAGGCTCTATGGGCAAAACACGTTAGGCTTCAATGAAGTGGTCCTGATGCAAGGGATACAGAATGCTGAAGATGCTGAGGATGCTGCGAGGTTTACAAAGGGGTCATTCTGGGGATATTCCTTGGTCCACAGCTCAGGTGGGGTGACTTTGGCAACAGAGATCAATGTCCCTCGAAGTTTTCTTTGGTCCAGAAAATTTCCAGTAACCACTGAACTACTGGTCTCTGGTCACAGCAAAACCAGCGGTTCTCTTTGGTGAACGCCAATGTCTGAAATGAGCACCCAAACTGCACTCCCACTGCTCTCCACGGTCCAGCAGACTCAGTTGCAGCTTTTGAGCATCAGGATTTGGTTGTACGGGCTACAGTTTGCCAGTCAGTGGAGATCAGGCGATTGTAGCTACTGACTGACCAGAATGGACTTCTTCAGATTTTGTGGCCCTGCTATATGTGACATCTAGCTATCCAGAAGTGCACTATTCTGCCCAGTCACCATGATGGCAGTACTTGGTAGCCCAACCTAGAGGTGTAGCAATTGGAGGGCCACAGGCACACAGGAAAAATGGTTAGGCAACTGGTCCATTCTCTCTGTCCCAACACCAACCTGCCTACCTCAACAAAAGAGTGCTCCTCCCATGTATGTTCACCATTTGCCCTACAAAGGAGGCTTCCCCTTTGATGCTCGCCTTTTGTGTTCCCACCCCACATGATTTCCTGCCAGGGAGAGGTGGCACCTCTTCAGCATCAGCCCACTATTGTTTGTACTTGTTAGAACTGGGGGTCTCTAGTTGGCCGAGTTAGGTACTTTTGTCCAAGTAGGTACCCTTGCTTCTAGTCAGGGTAAGGGGGATACACTCTGTAGATAACCCCTGCTCACACTTTGGGAGCTTGGCACGGGCAGACATGCTTATCCTAAAGGCAATGTGTAAAGCATGTGTACTTGAAATACACAATAACACAGTGAAAACACCACAAATGGACACTACAGAAGTTTAGAATAATAAGTATCTTTATCTAAACTCAACAAGACCAAAAAGTCAAAAATCCAACATACATGCAGAAAAATAGCACTTAAAAACGGTTGTTTCCAAAATAAAGCTTGTAGAAAACAAATAGCTCCACCTGGGTCTATTACGATGTTGTGACAGTAATAAATTCATAGTAGGGCGCTGACCTCAAGGTGGACTCCCAAACAAACAGTACCTTGGAAAACAAAGTCTATGACAATGCACGGCGTCATGGAGGTGAGGTGTCGGTGCTAAGGTCGAGGCTGGCTCCCAGGCTGCCACGGGGAAGAGAGGCTTCGGTCCGCGAGGAGGTGACATTTCAAATCTGGGACATGGGAAGTCGGTTGTGTCAGCAGTGAGGCGTCGGTTCTGGTGAGGCAATGCAAAGTCGGCAAGTTTGTGGAGTCAACTTTGGAGGTTATCGGCACTGCGATAACTGGATGAAGGCACTGGCGTTGACAGAGTCGGTGCGAGCCCTGGCATCGGGAAGGCCGATAACTGCAGATGTGTTATTAAATTCTGAGTTCAGAGAGCCAAAACTTTATTCCTGGATCTTGTCCCAATGGGAAGTTATATTTATAAGATGTTACAAAGTATCTCCTATGCTATCCTACGGGAGAGATAGTCTTTCAATAGCGAAAAACGAAATTGGCAGTATTTCAGTATCAGGACATGTCACACACACCAGTGCATGTCCTACCTTTCATCTTCACTGCACCTTGCCCATTGGGGTACCTTGGGCTTACCTGAGAGGTGTCTTACCTGTAAGAAAAGGAAAGGTTAGGGCCTGGCAAGTGGGTGCACTTGCCAGGTTGATATGGCAGTTCAAAACTGTGCGCAGACACTGCAGGGGCAGGTCTAAGATACCTTTACAGGGCTACTCATATGGGTGGCACAATCAGTGCTGCAAGCCCACTAGTAGCATTTGATGTACAGGCCCTGGCACACTCAGTGCACTTTACTAGGGGCTTACCATTAAATCAATTATGTCAGTCATGGATAACCAATCACAATAGTAATTCATACAGGGAGCACTTGCACTTTGACATTGATTAGCAGTGGCAAAGTGTCCAAATCATGTAAGCCAGCAACATTCAAATCCAGCATAGCATCAAAAATACAGGCGCTAGAGGCAAAAAGTCAGGGGAAACTACGCCAAAGGTGCCAACTCTAACAGTACTCCAGGGAGTCATTCACAAATCTTCCCAGAAGGGCAGAAAGCTGTCTTGTTGCCAGCATCTGCAAATTAAATTAAAACATATCTCTAACTCATTCAGCCCTGTTGCCTTATAAGTTCCCACGTCTGACACGATTTCTAACACCTTCTGCCCTTTTGTACCCTAACCAGAGGCGGTTGTCCATTAGGCCTGTGGGGCTGCGCCCCTCTGAAAATCCCCACAAATTTACATTAAAAAAAATAGATCGATTCATTTAGAGAAACAATTGTATCTGTAAATAAATTGATGTATTTAAGTCTGGGTTGTCTGTTTCAGGCTGCCTGGCCCGCCTCGCTCTGAAGCAGGAGACAGAAGACAGGCAGTAAATCAACTTTCTTAATATGACGCACGATGCAGTGCTTTCTGTTTAAAGCACTTCATTGCCATTGGGGTCTTTGGTTGTATGCACACTGTAGGCCAGTGTCGCAATAAGCGTCACGGTTTTGGGCGTAGGAGATTTCATCCCTGCGTGATTTCAGACGTCCATCATTCAAAGAAGTAGTTCCCACCCTTTCATCATACGTGATAGTGGATACACAGAAGTCACAGAGTCAATAAAGGAAGTCCTGGATAATGGAGGAAAGGCGATGTTGGTCCTACTCGATTTGTCGGCGGCCTTTGATACCGTCCCTCACGGGCGTCTTCTTGCAAGACTCCAGGAGATTGGACTGAGAGGGACGGTATTCAATTGGTTCGAGTCTTTCCTGTCAGATCGCCATCAATCGATATGGGCCCCCCCTTTCACCGCCACTGTTCCACCGCTAAACGTGAGAGTGCCACAGGGGTTAGTATTGAGCCCCACTCTTTTTAATATTTATTTGTCTCCCTTGGCCGATCTGGTAGAATCTCACGGTGCACGGATTGTGTCCTACGCTGATGACACCCAGCTTCTTTTCACCTGCGATAAGAACATGGACTTCGCAGGTGATACCATCAGGAGCTGCCTTGAGGCCGTGGTTTCAGGTAAATCAGCTGAGATGCAATTCGGACAAGTCCGAGATCTTGTTTTTTGGCTGCCCTCCAGACGGCCATTGGAAATCATGGTGGCCCTCCAATATGTACCACCCATCTTCGGCTGCACCTCTGGCAAAGAATCTGGGTGTTAAAATCGATAATGGCCTAACCCTCAAACCCCAGATTCTCAATGTAGTTGGCCACTGTTTTGGCTTGTTACGAACTCTTAGGAAATTTCTTTCTTTTCTTTCCCTCAGCCATAGGAGGATTACGGTACAGGCATTGATTGGCTCCAGGTTGGATTATGCCAACGTACTATATCTGGGCCTGCCGGAATATCTTCTCACGCGCCTCCAATCAGTACAGAATGCGGCGGCAAGGGCCATTTTTGGCCTTAGCCGTAGGGCCCATACATCGGCTCTTCTGAACTCGCTCCACTGGTTGCCGGTGTGGAAACTGATTCATTTCAAGACTCTGATCATGGCCTTTAAGTACTTACACAGCATTGGTGCCGTTTACTTAAGGAAATGAGTACGGTTCTACTTTCCTTCTAGATCTCTCCGTTCCGCCTCGCAAGCACTGGCCATCGTGCCTGCAACCAAACGAGCATGCATTGGAGGTCGCTCATGTAGGCAGCTGGCCCCTCAACTCTGGAACAAACTGCCCTTTGCTCTTAGAAAACTAGATAACTTGCTGTCTTTTAGGAAAGTTGTGTTTTGTGTTTAAATGAGGTACAGGCTTGTGCCCCACAACGTGAGACTGTCGAAGGATATTCTCTCTTTATTTTGTCGCTTTAATTAAATACACTCTGACCTCTGTCCGGCTGGACAAGTCACTTTAATACAGAGTCCATTGTGTCTGTATTCATTGGTAAGCTTTATTCTATCTTGCATGGGACCATTGTTGTTTTTATAATAATTGCTCCCCGAGGTCCTGTGCCCACTTGACTTGGGGTCCCTTGTTGTTTTAGAATATAAGTCTTTTAGGAAAGGGCTTAAGACATGGCTGTTTGGACAATAGTTTGCATGCGCTTTCCTGGACACTTCTCTGTTGATCTGTATAGCACCGGGACACTCTGCCTGAGTAGCTGAGCACTCTATAAAACACCCAATAACATAACATAACATAACATACAAGCACTTCTGATCCAGTGCCTTGTTCTCGGTAATGGTAAGTGATGCTGTGTTCCATTTTTTATTTGTCCTCATTTGCCATTGGATATAAACAGAGTTATTTTGGGTTCCTCTGAGGCCTCCCTCTTGATTGGCGCCAACCAGAGACCTCTCTATTCAAATAGATGCACTTTACACAGAACATTTCCCTTTCATGGTTGATCTATTCTGACCCTCTCTCTGAGTTACCCATAGAACAACTGGAATAGTGAAGTATCTTGGTGTAGAGGCATAATCATTGGACTGTGTTCACCCCATTTTCCAACCAATTTATGCAGGGTAGCCAGAAGTCTTTCTTCTTGCTTCTCTTATTCAGGGATGCCCTATCTATCTTCATTGTATATTATACAGAATTGATCCAATCTAAAATATCCGGGGTACATTTTCGATCCAGTTTTTACAAATTCCCCTTCATGAAAATAAAATCACATAAAACAAAAGTTTATATTTCTCTAAGGGCATAGATTCTTGATTTACCATGACCCCAACAAATACAAGCCTTATTCTTACCTGTGGGCCTACCTCTAGTGTAGCAGAGAAGTCTTTACTTACAACGGCCCAGAAATGTTGTAACATTTGGCAGTTCATAAACATGTGCACTACGTCTGTTTTTTCTGGAAAGCATTTTGAGCATTTCGGAGTGGCTCCCTTCCCATATCTGGAGAGCTTTAAAGGAGAAGAGTATACAATGTGGAGACAAAATATGTGCTTTCTCCTTAGGTTTGCAGCTTGGACTGTGGAATACAAAGTGTTACATGATACTTGCCATAATTCTTCTAGATGGATCCCAGGCAAGCTCTTTCCCCACAGCTCCAAAGGAAGTTCAAAATTGACCTCCACCAGATCGATCAGGAGGCAATATAAGTTTGGCACCTCCTTTTTCCTCCCGACTTTCCTCCTTAAGGCGGACTCCAAATCATTGGATATACCAACAGTTGTTCCGACTGCTTGGTGCCAACTTTTCATTTGCAGATACTTGAATTTGGACAAATTATTACCCTTGATGCTCCACAAGTCATCCCAAGAAAGCAGTCTTTAGTCCATTATGGGGAACCAGGGGTATCCCATATAGGTGCCAATGCACTGTAGTAGTTGATTTTTAATGCCTTCCCGATTTTGTACCTCGTGGAAACTAGCCCTTGCAAAAGCTTGAGGCGTACCTTTTTAAAATATCTGGGATCTCCAAATTTATATATAAAACCTTGGTCCCCTCCCTTCAGATCTAACAGCATCACCTTCAACATTTTCCCAATCTTTGAACCATCCAGCTCGTTCAAAAGCATTTCACTGCCTTCATGAGGAAATCCCATGCATAGAAAACTAAATCCGGCAAACACAGCCCTCCCTTGTTTTTGTTCCTATGAAGTTTATTCCAGGAAATTCGTATCCCTTTAGATGCCCATATAAAGCTACTTATTTTTGACTGAAGTTTCTTCAGCCACTCTTCTCTGAAAACTCGAGGGATGTTATGTTTTATACATTGTGCCGAGACCCCTCATCACTCTAACTTCCCCCACTGTAACACCCCAGGCCCTCACTGCACATTACGCGCTCCTTTAGAAGTGGAGCTGCGACATTTTCTCCCTTGGGAAATGGATCCAAATAAGGAGCAGGGTTTGCTCTTGTTCCCTTGTGAAGTGGATCCAAATATCCGACTAAGGCCCAAATTGCGAGATATGTGCTTACTGTGTAATTTGTGCTTACAGTGGCCAGTTCTCTGATGTATAGCATTAAAACCGACCCTGTGTACATGCCCCTAAGTTAACACTGATGCTAAAAACATGGATTGACTTGCAAACAATGAATGTTAAAAACGTCGGGGGGGGAATGCATTTCAACGATTTAGTTCCTCTCTTACTTGACATGCTTTACTCAATCTTGCATTCCCCATGAGTAAGCTATTTTATTATGTTGTTGTTTATCTGTATTTTTTATGTGCATACTTTGAAGCTTGAGCAATGCCAGGTGTTTATGATGGGCTTTGATTGAGCGCCCAGGCGCTAAGGCTAAAGCCAAGCAAAGTGCCTGTCAGTGAGTTTGCCTCTCTGCAGAGCACACAGAACAATGTTTGTGTATTCCATTTGCAACTACAATTTGGTGGATATGTGTGTGAAGGGGTACACTGATGTCAAAATATTTGCAAGGCAAAAGTAAGAGAAGTTAAAGTGCTTACATTTGAGGAAGTGCAGTGCATGTTGGGGGCGGTGAAGTGACAGAGATGTGAGGAAGGGCATTCAGGGAAGAGTGAAAAGAGGATGCTGAAGAGGAAAGAGAGGTTGTTGAAGATGTGCAGATGGACAAGATATGCAGAGAAAAAGAGGATACCTGTCTACATAAAGCACACAGAATTGAAGGCCTTAACTCCTTCCACAGGCCTCAATGATATTTAATTCAGAGACTCACTATTTCAGAATTTAAACATTTCCAATGTTAGTTATTTATAAGAAATCATAGTTGTTACTCATTTTTCTTGAACATCTAACACCCAGTAACAAAACCAATCATACTGACAGGCTTTCGGTGTATGTCACTTACTGTGCCATTTATCTGGATAAAATTACATCTCAGAGAGAAACCAAAATACCGGTTTGAAATCACACTATGGGAATCACAGAAATGTATTTAGCATGTCCCTTTATAGAGAGCACCCATTTTTTTCATCTCGCTTAAAGACCTGTCTGCATATATTTCTATATGACTGTTTACAGCTAGCATCTGTGGGTGCTTCTCGAACTCTGGTTGGATCATATTTTTCTAAAGTTACTGCTGCATGCAGTGCAAGACACTGGGCAAGCATACATTTTAAAGGGCTAAAGTTGTCATGCAGAACAATTTACACATTACAGTAACTGTTGAACAAATTAATGCAAGAAGATTTGGGGCAGTTTTTAATGTATTTAATATTTCAAGACTATACATTCCCACTGCTTAATAAGCCTTGCTTTATCGCTACATCCATTTGCTTTAAAATGCACCATTTGCCAATTTTTTTTCTTCATTTTTTTCTCAGGAAAGAGACTTCCCCTGGGCTCCAAGTTTGTCCATAGAACTTGTTCACATCGCTTGCTATATAAAAATCATGCCCAATGTTTATTCCTCACCAATTTCAAATGTCACCAGCCACCACTGACCCTAACAATGTGTTAGAAGTTACAATTTTTATTCCATGGCCATGGTCACTGTGCAGGCATGAGCATAGATCAAAAATACGAGTTTGAATTATGCCCATTTAACAGAGGTCTCCCTAGCATGTGACAGAAAGCATGGTGGGTCTGTGACACTCCACATTGTTACACACTATATACAAAGACACAGAATGTGCTAAATACTTATGGACTCTCTTTAAGATCTCTAGCCCATCACTAAAATATTTTTTGCTTGTCAAATTCTATACAGTGGCAACCAGAGAATTACAGGAAAACAACACTGAAGAATCAGCAAACTATATCCATAAGGGTAAAAAAACAGGAAACAACTTTAAAAAAATAAAAATGTTTCCCACTGATTTGATTAATAAAACATTTTCAAGTGTGCATGACACCATACCTAAATAAATTCTCAATGGTGTGCCTGTCACTGCACTTTTTGCTGGGATAGTGTGCCTGTTACCTCAATGCAAATGACAGACAAACATCTGCAAATCGATTTAGCTCTATTTTAGTTCATAATGTATTGTCAGTCATGGCCATTTAACAGTTGCACCTGTTATTCAACAGATCACACATCATGTGTATATTACACCTTCATTTACACACATGCATTCATACGCATGGCAGTTTAAAACTGGACTCACAGACACTGGTGTGGCAGGTCTGAGACATGATTGCAGGGATACTTATGTGGGTGGCACAATAAGTGCTGCAGGCCCACTAGTAGCATTTAAGTTACAGGCCCTGGGCACACCCAGAGCATTTTACCAGGGGCTTGCCAATAAATCAAATATGCCAATCATGGATAACCAATTACAATAACATTTTACACGGGGAACACTTGCACTTTAGCGCTGAACAGCAGAGGTAAAGTACCCAGAGTTCTAAAACCAGCAACAACAAAATGCAGCACAGTCAAAAACAGGAGGTCAGAAGCAAAAACACAGGGGAAAAACACACCAAATATGACAGGCCTAACACATATAATTATTACATAACGGTGCGGTGGCACCAAGATATATAAGGGTTCTTTCCAAGCAGACGTGGCAGAGGACGTCTTTCTCCCATTTGTTGTAGGGCCAAGATCACATCATGGAAGAAATCAGAAAGAAACCTGGTATGCGCCAAATAGATCCCTACTTTCCTAATCACACCCAGGGGCTGGAAGGACTTGGCTACCCAGCTCTTGAAAGTGGCAGCATGGGAACCTGTGAAACACAGGGAAATGACCAGAGAAAGTAGAGAGGAGAGGGTGATTGAGAGAAAAGGGGAGAGCATAGAGACAGGGAGAATATAGACGGAGGGTCAAGTAGTTATTCGTGTAAGAGAGAACAAAATAGAGAAAGGAGGTGATAAAGAGCACAGGGATGGAGAATATGTTGATAGTGGGAGAGCAATGGCATGCATAATGGCAGACAGTACTGAGAGTGATGTGGGGATACTGAGGAGACACTTGACAGAGACAGAGGAAGGGAGTGCAGTGGGGGGCAGAGAGTATGAGGGGATTTGAAGGTATCCAGTGTGAATACCTAGAAGCAGGTGTAGTAAAAGATAATAGAGTCTTGAGACCAAAAGGGCCTTGGAGAGAATAATTGAGCTATACGGAGGGTGTAAAGAGAGAGATGGAGACATAGAGTGAGGCCTTCTTTAGTGAACAGGAAATGTGAAGAAAGAGGGGTTTGCAGGGAACAGGAAAGAAATGATGAGATAGAAGAAGGGGGTCTTGTGAAAACAGAGGACAGGACAGACAGGGATACAGAGAAAGCAGAAGAATGTTTGGTGCTGCCTGTTATGGGATTTTGTTTTGGCTACATTTGGAAAATGTGTTCATGTTTTCATAGTAGGTCCAGAGTGCCACACAGCCTCTATGCTCAACCTGCACATGGACACGCACTATGCACTTCAAAGCTTGAAGCGGCAGAGGAGTTAAATAAAGGAGGCATGGACCGCTTGCGGCCACACCCAGACTGAGACCACTGGTGTAAGTGTGCTCCCTGGCTCTCACATCAATGGCCTAGTAGGAGGCCTGGCTCAGTGCACTGGGGCACACCACATTGGTGTCGAAGACAGAACTCTGGCCATCCCTGTGCCTGCTACTGATCCGGTGAGCAATTATCCCTTGCTTGGGCTTGGGCAGACCAGCAACTCACCAGAAATTGTCTATAGTTGAACAAGATTTCACACCAGGTAAAAAATAAGCACTTACTTGGGATATCTGGTCATTCTGACAGGGACAAAGTCGCAAGTTCATGCCAACAGCGTTGGAATGTAGGTCAGATACAGGGACCCAGTGAGGCCAGCTGAGCAAAAGTACCTTGATCCTGGCTGTGTCGCTATCGAAGATGCGTGTTACAGCTGATGCAATGTGTCGGTGTCGATCCACACAGTGGTAGTGGTGCATCAGTCCTGATCTGCACAGCAGCGGTGATGCGTCAGCTCTGATGAGCGAAAAGCTGTGATGCGGAGATTCATCATCAACGATGCTGTCGACAGAGATACAGCGACCTTGTGCTGTGGTGGTTCCTAAGACCATATGTCAGGTACAATCCACCCAGCAGAGATGATGCACAGGTTCTAATCCACACAACAGGTGCAATGCACTGGTTGTGATCCAAGCACCAGGAGCGATGTGACTATTCTGATCCATGCAACAGGGGTGATGCCTGGGTTCTGATCCACGGAACGGTGGTGATGTGCCGGTTCGAAGGAGGATGCATTGGTTTTGTTGAAACAAGCACCTTTGGCCCACTTCCAAGAGTCTAGGACTGGGTCTGCATCACTTGGCGGTGCACACTCACAGATGGCAGAGTAAAAGTGTAGAAGAAGATAGTTTGGAAGTATTTTATGTCCCTGAGACTTCAGATCAGGAGGCCAGCCAGCTAGCCCTTGGAGTCACTCTGGGTACAAGTGATGCAGGTCCAGTCTTTCTTACCCAGGCAGGGGAACAGCAGACCAGGCAGGAGTCCAGCAAAAGAGCATTCCAGCAGAGTGGCAGTCCTTAAGCAGCACAGCAGTCCTTCTTCATGGCAAAGTCTTCACAGTTCCACAAGTGTACTGAAGTGGTGGTGTCAGAGGTCCGGTAGTTATACCCAGTTGGGTCTTTGAACCTGGGGGAGACTTAAGGGAAAGGCATTTGAAATGTACCAAGGTTCTCCCTTCCTGCCCTAGCTCCAGACTCACTACAAGAGGGTATGCAGCCCTTTGTGTGGGGAGAGGACACATCATAATCAGGTATAAGGGAGACTGGGTCCAGTTCCTCCCTCCCATACTGCCAGTAGGGCCCATCAATGTACACCTAAGCTCCTATTGTGTGTGGCTGTCGAGGGGGAATACACAAAGCCCAGTTGTCACCCTCCCTAGTCATGTATCAGAGACAGACAGCAGGCACCAAATTGCTTAAAGTAAGAAAATGCCAACTTTCTGAAAGTTAAACAAAAACTTCAAGGGTTGGCCCCTTAGTCAGTGTGGCTGGGCCACTAATATATGTAAATAAACAATACAGTTGCCAATACTGACTCTAACTCACCAATGATACCTTAATTTGTGGTCACACAACTGAATTGATGTGATTAGCATTTATTTTAAAGCTTTTTTTATAGACAAATCTTCTTCATAAATTGCCACAATTTTACATTATTTTCAGCAACTAATCAAATTATTATTCAACACAGCACATACATCACACAATTGACATGTGACTGACACATCAATGTATCTGGATGTACCCCAACGTTACACATGAAATGACATAACAGATGAATATATTAACAAATATAAATCAACAACTTATGTGCCCATGTCCTAAATTTAATAAGCCTAACAGGAGCCTAAATATTGCACCATGAATTTAGCGCTCCTCAAATTGGGCAAAAGAATAACCAGTGTTACAATGTAGGCTCAGACTAGTATTCTATTACAATCCTTTGATCAGTTGCTACACTGAGCCTCAATATCTCTTGTTTCAAATACACTTGTTTGTTGAAATAATGCTGAAGCATTTCGAACCCTTCTAAATTTTTTGGTATTCTCCTCGGGACTCAGAACAAATAAGACGTGGACCTTTTTGTTGCCGATTTATGCTTTTTAATATATTGATCTGTTATGTCATTGTATGTGTAATGCTGGGGTACATCATGATACATTGGTGTGTCAGTCATATGTCAATTGTGTTATGTATGTGCTGTGTATGATTAATAATTTGAGTATTTGCTGAAAATAATGTAAATTGTGGGAATTTGTGATGAAGATTTGTCTATAAAAACGTTTTAAAATAAATGGTGATCACATCAATTCAGTTTCATTCCGGATTAAGGTATCACTCATGAGTAAGAGTCAGCATTGGCAACTGTATTGTTATTTATCACTTTCTAAAAGTGGCATTTTCAGAATTGTAATTTAAAATCCGTCTTCACCATAAGTTAGGATTTTAAATTAGGATTCCAGAGACATCAAATTTGAATCAGTCATTTCTTCTCATTTGGAAATTACACTTGTAAAATGTAATAAGGTAATCCCAATTTTATCCTATTGGAGATATAGGTCTTACAGTAGTGAAAAGTGAATTCAAGAGTTTTTCACTACCAGCACATATAAAACTTACATGTATGTGTCCCACATTTTAAATATATTATACTCTGCCCTCTGGGCTGTCCCGGCCTACCTTATGGTTGATGTATATGTATTATTATTATTATACATTTTTATAGAGCGCGTAGTCACCCGGAGGTATCCCAGCGCTAAAGATCCCTATCTCATAAGGTCAGTGGGCTGAGGGAGGAAGGGGGGAGAGGAGGGAGGGGAGGGGGAACAGAATGTATAAAAATGGACGGTTTGGTCCTGGTGAATGGTTTATCTTGCCAGGTCGAAATGGCAATCAAACTGTACACAGGCTCTGCCTGACCCATAGTTCCAGGGCTACTTAAGTGGGTGTCACAATAAGTGCTGCAGGCCCACTAAAAGCATTTAGTTTAAGGGCCCTGGGCACATGTAATGCACTTTACCAGGGACTTATAAGTAAATCAAAAATGCCCATTGGGAATGAGCCAAAATTACCATGTTTAGGGGATAGAGCACAAGCACTTTAGCACAGGTAAAGTGCACAGATTCCTAAAGCCAACAAACAAAAATTCTGCAAAACGTGGGAAGAGGAAGGGAAAAGGTTTGTAAGGTGGCCCTGCAGAAAGGGCCATTTCCAACAGTTAGAAGGAGCAAACGTTTAAATTAAGGTATTGAAAAACACTTCATTTGAAAAGAAAAAGTGTACACAAATGAATGTCTCAATAGAGTACGAATAAGATCGAATATATTTACCTTACAGAATGTTTAGTTTAAGTTATTGAAAGGGTTTAGTTTAAGATATGAAAAATGCTAAAGGGTTATAGTAAAGTTAAGGGTTAGGGTTAGAGTTAGGCAAAATGTTAGATTTATAGTAAGTGCAACTTTGATGATAAAGTTGTTAAAGTTAGTGCTAGGCTTCGAAATAGGGCTAGGAATTAGGGCTAGGCTTTTCTTTAGAGTTAGGTAAAGTTACGGGTTATGTGAAGGGTATGTTATGTACATGGGTTAGGGAACTTTGCATCAAGTGGGAGGGAAGTCATGGAATTAGGGTTGGTATTAGGCAGCACACAGCATGGGCTAGTACTCTTAGCAACAACCACATTTTGTAAAACCGAAAAAAGGACTTTTACCTTTCAAACGGATTGCACTACATTGATGTTGACCAGTAGATTTCTCAATTTCTCTTTCAAACTTCTGACTTTTCAAACTTTTAATTTCGATCTTTCAACTTTGATTCAAGCTTTCTACACACTTATCACAAAACCTAATTTTAGGGTTGTAGTGTGAACACACAATGGTTTTCAAATAATAGAAATCAGACCATAACCAACAGAGATAAATCATTCATGACCACAATTCAGATGGGATTCCGCATAAATCCATCTATGATTTGAAAATTGAGGGTTTAAGTCTATTTCGCAAATTCTTCGCCCAAGCATTGTAATATCAAACATGTTTCCAATAACTTGGACAGGGGCTCTGAAAAGTGTCCTGATTGACATTGAAGGATCATAAATTATCTATGAGAGTATAAGTGCATTTTACCTGTTGGAAGAAGCCTAAGAGGTACCCACACCGATACAGAGTAGTTGGTGGCTGTTCAAATTTCACTGTGATGTAGGTAGCCCAAAATTCTAACAAGAAAATGTGAGTAGATCGTGGGCATGCAATTTGTGCCCAAGTAATTTCCACATAATTGTACATTCATGAGAGAAAGTCCAATATAATTGCAACAGAGATGATGACAGGAGTGGTTTTCTTACTTAAAATGAATTTGGAGATGGAGTAAATCAGTACACTTCTGATACATTGGTGTAATGATCAGGAAACAAGACTGAGAAAGGAGTGTTACTGCACAGTGAGCGGTTGTAAAAGTTTTTTTTTCAGCCATTCCACCTTTCAGGCCTTATTTGATCACAATGTTATACATATCTGGAGCAGCTGATGTTTTCAGACTGCTCTTGTCCGGGCTCACCGGTGAGTCACTACTATTTCTGGTATATATAAATAGTTATAGAACACTAGATCTTGGGTCAGGCTGCATGTGATGTCCAGCAACCTTCACTTTTATACAGAGTATGATAGGGTGTGAATGAGTATATGAATGAATGATGCGAGGGTATAGGGTATAATACATCGGTGAATACATTTACTTTATGAATAATCAAATTTAAATAAAAGACACAGTAAACTATGTAAATAGATTGCATAACTGTTTTAATATGAATATAAATGCAATAACTGTTGAGTAATATGTGTCAAAGATTGTTTAGATGGTTTATTGAATAGAGGCAAAACAGGCCCAACGGAAGGCTTCATGTCTGTTTTATGGTCTAATTATCCCTCTCCAACTTTGGCTGTGCATGGATATGTATCTGCTGCATTTTTCAAAAGAATAGTAGCACATTTCATACATGGCAAAAACATCTGCATCTCCATCAGTGAACCCTGCATGATGTGCGTGGCTTTCTCTCTGGATACCTCCATACCGAAAGCGGCTTATCTTTATGTGCATTTTTCTCTCTCTTCCAGGCTGGTGTACAGTTGTTATCTCACCACATACCACTGCCACCATACAGCTGTAACTCTCTAAGCAAGTACCCTTGCTTTCACCATTGTAAACAGAAAGTGTGTACTATAGTTTACACATGCAAGTTGCTGAAAATGCATCGCTCTTGCTAAAGTAATCCAAGTTCTGATCAATTTGGAAACGATTGGGGGTTCCTTTGTAACTACCATGGTGTAAATAAGCAAGACGCCGCCCCTCAGTCTTATTTTGTTGACATAGTTCGCAGTGGGATTCGGCAGTGGAAGTACTATTTAAAAGGGATAAGATATGCGTACCTTTGACACAGGCTTGGACCTGCCCATACCACTCCCCGCAGCTGTCGCACAGCAGGGTGAAGGCTGCCTGCCTGTTGCCCATGACATAGCCCTGGGCGCAAACGTACAGCAGCTCGTCCCCCATCTCGAACTCGGAGTGCCCATGCAGTATCGTATGAGGAAAGGATGGCGGGTCACCACAGAGCTTGCCTGTAGAAATAAAAAAAATAAAAAAGACAACAGGGTTCAATTAATGAAGAACAGTAGTGCGACAGACATGTATTCACTTTTCCCTGTTGTTTCAAGCGGCGGGCAATTAAGATTACAACAAGGAGTCTCTGTGTTCCCACCAAGTTATCCCACGCAAAATATCGAGGCTACGCCGGACAAGAACCATACCCAGAGAATAGTAATATATTTCAAGAACTCAGTCTGGCTTACCACAGTGGTAATTGCTTCTCATGAAAAGACCAGTGTGAAAGAACAAGATTACAAATGAAAATAGTGCGCGCATTTAACCTCCTTGTGATTGCATCTATTAATTTCAGACTCTGTGACCGACTTCCGGCGTTCATCTAAGACCAGATGGAACTGTGTTGATGTTTAGTCCTCGGGCAGGAATGAACAAGTTGCCCTCACTGTTTGTAAAAGCAGAAAAGAAGTCTATAACCGTTTTACACGGAGTTACTTTTCAATCTAGGATGATTCGCTCAATAGACAATATCATTATATTTTAAAACGTCCTTAGTGATTTTGGGCAGGATTTAGGGGAGGGCAATTACTGAAAATCCACCAAAAAAAGAGCTACGATTCGAAAATGATGGCCTGGAATTTAAACGTATAGAAACAGTGGCATCTGACCATGCTTAACCCAAAAGGGGTGTTACGTTTTAACGGGATTAACCCAAATAAAACTACCCCACCTGGGTTATCATAGCATTACGTTTGAGAAAGGGTCGAGGTAGTATCAATATTTATAAATGTTAACACATAATACACCACAGCAATATTTCTTGATTTGTTCGCCAAGAGCATGGATTTATTCTACTGAATTCGTTAGATGCTTTTCAATTCAAAACATAAATGTTGTTTCATGTATTCACTCGGATATATTTCATTTGTGTGTACATACATTAAATGATTTTCAAATCAAAACATTTGCCTTACTTCATGTATATACTTAATATACTCCGAATACGTGTGATATTTACAGTGCTCACAGTGTGATAGAAGGAAGGTTTGATGGGGAGAATGGGAGTGATTGGATAGGTGAGGGACAGGGTAAAGGTGTTGTGACAAGCACAATAACAATTATGTATTCTGTGATTAGCGTTGGGAGGCCCACTACAATGTATATATTGTGGTCAATCGTTCACTGTGGTTGCTCCGGGGGACATTGAATGGTGTGACAATGGAACGTGAGCATGGCTCAGACGGTCTCATGGAAGGGGGTGCCTAGTTGTGTGTCACAGGGAAACTTATAGGATGGATGATTCTGTACGGCTGCACATCGAATCGTGGGTGGTACACATTAAAACAATCTGTTTTTGACACAGCATAGCGTGGACATCATGGCAGTGATTTATGACTCTGCCCGGTGGACATCACGCCGTGGGAAATTCACTTACCCACGCCCAATACAGTGAGTCTCCCTCCCTCCTAACCTAGTCTATCGAGCACATAAAATGCAATGTCTTCTCTATATTAAAGAGATTGCACATCTCTTTACAGATCCCAAGGAGCGGTTCGCTGCCACATAAGGAAGGTTCATTGACAGATTTTCTTTCAAGTAGGTACCATTTGTTACCTACCTTGCCCTTTTACTCCACCACATGACAATTCGTAGACTAAATCGAATTAATTATTTTCAGGTGCTCCACACAATCGCCTGTCCTGGCGAAGACCCCATCATGAGGAAATAATAGCCCTTCATCACATAGGGGTCGAACGTAGACTTCTACATATCGTCAAACACATGGGAATAGACAAAAATAAATTAATTATGTCCTATGCGTTATGATACTAGGAGAACTGAGGACCTTTCAAAGGCCTTAAAGGTTTTATTGTACATAATTGTTATTGTGTTTGTCACAACACCTTTACCCTGTCCCTCACCTATCCAATCACTCCCATTCTCCATCAAACCTTCCTTCTATCACACTGTGAGCACTGTAAATATCACAGGTATTCGGAGTATATTAAGTGTATACATGTAGTAAGGCAAATGTTTTGATTTGAAAAGCATTTAATGTGAATACATGAAACAACATTTATGAATTGAAAAGCATCTAACGAATTCAGTAGAATAAATCCATGCTCTTGGCGAACAAATCAAGAAATATTGCTGTGGTGTATTATGTGTTAAAATTTATAAATATTGATACTACCTCGACCCTTTCTCAAGCGTAATGTTATGATAACCTAAAAGGAGTGGCAAATCTGTGAAAAATTGTGGTAAGAAACTCATTATATAGGAGAGGAAAACCGACCAATATTTTGGCAGGCTCATCTCTGAAGTGTACTCCATTAAATATAGTAAAATACATTACAAAAGCCCAAATCCATGTCCAGTTATATACCCCATACGTACTGTACACACATGGCCCATTTAGTGTGAGGAAGTGCCCTTAACTTGTGTTTGACGTGTAATTCACTATGGATCATGCCATGGCGCAAAATACAAGTAGCTCCATCACTGGAAATAGGGATACTGGTACTGTTCATTTGTGCAATGATTTGGACACCACACCTCAGATCCATATAATAAGTGAAGCCAGCTGTGGCAGCAAACATTTTCAGTAGAGGGATAATTTCAGTGTTTACTAGAGTAATTCCTGATGGCAGATCACAGTGGCATAAATGTCTAAATAAGTCACTTTCATATCTGACTGTGTGGCACTTGGCATGAAAGCAGAATAACTTCATCTGAAAAAAATGCTTCAAATGTAAGCAAGTCCACAAGCAGATTTTCCACCAATATGTTAAACACTACAGATATATTTCTAGTTAACAGGTGTGATATGTGATGTGGTAGTGTCCCTACATAACATGGCACACTAAGTGAAGAGATCAAAATCCTCATTGCTATTGATGTTAGTACTTTTGTGTTTTCCAGGACATGATCATGACCATTTGACAACGCCGAAACATGTTAAACCAAATTCCACCTCTTAATATTCAACTTGTTTAGCTTTACATATTCATCATACATAAATTAGATAATTCGACAGATTTATCACTGCTTATTTGCATAATATGTGGCGGACTCAGCAGAGTTAGCACAATGTATGCTTTCCCTGTCTTCTGGTAGCTTTTCGTTTATCACAGACCTCTAAGAGGGGGTAGGGGAAAGGAACTTCAGTATAGCATGACCGAGTAAATGTTTATATTGACATTTTATAGGGAGCAAGGAGAACCAGTGGACCGTTTATATAACCGTGTGCACTGGTTATACACATCATAGAACAAATTCAGATTTTTGGTGTGTTTTGACAGAGGGGTGAACCTCCCTCCAGTTTCCTACAGGGAAAGCTTCTACTTTTCTATTAATGTTCCTATTTTGCAAATCATAATTTCTTTTTTCTAGGTAAATAAACGGTGTAAGACTGAGAACAGTAGAGAGTGCAGACATTTAATCATACTCTATCAGATACAAACCAGGTAAGCTTAACACAAATTTCCGACACAGGTTTCTCTCATGGTCAAGATTACCTTTATTTACCTTGAACATCTTGTCATACTCCCTAATGCTAAAACAGGCAACAACTGTGGATTCCCCGTCAATGAACTGAACAAAGTTACAGTGGATGCTGGAAAGAGAGCAACAGCCGTGGTCATAAGTGCCAGCTATTCATTATGATTGCTTGAATGAAGGGTATAAAAGATAAAAACAGATACATGTAAGCTGGGTAAAAGAAGATATGTTACATTGGCTTGGTCGTAATCGACAATGTTGAGGTACAGAGACAATATTGTGGTTCAGAGAGAAAGGGAGCCCAAATGAGGCATTAAAGAACTATGCCCTTCATTCAAGTTTTTTGGGTACATTTGAAGGTGACATTCTAATGAACGAGGAAGAACGTCAAAGTTTAATCAGCCCCATGTTGTAGTGGAGACCATTAATAAATCTGCGTAGCAGCATTACCATCTGGATTGTGATAAGATGCTTCTTCCTACACTGACTGCCATTAGGATTGTGAGCAGTTATCTTTTCTGGAACGTCCTGTTGATGGCATAAGAATTAAGGGGCAGATTTATGTTAACTGGCGCATCCCCAGGGATGCGCAAGTTAATGTCGCCATAGTGCGCCACAGCTCCGCCACCCATGGTGCGCCGCATTTATAATGCGGCGCACCATGGTGCAAAAACGGCACAGATGCGTGACGCATCTGTGCCGGAAAGGTGGCGCATTGCTGGAGTTGTGTCGCAAGCCCGACGCAGCTCCAGCAAGGCTCGGGGGTGCCCCATCTTCACAATGCTGCGTCAAGACCTACGCCTGCTTCAAGCAGGCGCAGGGTTTTGACGCAGCATTGGCCTGAAAGTGACTGAGTGAAATCTCATAGATTTCACTCAGCCACTTTCAGGAGGCGTTCCTGCGCAGGAACGCCCCCCCCCTGCGCAGGAACGCCTCCTTATGGCGCAGGGCTTTACAACGTGACGCATCTCCTAGATGCATCACGTTGTAAATAGGGCGCATTGTTTGCGCCGCCGTTGCGTCAAATAAAGTGACGCAATTGCGGCGCAAAGAGGCGCAAGGGCATCATAAATCTGCCCCTAAGTTTAGAAAGCCTTACAATGCGGAATGCTGAGAAATGAGTCTCCAAAAAGCCCTGTAACCAGTATTTCTGTAATTTTGAAAATCTCATTGATACTAATAAAAAGCTATAGATTAATCAATGATCCACTGCAAAAAGGAATAGATTGTATTTTGGGTGCAGGAATCCCATAAAATTACACACCTCAAAAGACACCTCAACAACATGCTTATGTGTGGATGAATGGGGGATGATGTTAAACCTCAGTTTCATGAGGCAATGTGTCCTCAAGTGAATGCACAACACAGCACATCAAAATACAGTCAATAAAGTGAAGGCACACCCAATAAGTGAGTTCTGAGGCAGAATTAGAAACATTTAAGAGATTATACGAAAGGTGCAATATAAAAATATTAAGTCCAAATGCAAGAAGCCATTGCCATGAAGGCTTTCAGTAAAAGGGCAATAAAGAATGATAGGCAAAATCAAGAAACATTTTAAGTCCCAATAAAACCAAAATCTGTAAGAAATTGGACAGTATTGTTATATTTTACCTGTAAGAGAACACTGCTCAACCTTCTCTAGGAATGTTGTGGCAGCATTCTCTGGCTCGAGGGGGTGTGGGGGGGACTGGGGAGAGCAATGGCAGTTGGGCAATGCCAATGACTCCCTCTTTGTTCGTTAAAACTTAAATGAAGATACCTACTTTCACCAATCATTTTGTGCTGGAGTTTGTTTCTCTGGCGAGGAGGAAGAGGCAAAGAGTAGAGCATCTGTGTGGAGCCGGTAGCTGAGAAAACAAGCAATTGCAATGCAATAGGTCTTGCATTCACACGATTTTGAGCTATTGGCATTGTAAATGACAATGCCTTTTATTTATGTTTTTGGTTTTAAAACATAAATAAAAGGTATTGTCATTTACAATACTGAAATCTTAAACTCTAGCAAATGCAAGACCTATTGCAAGCAATAAAGGGCCTTCTCGACTGCTTGTTAGATTGTAAATATCAGAGTAAGAGTTTGGTGGTGATGGTGGTATTGGTGGTGGTGGTTGTATTGGTGGTGGTGATATTTGTGATGGTGGTGGTATTGGTGGTGGTGGTGGTATTGGTGGTGGTGGTATTGGTGGTAGTGGTTGCATTGGTGGTGGTGATAATTGGGGTGGTGGTTGTATTGGTGGTGGTGGTATTAGTGATGGTGGTGGTATTGGTTGTGGTGGTATTAGTGGTGCTATTATTGGTGGTATTGGTGGTGGTATGGTGGTATTGGTGGTGGTGATATTGGCAGTGGTAGTATTGGGTGTATTAGTGATGGTACTGGTGGTACTGGTGGTGGTAGCATTGGTGGTGGTGGTGGTGGTGGTAGTGGAAGTATTGGGGGTATTGGTTATTGTACGGTGGTATAGGTGGTGGTATTGCTGGTGGTGGTGGTATTTGTGGGGGTATCGGTGATGGTACTGGTGGTATTGGTGGTGGTGGTGGTATTAGTGGCGGTGGTGGTATTGGTGTTGGTATTGGTGGTGGTATTTGTGGTGGTATTGGTGGTGGTGGCATTGGTTGTGAGGGTATTGGTGGTGGTGGAGATATTGGTGGAGGTGGTGGTCATATTGGTGGTGGCGGTGGTGGTTTTGGTGGTGGTGGTATTGGTATCGGTGGTGGTGGTATTGGTGGTGTTGGTGGTGGTGGTATTGGGGTGGTGGTGTTATTGGTGGTATTGGTGGTGTTATTGGTTTTGATGATATTGGAGGTGGTGGTGGTATTGTGGCGCTATTGGTGGTGGTGGTATTGGTTGTGGTATTGGTGGTAGTGGTAGTACTGGTGGTGGTAGTATTGGTGGTGGTATTGGAGGTGGTGGTATTGGTGGTGGTAGTATTGGAAGTATTGGCAGTACTGATGATGGTATGGTGGTATTGGTGGCATTGGTGATGGTGGTATTGTTGCTGGTGGTGGTATTGGTGGTGTTATTGGTGGAGATATTGGTGGTGGAATTGGTCGTGGTATTGGTACTGGTGGTATTGGTGGTGGTGGTATTGGTGGTGGTATGGTGGTATTGGTGGTGGTATTGGTTTTGGTGGTATTGGAGGTGGTGGTGGTATTGTGGTGCTATTGGTGGTGGTCGTATTTGTGGTTGTATTGGTGGTGGTGGTATTGGTGGTAGTACTGGTGGTGGTGGGATTGGTGGTGGTGGTATTGGGAGTGGTATTGGTATTGATGGTGGTGGTATTGGTTTGATGGTGGTGGTATTGGTGGTGATGGTGGTATTGGTGGTGGTGGTATTGGAGGGGGTGGTATTGGTGGTGGTGGTATTGGCGGTGGAAGTATTGGGGGTATTGGTGATGGTACGGTGGTATTGATGGTGGTATTGCTTGTGGTATTGGTGGTGGCAACAGTGATGGTGCTGGTGGTATTGGTGTTGGTATTGGTGGTGGTGGTGGTGGTATTGGTGGTGGTATTTTTGGTGGTATTGTTGGTGGTGATGGTATTGGTGGTGGTGGTGGTATTGGTGGAGGTGGTGGTCGTATTGGTGGTGGTGGTATTGGGGTGGTGGTATTGGATTGGTGGTGGTGGTATTGGTGGTATTGTTCGTGGTATTGGTATTGGTGGTGGTATTGGTTTTGGTGATACTGGAGGTGGTGGTGGTATTGGACGTATTGGTGGTACTGGTGATGGTATGGTGGTATTGGTGGTTTTGGTGATGATGGTGTTGTTGGTGGTGGTATTGGTGGTGGTGGTGGTATTGGTGTTGGTATTGGTGGTGGGATTGGTCCTGGTGGTATTGTTGGTGGTGGTTGTATTGGTGGTGGTGATATTTGTGGTGGTGGCATTGGTGGTGGTGTTATTGGGTCTGGTGGTGGTATTGGTGGTGGTGGGATTGGTAGTGGTGAGATTGGTGGTGGGAGTGGTGATGGTGATATTAGTGGTGGTGGTGGTATTGGTTGTGGTGGTATTGTTGGTGATAGTACTGGTGGTATTGTTGATGGTACTGGTGGCATTAGTTGTGGTAGTATTGGTGGTGGTGGTATTGGTGGTGGTAGTATTGGTGGTGTTGGTGATGGTACTGGTGGTATTGGTGGTGGTGGTATTGTTTGTGGTGGTGGTATTGGTGGTAATGGTGGTGGTGGTAGTATTTGTGGTGGTATTGGTGGTGGCATTGGTGGTGGGGTTATTGGCAGTGGTGGTATTGGTGGAGATGGTGGTATTTGTGGTGGTGGTATTGGTGGTCTTCGTATTGGCATTGGTGGTGGTGATATTTGTGGTGGTGGCATTGCTGGTGGTGTTATTTGGGCTGGTCGTGGTATTGGTGGTGGTGGGATTGGTAGTAGTGAGATTGGTGGTGGGAGTGGTGGTGGTGATATTACTGGTGGAGGTGGTATTGGTGGTGGTGTTAGTGGTGGTATTGGTGGTGGTGGTGGTATTGGTGGTGATAGTATTAATGGTATTGGTGATGTTACTGTTGGCATTAGTGGTGGTAGTATTGGCGGTGGTGGTTTCTGGTGGTGGTGGTATTGGAAGTGGTATTGGTGGTATTAGTATTGGTGGTATTGGTGATGGTACTGGTGGTATTGGTCTTGGTGGTACTGTTGATGGTGTGGCATTGGTGGTGGTGGTGGTGATAGTATTTGTGGTGGTATTGGTGGTGGTGGCATTGGTGGTGGGGTTATTGGCGGTGGTGGTATTGGTGGAGTTGGTGGTATTTGTGGTGGTGGTGGTGGTCGTATTGGTGGTCTTTGTATTGGTATTGGTGTTGGTGGTATTGATGGGGTTGGTGGTATTGGTGGTGGTGGTATTGGTGGTGGTATTGGTAGTGGCGGTATTGGTGTGGTGGTGGTGGTATTGCTGGTGGTATTGGTATTGGTGGTGGTTTTATTGGATTGGTGGTGGTGGTGGTATTGGTATTGGTGGTGGTATTGGTGGTATTTGTGGTGGTGGTATTGATGGTGTTGGTGGTAATGGTGGTGGTGGCATTGGTGGTGGTATTTGTGGTGATGGTGGGATTGGTGGTGGTATTGGTGGTGGTGGTGTTATTGGTGGTGGTATTGGTGGTGATGGATTTGGTATTGGTGGTGTTATTGGATGTGGTATTGGCGGTGGTGGTGGTATTGGTGGTTTTATTGGTATTGGTGGTGGTATTGGTGGTGGTGATATTGGTGGTGTTGGTATTGGTGGTGGTGGTGGTATTGGTGGTGGTGGTAGTATTGGTGCTGGTATTGGAGGTGGTGGTTTTGGTGGTGGTGGTATTGGCGGTGGTAGTATTGGTGGTATTGGTGATAGTACAGTGGTATTGGTGGTGGTGTTTGTGATGGTGGTATTGTTGGTGGTGGTGGTGGTTGTATTGGTGGTGGTATTGATGGTGGTGGTATTGGTGGTGTTGTTGGTATTGGTGGTGGTGGTATTGGTGTTGTGGTGGTAGTATTGGCAGTGGTATTGGTGGTGGTGGTATTGGATTGGAGGTGGTAGTGGTATTGTTAGTGGTGGTTGTATTGGTGGTGGTGGTATTGGTGGTGGTGGTGGTATGACAGTAATGGTAGTAATGGTGGCAGTGGCATTGGTGGTGGTATTGGTGGTATTAGAGGTGATGGTGGCATTGGCTTTGGTGATGGTATTGTTGGTGCTGGTATTGTTGGTGTTGGTATTGGTGGTGGTGTTATTGGTGTTGGTGGTATTGGTGGTGGTGATATTGGTGGTGGTGGTGGTATTGGTGGTGGTGGCTTGGTATTGGTGGTATTGGATTGGTGGTGGTGGTATGGGTGGTGTTGGTCATGGTGGTGTTGGTGTTGATGTTGGTATTGGCAGGGTTATTGGTATTGGTGGTGGTGATATTGGTATTGGCGGGGTATTGGTATTGGTGGTGGAGGTATTGGTGATGGTATTGGTGGAGGTATTGGTGGTGGTGGTGGTATTGGTGATGGTGGTGGTATTGGTGGGGATGGTATTGGCTGTGGTTGGTATCGGTGGTGGTGGTATTAGATTGGTGGTGGTGGTATTAGTGGTATTGGTCGACGTGGTGGTATTGGTTTTGGTGGTATTGGAGGTAGTGGTGGAATTGGGAGTGGTGATGTTGGGGTGGTATTGGTGGTAGTACTGGTGGTGGTGATATTGGTGGTGAAGGGTTATTGGTGTTGGTGGTATTGGTGGTGGTATAGGTGATGGTATTGGTGGTGGTTGTGGTATTCTTGGTGAGATTGTTGGTGGTGGTATATGTGGTGTTGATGCTGGTGGAAGTGGTATTGGTGGTTGTGGTGGTATTGGTGGTGGTGGTGGTATTGGTGGTTGTGGTATTAGTGGTGATGGAATTGGTATTGGTGGTGTTATTGGATGTGGTATTGGTGGTGGTGGTGGTATTGGTGGTGGTGGTATTAGTGGTGATGGTATTGGTGGTGTTATTGGATGTGGTATTAGTGGTGGTGGTGTTGTTGTTAATGAAACTGACTTTTGAAAACAAACCTCAGGTGACTTAGTGCAGATGACATGTAACACAGATGTGCTGTTGTCAGCTTCAGCCCATTAGCATACAAATATGTACTACCTGGAATTCACATGACTTAATCATTTCTAAATCCATTTAACTTGGGGGAGGGGGGTTGAAACAGACATGAGAAAATGCCAGGTTAAAGTGATTGAAAGCGGGTTACCGTGTTACGGGGTCGGCCGTGCTGCTTAAAGAAACACTGATGCAGCGCATGTCCGGCCTGTAGTAAGAGAAACCCAATAAAGTAAATAGTGCTTACAGACTAAATAACAGGTCCAGTGTAATAACTGAAGTAAAGGGGCCAGTAGCCATGGGAGGTTACAAATGAAGAAAAGGCAGTACTAAGGAGGGACTAACAAGCCTATTAACGACTCCGAAGGCAGCATTTACGAAAGACAATGGCAGAAGCCAATGAAAAATATGAGCGGAGAGTGGGCGCAGCTTCTCTCCCATACTCTACTACAGCAGGTTCACAGAGCGAGCAGCACATGTGCGCTACCACTAGGCGCGACCTAAAAGTAGTGGGAGGAATCTTTGCTCTTCGAAGGTCATGGATGACCACACAGTTCTTGTGAATGTTCAGGATGCTGTTTCTTTTAATTATGTGGATCTCACTGGGCCAGGAGAAAATATAATTTTGGGAGCAGTACACCTAAGCATGCATGCTGATGCAGTTAATTCAGCTATGCGGCTCATGTGCAGGCATGTGTAAATTGCACAACGTGTTATGTGCGCAGGACACATTGCCAAGCAACTGAATGGAGGTCCCAAACAACTAGTACGTCCACAGTGTGCAGGATGCATTACCTAGCAACTGAACGAAGCCTTCAAACTACTAGTTTGCACACCTGATGAACTGCAAGGAAGCATCTACCACTAGTACCAAACCACTAGTACATGGACAGTGTGCGGTATGCGTTGCCTAGTAATGGAACAAAGGCTCCAAACCACTAGTGTGCGCACCCAATGAACTGCAAGGAAGCAGCTACGTTGTAGGAGTAACATCCTTGCATTGTTTTGGTTGTTTCTAAAGAAAAAATATATAATAAATCAATAAACATATAACTATCTAAAATCAGTGGCTAGAAACACCTGGCAATTTTAGTTAAGACAATTACTGTCCACTGTTACAGGAGCTTATATTTTACACATCCTTTGTTTTGGAGGACACGATTGAACCAGTACCTTTCTTGATTGCTCCTGGAGAGCCCATCACAGCATCGTAGGAGTGATAGGAGGGTTTATAGGCTTATGTAGAGGCTGTAGGTGGCGACTTAGTCACGGCTTCCCATAAGCTTGCTATGCTTAAACTTAAACATTGTTTAGGGGCTGAAAGACAGTGAGTTTTTAGACATCTTTCACCAGAGATGGATGACGAAGAAGCAGACAGTGATAATTGCGAAATAGCAATACGGAAACTGGTTTTGAAAAATGGCAAGTGATGGAATAAATTAGTGGGAAGATGACATTTTTTAAGAAGAGCACAACTAAAGGGAGAATCTGTTGAGAACTTTATTGTGGCTTTACGATTGTTGGCATCTACTTGCACCTTTAAACATTTTGTGGAAGCGATGTTGCATGATCAACTAGTAAAAAAAATTGTGACAAATGCACGCAGGAAAAAAATGTAAACACAGAAAACCTAGCTTTGCATATAGCCATAGACATTGAAAAAAGGGCAGAAAATGCTGATGAAGGACTAAGAGAAAAGGCATCCATCAATTTGGGAAAAGTGGATGTAGTACAAGCAAAAAGGATTAAAAGGGAACGTCAGTTGCTGCACGGAATAGCAGTCTTATAGATGAAAAAAATCTCTTGTGTTATAAATGTGGACTAAAGGGGCACATAGCCACTGAGCCCGGTTGCCCTGCCATTGGTCAAATGTGCAGAAGATTCTAAATGAAAGGATGCTTTGCTAAAGCATGTAAAGGGAATGGTAAAATAACTTCTAGGTCAAGGGGGTCTGTCAATGTGTTTAGTGAGGTTAATGCAGAGAATCGAATAGAAGAATTTTTATTACAGGCCTGTGAAGTTGGGGTATCCAGAGATAATGATCATCATTTAAGCAACATAAGGATTGATGGAGTAGAAGTACGGGCGATGTTCTATTCGGGTGCTCATTGTACATTTATGGGAGAAGTGTAGTTTGATTCATTTTCCGGTCACAAACTGAGTGACCCTGATATTAAACTGGTGGCACATCAGAACACACCGATTGAGGTGGTGGGGTGTTTTGAGGGTTCTTTGGAGTTTCAAGGTGTTAAAAAAAATTCCAAAGTATAAATAACCAAGGATGGGCCTGGTTTGCTGCGGTGGCCGCAACAAAGAGACTTGATGATAAAATTAGATCCCAATCATCTCGATTAGTTGTTGGGAGTATTGTCTAATGTAAATATGCTAAGCAGTGCGGACTGGCAGGAAAAGTTTCCGCAAATGTTGTAGTGATTTCCCTTTTGAGCCCACTTTGGTTCTCCCTTAGTTGCGCATATTGTAAGATTTAAGCTGCAGCTGCTTTGCACAGACACACTTACAGGCACATGCATCAATATTGCTTTTTGCGATTCCTTAATTGCCAAAAATAAGGAATCGCAATTAAGGAATTGCAAAAGGCAATGCATCAAGAAATCACTAAATAGATTGCGATTTCTTAATATTCCTTAATTGCAAATCGCAAATTGGAGTCGCAGTTAAGGAATACCTCCCCATTCATTCCTATGGGCCTAGAGACCCTTAGGAATGAATGGGAAGACATTCTCAATTTGCAATTAGCAATTAGCGAATCACAAATTGAGAATGCGATTTCAAGGGTGCAGGGGTGTCCAAAGGACACCCTGTTGCACCCCTGACATCAATCTGTGCACATATGTTGTGCGCACACATGCCCTAAGGGTATGTGTGTGCACAACATGAAACTTTGAAAAATGCACAAAAGTGCATTTTTCAAAGTATCCGCAAATTACCATGAGGTTCAACCTCATGGTAATTTGCTCCCCCTAATTGCGAAATCGCAATTTTTAAAGTTTCATGCATTGCATTTAAGGAATCGCAAAATGCAATTCCTTAAATGCAATCGCAATTTGAGAATTCGCAAATATTTGCGAATTCTCAAATTGCGAGGGCCTTCACCTATCATGCATTCCAAAAGCAGATTTTGCGAACGCAAACGGCCGATTTTTGCGATTCGCACTGTTTGCGATCGCAAAATCCTTTGATGCATGTGCCTGTTAATGTATTTGTTATGTGACATGATGGTTTTTAGAAATAGCTGTACATACTATTAATTATTCAGTGACTCTTCTTGGGATTTAGTCTGAAAGTTTCGAACTAGGCCAAACAACATGGAGTACTGTTTTCTTGTGCCGGTCAGTAACATTTCCTAATGTTTATAGGCATAACACGGTAGCACAGCTGCAGTTTTTTAAAACAGTTGTTTTTGTCAAATAAACCATGTCTCGCCACCTTGGGAGGCAGAGAGGAGAATTCCGGCATGGAGACCAGCCCACCGATGATGCAGACCTCATTACAGACACTAGGTATGGGGTATTTTGCTAATCTCAGAGATTACTATAATATCCCACTTATGATACGAACCACCTAACAAAACATACCAGGTATGGGGTCTTTGCTAATCTCAGAGATCACTATTATGTCCTAGTACTCACATAGTGAGGGTATTCCTAGACAGATATATTATTTGCCATGGTTGGGTTGTTCATTGTATAAAGTAATGCTGATTACGTTGCTCAAATGTATTGTTTATTTATCACAGCACATCTGCTTCAAAATTGAATATGATAGTTTCAATAAATATATCGGAAACAATTTTGTGTCTTTCTTTTGTTTACTATGGACATGCATGAGTGAGAAACGGAAGTGAGGATCTCTGTCCACTGTTCCCTTGAGGACTAAATTGGACTAAAGGTTCATATTCTAGGTTTGACAAAATCACCCACTGCTCTGGAAAGGATAGGAGTTCGGTTGAGGCACTGTAAGCTAGTTGGATGTAAACCTGCAGGTACTGACGTGGTAGAGAGACTCAGTCCCTACATTCTGACATCCTGTTACCCCAAGGCACACTTTTGCTTCCCAGGAGAATCACTGCAACAGTGTTTAAAGTTATTTGGGTTACACAAAGGCTTTACACACAGGATTGTGTTGAAGGGAGGAATTTATCCCAAGGTGCACAAGCCACGTAGTGTACCTTTAGTCATGAGAGAGCCAGAGTGGGAAGAATTGCAGAGATTTTTGTGAGAAATATATCATTGAAGAAATCAAGGCTTCTAAGTGGTTTGCTCCAGTGGTCCTAGCAAAGTAGCCAGATGGAGATTTTCAGATGTGTGTAGATATGCATGTTTTCAACAAAGCCATTTGGGTGGATGGGCATCTGCTGCCCAACATATGTGATATGCTGACAACAATCAAAGCAGCCAGGTTTTTTCTGCTTTGGATTTGTCGTCAGCATATCATCAACCTGCTTTGAAACCTGGATCCAGACCTCTTATGTCTTTTGTAACTCCTGAATGGGCTTACCAGTTCAAACATATGCCATTTGGTCTGACATCACCTCTGCCTGTGTTTCAGAGGGCAATGCACCAGCTATTCAAAAAGCAAAGCAATGTGATACATTTTCAGTATGATATTTTGGTTTCCAGAGAGAGAGAGGAAAAGCATGATGAAAGGTTGTTTTCAGTATTGAAAATTTCACAGAAAAGTGTGTTGACCTTCAAGTTGGACCAGTGTAAAATTGGTGTGAAGTGAGTTGAGTAGCTAGGGCATTATCTGGATGAAAATGGTACATTACCAAAGTTGAAGTTGGTAAAGGCCATTGAAGATAATCCATCACCACAGAACAAGGATCAGTTGAGGTCATTTTTAGGATTGACAGAACATTATTCAAGGTTTATTAATATTTCAAATAAAACAGAATGTATGCATAATTTAATGTCAAAAACTATTACATTTGAATTGTGTGCAGAGTGTGAGAAAGAATTCGAACAGTTGAAGAAGTATATAGCATCTGCCCCCACTCTGAAACCTTTGGATATGCTGGATACAATCATTATATGCACTGATGCTAGTGGTACAGGTTTAGGTGTGGTAGATGGTTAGGAAGTCACCATTGCTTAAGCTTTGAGACAATTGAGAGGTGTCAAACTGGCTGAAAGATAAGCATAGGCATGCTGGTGGGGGTAAATCACTATAGAAGTTTTGTGTAGGGGAGCAATTCTGTGGTTTTCACTCATCATGGTCCCTTGGTGTATGTTTTCACCAACAAAGGCACCTGCCAAGCTTCTTCGAGACTTTTGCGTTGGGTTTTAAGAATGTTGGAATTTACCTATAAGATGGAGTATGTTCCTGGAAAAAAGGATGTTGTGGCATATTGTCTGTCAAGGTTGCCTGCAGAAATTCAGGAAGAAGGTGGAAAGGGTGAGGCTGAGAGGCTTGTGGCAAATGAGTCTGTGCTAACTGAAGAGCGCATATCACATGATGAATGGGTATAGGCATTGAAAGAAGATAAAATGTTCCAGGAGGTCATGGAGTACATATTGGTTGGTGGCCAGGTAAGGGAATTGAATAATTTTGGAACGTAAGTGCAGAATTGTCCGTAGTGGGTGAGATATTGTTGAGGGGAGAGTTGTTGGTTGTGCCAGAGGTGTTGAGAAGTCACATTCTAAAGTTAGCTCATGAGTGGCACAATGGAATGGCAAGTGGAGAGTGAGGGTTGAATATTTGTGGACAGGGTTAGATCAGGATGTGGGAAGAGAGGTGAGAGATTGTGTGCCTTGTGCGTGGAGTGGTAAATCTCAGAGAATGACGAAGCATCCGCCAACAGAGAGTAGCACTCCAAGTATGCCATAGTGGTCGTTGATTACGACTCGAGGTGGCTTGAGGTTAAATTCAGGGATCAGGTGACTACTCAAGATATCATCAAATTTCTGGAGGAGTTGTGGGAGAGAGAGGGGTTACCGAAAACTACAATGACAAATAATGGAGCACAGTTTGTGTCCCAAGCTGTGAAGGATTTCACGAAGGTGAATGGAGCTGAACATATAAGGTCTTCTGTTTATTATCCACAAATAAACCGTTTGGTCTAGAGGTGGAATAGGACACTCAAAGATGGATTACAATTGGCTTTGAGTCAAGGTGATCAGAGGAGGAGTGCTGTGACAAAATTGGTTTAAGCTTATCGCACAACGCCTAATAATGCCATGGATAATGTACCTTTTGATGTCATGAGAGTAAGGAAAGCTAGAGTGTTACTGTCCAAGGATGTGGAAAGGAAGCACATGAGTAGTTTCAAATCTAGAAGGAGATGTCATGGAAATATTGCAGCAGGAGATTGGGTGCATGTAAAGAAGGGTTGGGGAGAAGAAAAGGGTTGTCAAGGTTTTCAATGTCTCTTCAAATGAGAAAGGTGAATCCTTACACTGTACTGCTGAGTGATGGAAATGTGTGGAATCACAAGAAGGAGTTGAAAGTGGCAAAGTGTTTACTGAAGGATGGCAAAGTTGATTGAGATAAAAAAGCCAAAGCAGAATGTTTGCCTTAGTGTGTTGGTACTGGACGAGATAGGACCAGGTATGTTCCCAAGTTGTTCAGTGATTTCAGTGTGAAGTTTGAATTTAGTAGGCTGGGTATTTATTTCTAGATTTAAAATTTAGTATTGTATTGCCATATGTTCCTAATTTTCTTTCATTTTGTGTTTCTTTGAATAAGGGAAATGTGTTATATTTTACTTGTAAGAGAACGCTGTTCCACATTCTATGGTGAATGTTGTGGCAGCATTTTCTGGCTCGAGGGGGGAGAGACTGGGGAGAGCAATGGCAGTTGGGGGAATGCCAGCGGATCCCACTTTGTTTGTTGTAACTTAATTGAAGAAAGCTACTTTCACCTACCATTTTGTCTTGAAGTTAGTTTCAAGCATCTGTAGTAGCATTGAAAAGTCTCCTGGCTCACCCTCAAATGTGAGTGTTTATAGAGGAAATCTTCTCATAGAATATAACTATTCTTATTCTCCTCATGATGAGAGCAAATAAATGCAATCTTGACAAATCAGATCACAGTAAATTAGAGTGTCATGTCACATTACCATCTAAGCACTATTCCACGTCATGAATATTGAGTTAGTCCACTCAATGCTAATGTCATACGGAAAAGGCAGAACATCTACTTACAAAACAACAGTAACTATTGTGAATTATTGCCGTACAGTGAGGTCTTTCACATGTAATAGCAAATGTGGTTCAAAAGCAATAACATCATATAAATGTGCACATGTAAATCTGTGTGTAGATCCATGTTTTGCCCATTGTTAATAATGCACAATTTTATAAATGCACGAAAATTCCCGAAGTATTTTGCAGCTTGTGCAATATGATAATATGATTGTGAGCTGGTAGAATGAGCGATTTAGCAATATTGCATGGTTGAATAGCATTTTAGAGAAGTATACTGTAATTTTTTTAACCATAAAAATACGTTTTATACAATTTCCATTGATGCTTCTAGTAGAAGAAAAGGGAGCACCTTAAAACAATACTGGTATTTTTAAAGAATGTGGCAAATGTGAGAAGAATATAATTCTGTATAAATGTTGAGCGGGTGTTAGATTGTTTTCCACTTGATGATTCATTTTTAACAGCCAACAACTGTAATTGAAATAATTTTATCCGGTAGGATTTTTTTCTCATTACTGTAGGATTCCCTTTGCATCAATACACAACATATAGCCTCCAGCTTTCAAAGACCTTTTAATCACCCATATTGAAAATGCCAGTAACGCCTCAAAAGCACTGTTTGGGATAGTAAGGGAGTTTGTAACCCCGAAAGGGTGCAGTCAAGATCCTGTGGAATCACAGGAATTATGTGTACTTTTTTTTATAATAAAATCTCAAAAATTTATGAGGACTTTCCTCCACCAGCCCCTTACGACACAGTGATATCTAACATGCTAGAGAAGCAGAATGCGTATGTATCTTACTCACTGAGTAGCTTTACAACAATTACGACTGAGAAGGTCATGAAAGGTTTGGCAACGGCCAAATCAGTGTCACCCTCAGATCTTTGCCCACCGAAGACAATGGCACTCCTAGCAACCAGCTGTGCCCAAATGATTAGAGATATTTTTAATCAGTCAATCCACACTGGTATTATTCCAGCGATATGGAAGGAGGCATTTGTGCGCCCTATTCTGAAAAAGCCCATGGCGGCCTCTGCCATTCTCGGTAATTATCGACCTATTTCCTTGCAACCATTGTTGAGCAAAATCTTGGAAGGTATCATTAACGGACAACTTACTACTTACCTGGAAGACAATCATCTCCTATATCCGTCACAGTCAGGGTTCAGGCAAGGCTTTAGTACTGAGATGGAAATCTTGGCAGTTACAGACTCGCTCAGCAATCCTGATCCTCCTCGATCTCTCCGCAGCCTTTGATACCATCTCGCACTCTAGGTTGGCGGAGAAATTTGTTGCCATGGGTAGTGAGGGGATGGCACTCAAGTGGCTTAACGACTTTCTGTCAGAGAGAACCCAAATGGTGATGCTGGGACCTTGCATCTAAAAAAAAGACATCTGGGCAGAGGCGTCCCCCAGGGTTCTTGTTTAAGCCCTACTCTTTTTAGCTTGTATATGGCCCCTTTGGCAAGGATCGTCGAGCAACTGGGCTTCGAGATCGTCTCGTATGCAGGCGATACACAGCTCATTTTTACCATCGGATCGAATTCCACACTCGACAAAGCCCTCTTTGCCACAGGTATGCTTGCCATCTCGGACTGGATGACAGCAAACTATCTCCAGTTGAACCCGGAGATAACCGAGTTGATGTTGCTGGGAAAAGCAACAGAGGTTTGGTTAGGAAATTGGTGGCCGACTGAGTTGGGACCAGCTCCATCTCCTAAAGGGACAGTAAAAAACTTGGGGTTAAAGCTTGACCTGGCCCTGAATATGAAAGATCATGTCTTGGCCACGACAAGTTCGTGTTACTATACCCTCTGACTTTTGAGGAAAATTTTACCTTATATTCCAGTCCCACATCGGAGAACACTAGTACAAGCAATGGTTACCAGTCGTCTGGATTATGGGAACGCATTATTGGCGGAAGTTGGAGAGACATTTCTGGCCAAACTTCAGGTAGGTCCAAACAAAAAGAGAGGCAAAGAGAGTAGTGTGACACTCTTATTCCCCGGTAATAGTCAATAAACAAGAAAAGAGTGTCCAATGGTAGTATTCGGAGCAAGTAAACATCTTCACTTAAGGCGTTAAAGAAAGCTCTCACTCACCACCTAGTGATGACATGCTTCTTCATCGGGCCCCACCAAAGAGACCGAGTGTCTCTTTGGTGTGCTGCAACGCCAGATTTACTGCGGAGCGGGTTGGTGAGTTCAGGCAGTGTTGTGCAAAGAAAACTAGTGAGTGGTGGATGGTTAAAAAGTAGTCCGTAGTGTATCAAAATTAACTTTATTCTAATGATCACTAAGGACGGGTTAATAAAAACATATGTGTTGGAAATTTGTCCACAATTAATTGAGTGGTAGTTTCCTAATTATCAGTCAAACTTCAGGTAGGGCAGAACACAGCAGCCAGAATGATCCTGAATCAACTGGCAGGTTCACCTTCAGCGCCCCTCCTGAAGGAACTGCATTGGTTAGCAGTAAAGAAAAGATCCTTCTTTAAGATCTGCTGTTTAACGCACAAGGCGGTCAAGGAAAGAGGCCGCCTGTACTTACGGAAAAAACTGCACAAATACATTCCGTGTAGGAATCTTAGATCTAGGGAGCATGACCTTTTACAGATTCCCCAAATTCGGTTGGTCCGTACAGGAGATAGAGCATTCTCATTCGTGATGCTGAGGTACTGGAACCAACTCCCGCAAGAATTACGAAAAATCACAAGTTATAACGTCTTGAGGAAACAGCTGAAAGCATACCTGTTCTAGAAATATGGCTGGTCTACATTCTACGCCTTCTCCAAAGGTGTACGTCTGCCTGGATAGCGCTGTGATGCCCCAGGGTGATGTGAGCACTTTATAAACTTTAACATAACATAACATTTGCTAGCTACAGGCTAGAGGCATATTTGATTTGCTTGCCTAGATATTAGATTATGTGGTTCAACAGAAACTGACTCATCACTGACACCCCAGAACCCATGCCTGCTAGATAATATCCAGTTTGCTGACAGATTACGGAGACTCCACCAACTCGAGGAGCTTCCTGCTATGGCCGGGAGCCGTGGCCCACATTCGGGGTTCATAGCGAAGAAGTGTCTCTGGCTCTGAGGTCGGCCGGGTTGGGTGGGATGGCAGGGTGTGACCTCTTGAAGCACTACTGTGCTTCCCGAGTCGCGACAAATGTGAGAGGTTGGGCAGCTCCTTAAAAGGTGGCGCACACAGCGGCGGGCCGAGTTGGGGCCTTTCTTGGTTTTTGGGCATTCAGTTCTAAGGAGGTTTTTGGAGCGGTGGGAGTATTTTTGCCCTGATCAGCAGCAGTAGGACTGAGGTCCTATGGGACTCAATTTTGGGTGTTTATGTCTGTAGTGGCATAGGGGAGCCTTTATGTTTGGTGGCCTGGCAATATAGTTCTTGGCCCGGGGACTGGCACATCATTTTTGTGTGTGCAGGGTAGACGTGGGTCCCTTGCTCACTGTGCCCCTGGATTCAAGGTAGCCTGGTTGATGAAGGGTGACATACCCTATAATTGGTCCAAGGATGCTTGTTTCCGGTCAAGGAAGGATCTGGCTTTGGCAGTTCGGATTGGATTGTTCCCATAAGGCACAGGGTCAAGACTGATTTGCATTTGGCTGGGTCCAAACTGGGGTGGAGTAGTGGGCAAAAGAACAATAAATTTACCCCAGATCTCAAGACTGGGGGAGAATGTTTGAATCATTCAGCATTCCGTCCATCATTTGTTGCAGTTACACTTTTTGCCCTCAGTAGGACGGGTATGCCCAGACGTGGGTCCCTTGCTCACTGTGCCACTTGATTGAAGCTAGCCTGGATGATGAAGGGAGACACACCCTGAAACAGGTCCCAGGATGCTTGTTTTCAGTCCATGGAGGAACTGGTTTGGCAGTTTGGTCTGGACTGTTCCCATGAGGCACAGGGTCAAGACTGATTTGCATATCGCTGGGTGGCGTAGTGGGCAAAAGAACAATGGATTTAACCCAGATCTCTTGACTGGGGGAGAATGTTTGAATCATTCAGCATTCCGTCCATCATTTGTTGCAGTTACAATTTTTGCCCTAAGTGGGATGGGTATGCCCAGACATGGGTCCCTTGCTCCCTGTGCCACTGGATTCAAGCTAGCCTGGCTGATGAAGGGTGACATACACTGAAACCGGTCACAGGATGCTTGTTTCCTGTCCAGGGAGGACCTGGCTTGGCAGTTCGCTCTGGACTGTTCCCGTGATCTCTTGACTGGGGAAGAATATCTGAAGCCTACAGCTCATCATTTGTTGCAGTTACACTTTTTGCCCTAAGTGGGACGGTTATGCCAAGATGTGGGTCCCTTGCTCACTGTACCACTGCATTCAAGCTAGCAGCATTCCATCCATCATTTATTGCAGTTACACATGGCAGAGGGTGGCATTTTACAAACTTTAGTCGTCAACAGTTCATCTGCCTCTAGTGCTTTTTCTGGTTGGGATGTTCCTGCTTGCTCCCTGGTCCCAGGAAGTGGTTGAGTGTCCTGTGCGGCAGGGCCACGTTGACAGTGTGCTTTCTGATTTTCTTGTTTTTGGGGCCGCTTTTGCTTCCATAGTCAGGGTGTGTGGGGGTGCGAAGAGGTGTCCCTAGCGTGCTCATAAGGAGGTTTATTTAGAGGCTTTGGTGCATAGAATGGATGTGATTGATGAGATCCTGGCCTTGCTGCCCTTGAAGGCCCCTCAAGCGGAGGCAGTCTAGGAAGCCAGTGGTGCCTGCGGAGAGGTCAAGGAGATCAATGGTGGCACCCCTGGGCGGAAGTTCCCCCGGTAAAGAAGTGTGCTCGGGGACAGGGACCTAAGAAGGAAGGGGGTACTATGAAAGGGGTTGCATTGAACGCTCCGCCTGTGAGTGGTATAGAAGGGCACAGGCTGGTGTTTCTGCTTTGATGGTCCCGACGGCTAGTAATAGCATTATGCAGAATAGCAATAGCTCTATGGCGATTGGAGTCACACCTGCCAGGGGCACTGTGCAGTCAGATTTGGGCACACATTTAGCCAGTGTTTTGTCTTGGCTTTCCAAGGTAGAGATGTTCTCTGCATCTTTGAGGAGGGGGCAGTTTAGCTGGTGTAGCTGAAGGTGACATTGTGGAAAGGGACAGGAGGCTGGTGGGCCACCTTGAAGGTATAGGGGGGCAGGGTGGTCAAGCACAGCCTGCAGGCACACCTATGGGGGTGGTCAGCTGGTGGACGCTGGCTGGACTGCTGCAAGAACCAGCAGTCCCTTAAGGCTAACCATAGCATCACCAGGGCTAAGATATTGAAGGAAAAGAACCTGGGGAGGGTGGCAGGCCTCTTTGAGTCAGTCCCACTTGATAATTGTATCTGTTTCCCATTAGGGGTGGTCCCGAAAAAGTACCCTGCTTGATCCCCAACCACTCAGCACCTAGGGGTCAATCTGTTAACAAAGCTATTGATGGAGCAGTGTGCTCCGTTATATATGCCTCTCTGTATCAGGCGATCCTGATGCTGCAGGAATTGGACCCAGGGACATTGCTAGCAAAGGCAGATATTGAATACGCTTTTCAGCTGCTACTTGTCCACCCGACGATTCCCATCTTTTGGGTTTCCAGTTTGAGGGCTCTTTCTACTTTGATAAGTGCATTTCCATGGGTTGTTCTGTTTCCTGTGCTTATTTCAAGCACTTAAACACTTTCCTTGAGTGGCTATTCAGATAGATGTCAGGGTACCAGTGGGTGTTGCACTATTTGAATGACTTCCTTTTTCTGGGTGCTCCTGGTATGACGGAGTGCAAGGGGCTTGCCAGTCTTTCTAGGAATTGATGGGATCTTTGGGGTACTACTGGTGTGCACCAAGACCTGTGGCCCAGCTATAACTATTGAGTTCCTGGGGATTGAATTGGACTCCCTGGCAGGATTCTGACAGCTCCCCCATGAAAAAGTCAATGCGTTTTTGCAGGTATTGAGACACTGCCTGGCAGCCAAGAAGAGGACCTTGCAACATTTGTAGGTGATGGTGGGGCAGCTGAATTTGCTCTCAGCATCATTCCTCTGGGCCACCCATTTTCACGTTCAATGAATCAGGCCATGTCTGGGCTGAAGCAGAGGCACCACCATACTAGGCTATAGAGCAACATCTACCAGGATATAAGAATCTGGGAGGCATTTTTAAGGGATTACAGTGGTACAATGGTGTGGCCTAGCCCGGCCAAGAATAATGAGGAGATAGGGCTCTTAAAAGACCTTCCAGGCAGTTCGGGTTTTGATGTAATTTTGGTGCCTCCTGGAGTGCTCAGAATTGACCTGATGAATGGGTAGAATATGCTTTGGTAGCTAATACTGGTTTCCTCAAGCTTTTTCCCATACTTGTGGCTGTCACAAACTGGCTTGAGCAGTTCTACAATCCGTCGGAAGTGCTCTATTTGGATTACATGATGATGGTTAAGTGTATTAACCAGCAGGCAGACAAGAGCAGTATGATCATGAGGATCCTAAAAGAGATTGCGCTCTTGTGCTTGAGTTTAAATGACCAATGCAGCATTTGCTTTGTCTAGCTTTAATTTGCTTGCCTACAGGCCCTATCACCCGGAAGAAGCAGAGTTCCTGACGCCATTCCCGGAGCATCTGTGGCGGCTTGGTTCCCCAGCTTACCAGACCTCATGGCAACCAGTTTAGTGCCAGGAACAATGCGGTTATATGAGAGGGCATTTGAATCATATAGCAAGTTTCATGCATGTGCTGGGGTCAAGCGGTGGTTTTCACCTGGTTCAGTGATGGCGTTACTGGGGTCCTTGAAGGGGAAAGTGCAAGCAGTGTCTTATACCAAGCGCCACATTGCGGCTGTTCCATTCTTTGCTAAAATGCTGGGAGGCTCTGAAGGAGTGGCAGTGTTTGGATGTGGGAAAGTTGGCAGCCATCATGGCCAGCTTGAATGGCATTTGTAGATCACAAGGTGAGGTTTGTCTGTTCAGGGCAGCCTTGTCCTTGGCAATCTACACAGCCTTTTGTGTGGGGGAGCTGGTGGCCAAGAACAAAAGGAATAGGAGTGGTGGTCCACTGGCCAGATATTCATTGGCCTAATGGCTCCCTGGCGGTCCCAATTGCTTGTTTAAATACTGGATAGATGGATAAGGGTGACAATATGTTACCTCACAGGGCTCTGGGAAATGTGTGTTGTCCCTAATGAGTTTGGAAGCTTTCTTGGCCCACCGGCTACAGGGAACATAGGTCTCTCTTTTGGTTCATGTGGACGCAACACCACTAACTAGGTTTCAGTTTTCAAGAGTCCTTAGCAGTGCACTGAGGATTGGATCCCATGGAGTTCACTTTCCATTCTTTCAGAATAAGGGCAGCCACTGCTGCAGTGGATATGCTATTAGTGGGGCACATGGTACAAAGAATTGGCACGTGGAAGTCTGACTGTTACAAGTGCTACATGAGATTGAACCTTTTTTATGCTACGTTACTAATCTCTTCCACTTTTCTCTGTATTCTTCTGTTGACGCATATGGAAACTATCTAGAGTGGAGGCAGCCACTGGTACCGTCATCGCCTCCTGTCCTCGTGGGAACGAGGAACGCTACAGAAGTTTTGGTGTTAGGCCACTCATTCGTGAGATGGGCAAAATCATTCCACTTTGCAGGTGGCTATGCAGCCTGGGCAAAGGAATCAGGATTTCAGCTCGCTTTCTGTGGTCAAGGAGGACTACGCTTGGCTAATTTGACGGTGGCCTCGGACAGACTCTTGCTCTGAGAGTTTATGGTCTCAGGGTCATTATGGTTCACCTGGTTAGCAACGATCTGGCTGAACTTGGAAGGAAGGACTTATTTGAACTAATTATTTCATAGGTTGGGTGGCTTGCAAACGGTTCTTGGAGATTGTAATTGCATGGTCCACCATGGTGCCCAAATTGAAGTGGAGGGGTGGAAAGTCTGTCAGGGCCCTCAATAACTCAGTTAGGTGGTTTAACAGCAAGATTGGTAAGTTGTTCAGGTCTGCTAGGTTGTCATCTATACCGCATGAGTGCATCAAAGGAGATTGTTTTTTCTTAAAGGATGGAGTCTATTTGTCAAAGGAAGGTAATGCGATGTTTCTTGAGATTTTGTTGGTGTTGTGAGCAATGTTCCCTCTAATAATTTTTTTGGGTGAGAGGCAATGCAATGTCTTTGTGCAAACTTTTCTGAGATGTATGTGCACAGAACAGTAAGTTTTTTTGCTCAAATAAATTAAATCCTCTTTTAGACAACAGGGGTGACCCAATTAAAGTCAGCCAAGGTCCTTGGGAATCGACTATTTAACACAACAATGGTCCCTAAGAGAGAATGAGCGGAAAGCAATGAATACAGACCAAATCAGTGCTGTATTTGTCGAACTTGTCCAGCCGGACAGTGGTTCAATATTTATTTAGTCAACATATCTTTGGGTAATGTGCGGACAAGGATCCTGAAGGTGGGACACAAGCCTGAGTCCTACTACAGACACATAGAAACATACATTTGGGGAGACAAAAAGGGGGAGGCTCAGGCAATGCTCACAGTATGTTTTCAAGACAAATCATCAATAGACAAACAAATCGCAAGGAACAACTCTACATAGGAGATAATAACACACTGCAGCAAAGCGTCACTTTTGCGCTTACAGATACGTCAGAAATACTGACGTATCTGTAACTCCTTGCGACATGATGCGTCATACTGTAAATATGATGCATCAGGAATGTCGCAAGGAGTGCGTACTGAGAAGTGATGCATCCCTGCTTTCACGCAGCGATGCGTCATTTCTCATAAATGAGGCCCCTAGAATTCACAGCTCCATCAGTTGTAAAAATGAGAATGATTTTTTTGTTTGGTGCAAAAAAGTGCATGTTTTTATTTTTGTGGTGTTGTGTAGCATACACAAGGCCCAAGAGGCATCATAGTGCTTCACAAAGAGGCTGGCAAAAATCAAATAGAAATATACAATATTGACAAAAAGGAGATAACATCAAGATAAAAAGCAATACTTTAAGCTGAATCCAGGTAACCAACTGTCATGAGAAGGGAAGGGAAAGAAAATGTTATGTGCGTGTGTGCACATGTGTGTGTGCACCATTGTAATGTAGTCCCTATATTCCCAATAGGCTCTGCGCATTGGAATAATATATACTATAGTTTAGACGTATGACTAAGGTTGACTAGGTCTCTATCGAATATATTAGACTTAATTGTGAGTATAGGATGTGTAAGGATAGGATGATTTATACCTATATATGGGCATGAATCAGGAAAATTACACTAGGGTCCTAAATTCATATACAACATCATATATAAGACTCCACGAAGATCTGTTGACCTTTAGACAGGCTTTTAAAACTTGGCTCTTTAAGCAAGCTTATCCTTAGTTAATTTTCTTTCTTTCTATCACATGTTATGTTTTGCCAGTCTTCCACAGCGCCATGAAGCCTACGGGCGTACGTGCGCTTAATACATTTAATTTAACATAACATAACATATATATATATTATCTACTGGCGGTCGCCAGTAGGTAGTTATAGTTAGGACCTACTTTCCATAGGAAATCTGCAACATTCTATTTGGAATAACTTTGGCGCCAGTTGAAGAATCTTCCCAAAATTTTCAAAACTGGTGGCGCGCTCCGGTCCTCTCCTATCCTGAAAGTCTCGGGGTCCTTCGTCATGCGGGGGCTGAGGAAAAGGGGGTCCCAAAACGTGTTTTCCCCATGCAATTTTCCATAGGGACTGTTAATCGCAACTACAGCCCGAACTGCTGAACGGAATTACACCAAATTTGGCAGAACGGTAGACCTTGGTTCAGAGTCGTGCCTTTTGCTTAAATGGTTTAAATCTGTTCAGTAGTTCCTGAGAAAATCACAATTAAAATCACATATATATCTATGATCGCGCAGCATCCGCGCACCTGCCAAGCACGAGCTGTATGCTAATTGGCTATTAACACTCGAAATCAGGCAGTGTTGGCAGCCATCTTGTGCCTTGGTAGAATCGAGGCACAAGAAATCTAACAAACAAACAAATGCGAAAAATGCAAAAAGGGGGAAGAGTAGAAACACCCTGACCCTCTAGGCCTGCTCAGGGGGTCCCACAAGAACCCCCAAAGCCCCCGCCCCAATTATTTTTTTTAAATCGGCAAAATCCACACTGGGTGTGCGGATCCTGCCAATAAAAAAAAAAGATGAAGCGCGGTCGGCCGCGCTTCGATGCTAATTAGCCCCCGAGGGCCAAGTACCCGGGGCATGAGGAAAACAAAGTGCAGGGGCCCCAATCCCCCCCACACTGCCCCAGGGACCGCCACCCACCAGGGCAAAGTGTGAATAATTGCGGGGGGCACATGGCCCCCCCGCAGCCCTGAGGTTTAATAGTTTAATGTTGGGGGGCCTCTAAGGTCCCCCCACAGCCCCGGGGACCGCCACCCCCGGAGCTTTTATTTATGAAGAAATACCCTGTGTGGGGGGGCTCAAGCCCCCCACATGCCCCTGGGACCACCAACTCCCCGGGGCACTAAAGATTAAAATTGGGGGGTCCGTGACGGACCCCGAGCCCCGGGGACCACCACCCTGGGGCTTTGTAAAATGTGGGAGGGGCCGCACGGCCCCCCTCCTGGAGCCTTGTTGTGGCCATGGGGACTGCCACCCCCCAGGGCCGGCTCCTGCAGTGTCCCAGGGTACCCACCCCCGGGGGCTTACCCACCGGGGGAAGGGGCGGGTGTCATTGCAAACTGCTTTGCTTCATTGAAGCGAGAGCAGGGAACAGTTCATAAAGATTGGGGAAAGATGGCGGACGCAGCAGCGTTCAAGTGAGCAGCGCTGAAATGGAGCTCCCATCCGGCTCTAACCCGTGCTATGCTACCTAGCATACCGACTGTGTACCGCTGATTTTCGAGAAAAGATCTTACCTTTGGTGAAGGAGTAAGATTTCACGGATTTCTTTAAAAGGCATTGAACACGAAATTTGCGGACTCGAAGGCTGATATGCGGCTAGACCTCTGGAAGAGTTACTCGCGTTCACTTCGCTCGGCGTGGATACGCCCAACTCTTCCTTCCTCTCCTAGGGACACACCTGATCCGATTACCCCTGCCTCGCGGCGGAATCTCCGACACCAGCATACACGCTCGGAGTTGATTGAGCGGGGAAATCAGCGTTACCTGCGTGTTCGAAAGGAGCAACAGAATCATCCAACTTCTGAATCGGTTAGTCTTATCGCACCAATGGCACCAATGGCACCGAAAAACCTGACATCAGGAGTGCAAAGACAACAAAAGCCGAAAACAAGGGCGGTCACAGTGGCAGCACAGGAATCGATCCAGTCAACGGGGCTAACAGCAGTCTCTTCTTCCGACATTGTGAGTACAACTAACTCAAAAAATACTGAAACTACACATCCTACTTTGACTGAAAATACTCCTTTAGCTCCTACTGTACCTCCTGTAACAGTCTCTGCCACATCCAATATAGAAGATTTGAACTTGGTGAATTCTGGGGGATGTAGGCAGGGCGCCATTCCAAAAATACCAGTGATGTTTATGAAAAAAACGGCTATTACATCTAATCCTTCTAAAAGTCCAGATAATCAAAACATAATTCAGGATAAACAGTTACACGCTACTGTATGCTCTGCGAATGACTTAACCACTATGGTAATTGATCAAAATTCTGGAGTACCGGAGCTGTCGGCTTCGGCACCACTGATCCCAGTTGAAGATACGGATTCTATAGGCTCTGCTGGCAATTTTTATTCCATGACCGCTCTTTCTCAAGCCTTAGACTCGGATGGTACGGAAGATCTGGAGGGAGCAGGGGGGCTCCAATCCCTACAAGACCATGAAAAATCGTTCTCTGACCCTGGGCAAGATGATCTAAGTAATCTGGAAGATTCAGATCCTGAAGAGTCTCCTAATAGACCAGAGTGGGGGGAGAAGAGAACTTAAACACCACTATGCAAGGTGCTAACGGACCTACCCCTCCTTCTGTATCTATCACACCTGAAGTAACCAAATTAACCTTAGGAGGGTCTGAAACACCGGAGATAACATTAGAAGTTCTCTATCAAGTTATGCTTCACCATAGAGAAGAGACAAAAGCAGAAAACCTACGCACTCAGGGGGCAGTACGGAAACTGCAAAATAATTTAAGAAAGGTGATGAAAGTATCTGATGACACAGTTGCGAGAGTAACAGAGACAGAAACTAGGATTTCACAAATAGAAGACTCAATGGTTCAGCAAAACTCTCAAATAAAAGCAATGGAGGGATTGAAGGAAGAAATTAATTGGAAACTTGCCGATTTAGAAAATAGATCACGCCGGAACAACCTTCGAGTCCTAGGCGTTCCGGAAGGGAACGAAGGGTCAAATCCTCGACAATATGTAACGGAACTATTCTCAGAGGCCTTCCCGGAGTTAAATCATTGGAGATGGGAAACTGAAATACAGAGGGCTCATAGATTCCTGTTTCAAAAAAATCGACAAGATTCAGCTCTCAAACCACGAGCTATCCTGATCTCTTTAAATAACATCTTGGCTAGAGAAGCCCTCTATGATTTGGCTAGGCCTAATAGAAAGCGCAAGGGCAAAGGTGTCGAATTTTTTGTGCGCCCTGACTATTGCCATGTCACAGTTCAGCTGCGCTGGCAGCATCGCCAGCTTCGCCAGCTTATTCCCTTATTTCAGGCCAAAGGAGCACAGGCATTTCTTTTAAATCCTGCTAAACTCAAAATAATTCATAAAGAGCGCTCTTACTTTCTAACTTCAGAGGGAGCAGCTAAAGAGCTCTTAGCCTCGTTTTGAAAAGGTTACTGTTCTCCATAAAAAAAATAAAATGGGATTAAGTGTGGACTACAGCGGTTCTTCAAGTTTAATGTTCCAATATTTGCAATATAGTGCAATATAGTGCAAGTACCTTTCTATGTTACAAGGGGTGGAGAAAATAGAAACTTTTCTGTTTGTACTTGCGCTTATTGCTCTAACCAGTATCTTCAAATGTTTGATTTTGGCTGATTCTTAAGCTGGTCTTTCATTCTTTGTTTCTAATTTGTAGTCCGGATACTGGATCTGGGTTGATTTTGATTTGGTATGGAACAATAATCATGGAGTAGAGCCACGTGACGTGAGCTACTTAGCGCCTATCACATCATCAATGCGAGGGACTAGTAAGTCCCTCTGCCCCGATAGTCTGGGGGGGTCGGAGGGGGTGGGTGGGCTCGGGTTGAGCTCAGGGAGGGTAGGGTGGGAAAACGGAGTTGCAAACAAAATCAGAAAATTTCTTAATTTGTCTAAAAAAAAAAAAAAAAGAGATCGGCATGCTAGCTGCTCCCCTTGAGTAAAAGCAATGCCGGCTCCCGCAGGACAAGGGAGCCGGCTGGGACCCTGGGGGGATTAGGGACCCCCCCATGATCCCCAAAGGAGATGGCCAGCCCCAGAGGATGGGGTCCCGGGTCTACAAGGGGCCCGGGAGGGGGGCCCCCACACTGCCCCAGGGACCGCCACCCCCCTGGGGCAAAGTGTGAATAATTGCGAGGGGCACATGGCCCCCCGCAGCCCTGAGGACCTCCATCCCCGGGGCTTAATAGTTTAATGTTGGGGGGCCTCTAAGGACCCCCCTCAGGCCCGGGGACTGCCACCCTCGGAGCTTTTTTATGAATAAAAACCCTGTGTGGGGGGCTCAAGCCCCCCCATTCGCCCCTGGGACTGCCAACTCCCCGGCGCACTAAAGATTCGAATTGGGGGGGGTCCATGATGGACCCCCCCAGGGACCACCACCCCCGGGGCTTTGTAAAATGTAGGAGGAGGCCGCACAGCCCCCCTCCTCGAGCCTTATTGTGGTCCTGGGGACTACCACCCCCCAGGTCTGGCTCCTGCAGTGTCCCAGGGTGCCCATCCCCGTGGGCTCAGCCCCCGGGGGAGGGGGCAGGTGTCATTGCAAACTGCTTTGCTTCATTGAAGCGAGAGCAGGGAAGCCTGCTCTCGCTTCAATGAAGCAGATTGCTTTTCTACATGGGGAGCAGCATGTTAGCTGCTCCCCATGTGGAAAAGCAATGCCGGCTCCCACAGGACACGGGGAGCCGGCTGGGACCCTGGGGGGATTAGGGACCCCCCCACGATCCCCAACAGAGAGGGCAAGCCCCGGAGTATGGGGTCCCCGGGGTTACAAGTGGCCCGGGAGGGGGGCCACACAGCCCCCCTCCACAGAAGTGAAAAAAGAAAAAAGAAAAGGCCATGCCCCAGGGGATGGGGTCCCCGGGGCCGATTAAGGCCTCAGGAGGGGGGACACGTGGTTCCTTTCCACATTTTATTTTAATAAAAAAACAAATAGGGGGCAGACCCTGGGGGATGGGTTCCCCAGGGACAAAAAAAATAGAAAAAGAAGGGGGGCTGCAGAGCCCCCTTCTTAAAAAAATTAATTAAAAAAAAGACCGGCATTGCGCCGGAGGCCTTGCCCCCTCCTTTCATCCCTCTGCAAATGTTCCCCCTGGCGCGTTTGCAGAGTGGGAACAAATTCCCCTTGAATACTGGGGTTCCCTGGGGACCAACTAGCCCTCCAGGATGCACCAGGGAGCTGCGTTGCAGAGAGGTGTTCTGAGGCCATGCCCCGTTTTACACCTCTCTGCAACGCAGCTCTGTGGCGTTTACTGGAGGTAGCTGGTGGGCTAGTTGCACCCGAGGAACCCTCAGTATTGAAAGAGAATTAATTCCCCAACCTAAAACGCACCATGGGGCAAGTTTGCACAGTGGTGAAGGGGGGGCGGGGCCTGAGTTCACATGTGTGCAAACACACCCTGTGACGCTGTTTAAGTTGGAAATTAATCCCTTGTCAATCCTGAGGGTTCCTGGGGGCCAACTAGCCCACCAGGTACCTCCAATAAGCGCCTCGGAGCTGCTTTGCAGAGTGCTGTTAAAAGGGACGTGGCATCTGAACACTTCTCTGCAACGCAGCTCCCTGGCGCATACTGGAGGTTCCTGGTGGGCTAGTTGGCCCCCAGGGACCCACAGGATTGAGGAGGAATTAATTCTCTAACTTAAAACGTGCCACAGGGCGTGTTTGCAGACATGTCTCCTCAGGCCATGTCCCCTTCCTTCACCACTGTGCAAACGCGCCCCGTGGCACGTTTTAAGTTGGGGAATGAATTCTCTTTCAATACTGAGGGTTCCTGAGGGCCATATAACCCAACAGTTATCTCCAGTATGTGCCAGGGAGCTGCATTGCAGATAGGTGTTCAGAGGCCACGCCCCTTTTTATACCTCTCTGCAACACAGCTCTGTGGCGCTATTTGGAGGTACCTAGTGGGCTAGTTTGACCCTCTGGACTCTTAGGATTCAAGGGGACTTAATCTCTCAACTTAGAATTAACCCTGGGCGTAGTAGGCGTAGTGGGGCTACGCGAAGCTACGCGAAGTGGGACAGAAACTACGTCCACCCACGCACTTCGCGTAGCCCCACTACGCGCCACCCGCCTCCCTCCCGCCCTCGCTAAATACTACCCGCCTCCCTCCCGCCCTCCCTACCGCCCTCCCTAAATACTTAAATAATGTTTTTAAAAAGAATAAACACCACTTACCTTGTCGGCTGCGTCTCCGGGGCTCCCTCTGGTAACCGCGCCGCCATCTTGGATACTAATGCGCATGCGCGGCCGCCCGCGCATGCGCATTTCTCGTGAGCCACACACTCATCACCACACCCATAAAGAGATTTACTCACCCAAACAACTGTTTCCACATACACTCTTAACTTCATATACCTACTAGATCAACTATTTACACATCTTTAGACAGTCACACACCTCCCACCCAACCACACACACATTCACTATCCCATAAAAATACTCACTTAACTAATTAATAACTAATATAGACTTTCCCATAGATAGTAACCAACTTATGCAGTAGTTTACAAAACAAGAGATAAAGTGATACAGATATTCACACAGTTTAATCACTATCCCATATATTTAGTTAGACACTTTAAATTAGTCACTTAGACAGTCAATCAGTGTTACTAAATCCTCTATCCAGACACTTACACATCCACTCATTCTTCAATGCCGATTGCTATTTATATTACATATTTAAATATCCAACCAAACCACATTCACTGCATTTGAGATGTCATCAGTGATATCACTGACCATGTCATGAATGATGTAATATGTGACATCATCAGTAGTGGATTGTGGGCGCGCGAGTTACAGTTAGTACAACTAACTATAACATAGGAATTTCAATGGTTTTGTATGAGTGAAATGTCCAGCTAACTATAACACCCCTAAAACCTATGTTATTTCAGTTGATATGTATATATATATAAATATATATATATATACACACACACACACACACACTTTTATATAACATTTTCTTCCCCTTAACTTGACAATCAAGTGTTTACCTGTATCCATCTTTAAATAATATTTATTTTGAGATATATACATATATAGTGTTTATGAAGTAGTTAAATTAAGAATAGTAGCGTCCATTGTATTTAAATGTTTACAAAACATTAGAGGTGGGCCAGCCACTGAAAGCTCAAACCAGGCTAGAGTATGAAGCAAGGCTCTGGCTAAAGCTTGAGGTATTTTTGAACCTCATGCCCTTAAGGGGGCAAGTTTTCATGTGACTACTGCCTGCCTCCCTCACTGTACCCTGGATGTTGAGTTACAACCAGAATTGTCGACTTTGGAGCAAGGGAACCAGGCTTTCGGATTAAACTCAACCTTCTGTGATTCTGAGCAAATCACTATGTCTCCCCATGCCTATAAACAATGAATGGTGACCATGTGTAATATAACTGGTGCCCATTTAATTTGCTCCAATACCTTTGGGTCGTGCTTGTGCTATGTAAAAACTGTAGAAAATTGCACAAAGAGGTAAACAGAAAGCTTTAACATAAGGAAAGAGAAGTAGATACACATTTACTGTCTGATTTGTACAAAGTGACAGCAGGAAGGGATGCATCGTGACTACCCAGCTTAAATTATGTGATTTTAGGCAAATATTTTATTTTAGAACTTTTTTATTTTTATTTTGTTATCGCATAAGAAAGCACTTTCAAATATGTGAGTTCAGAATTCCAGTTGTACAAAAACCCATATTTGATTTAATAAACAATAATATTGCTTTATAATAACCTGGGCCACATACAGGGTTTACATGAACATTGTCCTGGCTCTTAGTTCACTCAAGGTTCATGTTTAAATAAAGTACTTCTCAATGCAGTGCTATCATGTGATGTATTAATGTCAAAGCTTCCACATGTTAAAGAAATAAACTTTTTGAATTTTGTAGAGATTTTATCATATTTACGCGATGTTTGATGTAGAGTTTCCCTGTTAAATATTTTCAGGGAGTGGCTCTTGAACATGCTCTCTCAATTAATTTGTTAGCATGCCCAACTATACAAAACTTTGGAATTTAATAACACATCCCATAATGATTTAAAACAAGCATTTGCAATGCAATAGGTCTCGCATTAGGAAAGTTTGAGCTATTGGTATTGTAAATGACAATTTTTTTATTTATGTGTTGGTTTTGAAAGTCGCGAAATTAATACCTTTGTCATTTACAATGCCAATACTTTTAACTTTTGCAAATGTGACACCTATAGCATTTGTAATGCAATATGTGTTGTATTTACGTGACTTAGATGTATTGATATTACAAATAACAATGGCTTTTAATTTTTTTAAATAATTAATACTTAAATAAAAGTAGAGGGAGGGCGATAGATAGAGGGAGGGCGATAGATAGAGGGAGGGCGATAGATAGAGGGAGGGCGATAGATAGATAGAGGGAGGGCGATAGATAGAGAGAGTGAGGGCGATAGATAGATAGAGGGAGGGCGATAGATAGATAGAGGGAGGGCGATAGATAGATAGAGGGAGGGCGATAGATAGATAGATAGAGGGAGGGCGAGGTAAATTGGGTAAATGCGGACCCAGGGGCTATTTTAAGATGTTCTTATATGCATATGAGCCGTTTGAATGTGGTGCAACATAGGTAGTACATTATATGATCATTGTTGGTAGCCATGGGATAAGCATGTGGCCAGCCAAAGGGTAATGCTGTCAGATTTCCTTTACCCTAATGATAATGAAGTGCGATGGCCTTTAAGCAAAATAAGAGGTGAAATAACTAGATATTAGTACTGTCCCCACTAATGTCTGAAAGTACTAATGCATGCATGACATGGCAAACAAAACCTATTCTGTGGTATGAAAACATTAATCTTTCTTGTTTTTTCCAAAAAGCATATTTAATGCAGCTTTACTATGCCACTCTGGACACGGAGGCTGAGATTTAGAGTGGCTTGGGGCACTAGAAGAAGCACCAATGAGCCACGGTTTAAGTGAGGGAATTCTAGTTTCTGAAAAGCAGAAGAAATCCACTGGTGTATTCTTGTGAGGCAGGCCTGCAAAGAGGCAATTAATAACAGATGGGTGTAATCCACACAAATAGTGAACTACAACACAGTGAGAGGTGACAGTGAGGTGAAAGCTCACAGAGATGTCATGCACAGGGTTAAATAGCACTGATGATGGGGTGGTACCGTTAAGAATCCTGCAAGTACGGGGCTGGGGGGAGGGTCGTAGTTTCAGTGAATAATAAATTGAGGTCTTTCCAAAGGGAAGGCTAGCAGTAAAAACGCCACTATAGAGAAAAGGAGTGTTGTTAAAGCTCTAGGAATCTTTCAGGGCCTTAAGTATAGTTTATTTTATAGTTAATAACCTAATGCAGGTTTGCATGTTGTGCAAACATTATGTCACTGCGTTTTGCTTCCTCAAACCCAACCGTGATTTTTACTTAGGGTAATGTCTGAAGAGCAGCGAGGGAGGATAATATGGCACTAGCAAAATGGAGGGAGCCTTGGCTTCCATCAAAGTATATAAGGAAAACAAAACGCAAAAAATTACACTCGACTCCTGTCAAAAACGTTGCATGGTGAGTTTGCTGTCCTTTTAAATCTGATTTCACGTTCTGCCTCAGGCGATTGGATTCAAAAATCACTCTCACTTACCAATGCTCTCCTCACAAACCCTATCCGATTCAAAGAACATTACCAATCAAAGGTACAGACAGTGCTAACCCAAGCTGTGAGGTACCGTCCCAGTACCACAGATTGAGTACTGGGGACTGCTAGGGGTGTGCGGACAGAGATATCTCTTCTGAAACCAGTGTAGGCTTGAGAGAGGCAAACCTTGGGGGGCGTCCGCCTGCTGGAATAAGCTCTTTCACACAGATAGTACATTGCCCCCGCCACCCCTAACATGGCTGCTTCAAAGGGATGGGAGCCGAGCAGGGACGCGGTCTGAATGGAGGCAAATGGCGGTGAGACAGCCATCCTGGGAAAGAGACTGGCTATCCTAGGAACCTGGACAGTGGGCAGAAAAGAGGGACAATATAGGTACCTGCGAGTCATCATCTTGAAAATAAATAAAACACATCTACGCCTACGGAGCAGTGGATGAATCATTAAAGCGCTCTCCTTCAAACGTAGTTGTTATTATGTCCCGGGCGGAAGTCAGGCAGGCCAGGGGCGGAACGTGACGACACACCGGAAGCCCGGGCGGGCTCCCGTGAGGTGAGAGCCTCTCACGCACAGAAGGATGAGACCGCCGCCGCCTGCAACGAGCCCTCGCCTGGAGACGAGTACCGGTGAGTGGGGGCCTTTGCTGAGCTGCGAGGGCGGGGGACATGTGTGTGTGCGCGGGGCGGCGGGGGGCTCTGTATGTGTGTGAGCGTGCGTGTGTGTATGTGTCTTGGAGTCTGTGTGTATGCGTGTGTGTATGCGTGTGTGATGACTGCGGGGGGGGGGAGAGTGTGTGTGAGCGAGCGAGTGTCTGTCTGTGTGTATGCGCATGCATGTGTGTATGTGTGGGGATGTGCACGGTGAATGTGGACGGAGCCGACGTGCGCGTGCACGAGGTCAAATCCACAGGCTAAAGCGCGTGGCACCCTCTTGTCCTAATCCCCCCGAAGTCGATGACTATAGTTGTCGAACTGGACTGGAGCATCCTACGGATGCTAGTCCAGCTCGACCTAAAAAAAAAAGATTGTGGAAGTTGAAAGGAATCGACAAATTTCGGCAGACCTCTCTGTGTATAAAGTGAGGAATCTTGCAGCCGTCTTTTCCAAAAACGTCATACTTTAACTTTTATTGCCAACAGATTTGAACACAAAGACAAAGTATGGAAAAGGAAAAGGCAGCGAGCTAACAAATTAACGGGGTGAGCCCCTGCAAGAACCCAGCCGTGAAAATATTTAAAATCAATCATTTACATCTGTGAATGAGGTGATCTACCTCCTATTATGCAGCGTTTGTCAGTATTCTGATCTGTTGGCAATAACAATTAAATACTGTCAAACACAATGGGGATTAACCCATACACAGATACAAATGATTGCTTTTCAGGTTTAAGTAGCCTAGTTTGTTTTTGTTTCTTGTCTGCCAGATTTCTCCACTTAGACCTTTAAGGTGTCTCTTTTGATATGCACTACAGAGTTCCCTCTGCGCGGATATTGATTTCTGTGTCCGCCACCACCCAGGCGGGCACCTTAGAAGGAACAGTGCTGGAGAGTACAACATCCATGGTCAGGTTGGGGGCTCCAGATAGTTGTTGAACGTTGCTGGTCTGTGGTGGGTGAGGTCATGATTGGTGGGGACATTTAGGGTCCATGGACGGCATTCTTTTAGACCAAAGTTAGCAGTGGTTTCACGTGACCCTCCATGGGGTCCTGGCAGCAATTCAAAAGGTGGCGGGGATTAGGCGGGCGTTGGCATGCAGTCCTTTCTTTGCAACCACCCGATCAGGCACAATTGGTATAAGCTGATACAGGCCCTTGGCTAGAACAAGGAATGTGGGTGTAGAGGGTGTCAGAAGTGGGAATCCTGAGGGCACCCGGGCCCCTGCACAGGAACTCCCAGTCTGGAAGTTAGTGGGATCCTCCCTTAAGGAGGGACCCATCCATTGTTTTTGGATCGGTGGTTCTAAGAGGTCTGACTCGGAATGCTTATGTTTTCTCTTGGTTGCTCATGAACAAACTTAGTTTATGGTTATATAACTCCCATGTACTAGCGTCTCTGTTAAGGCTAGGTCTCAACTATGCAAATAAGAACGTAATTAATGTGGGTTACTTTGCAATAATGTTATGAAAATTATGTTTGTGCAAATGTTTAATAAACACGGTCAGGGGGTCAGGGGTCACGACCCCTATCCCAAAAGCGAACTGGCCAGGGCATTTCTCATTGAAGTGGTTGTGTTGGGAAGGGGAGGTACTTTGGGGCTTCAGGGCACATCTGTGACTGCCTGCCATAGTGCTTAATCTTTTTTTTTTTTTTGTTTAAGAAATTTTTATTAAGCATTAAAACAATGATACAAGAAACATGTCATGAAAAATTAGGAAAAAGTACATATGAGTGTAATAATAATTGAAAGACATCAATCTACAGAAATTTATATAGAGAAAAGAAAGGCATGTAAAGATAGAAAGGAGAAAGAAGAAAGGAAAGGAGTGAAAAGGAGAAAAGAAAAGGAGGAAGGCAGAAGACAGGGAAAGAGAAGAGGATAGTGCTTAATCTTTGACGGGTTACTTTTATTATCATATTGTAAAAGCAATATTATTACACTTCTAATCAACTAATGGTATGTTGTCCTAGTTTTCTTCTCCTCTCAGGCACATACTCCATGTCATCTTATACAGGAGCAGTTGCACATCCTGATTCACAGGTTACAAAGTAACAACACCTCACAGGTCACCCTGATGTGTCTCTATTTAAATATTTGTTTCTTTGGGTTTAACTGTAAAGTAAACTACGTTCGAAAACACAGTCGGTGTTAAAATTCAACAGAGATGATAGAAGTAAATGCTGTTGATATTTTTTGTAACATTATACCTCTGACATACTTTCATAATTTGAGTGTAAATAATGGGTAAAGCGGAAAAAATTAAGTAAAGAAGAAGAGATATTCAGAAAGATGCAGTTAGAAAGAGAATTGTTTAGGGATCATAAGTTGCCAGTAATAAGTATCCCTGAAAATTTACACTGATAACAGTAAGATAGCTCTTCAAAGAGTAAGGTCAACTTTTGGACTCAGTGCTAAAGTTTGTTATGCTTGCGGGTGGTCAATGACATTAGAAACAGTAAGTTGCTCAACATTCTGAGATCAAACAGTGACATATATGATGTGTATAGTTTTTAATAGTTTTTGGTTTTCATAAGTGCCATAACATGGTACTTTTGATAAGAATATTGATTAAGCTGGCTGAAGAAAGGTAGCACCACAAATCTTGTCGTACAATTGTAATTGGCCATCCAGTTTGTAGATCATTCCCAGAAAGTGGCACGATTTCTACTTGCTGGGTATGAACATTTTTGCTGTTGCCACAGAGGAGTCTAACCACCTTTTCTATGATTAATACCATTGATATCACTTATATTGTTAGCAGATTTATAATAAATAGAATATTATGTTTGATTTAAATGAGTGTAGTTATCATATCCAGCCTTCAATTGCCATGACAAGGCCAAAGGCAACCTGCTTTGACATTGTTTTTGAAGCAGCAAGAAAATGTGCTTTTAAAACTACATGAATAAGTTTCCTTCCTGCAAGTTTCTCTTCCATGTTTTTCAATTTCGTAAAATTAGTGAAATAGAATGCATTGCGTGGTGTTGTTTATTTTGCTGAAGCAGAAATGTATTAATTTGTCTTCCTTGAGAAGGAAGACATATTGAATGTTCCTGTATTTGCAACATATTCACTGCTCTTTGCCCTAGTGTGCTCTAAGCTGATGCACTGTGTATTATTTTAACTTGTCGCACAAAAATCACTTTCTTTCCTAATTTCCTATGTACGCCTTTTCACAATTATGTATGACTGTAGGTGCTCCTAGGGGAACGGAAATAGGGTACTAAGTCACAGCAATGTGCAATGTGCAGCGTCTTGAGACCCTCACGGGTGAGTTGCGCGCGATGTAAACCCCTGATTGAATGTGTAGCTACCATGGATCAGTATTCTGATCTGAGCGAGGGCACTCGGCCACATGTTACAATACTTCTACACAAGGGACTGTTATGTCCTTTACTATGTACTCATGTGTTATGTACTTGTTTGCTTTATCAATAAAATTAAAAGATAAAAAAAGAAAGTTGGTGTTCCTAAATATTTTTATTGGATGCATCATATTTTCTTGTTTCACTATTGGTTTGTGTCAATGAAAAATTATTAGTACAGCCTTATGATGACATCTCACCATGTCGAGAGTTTCTTTTTCACTGTCTGAAAGCTAAATAATAAGCCCTATTTGGGGCTCACTTTCAAGAAGGCTGGTGCTGCGTTAGTCTGTCTATTTGATTTATTCTTAGACCTTTCTTGCTTTTAGAACTGTGTGGACTTAGATGTTTTTGCCTTATGAATTGAGCATTCTTATTAATTCTTTATGCTGATCGATACTTTAGCTCTAGCTATTTACTTGCTTTAGATATAGACAGTATTTTGATGCCTCTCGCAATTCACATTTTGTACATTATTTATACTGATTTGTATCAAACTAATTGCATTTTTTACCTTCTGGAATGATTCTAGAATTTGAATAAACCTTTTTTGGTTTTGACTTTGAATTTTGTCCTTTGAAGGTTTTCTTGATTGGCACAGGGCTGTCATCGTTTGAGACTCTCCTGGCCATAATCATGTGTCTCAACTCTTTTAAATGTATTTGTTAAAAGCATTGACCTAGGGAAAATGGCAGTCCATTGCTGAGCTGCTCACTGCTGCTCCTTTCGCCCTGGCTAAGACGCCACCAGCGGCTCTAATTATGCTTCAATATTACAATGGAGAAACCCCCAATTTCTACCGGATGGCTGCTCACTCCTCTCAAGTGTCCTTTATGCTGCTTAATTTGCCCAGATTCCAGTCTTTTTTTTACTCACCTAGATGCAGGTCATCGGGCATCGTGGTGGTTACACACCATGAGCAGGGCTCCCGATCTGCTACTTCATGATCTAGCATGCATGGAGGCTGGCAGGAAAGGCATGCCCACCCGCACGGTACTCCCCACTAGTGCTGCTAGGGCTACTAGAAAGTCATTGCTATGGGGAAAAATTGAGTGAACGATGGAATGTCATCTGTCCTGTGCCAGGAAAATGGCAGGATTGGTGTGGGGCTTGGGCTGCCCGAGAGATCATGGCAAGGCATGTTGCTTCCTACACAGCAAACTCCCACGAGGTGGCGTTGGGCCAGGGAGGTGCCAGCAGCATTATCACAAGTCATCCGACCTGTCTGGATTCCCTTCGACAATGGTGCTCTGGGCTGTTCTGAGGGGGAACTTAGCAGTCAAACCGGAAGTGGATAAATCGGCACTGAAGGTGCAGGTAGTTGAGACTTTCATAAGGCAGTGGAGGAGAATTAAGTGCCTGAATTTGCTGCCATTACCTCCACTCTCACCTTTTCAAATATTTCAGCTTGCTCGAGGGAGGTGGGAGATGTCCCAGCGGAAGTTGTGGCAGCCTCCTTGGACCACCTGAATTAAGGGGCCCTAGCGACATCTCGAAATTGCAGCAGGGGAGATAGATTTTTGTCTGCCCTGAACAAGGAGCCCAGGGGGGTTGGTAGATTGCTGGCATGTACAGTGGGCTGGTGAGAGTTGGAGGAAGTAGCCCTCAGAATTATTTCATTTCCAAGGCAGACAAGGATTGAGACTTGGTTAGCCCAGCGCTCCCACTGATGCACATGGCCCCCCCGGAAACCACGTCACCCCCCTCCAGCAAAGTTCTTAACCCATCAAAGGCCACTTGATCCAAGTCAGGGAAAATGGACAGGAGGAGAGTGGGCGCACACTGCCTCACATCCCAGCACTCAGTTTGCCCTGATGCATCATAGTAAATGTAGTGCATGATAACACTTATTTTGGTGACAGACTTTAGTTTTTCACCCTTGTTGGTGCAGCCAGTGCTGTGCATCTCTAGAGAATTGCTTCAGGATAGTTGTCCTTCTTCAGTAGGGAGCACCACATTATTTTTGTGGAAAATGGACAGATTGATGGCAAAGAAAAGTGGTGGCCCTGATACCTGGTGTCTGAAGGGGTGTGAAGTCAAGAGCCCTGATAGTAGCACCCCACATGATTCGACCATTACTTGTCATGAGCACTTGATCCTGTTTTTTCAATCTTTTCTGCAGCATGGGGTATCTCTAAGTAGTAATATTCAGGAGCCCTGCCCTCAGCAGCCTCTCCCTCCTAAATTCTGCCCCATCCTCATTACAAACGCTGTCCCAGCAGCCGGATTTGAGCTTTCGCTCAAGCATATCTTAGTTCTCCTACAGGAGCTCAAGTCTGCGCCCCAAAGACAAGGGAGGGCTTTAAGTATTTAGGGATATTTGTGACCACAGACGGTGCCCTCTCCTATGCTAGGAATATCAAGATAGTGTTGACCAGCTTCTCGGCCGACGCTGCACAGTGGAGACTGCTCTTGTTGACGCTCTTGGGCCGAGCGGCCATGTTTAAAATGATCACTTTACCAAAATTTTTATATGCCCTCCAGAATGAATTTTTCCCCCTTCCGAGACAAGTTTTCCGGGACCTGCACGTGGAAGTGCGTGCATTTCTGTGGCTGGGGAAGCAGCCCCGAGTAGCATTGTCTACTTTGCAGAGGCATCAATATGATGGAGGTATATCTCTGCCCAACCTAGAAGCCTACTATTGGGCAGAACATTTGACCCCAATAAACAAATGGATACATGCACCTGCACATCACCCCACTTATGCCCTGGAATGGCATTCGATGGGCACACGTACATTTATGCAGTTCTTGTATGGGGGCAGGGGTAGGGATAGGCTGCTTCTGGCCACGCGGGTCACTCTGGGGGTGTGGGCTAAGGCAACAAGGGCTACGGGGTGGCAGGGCAAATCCACTAGTCAGACTCCCCTGTGGAGGTGTGCCTGGCTCAAGGAACTGAATAAACTGAAGGGCTTTGGGGCCTGGGATGCCATAGGTATCACTACTCTGGGAGATGTGATGAAGAGGAGAGAGCTGCAATCTTTTACGGAGCTGAGGAGGGAGTATGATCTTGGTCCCACACAGGCTTGTAGGTACACACAATTGAGGCACGCCTGGAGGGCAGAGGCGGTATTGGCGGACCCACTCCCGAAATATGCTCCGCTGGAGGGTCGCCTCCTACAGGAACAGATCCCGCACAAGGCGGTCTCCCTCATATACAGGACGTTAATGAATAATATGCCTAATGGGCTAGTGAAATTGCAGGAGATTTGGGAGAGAGATGTGAAGGATATGGATGAGGTAGATTGGGGAACGGTGCTAATGCATCCACGTGAAGTAGCGATTAAATCTCGCTTACGATTGATACAATTCAAGGTGCTCCACAGAACGTATTTTGACAGGATGAGATTGTATAAAATCGGGAGGGTGCCTGACTCCCGTTGTTTGCACTGTGGGTTTGAGAGGGGAGATTTTTTCCACACTATCTGGTCATACCCGAACATCCAGGTTTTCTGAGGTGAAGTACTCCGTGAATTGGGAGCGGTGCTGGAGCCCACCCTTCAGCCAGACCCTAAGTTGGTCCTATTAGGAATGACAAATGATGTTAATGTGAGCCGCCCACAATTGATCTTCCTGGTGCTGGCCTTAGTGGTGGCCAAGAGGGATGTGGGCAGGAAGTGGGGAGCCCCAGACTGCCCGAGGCTGGAGGATTGGCGCGGTGGCCTGGACTTGTATATGTCCGCAGAGAGGGTTACTTATAAAGCACGGGGGTGCCCCAAAAAATTTGAAAGAGTATGGGGGAAATGGTGCCAGTACCATGGGCTGGATGGCGGTCTCTGAGAATGCTGCTGTGCTAAGGATCGGGGGAACACGAGGGTCCTGAATCGAAGGTTACCATATTGCATTTTTGGCCTGCGGGACTAACGTAGAATCCACATTGACTGTGTTATTCCTTTATGAACAGGGATTTGGGGTGCTGGCGGGTCGTGGGGGGGCTCTGGGTTTGGGACTTTGGAGGAATAATGACATGCCTGTTCTATTGTTTTGCACTGAAAATGCTAATAAAGATATTTAAACAAAAAAAAAAAGTCAGCGCACCAGAATCAAAATACCAAGATAAAAAATTCTAGTGCTAAGATGCAGGCATCAGTTAATCAAATATCATGAGACATTAGCCAAATTGCTGAACGCATTACAGAGCTTGAGCAGAGGACGACTGGGAATGAGGATTCAGTGATTCAGCTGGCGGGTTGTGAAACAGAAATGCGCTAACGTTGAGGATCTTGAAAATAGACAACACCATGATAATTTGTACATTCTGGGGCTTTAGGAGAACCTCGAGGGCAGAGATACAAGGCAATTTATCATGGAGCGCTTCCTGAAGGCCTTCCTTGACCTTTCAGGCTAGGACTGGGGCTCTCAAATTCATCGGGCTCATCTTTTACCGACACAGAGGGATAATGCTGGCCATTTTCAAAATATCCTCATCTGAGTCTAATCTACGTGGAAATATCATTCTGCGACAAGAGATATACTCTAGAGCTAAACCCTTCACTCTGATAACGGTTGACTCGGTCAATTTTTTTGTTAGATCTGACTTTCATTCCTCCACTGCTCAACGCCATTGGAAATTTCAGAGCTTAATCTTACCCTTGAGAGACGTAGGGTTGCAGGTGTTTCTTCAGGAACCTGCTCACCTTAAGGTGATCTGATATGGTAATACCTATGTCTATCATGAGGAGGGTGGTCAAGAAGATCTAAGTTGAAGGAGAAAATCCCTATTCACCTCTCTAGGCCTCCTCTCTAGGCCTCCTCTCTAGGCTAAGCGAGCAGCAGGCCAGATCTGAGGGGCCTACTGATGGGCCGGAAAAGAACTCCGGATCTATTGTAGAAGCCAAGAGGCGAGTGAGGTCTAAAATTTATGATATTACCCTAAAGCCCAGCTCTATAGTTTCTCTATTTGGAGGGTGCCTGATGCAACTTAGATGTTTACGTAGTAAAGAGAGTTATGTATCCTTCTAGGCTGTCGTAACCTATTTTATTGGTCATACATTTGTGCTGGATTCTGTGGATGATTATGGGCTAAGCGGGGGGATGCCCCCTACAACGGTTCGAGGAGCTCATTTTATGGTTCACTTGTGGTGATGATTACTCTGTCCTCTCTTTTATCATTCTTTTACTGTCTTTGGCTTCTGCAGTCTGTCTTTTCTGGGATGTGAGAGTGGCGGCTTACGGTCATTCTTCAACAATGGCTAACGGAGGGTTGATTTCCACTAGGGTGGAACCTCTCTTGGATCGAGAGGGCCACACTGTGTGTGGGGTGGTTGGCGTTGGGCTAAACATAGGGTAGGGGTGGGTTGTTGCTAAGGGTACAAATCAAAAGAGGAGGATCACTCTAATTTTTTTATACAGACTGTATAGATGGGAGGACCTGTATCTCTTCAGCTTTCTAGAGAGCACGCTTAGGCTCAATCAGTGGCTCTCGTCTGGTATGGTAGGATGTATTTCTCTTTATCTTTCCTGAAGACGGCAAAATAAATTTATGTTGGAATGCTAGAGGCCTAAATAGCCCTCTTAATAGATGGCTGGTAAAAGAGACTGTAACTCTTTTCAAACCTCAAATTCTGTGCCTTACTGTGACGTATGTTGCTTTTAATGATCGGTCAATCTTAAGCCAGTTGGGCTTTCGACTGGGAGGGATAACTACCCAGCTGGTTTCAATTAGGGGTTCAGCTTATCTCTTAAGTCCCTCCAGCAGCCTGAAGATAAATAGAATGGCAGAACACAGTCATGGGCTTTGGGTGATTACACAGATTGAGGCAAACTTCACCTGTCTAATGATTTGTTTTGTATATGGCCCGAATCAAGATGATCTCGGGGATTTTGATAATTGCATCAAAATCCAGAGCTGGAGCTTCCTGGAGGACCTGGAGCTCCTGACCTGACCTGGTCCAGGTCAGGCTGTCAGTATTTTGGGACTTCAACTGTGTGCTTGATTTTAAAATCAATACGACAAATGTCAGAGCAACTCCCTGAATTAATAAAGTGTGTCAAGCAATTGTTGCATTGATGAGAGTACATGGGCTGGTGGACTTTTGACTTACACTTAAAACGATTGAATTTGATAAACTCATTACAGAACCTTTGGTCCCACTTCTTGCCCTAATTCAGGGCAGGGAAATCCTGAATCATGGCAGTCCGTCATCATAGCTGTATTTCTTAAAAAAGGCAAGCACCCTGAGGAGCGAGGCTCATACCAGCCGATCTCATTGATTATTGTCCATGCAAAAATGTATTCTACGCGTACTCGCCCTTTAATTGGGCAGGGTTATTTAATCATTGGTAAACATGCACCAGCAAGGATTTGTCCCAGGCAGGGATACTACTATTCATACTAACATGGCATTATCCTTTTTTGATGCACCAAATAATCTTTTCACTCTCCAGTATGATCCTCGTAGATGCAGAGAAGGCATTTGATAAGGTTTCCTAGTCTTATCGCTGCGAAGTTATGGTGAAAATGGACATTGGGGCAAAATTCTTGCATCGTGTTCGTACTCTGTATCAGAAATACGATACTATGGTAACTATTAATGAAGCAAATTCCCAAGCCATTTATGATCCAACAAGGTACCCAACAGGGCTGTCCTCTTTCACTGCCACTTTAAAACAAGCATTGGAAATGCAATAGGTCTCGCATTAGAAAAGTTGGAGCTATTGGTTTTGTAAATGACATTTTTTTTTAATGTGTGGGTATTGAAAATAGCAAATTATTTTTTTTTCATTTACAATGCCAATACTTTAAACTTTTTCAAATGCGACACTTATAGCATTTCTAATGCAACATGTTTTGTATGTACGTGACTTAGATGTATTCATCTAGCAAATACAAATGGTTTTAAAACATTTTAATTAATTAAGACTGAAATAAAAAAGATTGTAATTTATAATAGCAATATCTAAAACTATTTTAAATAACTTTTCTGAAGAATATGTTCAGTGTATTTTATTGTGACGAAAATCCAAGAACAGAGGTGAAATATTAACATATTTTTGTGACATTTGTAATAAAGCTTTAAACATTGATCGAACATATTTGAACCAGTTGTTGTTGAATGGTTGCATTGAGTGATGTTGTGAGGGTGATAGATAGATAGAGTGAGGTCGATAGGTAGAGTGAGTGTGATAGATAGAGTGAGGGTGATAGATAGAGTGAGGGCGAAAGATCGATAGATTGATAGAGTGAGGGGTGATAGATACATTGATAGAGTGAGGGCGATAGATTGATAGAGTGAGGTGCCATGGATATAGTGAGGGGCGAAAGAGTGAGGGGCGATAGATAGAGTGAGGGAGATAGATAGATAGATAGATAGATAGATAGATAGATAGATAGATAGATAGATAGATAGATAGATAGATAGATAGATAGATAGATAGATAGATAGATAGATAGATAGATAGATAGATAGATAGATAGAGGGCGATAGCTAGATGTTGATATAGTGTTATAGAGAGGGCGTTGTATTAGTGTTATGTTTTTGTGTATGGCGATATATTGAGTGAGCGTAAATTTTGATGCTGGTGTTTGAGTTTATATTTTGCGTGTTATTTTGTAGTGGTGCATTGCATTTTGAGGTAGTAATTTGAGATTTTATTTTGAGGCTGCATTTTGAGTGTTGTGTCCGATTGTTTGTTAATTTTTTGTTTGTGGGTTGACTTTTTTTTTTGTGGTGAGTTCTGATTTCGCATTTTTTTTTTTTTGGGATTTGGATGGTGAATTTATAAGTGTTGCTGAATGTTATTGTGGTGGTGCTGAGTTGTGCTGTGGTGGTTGTTAATGATGCTGTGTTTTTTTTTAGTGGCGCAGTGTTGTTGCATATTTAATCTGTTATTGTTTTTATTAATATTTTGTTGGTGGAGAGTGTTTTTGTGGTAATTTTGTGTGTTGTTGAGTGGTGCTGTGCTTGTGTTCATTGTCGCTGTGGTGGTGCTTAGTGTTGTTGTGGTGGTGCTTAGTGATGCTGTTGTGGCAGAGAGTGCTGCTGTGGTGTTGCTGATTGTTGCTGTGGTGTTGCCGAGTGATGGTGGTGCGGCGCTGAGTGTTGATGGTGTCGGGGCCTGGGCTGTCCGTAGTAAAGAAGGAAGCAATGTGTAATTGTGTTACATGTCTCACAGCTCACCTGGACATGAAGACCCAGGCTGTCCTATTGAACCTCAGTACATCAAAATGCTACAGCAGCGTCACCAATTCTCAACCCAGACTAACTGAAGTGGGAAAACTTCACACAGCTGCAAACTGGCGTGCACCTCGATGGGACGGGCCCTGGTGGCCACCTCCAATCAAAACCCAGATTTGTGCACATGCTCTCGAGCCTGAACAGACGAACACACAGAACGGCCGTGCACACAAGCGGAGCTCCGTGTGCTAGCACAAACCTGGAACACAGACCTGCCGTGCACACAAGCGGTGTTCCGTGTGCTAGCACAAACCTGGAACACAGACCGGCTGTGCACACAAGCGGTGCTCCGTGTGCTAGCGAGAACCTGTAATAGACGGCCCATGCACACAAGCGGAGCTCTGTGTGCTCGCACAAACCTGTAACAGACGGGCTGTGCACACAAGCGGAGCTCCGTGTGCTATCATGAAACTGGAGGCTTTTAAAGATAAGCGACTAGAAGGGGCGGAGTTAGCACCGCCCTGCATTGTATCGCAGGACTGCATAAAGCAATGGTTAATCCCACAATGGCTCGCAGCACTGTACCCCCTGCAGACTACAGAAGTAGCGGAGACCTGTGTAAACAGCCCAGAGGCGAAAAGATAGTAAAAGAATAGGCAAGGCAGATTTACTTCCGCCACCTATCAAAGCGCTAACTGGAAATATTTGCTTAAGAAGGAGAAAATAATAAAAGTTTGCCGAGCATGGTCAAAGCCAATAGCTGTGGATTTTGTATAGTGAAGACGAGTTTGTGCTCACACGGACACTCATGGCAAGGTAGAACAAGGGAAGAAATGGAGACGAGAGGAGTGTAAAGGAAGGGCGATTAAGATACTGTAGAGCACTCCCCACAAAGGCAGGACACAAGAGGGGAGAGATGTGAACACATGAGAAAGGTGGGCAGCACAGCCCTGGCTAGAAAGAGGTAGGCATGGAAAAGGGAGCGGCTTATAGATGTGCACAGGCGTATCATGTGTAAAGGAACAGTGGTGAGATCTGGGGGCGGGGGGAAGAGCAGTGCAGATCTGGCTAGACGTGGGTGTGGGCACAAGGGGACACAGGCCAAAGGGACACAGGGGAATCATGGGTAATAAAACATTGGTGAGATCGAAGGGCTGGGGGGCGGGGCGGGGCGCAGTCCAGCCAGGTGCACGTGGACACAAGTGCACCATTAGGGGCGCCGGGGAATCATAGGTAAAGGAACAGTGGTGAGATCGGGGCAGGGGAGTGCAGGGGGTAGTAGAGATGCGGCACGGGGGCAGGACATGTGCTCTCTAGTCTTCGGCAGAGGCAGGAGGTGGCCGTGGAGAGAAGTCTGCATGAGTGAGATCTGTAGTGCGTGAGTGCACCAGGAAGAGTAAGGCACACATTATCAGAGCAGCTTCCGGGAAGAGGTCCTGCACTAAGGTGTGAGCTCTGAGAGCAGATGTGTAATAGGAGAGAAGAGGGGGTGAAAGACAGGAGGAGAAATACAACAAGAGGAAGAGAGCAGGCCGATTAAAGTGAGGGAAAACCAATTCCACCATGACGCACTCAACACTTTAAAGGAAGACTACAATGAAAGGAGAAAAAAGTAATAGCTGCGTGCCTACAAAAACAAAGCGACCGCGTCTGCTAACCTCAAAGCGGCTGCGGTCGCTTTGATGTTCTTGTCTTAATTTGTGGGAGGAGTAGGGGGAGTGGGGCGCGCATGAAGTGGCTGGTGGCAAAAGCTGTAGTTGTGGGCTTCTCCGCCAGCCGAGCCGTATTCCAAAGCCTTTGGGAGCATTTTCTGCAGCCCCTACAAAAGTCCTCGCTTTGCGCTAGCGGAGACTAGAACTAATAAAGAAGGGCTCAATACACAGCTGAGAAAGTAAGCAATGCATAAATACAGATATCTGGATTTATCCGGCGGTTCTAGGTGTCAATCTGAGCAGGCAAGGAGCTGGTGCAAAGGGCTGTGAATATCTAGCAGCGAGATGGTCATTAGCACAAGCACCATTCTGCTGAAAACTGCCAAAGGCTGACAGTAAAAACAAATGTTAACATACAACAGACAATATACAATAAACAATCGACAAAAGATAATAAAACCACTAAACAAGAGCGTCACAAGAGAGTCACGCACGGACTGTTGCTGGAGGTTGTTGTTCCAGCTCAGGTACAGTCTACAGATCATCCGGTGACATCCAAGAATAAGACCAAAAGAGACAAGACGGATGGAAGGCAGAGAAGGGGAGGGGGGAGGAGAAATGCGACACAGCGGGCAGGGGAGTGGGCGGAGCGGGGAGAGGATGTGAAAGCAGCAGGGGCCTGGAGTGCGGCTGAGGGAACTGAAGAAATGCGACACGGAAGGCAGGGGATGGGGCGGAGCGGGGGTGTGGGAGGAGTGCGCCTGAGGGAAAATACATGCAAGGCAGGCGGCTGGGGGCATGTGCACGCGCTTTTGAGCTCAATGCGCATGCGCATTGAGCTTGAATTTCACGGGCACTGCAAGGAATCGCCACGATTCCTTGCAAGTTGGTTAAAGACTGTTTAAGCCCCCATAGTCTCGCAAGCTCGATGCGCATGCACATCGACAGGCGAGACCTAAAAATATTTAGGACCCTTTCTTATCCCATGTTGTTAACCATGAGCTTCTGTCACCTTTTACCATTGATGATGCTAAGCTACAGGTGACGGCTTATGCAGAAGACCTGGCTATATGCAAATTAGTCTGACCCTGGCCCAGTGTATCATGGGAACAGGGCAAACCAAACTACCAAGCCAATTCTTTCACTGGGAAGGAAACAAGCTACCGGGGCCGGGCTGAAGACGGCTGAAATGCCAGAAACCGGTCCCCGGTAGCTTGTTTCCTTCCCAGTGAAAGAATTGGCTTGGTAGTTTGGTTTGCCCTGTTCCCATGATACACTGGGCCAGGGACAGACTAATTTGCATATAGCCAGGTTCTGAGCTGGGATGGTGCAGTGAGCTAAAAAACGGTGTTGGATTAAGCCCTGATCTCTTGACTGGGTGAGAGTATTCTGCTTAATTCAGAAACTCTGTCCATCACCACCCTCTGTTGTTTAATTATTTTGTCCACCATAAGGGTGGAAGGGTATACTCAGACATGAGTCCCTAGCTCATTGCACCATCAGGATTCAAGCAAGCCGGGCCGAAGACGGCCGAAATGCCAGAAACCGGTCCCCGGTAGCTTGTTTCCTTCCCAGTGAAAGAATTGGCTTGGTAGTTTGGTTTGCCCTGTTCCCATGATACACTGGGCCAGGGACAGACTAATTTGCATATAGCCAGGTTCTGAGCTGGGATGGTGCAGTGAGCTAAAAAACGGTGTTGGATTAAGCCCTGATCTCTTGACTGGGTGAGAGTATTCTGCTTAATTCAGAAACTCTGTCCATCACCACCCCCTGTTGTTTAATTATTGAACAGGAGGCACTCAAATTTGGTAAGGTGTCTGGATACAAGCTGAATAAAATCAAGACACAGCTTATATTGAGTTATCCCAATGCCTTTAATGATTTTTGTGTCACTCCCTCTGCGACTTAGGTGGGCACTGAAATCTCAGCCAATATGTAAGAACTTCTTAAACTCAACTATAAGACTCAAAAACTATCGCCTCATTAAGACTCTGGAATTGACTACCCTGATCTACTATTGGGCAATGTAGTATTATTAAGATGAGTGTTATTTCACGTTATATCCCCAATTCCTTTTTCAAGCAACTGGACTCCTCTATTAGTTGCTTTTTCTGGTAGTACCAAAAACCCATTAGACATGCTATAAAATGGTTAAAACTTCGCAGGAAGCAGGAGGCTGGTCCGTACCAGTTTTTCAACAGTATTTCTGGGCTGCCTTGGGAGAACATATTTGCTGTTTGGTCTCGGATGGGGATGATTGCAATCTTCTATTTATATATGAAATTGTCCTAGGGTCCGAAACTCATGCCTGTTTTTTAGATTCAATCCCAACTATTTGAAGAAGGTCGGATTAAAGGTAATCAAGGAATCCTGGCTCATCTAGACAAATTGGGGTTAAAAGTGTAATTTGAGAAAATTAATTCACATGTACAGGTATACAGAAATAATGTTTTTCTGTCTATCTTCCAGGAGTCTGTATTCCTACTATGTGACTTGATAGACCTTAAATGATGGGGCAGTTGTTTGAAGATTGCTCAATTCGCACATTTGCTGATCTATGGGAGGAGCATTCTCTCCTTCCCAAATGCTTTTTTAAGTACATTCGGGTAAAGGATTATTTCTATTTGCGGGCTATTTGTATTTCTGGTGAACACAAATGATTAGACTCAGGGCCTAATCTATATCTTGACAGATCTGGTCTCGCCGTCACTTTATCGTCAATTCCACTGCCTGCCTACTTGTTGGTCTACCCGCTCTATTTAGATGTTTGTGAGTTCTATGGACGAAAGACCGTCCGAGTGCCACAGACTCCGCCAGGAATTATCACCTGTGTCAACTCCATCATAGGCTGCCGGCAGGAGTCCAGCCAAGATTACCACCTAGCCAATCACAATCTGCTTTTCCGTAGTGGAAACTGTGGCTGTGATACCTCCTACATTAAGTTGGTGGAATTGAAGGAAATGAGGTAGAAACATAACTTTTGTATGTTTCCCACTTCCGTTTGGACAAGTGATCAACTCCATTGTTGCTGGGATCTACAGTAAGTCACTTTTACACTTTTCTTACTATGAATTGTGTTTTGACAATTTGTTTGGCCTTGTGTATTTTTACATTGCTCTTACATGCAATTTTGTCATGTGTAATGCATTAGTGTTCATCTTACTACTTATTTTGGTGAAATCAGCACACATTTATTGACATTAAAAAAATATATGTTGTTGTGGTGGTTGTGGGTGTTGTGCTTGCGGTGCCTGTGTTTGCATTCAATTGTGTGTGAGTGTTGTTTGTGTACAATGCCATATGTAAAAAAGGAGCATACCACATTACCTACATATATTTTAGAAGCAAACACCACATATATGTGTATTTAAACATTAATCAGTAGTACTTACCAGTCTCCACTCCACCAGGGACCCACTCCACCAGGAATTAGCTTCTAGGACAATGGCAGACAACAGGTTAATCTAAATAGGCTCAGCAAAAGCCTGCCAGCCTGGCCACGACAGAGTATTCTCAGCCAGCAGAGGAGTCCACCGCTTACACAATGGTAAACAGTCTGTTGATGGAGACGGAGGTTCACCCAACCCACATCTAAATATGGCGGCCGAGACTCCGTCAGCTCAACAGAGTACTTATAACCTCAACCATGGAGGGATAACGGTAGTCCCGCTGATGTGTTTTATCTAGGAACCCGATCAATATTGTGACCTTATGCCCCTATACGGCTATAATCAATGAATATCCATATAATGGCATAATAATCAGAGCCATATTTCAGTAACTCGCCTCTGCAGTTCATGACACAGCAGAAGCTACTTCCTTAGATTCCTAGAGAGCACACCGAGTTCTTTCGACACACCAAACCCCCAGCAACCTGGGAAAGCCCTGCATGCTTTGTTTTGATTTGTCATAGAACTCCTGCGAGCACTGTAAGAACGACCAGTTCTTAGTGACATCTTTATTGATGTCTTATGTCCAAAACGTACGTCAAACTCGGCACCTTTCAGGTATAAATATACCCACGTTGCCTTAAGCAAACACACAGTGGTGGTGAATTCTGGAGCAGAATAGCTGTCCCCTTGCAGAAAGCCCAGCATACGCGAGAAGCCCACGGACGCTGCCCCTCCTCTTTGACGCACTGAGAAAGACGCTGTCTTTTCTCCTGCCGAGAAAATCCAGCTCTGGCGTTTCCAGCCTACCCTTGCGGGTGACTGGGATATCGGGTCCTGAGAGGGAGATACCAGACCTCCTACATTCTATTCCAGAGGTACGGTGCTGACTAAACCCTTAGAGAGAATTCTTGAATCAGACTCTTGGCAAAACCTACTTAACTTAAACTGCTACTTACTTACTCCCTCCCACGTATTAGGCTTAGGTCAGGTACACCGGGGTAGGCATAGTTAGAAGCACCAGTTGAGGTCGGTAGCCAATGTATATATGAATGTATATATTGTATATATTTTATTCATTTTAACTAAATTATGGCTAAGAAACCATATCAATGCTTTTACAGTATTATTTCGTAATACTCCTTCTACTGTACGCACTTTTTATCATAACAAGTCTTGCAATTGTGGCAATTCATTTCTCTTGCATGAGAAGGAAGACTGTTCAATAAATTATATATTTTATTGAAAACGCCCGTCTCTCTCTTCTCTGCACTCTGGTGAAACTAAGAATGCACATCTGACTGAGTGAAATAATTGTCTATTGTTTTCACACGACTCTAGAGATTGACTCTTATTCTGAGGGAGAAAAGTTGTCATGTTTATGCGGTTGTCGGAAGCTGAATCCCTTCTTGTCTGAGCCAGGGAAGCTGATCACTTCCTATTCAGTCAAGAAAGTTTCCAGTGACCTCTGAGCTAGCTGGCGTAAACCTAAATTAAGTCTCACATAGTCAGTAGAGACCTAGAAGTCCTCAGTCCTACGTCTACACTGCTGTTTATGTTATTCCAATGCGCAGGGCCTATAGGGTAAATAGGAACTACACTATATGGTGCCCAACGTTTGGTAAGGCGATAAAACTAACGCAAGACGTTAGAGTAACTCAGTCGTGCCTTTTCACACAGGCCCTTTCTCCCATAAATACTCCAATAGACGTCTGGAGTGGGTGAAAGGTTAAAATCCGCCAGAACTTAGTAGGAAGAGATTCCTATGTAGAGTTTCTGGTTTAGTCAACGTTGAAGGATACAGTGTTCCAAAATATTGTGCACCTAATCTTTTGTTTCCTTGAAACCTGATCTGCAACAAAAACCTTTCTGACAGTAAAATGCCAGACAGTGATGAGGAAAGGGATGGTGCTATATTAGCAAATAAACTCCTAGAGGACAACACAAGTCTCCTACAGAATGACCGGAAAGCTATCCTCATTCTGGTCAACATAAGAAAAACTATAACTTTAAAACTTATAGAAAACGGACTGACAGCACGAGGTGGTACAGTCATTTTCGTGATAGAGGCACACGAATATCGGCAGACAGAGGTATTCTATTCATGGATAAACTTTTCAGCGGCAAACGCTACAACACACAAATTCCACTATTACAAAATAGAGGAACCACCGGAAGAATACGCTCCTTTCGAGGAGATTGAAATCCCATTAAAATACCAAGAGCACCTGCTCTAGTTTAAAGGCGCCCTAAAACATAATGATCACATCACCAGGCTCGGTCCACTAGGTAGACCAGGAGCAACATGGCCGGTTCTAGCCAACTACACACCACATCCAGACATTGATAAAATGTCTCGCGAAGAACTTTTAGCACAGCTAAAATTACTGATTAAAATTCACAGACAGTTAGTCCAATATGTAATGCGGACTGCAACAGTCCAAACAGCTGTTAATATTCCACAGCTAACCCCTCATCAGGGGAACACAAATAAAATCACACCACAGAACATACAATCATGTCTTGGAAAAACACCCGCAAAACGGGAACAAATACCTTTCTGTTTAGCACAGAAAATAACTCAAATAGAGGCAGTATTCCCGAATACTACCCCTACTGAGAAACACAGAATTCTGACTATCTGCCTTCCAATGGGAGTCGCACCACATATGGAGGACTGTGACACTTGGGGTACAGTCTTTGCTTCCATTTACACAAAAACACATGGTGTTCCGTCCATGGCGGTAATACCAGATGTGCTAAAACAAATTCAGAATGAATACGGTCCAGAACCTGCTTTAACTCTTGGTATGAAATTAATGAAAGACTTCAAGCAGGTCTCGGCTATATTATTAGCCAACATAAAAGGAGAAGCGGCATCTGTGGCGATCCGCCAGAAATTGAAAGAAACAGATATAACAGATCAACCAATTGAACTTGCCAGAATCATAGGAAAATGCTATGAAGAATTGGGTAGAGATAGTTTGGATGGGAAACCAGTAAAACCCCAACTACTTGAAAATCCTGAAAAATTATTTATTAAAAATAATCTAAACACTCCTAAAAAGAGCTGGGATGGAAATAAACAATCCACTCCCAAAGAAAAATGTTTCCAGTCCAGAGGAAGGTCTCTTCGGCGGAGGGAAAGAACTCCGAATCGAGAACACCAGTCTCCCCAGAGGGAGCCCTCTGAGAAAAGATATAACCTTAGAAATAGGGATAACTTGAAAAAACTTGATAGATATCAAAGTGTTGATACACGTCCCTCTCGATCTTTTTCGCAGAAATCGGAAAGAAGAGGATGATCAGAACCAAGGGAAGAGCACACCAAGTCCAAAGACAAGGAACCTGCTCAAAGTAAAAAATTACAATTTCCAAGAAAGAAAGTAGCCAGTATTAGAGTAATCGAACATGGCGAGAATACTGAGGACACAACTGAAAAACGGAGAGTGGGCACAGACAATACTAGACAGCGCAGCGGAAATCAGCATAGCTCGCAAGTTCCTGATGAGTCATCTGGAGACAGTGGACACGAATGAATACATTCAAGTGGAAACTGCAGATACCAGAGTTAGCGAACCTCATAAGATATATGAAAAAACACTGCGTACAGAGGGAGATAAGACTAGGAAAATAAGGGGTCTATTTTGGGATAACCTCTCAAAAGGCTATGACATCCTGTTAGCCGAGAAAGATTGGCCCCCAGAGTTTGTCAGGGAGTGCCCTCATGGCGAAGAAATGATTATGCCTGCCTTCTCAAATCATATTCCAATTCATACTAAATATATATATGCAAGGAAATGGGCAGTAGCTCAAGCACCTGCACTATATAAGAATCATGTAGGATTCTTCTCCTCACAAAATCCAGTTAAAATGTCAACCTACTGCAGAAAGGCAGTATCCGATTAAGCAAGAAGCTAAAAAACAGGTCAGGGAGATTTTAGATCAACTTGAATACCAAGGGGTGATTGAAACATGCACCTTTCAAATGAACAATCCTTTGTTTCCTGTCTCCAAACCAGGCGATTCATATCGTCTAGTCTTGGACTACAGACACCTTAACTCATGTTGCAAAACATTTGCGGTACAAAATTCGCACAGTGCGGCACTAATGAATAACATAGTTCGCAAAAAATACAAAACAACATTAGACATATCTAATGGGTTCTTTTGTCAAAATATTGCACCAGAAAGCAGGTACTTGACCGCTTTCTCAATAATGGGGTCACAGAAAAATTTCTGTAGGCTCCCACAGGGATTCAAGAACAGTCCAGGATTATTAGTAACAGAGCTACTACAAATGTATGATGATGAGGCATTATCTTATGTCGATGACATCTATCTCACAGACCACGACTTGGATACTCACTTGAAAAGAGTGAACACCATAATACTTGGGTTCGCAGCATAGGGTTACAAAATAGTGTGCGATTTGCTTTTCTGCATGAAATCTTACAATAATGACTTGCAGAGCTGGGTTCAAAACGATTACAAAGATGACACAGGTGCCACTATCAAGCATAAAATGCTTTGGAAACAAGTAGTTCTTTTACAGAAGGAACTACAAAAGATTCACGTGATACACACTCTGAGTCATCAACGTGATGGCGTTCACGTTGCAGGGAATTCATTGGCTAATAAAGCCACAGCGGAAGCAACTAAACCGGCTTCCGTAGCCACAGAAAAGCGTTCGGAAAAATACATAGACGGGGAAACCATGCTGGCGGTAAAAACATCTTCTAAGGGCAACTGTGCAGCACTACCCGTGAACTATCCACTCAATTATACATACGTAATTGACGCAAACTCCGTTCCTTTTGCTCGAATCCCTGGAGTGGGGGATAGGGTAATTCCAAACATGAATCGTATAATCTTTTTAATAGCAGACGCACACATGGGATTGGGTGCAAGGCACAACCAGATGAAAAATTCTCTGAAAGAATTACAATCAGAGTACTGGTGGCCGGGAATGAGCATACAACATTACAAATTTGTAAAGAGCTGTAAAGACTGCAGCAGAGATTGCAGCAGTGAATCTACCGGAGTAATGCCATGGCCAGTCTTATAGTTAGCATGAAGCTATCTATAAGTGAAATTCAGCGTCCTATTAAAAAAAATTTAAGACTGAATACACTAAAAAATGTAGACACCAGCGCTCGGCTGACGCCAGAACTGTTATAAAAGATTTGCGAGTCTTTATCGGCACATACGCAATAGCCATGCTTCATTCTGACCAGGGTCCTGCTTTTAGCTCTCGAGCTTATAAGGAGGCCATGACCAGCATGGGCATTGGGTTGCGGTTCTCTTGTCCCTTCCATCCTGAGGGAAACGGGGTTGTGGAAAGAAAAAACCGAGACATAAAGCAATCTATAACGGCAAAGGTATTAGGTTCGGGTGATGGGTGGGTCCAGCATTTAACAAGTGTCCAACGTAGTCTTATTAACTTGCCAAGAAATTCTCTAAAAGGTTTCAGCCCGTACGAACTATTGTTCGGAACTAGAATGTATGTTCAGGACTTAGATAGTCATGCTTCAGTGGTAGAAAATAAGGAAAAATGCTTTGACATCAAAGATTGTTTGGCTGTTTTACAGGACTTAAATGAAACAAGAAAAGCCCTGAGCAACATAAAGTTAAAAAAACAGCCAACAACCACTGAAGACACACCACCTGTCCCAGCAAGACCTGTCTGGATTCCAAAGATTGGGGATCTGGTCAGAGAGAAAATAGCGGTTAAGAAGGAATTTGGGCCTTCTTACAGAAAAGCAGTACCTGTCTTAGCAATCAACGGAACAAGATCAGTTGTACTACCGCCCCTTGCTGGTAAAAAGGAGAACCGAGTTGTATCAATCGACCTGGTAAAACCACAATCATGTGGCCTATAATAAATAGTAGGCCCAGTGGACTCCCAAGAAGTAACAGAATACCAAAATGTGCTAGTATCCAAGAGGTTCAGACTGAAAGACTAATCACATTTGATAAACCTGCAGTGAAAAAAAAAGGACTATGCAGAAATGCCATGGAACTTGTACCTCTTGAAACCCAAATTGAAACAGTTCGTCATGAAACACCAGTCTACAATGATGTAGCATCAGAATGTGGTAATGAAAGGCAAATTGAGAAAACAATTCCAACAATTGACAGAACTGCATCTGGCTACTTCATCAATTTCGATAACTTTTCTGAAGATCAAAACGACACTGAAGTGACGCCAGCAACAAAGACTTTTAAAGAAAAAGCAACAGAACTCTTTCATCAACTCAAAAAAGCATATCTAAATACACCATTTATTGAACATTGGATTGTATCAGGGGTACTTATACTCCTACTATGCCTAATTTTAGGAAAATGTATTACAGTACAATGGACACAGCAAGTCAGAACATCAACTTAGTTCTGAAGCCACACAAATCATCTCACATCGAGAAAAGAGAACTATCATCAGTGAATGTCACAGCCATTCCAATACCCGGCGGGGTAGTTTGGGACAAAACAGATTACGAAATATATGGCCTGGTCGAACTCTTGAAATATCCTCATCAGATTAAGGTTTCATTAAGTGACTTCGTAAAACCAAGTACATTCTCTGATGATTGGGACTTTGAAAGCATAAATAATATGATGTTGGATTTAGTTTTGTCAGCAAAATTTACAGAACATGATTATTTGCAAGGTTCATCGAATTATGAACGGATGTACTGTTTTACTCATTATGCAGACCACTATTTGCATAAATCTGCTCAACCTAGAAATGTTTTTAAATATAACAATGGGAACATTGTGCTACTCCACCTAAAAGCAGTTCAAAAACATTCTATGAGAAATTCCAATACTTCTCAGGGTTTAACACAAGTGATGCAGAAACATTTTTATTATAAACTGTTAGATAAAACAGGGACAAAAACAAGGCTGACAAATACTAAATTGATATATTCAGAAACATTTTATGAAAAAATGATTATATTTGGTTTTGATTTCTGGAAGAACAACATTGAAACAAAAACCATCTGGGGTACAAAAGATTGGCAGGTACAAGGCCTAGAAGCATTATTTCGAGCCTGCATGATCCCAGAACAAATAAATTTCTTGAATGACACAATTCAACAAACGACCTGTCTTGGCCTAGCCAAGATTAAAGACCTTAACAAACCGTCTATTCCAAAGCCAATACCTGATAATGCAACCACAGATATTGAGGTAGACGTATCCCAAATTTTACATGAAAACAGAACACATCCTGATTGGAAAAAGTGGTTAATCTGGCCTACAGACACAAATAACTGTCAAGACAGATTCCTGAACAAAATACAGGGGTTACAAATGACCAGACCACACCCTAGATACTCCCAGAGACAACATCCAGGGATAGTAACAACATACAGTGTAGGGAAACTATGCCTTGAATGGTTACAAACATCCACACTGGCACAAATTAAGCAACACTTGTCTTTACTTAAATATGGTGCTGACTTGCGCGATTTCATAATGGGACCACGCAAACAGCGTCAAAAACGTTTCACAGCGGCCAGTATATACGCTGCTTACAACGAGGCATGGAAAGGTACTCAAATTGAGACAGCAGAGAAAATACGAGAAATTGATCGTATTACTTTGGAAAAATCACTTTCTGTTGTGGACAATGGGTTAATGACTCTGTCCTCCAGAATATATTCACTGGACAGTATTGTATCATCTGCTATCGATATAATAGACCAGGACTTGCTAATGTTACAACATGGCCAGTCCCAATTACGTTCTATTTTACAGCTAGGCTGGACGTTGCAAAACCTGCATTCAGGCTAAGTGCCATGGCGTTTAATCAACACAATGTCATTGTTTTCTATCTTTAACCTTACTGATAAACAAATCAGTTTGGCACAGAAAGTAGCAGACTATACAATCCTGAGCATTGAAAAACTTGAGAGATTACCATTGACAATGTCAGAAAGACCTGTCATTGAATGGATAATACACGGAATAATCACAATTCCGATAACAACTTTCCAATTTAAAAATTGCCTAAGGTATATACCAGCAGGCCAGTATGAAAGGTTGGGTAAAGGATACATTAAGTCATCATGGAAATTACCTTATACACACACATGTTATAGTGACAATAACAAAAATGTATTTCTTAGTGGTAATGAGTCTAAACAATCACTAAGGGGTATACTTTTGTGCCAAGGTATTAACTTTCATGGGGCCTGTGAGGGGACTTCAAATAACCTTTCATGCCACCAGCATGGCACACCTGCAACACAGATAGAGCCATTCTTTAGACAACTTTCTAACGGGAGTTACGTTCTAATAACGGATCACAGCTGTTGTGGCTTGGTGCCAGGGAAAGCATATCTCTTAAGCGTCAGTTCCATGGTCACTTGCTGTATGCAAGCATTGTATCCAAATGGCCCTGGAGACTCAGAGGCTCCGATTGGCCTCCGTTGAATATCTCTTCTATACGAATTGATACTTTAAGCAGAATTAAGTCTGTGCTTTTATAGACAACAGTGCCCATCACGTCATCAAAAGAGACGTATGATCTCCAAGTTGCAAGGACAACGGCAGAGATACATACACTTTTATCAACAAATTGCCCCGTACATTTCGTAGAAATGTTAAGCCAAATCCTAAATATGTCGAATGCCAGTGGTATCTCTAATGTATTTAATACAATTTTTTCGGGACTGTTAACACCCTTCGAAGCAGTCCTGGGCATCTTTCCCAATTTTGTCCATTCGGTCTTTGGCGGCCTACCACTACTTTTGGGACTCGTAGCAGGTATTTTATTTTTGACCCTTCTGCTCCGATATGGCAAGCCAAAACACAGACATGGCTCCAGCGACAATGGAAGAAACGATCCTAGCAATACGCTACCGGGACCGCATAACTAAAGTCCTTGGACTAGCCCGGCTAAGAGATCTGAATATGACCTGGTTTCTTTCATTCAGACCTATATGGCAGAACTGCATCTTACCTGTGCTTCGATGTATGCTATACGGAGAGTAATGCGTGTTAGACACCTGTCTTGTACTACAATCAGCAGTACCAATGGATATCAATACTTTGCTAGGTACAGTAACGGCTCATGTATCGTGTTGTCCCCAGCAGTTACCAATCCTGATGACGGCATTCGTTGAGACTCCTGCGCTACGATTAGGGGGTGGCAGTGAAGCAAGAAATGAAAGCAACATCGCCCAGATACGACCTTCTGTGAGCATTGCTAATCCCAACATCGATGATAGCAATCATTCTCACGACTGCCAGGCTACAGCATTATCAAACTTGGTCGAACTGTCACCTGAATATGTAGACCAATTTTATGCGAGTCTGTCTGAAATGATGTTCTCCCCTGAACAGAAACAATAACTTTTTGGAAAACAATCCGGCACACAGCGTTCCCATGAACTCTGAATTCGGCCTTCGGCTTTGATAAACAAAGCTACTGAAAAACGTTTGGCACTATTTTTTGCCCCGCTCATCATGAAATTATTTTTTTCCAAAAATTCCAAAATATTTACCTTTTTTCTGGCACACGTACTTTGCTTAAAGTAGAACTATTTATAAAGAACAGAGCTTCTATTTTTAGTAGATCTAGAGACAAAATATTACTTCAGCCTCTAGCACATTTTACAGCAACTGTATTTATATGTGATGAAATAGCCTCGCCCTTCTTTTCTGTATTGAGAGACATTTCATGTGTAATTTTTTGCAAATCGTTCAACTGAATATATATGCAAAACTTTTTTTGAATGATTACACTGCTTAAAACGTACAGTACCTATTATCATTTTCATGTATTTCGTATACACCAATTCAAATACAAAATGTATTTTGGGGTGGGTTGGAATACACAGGCATCTTTATTGCTTACGTTTTTAGTAATTGATGGACATAAAACCATGGAGTGGGTGATGTATTTTATCTAGGAACCCGATTCAATATTGTGACATTATGCCCCTATACGGCTATAATCAATAATATCCCTATAATGGCATAATAATCAGATCCATATTTCTGTAAATCGCCCTTGCAGTCCAAGGCTCGGCAAAAGCTACTTCCTTGGATTCCTAGAGAACACACCGAGTTCTTTCGACACACCAAACCTCCAGCAACCTGGGAAAGCCCCGCTTGCTTTGTTTTGATTTGTAATGGAACTCCTGCGAGCACTGTAAGAACGACCAGTTCTTAGGAACATCATTATTGACGTGTTATGTCCAAAACTTACGTCAAACTCGGCACCTTTCAGGTATAAATATACCCACGTTGCCTTAAGCAAACACACGGTGGTGGTGAATTCTGGAGCAGAACAGCTGTCCCCTTGCAGAAAGCCCAGCAGACGCGAGAAGCCCACGGACACTGCCCCTCCTCTTTGATGCGCTGAGAAAGACGCTGTCTTTTCTCCTGCCGAGAAAATCCAGCTCCGGCGTTTCCAGCCTACCCTTGCGGGTGACTGGGATATCGGGTCCTGAGAGGGAGATACCAGACCTCCTACATTCTATTCCAGGAGTACGGTGCTGACTAAACCCTTAGAGAGAATTCTTGAATCAGACTCTTGGCAAAACCTACTTAACTTAAACTGCTACTTACTTACTCCCTCCCACGTATTAGGCTTAGGTCAGGTACACCGGGGTAGGCGTAGTTAGAAGCACCAGTTGAGGTCGGTAGCCAATGTATATATGAATGTATATATTGTATATATTTTATTCATTTTAACTAACTTATGGCTATGAAACCATATCAATGCTTTTAAAGTATTATTTCGTAATACTCCTTCTACTGTACGCACTTTTTATCATAACAATTCTTGCAATTGTGGCAATTCATTTCTCTTGCATGAGAAGGAAGACTGTTCAATAAATCATATCTTTTATTGAAAACACCCGTCTCTCTCTTCTCTGCACTCTGGTGAAACTAAGAACGCACATCTGACTGAGTGAAATAATTGTCTATTGTTTTCACACGAAATGAAATGAAAGAAATGAAATGAAATGAAACACAATTTTTATAGCGCAACTAAGCCCAGTGGGCGTCAAGGCGCATAACCAAAAGGTATCAGCTATTCAAGAGTACTCCTACTGTGGGTAGGCCTTGACGAAGCACCAGGTTTTTAACGCCTTTTTAAAAAAGGACAGAGAGGGCTGAGTCTTGATCTCTAGGGGAAGCGAATTCTACAGTTTAGGGGCCACTTTGGAAAATGCTCTATTTCCCCAGCGTGCCTTTTTGGCACGAGGTACAACCAGTAGATTTAGCTCTGCAGATCTAAGAGATCTACCTGGCAAATAGCGAGTCAGCAGACCGCCCAAGGGATCAGAGGAACTTTCCGACAGAGCTCTATAGGCTAGGCACGACTCTAGAGATTGACTCTTGTTCTGAGGGAGCAAAGTTGTCATGTTTATGCGGTTGTCGGAAGCTGAATCCCTTCTTGTCTGAGCCAGGGAAGCTGATCACTTCCTATTCAGTCAAGAAAGTTTCCAGTGGCCTCTGATGTAGCTGGCGCAAACCTAAATTAAGTCTAACATAGTCAGTAGAGACCTAGAAGACCTCAGTCCTACGTCTACACTGCTGTTTATGTTATTCCAATGCACAGGGCCTATAGGGAAAATAGGAACTACACTACACCGCCAAGATCTAAATCAGGCCCTCAATCTAAAAAGGTGCAGATCCCATTGGTACTCGAAGGTTATATATTTGCTTTAATCAATTCAGGGAGCATTCCCTGGAGATACTTGCAATAATATGGCCTGGTTCCTTGGGGCAAGTGATTGATGCCACCATGATAGTCCAGGCCTTTGCCCTATCTTCCACTCATTTGATATCGGCTAGGCTTAAGCTGCAACAATACAAGACTATCGCCCTTCTTTATTGTACACTTGAGCAAGTGTCTAAGTGGGTGGGGTGGGGACACAACGGTTGGGTCGTTAGCTGTTCTAAGTGTGGGGAGCCCGCGGCTGATATCATTCATATCTTAGCAAGCTGCCCTCAAATTCAAGGCTATTGGGTGGGTATTTGCCATTGGATCTCTCAGAAACTTGGATTTCGGGTATAATTTGATACTTTGAATATCATGCTCTCCTAAGGACTGATTGTGCAGTGGACCTGTAGGCCAGCTTTAATTTTCTCTATTGTCGCTGCCAGGATTTGCTTTCTGCATGGATAGAGAAATAAACTTTGACCTACTTTCGATAAATGGTTAATTACTATGAGGCATTACTATGAACTTGATTCTGCTGCTTTGCAATTGAGAGGGGGTTGGGCTATGTAATGCTTGGGGGCTGCTTTTCCCGAGGGGTCTAATATGAAGCTTATACTGTTTCTGGCTGTGGGGGTTGTGTGCAGATAATCCTGGGTTCTGGTAGGAGATTCTGTGGGCCCGAAGCATTGTATTGTAACAATGTGTCCTTTCTTTTCCTTCTTTTATAACCTGATATCCGTATGCCATCTGTGGTGCATTTTGATCCTTCCCTAATAATTTTGTTTGAAAAAAAAGCATTAACAGTGCCATGGCATACCTCAACTCCATAGAGGGCTGAATATGCATCTTAGCTGTTTCTTTCATGGTTCTCCATATTTTATTTCAAACAATAGTTATTTTGTGACATGATCACAGAAAATGGACCACATCTCCTCTGGGTTGACCTTATGCAATCTGTATTTAGACTAGTGCCAAGTCATGCTGGCTTTTGAAATACCTAAACATTTAATCAAGCTACGTGTACACCTTTATCATGAATGTTCAGAAGGTCTACTCTTTCTTCATCTAGATATTCCTTCTGAACCCTCACTGACCACAAGTTTTAAAGATGCTATCTCATTAATTTAGACTTCAGATCTCTGATGAGTGTACTGTATGGTCCCTAAATCAATTTCTTGTATTTGCCCCTGCTCCCCAAATAATCATTTATTGTGAAGTTTGATATAGTCTAAGATGGGTACCCCAGTTTCGTGCGTAGACAATGCTTCAATTGAATATATTTACATTTTTGATTATCTCCAAGGTTACATTCTTCCTGCAGGTCGCAGAAGTTTCAAAGTTTCCGTCCTTCATGACTTGCTGAATGTGTGTTAGACCTGCATCTGAGTATGCTTTCCACTAAAAATTGCTATCTACTCTAAGCATCTCCGAATTGCTCCAAAGTGCGTGTTTAGGTATAAAAAAACATCCTGCTTTAGGGCCTTGTGAACCTGTATATTGTTTATGTATCTAGTATCCATATGGTTTTGGTTTATTACTTATGAATCCACAGCATCGTTATGTGTATGCTCTCAATGAAGGCCCCATGAGGTGTTTCTCGATCCGTTTCAGAATGTATGATATATGATATATGATGAGCAGTCCAATAAAGTCCAATAGTAGGTAATCTTAGCCCCCACCACCTGTGATACGTTTCAACGCACACCACAGCTCACTGTATAAACTATGGGCCTCATTTACTATATTTTAATGCACTGCAGCGCAGCAAGCCTTCCTGCTGTGCTGCTGTGCATCCAAATAAAAGAGCAGGAATGCCCTGTATCTACAAAATAGAGTGCATTCCTGTCCTTCTCCCCTGCGCCAGTGCACTAACAGCAGCCATTCGCCAACGCAGAAACCTTTGCGTCATGGTCCAAGGGTGCTTGCGAGGCAAGTATGAGTGTTGTTGTACAAGAAGGGACACCTTCCTTTACAAAAACAATAATATATTGCATTTTGCTCCTTCTAAGTGTGCTGCAGAATGCGGCACACAGAGAAAGAGCAAAAAAAGAGGAGACAGTAAAGTATTTCTCCTCGATGTGCCACTCCTACACCTTCCCTGGGGAGGCAGAAGAATCTGACACATTCCCAGGATTATGACACTATGTAAATCTGGGAATGTGTCAGGTTCCATGAATGTTGTGTGGGAACACCCACAGCAAAATCCCTAGAGCGCCCCTTCAGTAATGCATCAAAGGGGCCCATAGTTACAAGGCCATGAAAAGTCATGCAGTCATGCATTACGTGGCCTTGTAAACACGGGAAGGCACACTGCCCCGCTGGTGCATCTGAAAAAGTGACTCATCGGAGTGACAATGGACTTGTAAATGAGGCCCTATGTCTCCACCTGGTATTTTCAGTTCAGGTCCCCAGAATATGTAAAGCATATTATTCCCATCAAAGAACTGTGATGGCTGGGTGTTATACACTGGGTTTAATTCACAGGAAATGGGAGGTCCCTGATGCAAAGAGTCTCCTTAGGGTATCCCACTGGCTGCATGTAATAAGTTGATCCTGTTATGAACATCCCACAGATGCCATGGCCAAAACCCTAGAACACAAATAGAAACTTTAGACTCATTAGACTAATACATTTCTTTCTCCCTTCTAGCATCATCTCAGGAATACCTTCCCACCTTCCCTGGAGATCGCATCCAATAGCCAGAGACCTCTTAGCCAGTGAGACGGTCTATACCTTCTCCTTACCCTAATAGCCCACACAGAGTTCACACTGAAGTATACAAAAAAGTGATGGATGAAATTCTTGGATTTATCTCCGCCACTGGTAATTACTCGTGGCCAATTCACAATCCATTGCTATTTTGCACACCATGACACCTCAGTTCAGACTGAAATGTCAGGCTAGATCCTACAATTTGAAAAACTGCATTGGCTTTCTGCCAAAAAGCAAATTTTGCTTAAGGCCCTATGTATTGTTCATAGGGCACTTTTTAACTCCGACCCGGAAGGCATAAAACACATTTTCCAACGCAATGTCCCTGCTAGACAGCTGCATTTTGCCAACAAAAACTGGCGGGTAGTGCCCAGGTTCAGGAAGGCAAAGTGGGGAGGAAGAACATTTGCAGTGGCGGCATCCAAACTATGGAACACTATACACACATCAATCTCTTGTCTAGAGTCACGCCCTCTCTTTCTTAAATCATTAAAGACCAGGGGTTTTTCCCTCTAATCTTTCAAAGTATTGATACTTCCCTCCTCCTGACCGGGCTTCCGCTATCAGCGCCTTGACATCCTTGGGCATATGTTTGCGCTATACAAGTCGATCATTCATTCATTCATTCATTTATTCCCTAAACTGGAACACAAGCAACCCAGGAGTGGTTTTACCCTTATTAGGGCTCATCAGTCAGGTATAGCTTGGTTCCAGTGGCACAGTGTGCACAGGGCCCACATCTGGGCGAACCTGTCCCACTTAGGTTGTCACACTGAAGCATACCAAACAGTGATGATGGAACTAGAACCAATACTACAGTTTGCACCAAATTGTAGATAATAAGGGAGAGATTGACTAATTTACACTACAATGCAGAGCAGTAACCAAAGTTGCTGCACTGCGCTGACTAGGGGAGAGAGCAGGACCGCGCCATATCTACTATTATCCTCTTTTGGATTGCCGTGTATCACACATGAACCTTTGCACCACAGTGCAAAAGTGTGTGCTTGATGTACAGTGTAGGTTATGTATGAGAAGGGTAACTTTCCAGGACAAATATTATGCTTATACATATGTTAAAAACATTTCCCACATTGTGTGTGTGTGCTGTAGAGTTGCACACATACAATGTGTGAAAATGTACCAGAAATACAAACATTTGTTCTTGTTAGTGCCTGCTTTGGGGAAGCATTATTTTTTGTCTGAATGCCATATCTCTACCATTTTAGGTAATAGGGTTAGCATAAAGAATTTCGTGGTAGCGTGGGAACGCACATGTACAACCCCATGGGACGGCCCCTAGATGCTAATCTATCCTGGCATTTGAGTGAGAATAACATTACAAACTTTTATTAGCTGAGTTTTCTGAACATTTGTTTATTACATAATCTAACAACTTCTGGACTACAGTGCTGAGGAATATTATTTTGAGTTGCTATCACTCTCTCATTCTTGTTTTTATATTTTTATGGGTGTTTTAAATTATGCTTTGTGACATATAAGAGGGTGCTTTGTGTTTCCGACAATTGCCAAGGAATGGTGCCTGGGCGGATGGCGGCATCAGCATCACTTATGTAAAGAATATTTATCGCTAACTAGGAGTCTGGACTTTTTCATGCTTTGGCCCAGATTCTGAACACTCTCATGCAACACAGTGCAGCCTCCTAAGAGGGTGTGCTGCATTGCGTGAGAGGAAGAAAGCAGGAGAACTTCATATTCATAGAGAAATGGCACTCTCCTCCCCTCTTCCTAGTGCCACCGCTGATTTCAGCTGCTGTGTGCCAGGCACACACCTTATCGCCAAAGCTCTAGGCTGCATGCCTGAGTCTAGCATAGGTTTTGTACAGGAAGGGCACCCTTTCTGTATACAATACTATGCATAGACATGTCCAAAAGGATTTCCTACTTTGCATATGTACTGCACAGTGCAGCACAAAAGGCTCGGAGTGTAAACGGTAAACATTTCTCCGTTTAATGCCTGCTTTTTTAGCGATGTTAATTTTTGGTGCTAACCCTTTTCACTGTCAGTAAATCGGTTTTAGCATCAAAATGCAAGGCAGGAGGCTGCATGGGAACGCTCATGTATCACCCATGTAACAAACCTTTAATGTAAATGAATACAAAGCAGCGTTTCACGCTGCTTTTGTGTTACTTTTCCATACATACCAGTGCAAAGATTTATTTGCGAATCCCAAAACGGGTTTAGCGTCAGGTTAGCGTTAAAAAAAGTTACCTTTCAGAATCTGGGCTTGTGACTCTGGAGGGCATTGCCCTGTGTAGAAGTTATATTAGAAGTTATACTGTGACCTTAATTCAGTGTTGTTGTGTTGCCTTCTTGTGGAATAAAACTGTGCTTTTTATGCCTGTGTTCTACGGTAGTATCTGTGTTCTAGTTTAGTGTAAGTGGTCTAGAGTAGGCAACAGGATCATAAGACAAACAAGAAGATACGAAAACCTCATACAAAATGCACAGCTACCGGTTCATTTCGCCCTTGACCGAAGCATGTCTCATGTATTAGATATAATATCACCTATACAGGCCAAAGTATGTTCCTGTAAAAATAGATACTCCAAAAGGGGCCCCAATAATCTCAGGTGAATGGAGTGCTTTGTGGCTTCGTCAGTGGTATGAAGCACTATATACATTCTACAAAACAATATGATACAATGATAAGTATAGCGTGAGCGCTCACTGACAGCCCATAACTCCCTGTGGCAATGGCAGTCTAGACTCAGAGGAGCCAAAAAAAAACACAATAAACACAAATTGTGACGGAAAATGATGAATGTGGCCTCACATGTAGCAATAAATAATTCTCAGATAAATGTACCTTGAAAGTACCCGTTTAAGATTTTAGAGAAGCAGAGGTTTTTGGAAATATTTTGCTAAACAAATGCATTTTCCTAATGTCACAGACAGATGTTCTGGAGTCGTCTCCAGGCTAGACGCTCCATGTGAGAATTCAGTAGCCTCCTGACCTCTGGCAGCTCACCTCTGGGGCTGCAGCTGCAAGCCGCGGGGTCCACTTTCACACTATAAATCACACAGTTAGTTGGTTAAACAGATTGTCTCACTTGCCATTGAATTTAATAGTGTAGCCAAAGGAGCTGTGTACATATCTCACTGTGGAATGTGCCGAATATTACACAGTGGAATTGCTACACCATTCCGGAAAATAATTTGTATAGCCAGTCACTGTCCATCAACCGTTATGGGTCAGCGTGGCGGGCTGCAGAGTTCGTTGGGGTAGAGCGGAGTGATCAGAGTAGAGTGGCGTAGAGTGCAAGTGGTATAGAGTACATTGGCATATAATGCAGTAGTGAAAAGTAGAGTGATGTAGAGTTCAGTGGCATAGAGTGCAGTGTTGCAGAGTAGAGTGTTGTAGAGTGCAGTGGTGTAGAGTGGCATAGAGAGCATTGGCATAGGGTGCATTGGCATAGAGTGTAGTAACATAGAGTAGAGTGGTGTTGAGTTCAGTGGCCTTGAGTACAGTGGTGCAGAGTAGAGTGAAGTGGTGTAGAGTGCAGTGGCACAGCATGCAGTGGCATAGAGTAGAGTGCTGCAGAGTAGAGTAGAGTGATATGGTGTGGTTTGGAGTGTTGCAGAGTATAGTGACATATAGTGAGGTGGTGTAGAGTGCGGCACCATAGATTTCAGGAGGGTAAAATGAAGCATCGTTGAAAGCAGTGGCGAAGATTAGAGTGGTGAATAGTAGAGTGCAGTAGGGTAGAGTGCAGTGGTGTACAGCAGGGTGGCAGAGAGTGCAGTGGCGTAGAGTGGTGCAGAGTAGAGTGGCGGAGAGTGCAGTGATGCAGAGTACAGTGGCATAGAGTGCATTGGGATAGAGTGCAGTAATGCAGAGTAGAGTGTAATAGAGTGCAGTGGAATAAAGCCAGTTGCATATAGTGCATGGGCATAGAGTGCAGTGGAATAGAGTGCAGTGGTGTAGAGTGTAGTGTCTTAGAGTGCATTGGTGTAGAGTGGAGTAGAGTGGCATAGAGTGCAGTGGCATAGAGCGCAGTGACATAGAGTAGATTGTTTCAGAGTAGAGTGAAGTGGCGTAGAGTGGAGTGCAGTATCGTAGAGTAGAGTGGCATAGAAGAAAGTGGTGAAGAGTGCAGTGGCATAGAGTGCAGTGGTGCGGAGTAGATTAGAGTGACGTGCAGTGGATTGGCATAGAGTGCAGGGGCATGAAGTTGAGTGTTAGAGATTAAAGTGCATTGGCAAGGAGTGCATTGGTATAGAGTACATTGGCACTGAGTGCACTGTTGCAGACTGGAATTGAGTAGAGTGGTGTAGAGTGCAGTTGTGCAGAGTAGACAGAGTGGCCTAGACTGGAGTGCCGTAGAGTGCAATGACAATGAGTGTATTGGCATAGAGTAGAGTGGTTCAGAGTATGGAAGATAGGCATAGAGTGCAGTGGTGTAGAGTGCAGTGTTGTAGAGTGGTGTAAAGTGAAGTGGTGCAGAGTGTAGTACAGTGGCGTGGAGTGGTGTAGAGAAAAATGAAGTGACATGGAGTGGCAATTGTTCATTCTTATTTGTTGAATTTCACCAGCCTCTACCAAGCCAACGACTATGTAGTAAATACTGGTGGATAGTTTGATATATGCATGAATCGTGTGCCAGTGAAGAAGTTAAAACTTGTGTTAGAGTATTGGGGCAGATTTTGCCATCAGCTATTTTGGCTTGCTTTGCTGCCAATATCTTTATCTAAGGGAGACATTCGCAAATAACGCATTCTCTTCAGACCCTATTCTTGAAATTTGTGACAGACGCTCTATAAATGTTTCACCCAGTCTTGCATTCTATGTGATTTTATAAATGTCCATTGAGCTATTTTGTGTTCATTAGACATTCAGCATTTTTTCCTGGATTAACACATAGACTGAGTCACAAAAGCATTATTGAGTATGGGAAGCAGTACTACAGGAGGACTCCTTCCATACTCTTTGGAGCCATTGTAAATCTGAAACGTCCAACTCTATTAGTAAAAGTAAACAGAGAACACAGCCCTTCACATTTGTACCAAGTGAATAGGAATATTATCTCAATATTCCAATTTTATTCCCATGTTCGAAGTTTTAGGCATATTCACAAAAGTATGTAAAAGAGTACTACTGGAGTGCTACTGTATGAACTAGAAAGAATGCCTTTGTGACTAGACCCAGAGACTCGCTTATTTATCACAGAGATGTAGTTAAACTGTAAACATAGTTTTACGAGTATTTTATCCCCTTCTCCTCCATTTCCGAACTTTTAGAACTGAAGGAGATTACAAAAGCGAAAAGGGTGACAATAATACTTAAAAATGTGTTTAACCATGTCACGCTACTATGCTTCCCACTAATGTAGATATTTAAACTCTGTCTGTCCTCATGCCACATATAAAGTGCTTTAAATTCATCATAGACTACAGGTCGCAAGATTACGAGCCCTATCCTCCAGAAAAATTAAACCACATACTATGTGACTCCTTTGACACATATGTGGCTATATTAGTGTTTGGAGGGTACTGCAAGCCTCCATTTTAACCCTTTCGATGCTGATGACGAGCTCAGCTCGTCATCACCCACGGGTGTCGTGTGCTGATGACGAGCTGAGCTCGTCATGGTGCCACTAAAATGGCATTTTCCAGCACAGGGGGGGGAAAACGCCCAGCAGCCATGTGGTTAAGGAGGAAACTCATAATATGGACTAGAATCTGATGACTAAATTTCCTGGATGGCATTGTATAGAAAATTCAGCCCGTGGATTCTGCTCCTTATTTAGGATTTCGTCCCAAAATTGAAGGATTTACTGTTCCTTCCAAACTCGAAGTGAGGTTCTAAGTCCCTCATTTGGCAAAGGTTGGAGGTGAAAAATTGTTTCAAGGAGTTGTATTAGTAAACAAAAATGCCTACTCATTGGGGAAAGCATACATTATTTCTTCTCCAACCCTGTAGCATTTTTGTCTTGATAAGGCCGGCATTATAACTGTACATGCTAGTGTACAGTGTGCATATCAGATTTGCTGCTTGGGGCAGTCCTCTCCTAAAAGTAGTGACAATATGAGTGGAATATAGCTTTTGCTTCTAAGATCCCTAGTTAAATTATAATTTAATGCAAGAATAACTTCTTGCATAAAAATGTCCATCAACCATTTATCTCGCTTTCTGTGAGTAAATTACTTGTTAAGACCTAAATCAACTTGATTTATGAGAAAATTTTGAAGGCTCCCGGCAATCAAAGTAGTATTTGTGCTTCCACCTCTTCATCTATACAAAGAAACGTCTCATTGACAACTTTTCCACCAGTCGGTGAATCAAATCTTCCCTTCCTCATCAGCCACATAAAGTCAGGTTCCCCTGACGACTTCCTACCAGCCGAAATGATGGCCCCCCTGAGTACTCTTCTTGGACCACAAATCCAGGATATAATAAATCACTCTCTCAGGGAAGGACAAATGCCCAGGGAATGGAAAAAAGCGGTGGTGAACCCTATCCGGAAGAATGCCGAACTTCCATGGACGGACCTTTCCAACCTCCGACCCATCTCCCTCCTGCCATACCTTAGCAAAATGACCGAGAGGCATGTGAACACCCATCTGTCAAACTACATCGAGGCAGCGGAGGGCCTGGACTACTCCCAATCTGGATTCAGACCCAATCACAGCACTGAGTCGGTCCTCATCTCAGTGACCGATAACATCAGGATGTCACTGGATGGAGGAGGATCAACGATTCTGGTGCTGTTAGATTTATCCGCTGCCTTCGACACGGTGTCACATGAAATACTTCTCGGTCGTTTGAGGGAGGTGGGCATAGGAGGCGCGGCTCTGTCCTGGCTGGAAAGCTTTCTTTCGGGTCGTTTACAAGGAGTCAAATTGGGCTCCCATAATTCCATTCTAAGGGAGCTCACCAAGGGAGTGCCACAGGGCTCATGTGTAAGCCCCACGCTTTTTAACGTGTACGTGGCCCCCTTGGTGGACATTGTAAGAAAATACGGGTTCACCCCGGTGTCGTATGCCGACGACACCCAACTCTTATTCCCCTTTCAGATCCTCACGCCCACAATTCAAAAATCTTTTGCAGACGGGATGAGAGCAGTGTCAGATTGGATGGCAAGAAATTGCCTCCAATGTAATGTGGCTAAGACGGAAGTCATGTTGTTTGGTGGGGCTACTCGCCTATGGTCCCAAGATTGGTGGCCCTTGGAGCTGGGACCTGTCCCCAGCCCGAAACAAGTTGTCAAAAATCTTGGAGTACGTCTGGACCAAGCACTCCTGTTCAAAGAACACACCAACCAAGTTACAGGAGCGTGTTTCCGTGTTATCAGGATGCTACGGCGTGTTTTTTCATTCTTGCCTGATAACTATAGGAAAACATTAGTCCAGATGTTAGTGATCAGTAGGATGGACTACTGCAATGGTCTGCTTATTGCAGCCAATGAGGAACAACTAAAAAAATTGCAAGTGGTCCAGAATACTGCGGCAAGGCTGGTCCTCAATGCTCAACCCAGGACCCCCTCTCGTCCTCTTCTACACCAGCTCCATTGGTTGCCGATAAGGCAACGCATAGAATTTAAGACGTGTTGTACAATACACAAATGTCTGTTTGGCTCGGGACCCAGATATTTGAAGGAAAAGTTTGTACCATACACCCCTGGACGCACTTTGCGCTCCAGCAGTTACCAATTACTTCAGGTCCCAAGGTTTAGAAGAACTAGACAAGGTGGCCGTGGCCTCATCTATAAAGGCCCTGTCCTATGGAATTCACGTCCCCCCACGCTGAAGCAAATTACCAACCTAGAATCCTTCAGGAAAAATCTCAAAACTTATCTATTCACTCAGTCTTAAGAAACACTCTGCTAATAGTATATGATCATGATTGAGCCTTTCTGATAGGAGCGCAAGCGCAGAGATAACCCTGCCGGGATTGATTCAGGCGCTATATAAGAACATAAATAAAATAAATCGCAAACCCAAGGTGGGCATTTTATTACTAGGTGGGAGCCCTAATGCCATATTGAGTTTTAAGCACAAGAATATTGTATTGAAGTGGTAACTGATATTGGCAAAAAATAGTACAGCAGACTGTTTTTCACTTTTACTACATTATGCTGTTTCTAACACAGAGAATGAGGGTGAACGTGACATTATGGGATCTGTACATGAAGTTATTTCACAAAGTATTGAAAGACGAACAGTAAGATTGAGCTACAACCAAGTCAAAAGACATAATTTTGACTTGAGTATGTTACTGATGGTTTGCCATCTGGTAAAGGTTTTGAATGGCAATGAAATCCTTAATTTAGGTATCTCGTGAGTTTACTGAAGTTCATGCTATACGTATGAGATAGGACAAGTTTATTCCTCCTGAGGCTATTCGCAAGACAATCACCAAATGTGGGTCTCGAGGGCAAATTTCTGCTTTGTAAAATCTGTTTAGGGCATGTTTTGGTGGCCCAGAATGGATTCTCTAGCAGATGGGTGGATTGCATAATGTGAGATATGCACAGCAAGGAATATGTATATATGTCCTTAACTCATGTTTGTTGAGAGAGCCACCACTAAATCAGTGATTACATTTCTCTGGGAGGAAGCTTTCTCTGATGCGATTGTGATGGACAATGGACTCAAATCAACTTCTAAATCTATACCTGAGTTCTTTAACAAGTCATATATTTTCCACATCACTTCTGCTCTGAACGACCTCCGATGTAATGGTCAGGTAGAACAATTAAATTGTTACCTTAAGGTAAGTGCCTGCATGGCTAGTGACAGTAGGTTTCCTTCAATAGATTTTGCTGGGGATAGATTGTTTTATATAGGAACCAATTCAATTCTGTCACAAGTTCCAGACAATTCAGCTGCTGCTTTCTATTACCTAAGTGGCACCCAGGGTAGAGAAATTTGATAGGGATACTAGAGTAGCTACCAAACAAATGATGTCCAAAGATATTATGAGAAATTTTGTAAACGAGATCTGAGATGTAAGGCAGGAGAAGATATGTTGAAAATGGGAAGTATTGTATCTGGGACTTTCATGTTATCTGCATTGTAATCAATGTCCTATTTGCGCATTATTTTCCCTTTTTTTCTTGTGTACACATGTATGCTCTTCCTCCCTAACCATACCACTTTTTTGTAATTCAAGGCAGCTCATGCCGACCCTACGAGATGTCAAAGAATTAGCAACAGTTGGAGCATGATGCTGGTGCCTGTTAGATGTTCTTCAAGACACTGCTCATACATTAAAGATTTTTTTACCTTCATCGCCTTTCACCTTTATTTCAGTGACCAACCAATACATTCACAATAAGATCTTTAAGTTATAATAAAGGCCTTCTTTCTGTATATCTGAACCTTGTGTTGAAATAATAGTCCATCATCCAATGAAAGTGAAAATCTCATGGATGTTTCTGTCAATGTTGTTGCTTTGTTCTTAGTTACTCTCAAGATACGCATTATATTCACACAGAAAAGGGGGATTAGAATTCGACTAGAAGTGACAAACAATGTCCACCAACCTTACCTCTGGAGCACATTAGGAAAATCACATAGTTAATTTAAATCTAAGAAAGAATTAATTAACAAAATCTCTTCCTGTGACAGCATGCTCTATTAGCATTAGTCAATGTTTCAGAGGGCATGAATATTGGAATAATATCCCATCAACCTTGTTATGCTCCTGTCTTCCAATAGGATTGCCTCGAGTTGCACAACTTCAAAGTCAGGTTATAATTTCACAACCATAACCTTTAGAACAGTCAAGGAACGTATTATTTTCATTTATGACTTGTCTTCTTTGGTGGCAACATTGCTGTAAGAAAATACCTCTTTGCATGATCATCCCTAATTTTTTTAAATGATCCTGTTGGCATCACAACCAGCTGGCGACCTCATCAGCAATGAAATTCCCCAGAAAAACAACTAAGTCAAAAGGTAAAATTTCCATCGGGACGCACCTGGGCCCTGTATCCGTCCTGCACTCCATAGTGGCCGACATTGACTTTGACTGTTGTCTAGCGCAACCAGATACCCGCGATACTGCTTTGTGCTTTTTGGTTGCGAAAAACATCTAAAATTTTGAAAATCAGATCTCCAGTTCCCTACTTCAGATTGTTGTTGTTTTTGTGTCTATTTGTTCATTAACCTTTTCTATCTTTTTATAAATTGGAGTGGGATTCTTGTGTTGAGTTTTCTACTTTTTTTTTTTTTTTTTAAACTTTATTGTCAAATAGGCAAAGAAGTTATTCACATCATCATTGTCTCTCATCTGCTGCACTTTTATCACAAAGTTGTCCCCAGAGATTCCTAAAGCACAGTACAGTCCGTTGTCTGAGTTCATTCTCACAATAAGTACAAGGAAAAAGTAATCGCGACTATTTCGCATAGAATCTCACTGAGCAATATTCCATACTCTCCCCCATTTCGCAGTATGCCCTCGTATAGTACAGCAGTTGGTTGCCAATAATTGCGACTAACAAAGAGAAAACTAATTCTACAAAATAAGAAAAATAACCTAACTAATCCCATCACTTCAATAAATTTTCGTACCCTTTCATAAACAGTTGTTATCCATTGTATACATCCCGTACAATGTTCAGAGGTAATGTTGTGTTCACGCTCCATCCCTTTACAAACCAGAGTAACATATTCCCGCCCTCACTTCCTAATCCTCATCCTCCTCTGAGTCTAGGTCCTCATCCTCAGGTAGGGCCGCACATGGTTCGCCCCTATATTTATTCCACGGCATCCAGACGTTATTCCATTTATGGGGACAGGCCCGCATTACGTATACCGCCCTTTCTTTCACCATTAGCAGGTCCATATTTCTAATCCAGCCAGCTACTGTAGGTAAATCTTGAGCACCCCACTTTTGTGCAATGTCTCTTTTGGCCACCGTCACAGCCAACGTGACCCACAGTTGTCCATATCTACCCAGGTCGGTGGGATCCCAAATGTTCAGCAGGCACTTGCGGGGCTCAGGCAGGAGCGACACCTCAACTGTTAGGGAGACTGTGCGCATAATTTGTCGCCAGAATTCCTGTATCAAAGGACAATCCCATATGGTGTGCAGTAAAGTTCCCTCCTCCCCGCATCCTCTAAGACAGAAGGGGTGTGGTGCCCGGTGTATCTTGTGTAGAAGTGTTCTGGTGTAGTAGGTGCGGTGGAGGATCTTGAGTTGGACCAACCTGAACCTAGCCGAGATGCCCACTTCTTTTGGTGACGCAAGCGCCTCATTCCATTCTGTGTCATCCATGTCTCCCAGTTCCCCGACCCACCTCTCCCTAAGCCTCTGCGTGGGGTCTGCTAGGTTATTAACCAGTTTTTTGTATGTGAGAGATGTTGCCTTCTGCTCCATAAAGTCTGTTAGTAACCTGTCCTCTAGTGGGGATGATTCCGGGAGCGTGGTGTCAGGTGGAATTGCGCGCAGAAGGGCATGCCGGATTTGCACATATCTGAATGTTTCATTGGGTCCCATACCATACTGTTGCTGTAGCTGTGAGAAGGGAACCACCGAGCCCTTATCCCAAAGGTCGCCTACTACCGAAATCCCTATCTGATCCCAGTGTGTAAAGCCCTTGCTGGATCTTACGTTTCCCAATGATTTAGCGTCCCATAACGGTGTCATTCTGGTGATTTTCTCTTTCCACCCCAGTCGAGATTGTGCTGCATGCCATAAAGTCGCCGTATGAAACGTCGGTCCAAACAACTTCCGAACCTGTGAGTGATTATATAATACGGAGAGCATGCCGTCTGTCCCTAACTGCGACCAGTCTGCCTTATATGCGGGGTCATCCCGCGAGATGTGGATCCAATGATTAATGACCTTCAGTTGGGAGGCCCAATAATACAACTGGAGACTGGGTAGCGCAATCCCTCCCTCATACCAGCTTTTCACTAGTTTGTCCTGTGCTATACGGGCTGGGCCATTGCCCCATAACAGAGCAGATACCAATGCAGCGACTTGTTGAAAGTAGCGCGGAGCCACCACATGAGGGGTGTTTTCTAACACATAGAGAAATCGAGGGAGATCCATCATTTTATATAATGCTGCCCGTCCCAGTAGGGTTAGTGGTAGGGTGGCCCAGTATTTGACGTCCGCGCGTAGCCGTGCCAAAGGTGGCACCAAGTTCGCGGTGTAAAAGTCCGCTGCAGTAGTGGTGATGTGAATGCCCAGGTATTTAAATGAGTCAGATGCCAATTGCAGGGGGCAGTCAGTTTGTAGGAGCGGCTCCGGGCCCTTGAGTACGAATATTATAGATTTTGACCAATTCAGGGTGTAACCTGATGCTTTCCCGTGCTCATCGCATAATGTCAATAGGGCAGGAATACCCTCATTCGGATTGGTCATGTAGATCAGCATATCGTCTGCATACAGGGAGACCTTATCTTCCCATCCGCCTTCCCATGTGATGCCCCGAAACAGCGGTGTTGCTCTGAGCAGGATAGGCAATGGCTCCAATACCAACGCGAAGAGTAGGGGCGAGAGCGGGCATCCTTGTCTGGTGCCGCGCCCCAGGGGAAAAGTCCGTGAGATGTGGTCGTTGGCCACTACTTGCGCCATTGGTGACTCATACAGCAACCGTACCCATGCTATATATTTCGGGCCGAAGCCCATACGTGCGAGGACCGCAAATAGATATTCCCATTCGACCAGATCAAAAGCCATTTTGGCATCCAGGGATAAGATGACAGCTTGTTCTGAAAGGAGATGTGCTCGTGCCATGACCCCGTGCACCCTCCGTAGATTCAGAGCAGTGCTTCTGTGCGGCATGAAACCTGATTGGTCGGGGTGTATTAGGGTGTGTAGGTGGTTGGTCAGGCGACTAGCCAGGAGTTTAGCCAGGATCTTTGCTTCTACGTTAAGCAGGGAGATGGGTCGGTATGAGGTACATAGTGTCGGCGGTTTGTCTGGCTTAGGAATGGCCACTATCGTGGCCGTGAGTTGGTCCAGAGGGAGTTCAGCTTTGTCTAGACTTTCTTTATACATATCTAGCAGGGGTCTGCTCAGCAAGGAGGCCGATGTTTTATACCATTCCACGGGTATTCCGTTAGGACCCAGCGCCTTGCCAGATTGCAACGACTGTATCGCTAATTGGACTTCGGTGTCTGTTAAGTCAGTGTCCAGTTCCTGTTGCGCTTCTTGCGAAAGCGCGGGGAAAGTAATGTGGTCGAGCGACGCTAACGCCTCCCGGTCTGTGACCGTCCGGTCTGGTGTGTAAATTCCCTGATAGTGGCGTGCCAAGGTGTCTACTATTTGTTCAGGGTGCGTCAGTAGCTGGCCGTCCTGTGTACACAATCTCTGAATACCTCTGTTACAACCCCCCCTTTTGTCCAACCAGGCCAGCATTTTCCCGGCCTTATCCCCTACATCATACACCCTGTGTGCGGTGTTCGCCAAGTGTCCTTTGGTAACCGTCGTGAGATGGGCCAGGTGTTGCTGCTGTTTGAGGTGTAGCTCATGTGTGGTGTCAGGGGTGGGGTCCGACATGTGGGCGGTGTTCGTGGTGTGTAACGCTAGTTCTAGTTGGGCGAGTTCACTTCTGGAGTCTCTCTTGTGTCCCGTGATAGCCGCTATAGCTGCGCCGCGCAGGACTGTTTTATATGCCTCCCAGAGTATCGAAGGAGAGGATACCGATCCTACATTGTCTGTAAAGTAGTGTGTCGTTGCCAGTTTGAGCTTTTTCCTGACACCAGGGACTTGCAAATAGTTGGGGTATATCGGATAGAGCCTTGCGCGTTTCTTCTCTTTATGTGTGAGGTGGAGGGACACTGGGGAGTGATCAGATATACCTCTGGGCAGGATCTCTAATTTGTCTACTGATCCCAGTCCCACTCCCAAAAAGAAGAGGTAGTCAATACGGGAGAGACTGTTGTACGTAGAGGAGTAGTGCGTGTATTGAGTTGCTGTGGGATTCAGTTGACGCCAAACATCTGTGAGGCCCAGTGCGGTCAGAAAACTAGGAAGCGTGGAGGTCCCTCTCTGGCGCTCCCGTACGGGAAAGGTGTCTAACAGTGGGTCTGATATGGCATTAAAGTCTCCCCCAATGATCATGTCGCCCTCCGGAAGGTCAACAAGAAATTGACCCAGCGCCGGTAGCGCCGTTGAATGTAGTGCTGGGGGGATGTATACGGATACCACGTTGAGGGGTCTCCCTTCCCACTGGCCACACAGCGCCGCAAACTGACCCTGATCGTCCGTTCTACGGCTATCAACCATAAAAGAGGAGTTTTTCTTAAGGAGTATCCCAGTTCCCCTAGACCCTGTTGTGAACTCCGCATGTACCGCCATGGCGTACCCACGTCTATCAAGTGCTTTGCAGGTAGACCCAGCCAGGTGTGTTTCTTGCAACATCACCAAATCAGGCCCGTGACGTTTGACTGTTTGAAGGACCAACCCCCTTTTAATTTTATCCCCTAGGCCTCTGACATTCCATGAGAGCAGTTTTAAGGGGGAAATCAGTACCATTGGTGTGCCGCCATCAGCGGGCGTGTTTCGAGCCTGTTGGGCCATTCGGGTTCATGAGTGGCGTTGCTGATATGTGGAAGTGGAGCGCAATACCTATGCGATGACTCGTGCTAGGGTAACAGGAGTGTATGGTCTGTAGTGTGACCGCGATCCCCATTGAAGTGGTGATGACTGAGAACAATAACCATAACCATAACAGTACAACTTCCCCTCCCAACCCCCTCCCTGCTCCCCTGCACCACGGACTAAAACCCGCCCGCATCCCCAACTTGGCAGAGTGCTTAAGTCCCTCCCCGTCCATCTTACTTGCTCGTGGGGTTGGTGAGACCCCTACAGGCACCGGCCAATGCCCGCCCTACTCAGCTCCATCAGCGTCAAGTCCCCAAGGGCTGTCAACCTGCAGTTTCTCATACAGCCCAGTTTGATCAGCCCCTAACAGGTTGTCCAGAGTCAAGTGGGTCCCTCTCAAGATCTGAATCCAGCGTTGTCACACCTTCTTCATTCGGGGGGGGTCTCTTGATGGGTGACCCGTCGATTTTCCGCTGCGCTGGCGCTGTCGGTCTCTGTGCGGTCGCTGGGGTTGGCCCACCTGCCTCCAGCCATCCAGCCATTCTCTAGCCACCTCTGGTGTGTCAAAGAACCAAGTTTTTCCTTCGGCCACTATGCGCAACTTGGCGGGAAAGAGCATGGAGTATGGCAGGCCTTTGTCTCGCAGGGCCTTTTTCACTTCCGTGAACGATTTTCTGCGCCTAGCCACTTCTGCTGTATAGTCAGGAAAGAATGCTAAGGTTGAGTTCTGTTTCCGCACAGGTGGGGAGACTCTTGCCGCCTGAAGGATCGCGTCTCTGTCTCTAAAATTGAAGAGCCTGGCCAGCACAGGTCGTGGAGTGGCACCCGGCTTGGCCGCTCCTCCAGGAACTCGGTGCGCTCTTTCAACAGAAAAGAAGTGCGAGAGGCCTTTAGGTTTTAGCTGGTTTTTGATTAGGTCCTCGATGTATAAGTCCATCGCAGCTTTACCCTCCGTCTCTGGCAGGCCAAGGATGCGGACGTTGTTTCTCCTGGAACGCCCTTCCTGATCGTCGAGCTTCTCTTGTAACTGCTTAGTGATTCTTTCCATGCGCTCCATCGCCACTTGTAGGTCCGAGGTATCCTTGATGAGTGATTTTGTGACTACCTCCACTTGTGACACTCTCTCCGTCATTTTCTGGAAGTCTGCCCGTAGCAGGGTAACCTCGGTGGAGATGGAACCCACTGTCGTCCGGACCTCGTTGAGAGTTTTCATGACGTCTTCTAAGGTCACCTTCGGAGTGCCACTCGGTTCCGGGGTCGCGCCAGCTGAATGGCGGCCACCATTCTGTGATTGGCTATGTTGGCCGTATGCGAATTTGTCAAGCTTCGCCTGTGTCGTCGTGCTCCGAGTACCTTTTCCAGCCATGTTGTCGCGGTGATGGAGGAGTGATGCGCACTTGGGTACTGGGTAGTTCTTGGTCTATGAGCCGCGGATCCCCCTTGTTGTCGGGTCGTCCTGAGTGTGCTCCACCCGGTTCAAGGGGTTCACTGTGGTCCTCCCAGGGCTGAGATGCAGCGCATCTAGTGGTCGCGACGGTCAGGACGTCGGTCTCTGAGGACCGCAAATGTGGTCTGCGGCGGGACTGTCCCGGTATCCAGCGTGTATTATAGCGCTGCCAACCGCGGCTTTGTAGCGTCGCTTTAGTGGGTTCTTTTCGGGGGTCCCCCGTGCAGTGCGCCTGATCTCTTCTGTGCACTGTGGTAGCAGCGCCAACGCAGGATCGTGTAGACCAACAGGGCCCCACGCGGGTCACCGTGGCTTCTCTCACATAAAGCCGCCTCTGCGTCAGGATGTTGGGGCCAGGACGTGCCCCTCCGCCGAAGTGGGGTGAGTCTCTTACTGTCAGCAGTGTGGGGAGGTGGCAGGAGCCCGGGCTCGTATCTCCTTACCCTGGTGCAGGAGCGGCGGGTCCGGTCGCTCGTTGCCTCCAATATGGCGCCTGCCGGAGTCCAGGGATATCTTTCGGTCCTCGCCGATGTGCTTTGTGCCTCCAGACAGCGCCTGTGGCAGCCCCGGCCTGGACTGCTCACTCGGACCACACAGGGGGAATGTGTCGGAGAAGCGGCGTCGTCCCGTACCTCTCGCGGTAAGAAGGCTGAAGCGGCCGGTCAGCGTCTCAGCGCCCGGGCCGGGGATGGTCGATTTCCGCCCGGGTTCCACGGCTACTACAGGCCGGTGCTGTTGGGCAGGTGCAGGCCCTTCGGATCGCCGTCACAGGACGGAGCAGTTCCTGGTGTCAGAGATCCACCGGGGTTGGAGCAAGTAGCGCCGCTCGGGTCCCCGAGCCGATGTCGCTCCTTCGAGCGGGCAAGAAGTCGGATTAATGTCCGGATAAGTAACGCGGGCCGTTGTGCCTGGAGGAGCTCCCGCTTCAAGCTGCCGCCATGCTCGGCAGATGGCCACGCCCCCGAGTTTTCTACTTTTTAACTGTTTGGTAGTGATAAATGCTTTACACATTAACTGAAGCCTGTTTGATCTGCTATGTGACACAGCTCCCAAGGATTGAGCTTAGGTTTAAATTATTGAGACCTAGCTGGGCCTAGTATAGATCTGGGACATTATTACTTGATGAGGGCTCACGCCCCGCCAACTACTAATCCAATTGATGCATTGATTTGCAAAGCATTGCATGGACGAATGAAATAAGGCTAGATAGTTCAGAAACCTGGCCTAAAAGGGACAGCTAAAGGCTGGTTGGCTTCTTTCTTCTAGCACAGGCATCAAGAAGTAAAGATGGGGCCTTTCTAATATCACCACTATTGCACATTCCATATTACTGGCTTTAATTTAATCCGTCCACTTTTAACAAGGGGTTCTGCACTAGTGGACATTTCATGTCGCATAATTAGCAGGCACCTCTTTTCTCATGACAAGACACACAATAATTGTTTTAGGTTTTATATTTCAATAAGAATTTTATTTCATATTTTTAGAAATATTTTTCTGAAATGGCATTTTCAAATGTGGCATTTTATGTGCTTCAAATATTGCCCACACTGAATTCAAACATGTAAACAGTTACTTTTAGGAGAACATAATTACACAGGGCTTCAAAACCTCAATACTATAACTTTCCTAATAAATGCATGTTCATTACTGCATTCATTGTGCCTTATTTTCCAAGCAGGATTCTATAGAGCAAACGAGATCTGCCAATCTCACAGACTGTTACTCTTTAAACAGAGCTCCTAATTCCAGGCTTAAATGCCTTGCCTCGAATTTAACGCACGAGTAGGTACATTCCTAATAGCCTATGTGTTTTTGCCACTATTTAACCTCAATTTCCTCACCATTATAGTAGGCGGCCACAGTCATAGCATCTTAAAAGGTGCAACAGAGAAATCTAGTCCCTTATTTCTTTCTTTGACGTTCCTAAAATATATGTTTTGCTGCATCCGCTCAGGAAAAAGGGTTGAGTTTTTCATGGAGCTTAGTTTATTGACAGATTACGTTTTGGAACATTCCATGTGTAGTTTAAGCATTTTTTGTGCATCCCAAGTCACACTGGCATAAAATGAATAGATAGGCAAAAACAAAAAAGAAACTACCTGTTGAATTCAATTGGCGGAAAATCTCACCATATTAGAAAGGATGCTTACCAAATCATCTTGGAGTCATAGGATATATGTCCATATGTTCAGCAATACAGATAATCTGACATAAAGACAATCATCAATGTCGTAATTCAAAGATTTTATTATCAAAATGTGATTGTTTATTATAATCATTATCATATAGGTATAAATATATCTATACATAACACAATACAAAATATTCGAAAATTCCATATATCACAGGGTAACAAATATACCATACCATTAAGAAATATAGAGACACTCCTAACAATTGCTCGGATACGTCACCCATACACTTCACACCACATTCATACAGCAGGCATCCATCAATAGAGAAGAAACCCACAAAAAAGCAAGACATCAATACTTCAAAGACTAATACCAACACAACACTATACACAACGTAAGTAACAAAAAAGTGAGAGAAACTATATATCAATATTGAATTATTTTTCATACAAATGTAAAATGCATTGTTTCTTTAAAAGCGTTGCTGAAAATCTCAGATATCCTAACAATAAAAGTCTTGTTGTCAAGAAATGCGCCGACGCCTGTTTCGGTGAAGACGCACACCTGGTCACACCTTCTTCAGGGTGCTAATATAATCTAAGCAGGGAGACAAGGGGTACATCCTGTCTGGTATCTGGCTAATAGTAGAAAGCTCCAAATAAAAGGAGCGGCTCACTAATAAGATGATGCAAAGAATGAAGCTGAGTCCAAGGAGCTATGTCTGCCACTGAAACCGGTATTTACTATTAGCCAAATACTGCACAGAATGTACTCCTTGTCTCCCGATTATAGATTATGTTAGCGCCTTGAAAAAGGTGTGACCAGGTGTGGGTCTTCACAGAAACGCACATTGGCGCATTTCTTGACAACAAGATTTTTATTGTTAGGATAATTGAGACTTTAAGCAACAATTTATTAGAAACAGTGAACATATAGACATGTACACTATGACTTGGTAAGTATCCTTGCTAAATGATGAGAATGCGATATTCCACTAATTGAAACCAACAGGCAGTTTCTTTTTGTTTTTTTCCTATATATTATATTTAGCGTCAAAGCTGCAACCCTTTGGAACTCTCTTCCGGTTGAAATCCGCCTGCTGGAGGACCTTACGCTTTTTCGAAAAGCTATTAAAACCTTCCTGTTTTAGCCAGTCATCTTAAAGGTCTTCTGTTTTAGTTCCTGTTATGTTGTGTCCCACATTGTCAATGCGCCAGGACGCTCCTTAGCTGGAGCAGCTGTGCGCATAACAAATATCGATAACATAACATAACATAACATATTTGTTCATCTGTGGTTTCTGCCTTCTTATTTGATTTTTCATTTGGCCCCTTTTTTGCTTGATAAAATAAATACAGAAAACATTCCGCATGAATCTGAGGGTCTGAATCACAAAGGTACTAACATCCAGTAAAAATATGAGTGCGGAGTCTTTGCAGCAGATTGGAATCTCTGCACTTAGGGTGGAATTTCCGCACTGAGAACTGTGCGGTGATTCCACCCCAAGTGTGAGATTTCGGCCGAGTGTGAAGCCTCCACCCTGGCCTGAGTGTAACTTTACTACATCTAAGTATCTTCGAGAATTGGGCCCTGAGTTACTAGAGGATACTGTTCAAGCATGGCAGTCAACAAATAATCACAAAAACCTGGAATCAATTTTATAGTTAAGAAACACTTTGTCCTCAAGAGTTTATATCTGGCAGTGATATTAACCCTAATTATTTGTTGGACCAATGCAATCAGTGTAATGTAAGATGCTATGGATATAAGTATAGGACAATAGGACCTTCTAAAATATCTCCTGCAAATGAAATAAGATTGGAATAAGGATTGTATCAGGTGCTAAATACTTCAAAACATTTTTACAACATCAATGTAACAATTTCACCTGCCCTGTAGAAGGTTAATCTCTTCTGCAAAACATAAGGGGCATATCATCAACAACCGGCAATAATTATCGCTAAGCACACTTAGCGCTAGGATAATTATCGCCGACTACCGCTGGTTTCTATCGCGGAGATAGCGTGCTATCAGCAACGCTTACCTCCAATGCAATAGAAATCCAAGCGTTAGCCACAAAACTGTGTGATTATCGCACAGGGAGCGGCGATACCTTGATGATAGGGCATGCCATACTTAGCCATAATATCCACCTTCCATTGGATATTATGGCTAAGTCAACCTGAGAGCAGGCGTAAGAAAACCTCCGATAACCAAGGTTAGCGCTACTTTTCTAATCGCTATGCTCTTTAGCGTGCAGCTTGTAAATAGAAGAAATGTCGCTTAGCGACATTTCTCACGGTATTTTGGGATGGAACACCCACTTTCATTTTATTAGAGTTGCAATGCTGGGAGTTCAGGGACAGGGCGCTAAGGCAAGGATTCACGCGATAGAGCAATACAATTATCGCCGCTTTCCGGCCGATAAAGCGGCGACAATTGTCTTGATGATATGTCCCATATTTCCTTAGAACAACACAGAGTTGAACGTGTTATTTCTTCACCAGAGAGATACTTACTTATTCATTCACAGAGGTGTGCAAGTATAGTGAGAAACTAAGGAGAGTTCAGACCTCCCAAAGACGCAAAAAGAACATCAATTCAGTTATTCCACAAAACGATGCATAGGCACTTTTATCTTGCATGTTGTCTGATGAAAGATACTGAAATATTTATTATTTTCATGAGAATTACATGCACGGTATATAGGTAAAGAAAGGCTGCTAGGTCTTTACGTGGGAGAATGAAACATGTTTGAGAGCGGAAATTGCAGCAATGGCATACCCTTCCAATGAAATACTAGTGTATTAACCTTTCTACGAAAGATTGGTTTGAATAAAGTGAATATATTGCTGGACTTCTAATTTATCTGACTTAAACAATAACATTTCCTGATTTAAATCATCAGAAACCACTGTTCGCGGTAGATATTGTGGCAGCATACAAAATACAATAGGATGAAGGCTGTGTGTTTCTGGTGTGGGCAAAATGAAGAAAAACATATAATGACTTCGTTTTTAGTTAGATTCCAAATAAGGAAGGCAGCGAGATCATTCCAAAGAATCAATGCCAAAATGAAATAAATACAAAGTTGTTTGAGTCTTGGTTTGACTAGCGCATATCAATATTGAAACATTGATACATGGTTCCACACAGATTAGCCTTCACACCCTGATGAATATAAAATATTAGCAACATCTGTCTAACTGCTGCAATAAATACCTGCTTTTTGTTCTGCTATACAACCACTAGAGCAACAACTAAAGCACCATTTGTAACGGAAGTGCCCTTGGAAAGCAGCTTGAGAGGGTTCCAGCTCATTACAAATGCACCTGCAATTTCATCAAAAAGTGTACTCCCCAGATTTTAGTCATGCCACAAAAAAACAAAAAATAGGAAGGTGTAAAATCAACAACGATAAAATAGAAAGTTCATTGTGGTTTTGCGGAATGCCGTTGGTGATGACTCTGGAGAAGGAGGTCTACTACATAGATTACAAACGCATTCAGCGAAATAAGAAACCTTTGTTAGAATTGGATCCTACACAAAAAATACAACCAGGGGTGAATGCAGGACAAAAACTGCCATTCACACAAACCTTACCACTCGGAAGGATCTGTGCCAGAACAACAGCACCTCAAGTTTGTCTAAGGCTTCACATTCCTCTTGGATTTAAACATTGAGAAGAAACCCCTCAGAATTTGTTTGGAAAATAAACTCATAAATGTGACTTTGCACTTGCTTTGCTGACTCATTATTTGATTCCAGTGATTTGGCCTGCCACCTTTCCACAGCACTCTGAAACAGGCAATGTAGCTGTTTCCACTGCTCTGTGATACTAGACAGACGAAGAAATTGGAAAATCAGTTGTTGGCATGACTGAGATTGCTAACTAGATAGTGTACATCTCTGCGGGTCAGTGCACCAATATGGGTGTCTTAGAAGGCGTCATTGCTTGGATCTTTTGGAGGCCATCCATTGGCCTTTTGACATATAATTGCCCCAGTCTATCTGTTTGCCATTCTAGCACTTAATACAAATAATGATGATGATGATGATGATTATTATTATTATTATTATTATTATTATTATTATTATTATCGTAAAGGTAGGTAATTGGTCAAGGCTCAAATGCTCAGAGGTCTGACATGCCAATGCTTAGGGATTAAGTATTTGAAGGAGCATCCTCAGATGTATCTCTTGTTCAAACAGGGTGCTTTAAGTAATAGAGTGAATTGGGGTAGTACCAGGTAAAGAGATGCGTTGTGTCAGAACATTTGTGTTTGAAAAAAACTCTGTGAGCAATACAAAGGGCCTTAAATTGTATGCCTTGCTCTACCAAGCAACCAGTGTAGTGTGCAGCATTAATTAGAGATGCATTTGTATTACCATTCAGTGAATACATTGCAATTTTGGATGAACTGAAGTTTGGTCAGTAGGTTCCAGAGAATCCCCATATAGAGGATATTGGAACAGTCTAACCAGGATAGAATAAAAGCAGATATCATTACTGAGTGCTGGAATAAAAGTTATGATTTCTTTAACCATGTGTAATTTATGTGTAAGTTACGACTTTGGCGTAACTCTACAAGGGGTGTCTTTCTACCAATGGTTGACACAGGTGAACTTGGTTCAATGCACCAGCGATGAATGTGAAAGGCAAGTATTGTAGCCCTGCAAAATACTCATCAATATATGTCTGACATAGAAGTCTTGCTTTTCGGTAAACGGATCAGGGGCACTGTGGAAACAGCAACACTCGTTATTTCATTATTCACAGAATCACACACTGTACTAAGAAGAATGAACACTTTTACATTAAATGTATGTATTACTACAGGGACAATCTATTTCTCAGTATATCTAAAACAACTTGACAGAATATTATACAAAATAGCAAAGAGACACGTTATAAGTCACGAGAATAGAATGAACATTTCTAGCATTTTTTAAATTTTGTTAAATATGTCATCTAAAGCTTAACACCCTAATACCTACTTCTTTGCAGTGCATTATGAGAGCAAAAAAGGCAGAGAAACATGCAGTCTAGAGTTTTTTAAGGTGGAGAGACGTGTTGCATACCTTGTGGACAGCAAAGGCTGTCTTTGTCAGCGGAGGTATGAAGACAGTGTTCCCTATGAAGGGCAAACACCCACTGCAGTGAAAGTCAGTCGGTCTTCCTCCGGGATTAAGCTTTACCAGCTTCAGGTGAGATACAGCGTCCCTTAAGTGTGAAGTGCACTGGCAGTAGGTAAGATAGTCTCTGGCAGAAATAATCTGGACGAAGGACCTCTCCTTGACACGTGGATAAGTAGCATTCCTTATGTCCTGAATCTTATCAGAAATTAGAATTTCAGACATAGGTTTAGGAATGTCTGACATATATTATGTGCATCAAGGTATTCATCCCAGATGTTTCCTTATGAACATATAAGGCCAAAGGACGTCAATTCAGACTACATTATTTTGGATATATGTCCGTATGTGTTCTTAGTTAACCTTGACATGATGAGGAAGAGACATTTGATCCAGAAGAATGTCACATTGGATGTTGTATCTATGTCATTAATCAAAAAGATATGGTCATGGCGACACCTGCGTTAAAAGGCAGGCATGATAAGGATTCTGCATTAATCAGGGAATATGGTGGTGTCCATTATCTAACTTGAGGAAGATGGTGACCTACATGGACAAAGATGGAGTATTTCAGTGAGGGCTTACTAGATAACAATGTGGCAAATATATAGAATATGACCCTTGGTAGAGAACCTGGCGGAAGGCAAGAGACAAACCAGGGGATGGGAGAAAACAGTCAGTTACTACCTCAGAACAGTTTTATCATGTCTACTGGAGCAGTCTTCTCTCGTTTCAGTATTTTATCCAACTTTAGATTAGGTTTGGAAGTATTACTAACTAATGTTTTCAATCTACTGCTTGCTATATACTCTACTGTGTTCATAATATACCATGCGATGTTAAGCGCTCTGATACCCAAGGGTCTAGTTCGCGCTATAGAAAACAAATAAATTAAAAAAAAATAAGCTTTAGATGTGGACAATCAAGGTAGCACTAATTCCTTATGTCAAATGTCATTCATTGCTAATCACAATCAGACTGTCTTTAATTTTGATCATATAATTCAAAGCTCACTGGTCTAGTCTAATGAAGGTTTGTGTGTTGTCAGCAAACAGCAGCGCTTTGAGCCCAAAACATCAAATCAGTTGGGAAAGGGGTGGAAGTAAATATTAAAAAATAAGTGGAGACAAGTCTTTTTTGAGCCAAGAAGTACAAGAAACAGTATTTGGGCATGGTTGGACAGGACAGATTGAATGCATGGCAGTACCATGCCTTGCAGCAAAATCTCCATCAGGAGGTCAATGAGGATGGTGAGGTTGTACATCAAGGTATGCGTGCCTGGTGTTTCCTTATCAACATATAAGGCCAAAGGATGTCAATTCAGACTATATTTTGGTTATATCTCTGTATGTGTTCTTAGTTAACCTTGACATGATGAAGGTTAAAAGACAGACATGACAATGATTCTGCATTTATCAGGGAATATGGTGGTGTCCACTGTGTAAATTGAGGATGAGGGCGACCTCCATGGACTTAGATGGAGTCGGGCCAACATATGACAGAGTTGAACCTTACGGGCTTTATGTCATTCTCGGCTTGTACTTCTGAATGTTAGGTCATAGGGGTGCCAAACCAATAGGATTTGGACTAATGTGTAGAGAACTTCATGCTCTCAAGTTACTGTCTATAATTATCTCGGACAAGATATATGCCTAAAGCACGTGTATGTAATATACTTGTAGTGTAATCATATATTACAGATATAAAAGCTAAATAAAACATATGTGATAATATATAGTTCATATAGTGAAGCATGAATAGTTTTAATCCTTGAGCTAAAGCTAATGATAATAAATCATATTTCATAATCTATCCAGAGAAAAACATACCAGTGATAATATGGAAAGGCATGATAAAAAATAAGTGGCATAAAAAACAAAACATAAAAAGAGTCCACTAAAAGGAAAAAGAAAGATTTTCTTTTCAGTTTGTATAGGCTTTGATGTATATGTGAGGAATGCAGGTCATGATTCGGAGGTCAACTTACTTGTTGAGTTTACTCCTCGGCAGAGGACATGTCGATATCGTCAGGTGCACACTCAGCATACGTGTGGTTTTTGCGGCAAACATACAGAATATGTTTGCAGTTGACTGTTGGTGTGCTGAATGGTCTAGCAATTGGTTGCTCATCTGGGACACTTGATGCTGGTTGTGGTTCTTCTCCAGGAGGCTCAAAGAACAACGAGTCAACCTATTCATCAAGTACCCCTTGTGATACTGCTCTGTCACAGGTGGCATCCTGTAGAAAGCATTGCTCGGCATTATTTCTGGTGCTCCTACAGAGTTTGCAAGATCAGCTCCATGTCTAGATATGCCACTGGGGGCTGCTCCAGACGTAAGTCCAAGAGGATGTCAGTCGAGCAACTTATGCACCAGAACACAGGCTTTACTTTTGTACCATTTACTAGGCGAAAGGTGAACATTCTTTGCTTGCTGAGTTCAGATGGCCAAGCATGTCCCATGTAGTATGCTAGAGTCTCTCCAGGAATGGAATTGTGCATAATTTCATACCAACCAATAGATTTATATTAATGATAGTCATGAAAATTAAAGGTTATTATGGATAAAGGAATAATACCAATTATTAACTAGGTAACAGGTGACGTGACACTGGCTGTAAATAGAGCATCTTCAACTTGTTCTATACTTAATAGAATATATGTGCATTCTTCCTTGGCCATTGTTTTTTGGGTGAATGTCACATTAAATGGTTAAAATAAGGCTGTTTCATTAGAAGTTGTCAAGGCATGAAACCTGATATATGTGTTTGTAATGCACAATTTACTTATATAATTGCTCTAAACTGAGCCTGTCCCTGTTGTAACAAATTCAGATCCCCTTTCATGAGGTCTAAGGCAGACAGAGTGTAGTGTAATGAGTATGCTCTTTTAGAAAGCGTGTTAATTCCATTATCAATAACTTTAAAAACTGTTTGAATGTTTTCTTGATCAATTTGCCGAATTCTTTCTGTGGCTTAATTTTAGAATATTTATTTAATTATTTGTAGATGGCATATATTTGTGTGGCAAGGAATATTTTATTTCTTTGAAGATGTGGTCCCAGAAGACAGTCAGAAAAATCCATATTTTCATTAATGGAAGTAAAATGTTCCTTCACAGCTGTCAGACTACAGTCTTCTAGCCATCATTGGCATAACTTGCCTACACTGTAAGTGGGAATCCCTACTGGTGTTTGAGTATTGTAAGGTGACCAAATCCAGCTGTGATACAATAACAGATCCTATGCAAAGCTGAATGGATTTCTGTCACTCATCGGTGTCAAGCTTTCTTTTTCATTCCCTTGCACCCGGATAGCCAATTTGTTTTTGCTTACCAGTTCGGAAATCATGTCTTGGCATGGTGCTGAGTTCCACAGGGGTATACGGAAAGTCCTTTTATCTTCAACCAGATTTTGAAAATGAATCTAGAATCATTAGCGATGCCAAATCACTCTGTGTTGGTCCAGTACATTGACGACTTGTTGATAGTGTCAGGTACTCAAGAAGCTTGCATACGTGACACCATCGCATTCTTAAATCATTTGGCAGAAAATTGACATAAAGTGTCACTGGCTAAGTTACAGTTATGCAGGAGAGGGGTCCTATACTTTGAAAAAAGTGCCAAGAAAGTGTCACAGGACCGGATTATTGCAATATTGCAAATGAATCCACCAAGCACACAAAAGGAAGTTCGAATGTTCCTGGGAATGGTTGGCTATTGTCGACAGTGGATTCCAAATTTCTTGTTGACAGCCAAACCACTTTAGAGGCTTACAGACAAAGATGTGTCAGATCCAGTCACTTGGAATGTTGAATGCATGCCCAACTTTAAATACAGCTTCACTCTGTTCTGCAGTGAGAGTGAAGGCTGAGCCTTGTCAGTATTTATGCAAACGCATAATACTGATATATGCCTGTTGCATATTTTGTGGCTATTCTAGATCATGTAGCCACAGCTTTATCTGGATGTCTAAAAGCCATTGCTGCTACATGTGTGAGTCTGGAACAGTGTGAAAGCATTGTGGATGTTCCATTGACTGAATCAGAGCATGAGCTGTTTGTGTATGGATCATGTTTGCGAGATTCAGGAGGAAATCTGAGAGCTGCACTGCCATCGGTAAAGTAGAGGGAGTGGTGGAAGCACCTTGGTTGCAAGAGCTGTATTCTGCGCAAGTTGCAGAGCTGGTAGACTTGACAAGAGCTTGCAGCATTACTGAACAATTAGGAGTTACCATTTTTACTGACAGTCAATAAAGCTTTGGGATTGTTCATGACTTCGGGTAATTGTGGTCACAGCGTGGGTTTATGACCTAATCAGGGTCGCCCATTCAAAATGGTGAGAATGTGAGAAATCTGTTGCTGTCATTATAAATGCCCACCCAAATTACAGTGGTCAAGTGTCCTGCCCAACAACAGGGAAATGATTATGCTAGTTGGTAACCTCTATGCAGATGAGACTGCGTGCTATTGCGCCCTAAACTCTTACATCTTCAATGGAGATCCCTTGAAAGAAAGAACTGATGTCACCGAATGTAGGCTGATGGTGTCAACGGTGGAAACATGAGAAGAGATAAAAGTTGCAAGATGAGGAATCAGACACGAGAAACAGGGTTGGATCAAAGCATGGTGCACACAGAGACAGGGCGATGAGGTCTGGGTATACACAGATGGAAGGCCAGTTTTGCTGGATATCTCATTATCGCCTATGGCAAGGCTTTATCATGGCCCGGCACATGTTAAAGAGATGCCATGATGCGTCTCTTTCATTACACACAGTTTAGTCCCTGATTTAGAGTAGAAGCGGGCGCACCTCTAAAGACCCTACCTGTGGAGAGTTATCGCTGGAGGGAGGAGAACTTGCTTATTTTGCACAACGGACCTCACCGCACCTGCTTCACGGGTGCCGCTTCTCCTTGTGGAGACAGAGGCAGCCGGACATACATCGAGGGAGTTTTGAACTATTGGTCCTGGGTAGAGGCAGGCAACGGGGCTGCGAGCGTTGCAGGGACTCCATTACCCAGGAGTCCCTGCCTGACCGACAGCCATCTTCAGGTCCGCTCTCCCTGTTGCTCCGCCCTTTGGCCACCTGAGGAGTTTTAAATCCCCTGCTTGTTCTTATTTGGCGGGCGCACCTCTAAAGACCCTACCTGTGGAGAGTTATCGCTGAAGGGAGGAGTACTTGTTTATTTTGCACAACGGACCACGCCTTGTGGAGACAGAGGCAGCCGGACATACATCGAGGGAGTTTTGAACTATTGGTCCTGGGTAGAGGCAGGCAACGGGGCTGCGAGCGTTGCAGGGACTCCATTACCCAGGAGTCCCTGCCTGACCGACAGCCATCTTCCGGTCCGCTCTCCCTGTTGCTCCGCCCTCTGGCCACCTGAAGAGTTTTAAATCCCCTGCTTGTTCTTATTTGGCGGGCGCACCTCTAAAGACCCTACCTGTGGAGAGTTATCGCTGAAGGGAGGAGAACTTGCTAATTTTGCACAACAGACCTCGCCGCACCCGCTTCGCGGGTGCCGCTTCGCCTTGTGGAGATAGAGGCAGCCGGACATACATTGAGGGAGTTTTGAACTATTGGTCCTGGGTAGAGGCAGGCAACGGGGCTGCGAGCGTTGCAGGGACTCCATTACCCAGGAGTCCCTGCCTGACCGACAGCCATCTTCCGGTCCGCTCTCCCTGTTGCTCCACCCTCTGCCCGTGACCACCCCCATAACTTAGGACACAGATCGGGCGGAGACCGGGCAAAGAGCGGGCCGTTTGAGGCCGTTCGAGGACGGTAAGGACTGGACTGGGCCATTTCCCTTGTTACTTTTCTCGTTGCCCATTATACCTTGTTTGCACCTCGGCCAGAGACAAACCATGTGTTCACGAGGAAGTCGCAGTAAGACCGCAAAGGGAGGGAAAATGTTGAACAGGACTCTCGATGATTTCATAACAAAGACCAACACGGCTATTGACAATGAAATCACCAAAATGCAACATAGAGTTTCCATAGAGTTAGACGCGGCTAGAAGACTATCCCAGGACCTAGCCTTGTCAAAAAGGTCATCCTTAGGTAATATTGCCTCCGCCAAAACCCCCGAGCGCCAGTTAATAATAACAGAGGCGGTCATTCATCACTCTACAGTCACTTCACCATCTGTGCAAGCTATTACCCCAGTGCCGGCTTCTCCTAAGCCTGAGCAGAAGTCCTCGATAAATCCCCCTGTACTAGACTTAAATATCCCCAAAAATTCTGAGATGAATAATGTGATTGTGAGTGCTAATCATCATAGGGTTGTTATTCAAAAAAGAAAACACATTGCAAGATCAGCCTATGCTAGAAAGAAGGCCAAAATCGCTAGGGCACAATTCTTTAATAATAGAAGACCCCCTGTATTAAGCAGGGTGGAAGGAGATGTGCCCCAAGCTGACCCACGTCTAAGTGACGAGGAGCCCTGTACAAGCACAGACAAAGTTGAATTAGATATATTAGTCAATGAGGCTCGTTCACATCTCGTCGCGGGAATTATTGGTGGACCCGCGTGCGAGTTAGAGGGGAGTGATGAAGACTTTCTAAAAATAGTATGGGCGACCCTGAAAAAGCTCTTATCCCCCCTTGAACTCAGACTCTCACGCATAGAAAATCATCTGCTAGAGATGGACAAGATTATTGTCACACTAACTAGCCGTAGCCTAAAGCAAATGGAACCAAAAATTTTACTGGGAGTAGAGAATACTGCGCAGGTACTAGTAGCAGCTACACCTGTTCAGTCCCCGCCTAAACCAATACCCAAACCACGTACAAAGGCTTAAAATCCCATAGCCACTACTTCCCAAACTATTGCCCCCGCTCCCCGCCCTGTACAAAGTATGCCACTTACTAAACAGGCCGCTGCCCCGAGACCAAATAACACTGCGACCCATCGTACATACCCACAGGGATCCCCAAATGTACATAATTTTCGTGGGGGTTTTATAGATCTACCCCCAGATGCTAGGCCCTATGTTGTGGTGTTGGCTGGAGTGCCTGTATTGGAGACACAATCCCAGGAGAACTTCTGGTCATTAAAAAATAAGGTAATTTATTGGCTTAATACAAACAGGCAATTACCTAATCATTTAAGAAGTCCTAATGGTACGAAGGGTCCCTTGGATAGGCCCTACATCTAAATCCATCCCAGGCGACTGCATTGTTGTCTCCTTTGCAGACCCTCACACGGCACAACATCTATGCTCATGGGATGCACGAGGTGAAAACTCAACAATTGTTGTTAGGCCACTTACCTTCTTCTGCCCCCCACGGCCAAGTTCAAATCCAGAGGGGAATTGGTCACTAGCTCGAAACTCAGTGCGGGGCGGCCGAAGGGATGGATGGCAAGGCCGCAATGGTCGTTGGGAAGGGGCCCCAACTTTTAATCGGTATGGATGTTTAGATGAGGTCGATTGACTCACGAGGATAAAGGCATCTGCTTATGACCCTGAACATATAGCCCTTTCTGTGAGTACTGTCTCTATTTCACTTGAACAATGTGAAGACAGTGCATGTTTGCCTGAAGGTCCCAGTCTGAGTCTGAGTTTGAGTCCTGTCCTGAAGATCACTGAGACCAGGGTGGCGGATGCTAGCTTACTAGAGGCTAATCCTGCCTGTAGTCAAGTGGGGTTGCTCAAAGTGGTCTCCTGGAACATAGCAGGGTTAAGGGGTCGTTTGGATAACGAAGATTGGGCTGAATTCATCGACACCTTTGACATTGTTGTGCTGCAGGAGAGTTGGGCAACAGCCCCGTTATTTAGAGCAGGATACTTAAACTACTATAAACCTGCTATCCAGGGCCTAAAGGGAAGAGCCTCTGGAGGATTGGTGGTGTGGATTAGACACTCTCTGGGGTACCGACCCTCTGTAATTTTGGTGGACAAACCCAGACCTCTTATGTATCAAACTCAGTAGGGGAAATGATCGGAGCATCGTGTTAATAAATATTTATGCCCGGGCTGCCAAGGAGGTCGTAAGCAACCAGTCTTGAATGACATTGATCTGCTTTTGAGGGAATTAGGCAGCGACAATTTTATCCTAGTGGCAGGGGATTTAAATTGTTCATTTGAACCTGTTCTTAGTTTAGTTGAGAATGTGGGAGCCGATGAGGATACTGTTTGGAACCTCCCGCCATTGTCCATAAGCAAGGGTGTCAGGGGAACCGAGGCGGCACTGCTTTGGATGGGATTTTGTTTGGAGTGGGGGTTGAGGGCAGTGAATGGGCGTACACCTTCTGATAAGTCTGGTCAACCTACCTTTAATAATGGGATTAGTATGAGTCGGATTGACTATGTACTAGTTAAAGTAGACTTTTAGTCTTTCGTGGTTGATATGGAGGTTGTGGTACGGCCAGAGAGTGATCATAACCCTCTCTCATTGGGCCTTAGGATACCCGGTGCGGGGGTTGGACCCTTTGCAACAGCATGTCTAACATCTGATGTCAATCTGTGTAATGACAGAAGACGGGTAAAATGGCCCAAGGTCATTGCAGACCCTTTGCTTATCAAAGACATAGAGGAGGTAGTAATGAAAACAATGGGTGTCATGGCGGATCTTCCATCTCACGCTGGTGTTAACTCTCAAATAATCGATTTACATGAGAAATGCTTCATGGAACTACAAATTTTGCTCACTAAGCCACTGAGGTCAAAGAAAGATAATGCTCACAAAAGGTGGTATAATAAGAGTTGTAGGGCAGCACACTGTAAACTAATTTCAGTAGTCAAATCTAGGGACATTAATGACATTAAAATTGCCCGGATATCATATAAACAAGTATTGTGGGCAGCTAAGAGGGAGTGGGATGACAAATATTGGTCAGAACTCCTCTTGGCGTGTCAATCATCCAACCAAACGAAGTTTTGGGAGACCGTCAAGTGGGGCAGGAATTCGGATTCTCAAATACCTGTGAACCATGTTTCTGCAGTAGACTAGGTGGTCTTCTACTCTGCTCAATTTAAAGATACGCGTGCAATACATGAAACCCAGCAGGTGCCTACAATAGATCTGACTTTTTTTGATGGGGCCGTGCTTACCTTCTCATGTACTGATACAGAGCATGCCCTCTGTACAGTACAGTCAGGGAAAGCACCTGGATTGGATGCAATCCCAGCAGATCTTTTTAAATTGAATCTTGATGTTTGGGTTCCGTATATAACCAAGTTGGCCAATGCCATTGCAGCAGGGGCTAGGATCCCCGACTCTTGGAAAGGGGCAGAGATCTTACCTGTTTTTAAAAAAGGGGACCGCTCACTCCCAGGAAATTACCACCCTATAAGTCTGATAGATTCACTTCAAAAAATAGTTGCTAGGATGCTACTGGCAAGAATACAGGGGTGGATCGAGCAGGAAAACATATTGTCCCCCATGCAGGCTGGGTTTAGACTGGGCACTAGCACCATAGATCAGGTCTTCAGACTTACTATGTTATATTGGAAGGTGGTTCTACTGGGTGGAGGGGTTATCTATGCCGCCTTTGTGGACCTGAAGTCGGCTTTCGACTTTGTTCCAAGAGCAAAATTGTGGGACTCACTGAGACTTATGGGCCTACCCGTAGAACTTCTGGACATAGTTATGAGATTACATGAGGATAACTTTGCCAGAGTGAGGTGGGGTAAACAAGGACAGGTGACTGACAGTTTCCCGGTAACACGTGGGGTGCGCCAGGGATGTGTGTTGGCCCCTACTCTTTTTCTCCTGTTCATCAACCAGGTAGTCAATTTTTTTTCCAAATCTCAGACAGATGCACCATCTTTGGGCGGGTCTAAGTACCCGATGTTAATTTTTGCTGATGACACCCTGCTTCTCTATAAAACTCGTAGTGGGTTACAAACAGCCCTGAATAGGTTTGCAGAGTTTTGCAGGGTAAATGACCTACAGATTAATGTTGATAAAACCAAATTTATGGTCTTCAGTAATAAAAATCCAATCACTAGCTCCGTTAGCTTGAATGGTGTTCTGATTGAACAGGTGAAGGTAATGACTTATCTGGGTGTGACTCTGGATTATCATCTAAATTGGAAACCCCAGAATGAGGCATTATATCTCAAATTCGTACGTCTCACGGGTTGTTTGCTTCTGGAACAAAAGAAATCCCTGACTAAACGAATTGCCCCTGTACTAAAAATCTATGAAGCTAAGACAAATGCAGCCACTTTGTATGGTACGGATATTTGGGGTTTTAAGGATTTATCTCTCCTGGTCAAAGCACAGAATAAGTTTTTGCGAAATTTGGTAGGCCTTCCCCAGTCTACACCTACCAAGCCATTGTTGCTAGACTTAGGTTGTAAACCCCTAAATGAGATGGCCCGGTTCCGTTTGGTGGCATTATGGCGAAGGATCTGGACGACTCCGGAGCTCAGCCTATTTGCCAAAGAATTAGACGAGGTCAAATCTTTGTGGGGAGCTTCTAGAATCCCATGGCTTAGGGAAGTGAAACAGGTTTTGTTAGAAATGGGTCTCCATCAGCTCTGGATTAATCCCGGGGGTTCCATCTTTCCCTCCAAACAAGATTTTAAAGACCAGTTTTGGGCATCTGTTAAGTTAACTGCAGTCACCCAATCGGAAGATACCAACTTAACAGGTCTCTTTCTGACTTACAAACTGACACCTTCCCTTGAGCCATATTGGGATGTGATTTGTAAAACCCTTGACCGGAAATTATATCATCAATTCCGTGTCGGGACGCTCCCTAATAATTCCTTTACTGCTAAGTGGGCTGTGAATTCAAATAACAGCTGTCCTTGGTGTCCGGATCATTTAGAGAGCATTGGTCACTTTTTTTTTTGCCTGCCCAGCCTATCGTGCCCCACGCCTAAAATGGATTAAACCCTTACGTTGTAGACTGGATAGTAAGGGGCATCTTGATGCCCTGAGGATTTTTCGTACTAACCTGTCTGAGTTTATTGTGGTTGGTGTGGCCAAGTTCCTAGGTTGGGCATGGATTATTCGTACTAGGAATTTGAACATTTTATGATGGTTTTATATATTGATGCTAGTTTATAATAGACAATGTCCGAAGGCATTTTTATTGTAAAGTCTTTTATCAATTGTTTAATAACTTTTTTAATGTTCTTCTGATATGATGACTCATTAATATTTCATGTATTGTATACTTGTCTTTTATGAATTTTATTTCGAAATAAAGACTTATTGAACCTGAACCTGAGTAGAAGTGCTGTGTCAAAGATGCATGGTGTGTCATCAATAAAATGTGGGAAAGAAAACATTAGTTACCAGGGGCCTCATTTATGAAAAGTGACGCATTGCTGCGTGAAAACAGCAATGCGTCACTTTTCACTGCGCACTCCTTGTGACACCAATGATGCGTCATATTTAATGTATGACGCATCATGTCGCAAGGACTTACAGATACGTCAGTATTTCTGACGTATCTGTAAGCGCAAAAGTGACGCATTGCTGGAGTGTGTCACAAAAGTGACGCAACTCCAGCAATGCGTCCTTTCACATGGGCAAAGCCCCATGTGAAAGGGCTTGCGTCAGTCTTATGCCTGCTGTGAGGCAGGCGCAAGATTTTGACGCAACAGCATCCTAAAAGTGACGCAGTGAAATCTCATAGATTTCACTGTGTCACTATTACGAGGCTTTTTACGGGGGAACGCCCCCTCTGCATACATTATACCTGACGCAGGTATAATGTGGCGCAGGGGTTTAAAAAGTGACGCATCTACCTAGATGCGTCACTTTTTAAATATGGCGCAACAAGGCGCATATTTTACGCCGCTGGTGCGTCACAAAAAGTGACGCACCGGCGGCGCAAAACTGACGCAAGGCCTCATAAATAAGGGCCCATGAGTCATGTAGGAAGATCTGGAGGACCATTTAACCGGATGCAACTCAATTTTATTGAGATGCCTCCTTGTAATGGTTTGAAATACAGTTTGGTAATTGGGTGTTTGGTTTCTTGTTGGATGGAGGCCTATCCAACTAGGTGAAATGACAGTCTAATTGTAACAAAACTACTTCTTTGAGAACTCATACCGCATTTGGATTTCTGACTTCCTTAGAATCGAATAGAGGGACTAATTTTAATAATGAGGTTTCGAAGATGTTGTGTGCAGCATTACAGGTTGGGCAAAAGCTACAATGTGCTTATCGACAAGACACATCTACAGTGGTTAAACCAGTTAACGAAACAATAAAATCCAGATTGGTGAAAGTATGCGTGTCCATGTCTCTGAAATGGCCTGATGCTTTGCCTCTGATGTTGATGAGTTTAGAAGTATTCTATCAATGTGTGGACATATATTTTATTTGTTGGTTTTACAGTGATGAAATATAGTGAAAATACTCTCTCTTAGGGTGGTAAAGATGAGAGCGCTATGTGCTTTTTAAAATACCCCTCACACACTAAAAAAATCCAGTAGTGTCATGCTTCATCATTGGGGTCTTCCCGTCCCTCTACGGGGCGGGGCGTGCTACGACCTGACCGACTACGCGGGAGCACTGAAGTGGTGACAGGACTATGTGATGGTGCAAGGTGGGTGGTGTCAGTGAACGTGTAGGGACCTAACAATGTGTGTGAGTACAAAAATTAAAAATCCTCTGGCTAGTAGAAAAAAACAATTTATTCACTTCTCTAGCTGGGGACGTTAAGAAGGGGGTTTTGGGGTTGAGCCGATCGCTACAACCTGGTCATTGACACTACTGGATTTTTTTAGTGTGTGAGGGGTATTTTAAAAAGCACATAGCGCTCTCATCTTTACCACCCTAAGAGAGAGTATTTTCACTATATTTCATCACTGTAAAACCAACAAATAAAATATATGTCCACACATTGATAGAATCTTTTTGTTTATGTATATCAGTTTGGAGGGTGATTCTATCAATACCTCTGCACTTCCCCTATTGTTTTGGAGTTTAGAAGTATCCCAGGCAGAAGAACTGGACAATCCACACATGCAATTATTATGGGGAGGGCTATGAGACAGTCTGCAGTTCCTGCAAATCAATTGGTGAACATTACTGATGATTTGGTACACAATTATTGTGAATGATTGGCTGATGTGGTGCCTTCTGTATCTCAGCAGATTGGGGAAGCAGCAAATGTGCCACAACATGAGCAGTGCCAGGACCGTAGTCCCACTGACTGGGTCCTGGTAAAGAAACACATACCCAAGTCATGTTAGAAACATCACTGGCGTGGGCCATACTAAGGGATACTGGTAACCACCACTGCTGTCAAATGTGGTGGCCTCCCTAATTGGGCACATGCTGCCCATACTCACCTAATGCCATGACCCCTTGAAGATGCAGTACCTGTAGCAGATGTACTGGTGGTTACAGAAGGGCACCCGACTCAGGTCAGTCAAACAGTAGAAGGGGTTCCAGATACAGTGTCTCAAAGTATTGGTTCTAGTAGGGGTCCGAGAGAGTTAGCTCTTGTAGGTACTGAGGGTCACAGAGAGGAATAGCTGACTAGGTGAGTTGTTGACCCAGTTGATGCGAACAGCGCAAATGAAATGTGAGTAGTAAATGGAGACCGTTGGCCCAAAAGAACAGACAGATTGAAACCAATTCTGACAAAAGACAGAGTACCCCCAACTGATTTCAAAGTCTTACGTCAATCTGAACAGAGCAACACTGATGATGATGGACTGTCAGTAAGGAGGTCAAAATGAGCCAAGATACCAATACGAAAATACGCTGCACCTGAATAGACTTACTTGGCAGCAACCAATGACTGGGAGAAAGCATATCATACTTTTTACTTCAAAGATACCAGCTCACATTAATCACCTTGAGGAACTGTTATAATCGGTTAAAGACATCAAAGCAAAGAAAGGTCTGAAAAGTTTAAAGAGACAAAACTACACTGATCTATGCCATAAAATCGATAAAATCTGAAGCTGTGAAACCTGTGAACTATGATAATGAGAGAAACGAAAAACCACTTGAAAGCTTAATAATAAATAATTGCTGCAATACTCTATGTTAACATCTTCTACAAAATTGAACAAGAGTCATGTAGTCTAGTTCTGGAGTAGTCGATAATTTAAAGCGAGTATCAATACAGCGTAAACCTATATGCACATGTTTACTTGCTGCTTTTATTATAGTAATTAATGTGTTCCTCAATATATTAAATCTTCCTCATCACTTCTATGTATAAAATATTAAATCTACAACTGTTACCAAGGGCCCGATGTAGGTAAAATTGATTTACCGATTTTAAAATACCGAATTTTTCCGATTCGGTAATTTAAAATCGGTAAATCAATGGGTCCGATATGTAGGTATTCCAGATGTGCTGGAATACCGAATCGGATGAATTCGGTATTTACCGATTCGGTAAATACCGAATCGGTAATGCCTATTCATTCCTATGGGCTTTGAAGCCCATAGGAATGAATGGGCATTACCGATTCGGTATTTACCGAATCGGTAAATACCGAATTTCCAAGGGTGCAGGGGGTGTCACTTTGACACCCTCTGGCACCCCCAAAACAGGCACAGGTGCCATGTGGCAGGCATACCTGCCCTAAGGGCAGGTCTGCCTGTCACATGACATAGGTGTGCATGCACACATGTGCATGCACACCGGAATCGGTATTTTACCATCAAATAGGATTTGATGGTAAAATACCGATTCGTTAAGGCTCCTTGGACTCTGAAGAGTCCCACCTACATATGGGTGGCTCCGAATCGGTAAAATTACCGAATCGGTATTTTACCGAATCGGTAACTTTACCGAATCGGTAAAGTTACCGATTCTGTATTTTACAGAATCGGTAACTTTACCGATTCGGTAAAGTTACCGATTCGGTAAAATAGTGCACCTACATGTCAAATCATGTATACCGATCGGTAACGGCCGAAAATACCGATTTTCGGCCGTTACCGACCGACCTACATCGGGCCCTAAGTTATTGGAAGGGAAAACGAATGAGGTTGATTCTGACATGTTAACTGATAAAGCTCTACATGTAGAAAAACGTATTAGTGATTTTTCTTTCAATGTTTTTACTAAATTGCTTTATGAGTATGTGGATACAATGGATGCACAAACATTGTTATGTATGTTTGCAATTAGCCACTTCTGTTTTAGAGGGGGTGACTTAGCATCAATTACCTGTTACCTATGGAATTTCTTGTAGTGCAATAGCAAGTTTGTTTTATTGTCAGGGAAAATTTCAATATAATTATTTTAACTATGATTTAGTTTTTTCTGTAGTGCCTATTAGGAAAAATATGACTATTGTGCCAGACACACAAACTGCTGAAATGATGGGAGAACTTTTCCAACCCACACAAAGTATAGACAGTGTTTATGCACATTAACACAATTTAACCTGCCTCTTACATAATGTAGAAAAAGATGTAATTAATTCTGTTGAAAACAGATGAGCAGAAAAAGAAAAAGGCTAAAGGTCATTCAAAAATCCCACAGTGGGCACACAGAGAAACTGAAATTGAAAGGGGTGATGCACAAGCTGCAATGGCTCTAGCTTTGCAATACAAAAGAAAGCTTTGCATATTGCATTAATTTAATAACAAATTGGTTGTTTCTAGTGAATGTGAACACACCTTCCAAATTGTGGGAGGATGGGGGTTGTACCTTAAAGGATTGGATCCTGTATTTCCTGAAATATACTATACCTGCGGGACAAAATGCCTATTATAGGTTACCAAAACACTGGTATGGATGCTGCTATATGGGAATAGTATTTCCAAAAAAGGATCATATGGAACAACAGATGGAACCAATAAATGTAAACACACACACTTAAGAAGAGGTGCTAATTCTGCTGCAGTAATTGGGGACATATTTGATGCAATGATCCCATCAGTAGTAGGCATTCTAAACTCTCACAAAATTCGAAAACAGCAGGTGGATTTCTTGCCATAGGTAATGAGATAGTTGCTATCAGATCCATGGTGTTACAAATTTGTCTTGCATCAGATGTCCTTCTTGCAAAAGAAGGAGAGGTCTGCCAGATGCTGAAAGTTCAACAATGTTGCGCATATATTCCTGATAAAAGCAAGGATTTGCAGGGGTATATTACCAACATTACACACTTGGAAAAGGATTTTAGTGAACTTGAAGCTGATGGTGCATGGGAATTATTTGGTAAGGGTTTATCTTCTGTGTGAAAATGGAACACAAACCTGGGAGGGAGTTTAGTGGGAAAAATATTAACGCCAATACTAACCATTGCTGTTTGCATACTAATAATAATTTATTATTTTTAAATTTACAAACGCATAATAGCAAAAAATCAAGGGGAGTGAAAAGAAAGGAAAAATAAATTTGACTAGAGGACAGGCAGAGAGGATAGAGGAAGGGCAAAGTGGAAAGAGGAAAGGCAAAGTGGAAAGCTCTTGAACAATCGAGACTTAAACTATTGAAAACTACAGCACTATAATCGTGACATCAAAGAAGAATATGATACATTTATGATGACTTGATTCGCCATCAAAGGGGAATTGATAGAGCAGAGATTACATCAAATGATTTTACTAATAAAAAGAGATGATTATGACAACAGTTACACAAATGATGACCAAAGTGTGTTGAGTTACACATTTTTGAAAATGACATATAAATATAATTCAGCTACTGCATCGGAAAGCATGCAGAGGAAAATATAGATCTGAGACATAATTCAAAAACCAAGTCCTGGGCACAGGTGTGGGGGTACAGTTAATACAGCTGTGCTTTTAAATCAGTACAGAAAATAAAGAGATCAGCCAGCACCAGTCACTTTGTTATTCTAGTTTTTTTTTATGCACACCGCAAATTATGGACCTCTGGTTGAACGCATTGCCTATGCATAATTTATTATTCTAGCCACCAAGCATTCCTATTCTCTTTCTTGTTTTCCAGGATACCTTGTTTTTGTCCCTTTAGAACTTTCATGCAGGGTTACCACTGTTAATAGGGTGTCATGTGAAGTCACCCCACAGATTCCACTGTGTCACACTCTCTTTAGAGATTCTTGACCTTAGATGTGACTATTGATTTTGTATTGTTCCCAGCCCTGAAGAGTCACAGGCAAATACATGTTGACGAAACACGTTTTATTTTTTTGATGAACTACTATACTTGCATAAACATCTCTCAATACATGGGACCACCGATGTTGATCTTTTTACTTTCTGTACAGATTTAAAAGCACAACTGTAATAACTGTACCCCCACACGTGTGAACAGGACTTGGTTTTTGAATTGTATTAGTGTGGGTTTTGTGGCCCACACTGTAAACAAGGATTACGGGTTTACCCCTGACCCGGTTGCACCGTAGAAACTTTTGCTCCTCATTTACTCACTGTACCATTATGTTAACCTGCCCGAGCACCACTATCCTGCTTCTCTAAAAACCCCTCGCCAAAAGCATATAGATTTGAGACATAATGTATGTTTAATTAATATAGTCATGACTATTGATCATGAAATACTATTTTTACTCATGTATACGTGTTAGAATAATGTAGGATAAAAATCTCATGTTTTGAATTGTATTGCTAATTGATTTGATTATTATGCAATGAGTATGAAATTTATAAGACTAAAAGAAAATGTTATGATTTAGTTTGTTGTTGTAAAATTCTTTCAGCAGCGTCTGGAATGTACATCTCACATATGTGGAATAGTCCATTGCTACACACATGAACAAACATAAAACTTCTAAAGCAAGGGTCTCCAAACGGTCCTGGAGGGCCGGATCCATGCCAGATTTTTAAAATTACTACATGTATCTCAAAGAGGATATCCAAAAAATCTGGCATGGATCCGGCCCTCCAGGACCGGTTTGGAGACCCCTGTTCTAAAGAGAAGACTAATTTATCAGCAAGGTATCATCAACTGACATAGAAGGTATATAAGGCTGTCTGGACCAAAGGCAATCAACATGTTACATCCCAAGAAGAAACTGCTTAGAAGTATCCAGCAAAACATAGTAAGACATTAATGTGGGTAGATAAATCCTATAAGACTCTCCATATCACTTTTATATCACCTCTCATATAAACACATTTAATGCAAGCCCCACTTTCTTATGCTTTTGTTAGTGCCACGGTGTTGCCTCTCCTGAGGGACACCAGTTTTCTGAAGCAAAGACACCCATGCTCTCACTGCCACCAAATAAATCCTATACCAGAGTCTCAGTCAGACTTTATTGAAACTTGGGTGGGATACTTCGAGCTTCCATCATCTTTTTCTCCTCGAAATATTGTACAAGATCATGAGAAGAGTATTAGAATGAGGTAGAAACTTGAATGAAGGCTTCAGTGTATTTTTATACTATCTTTAGCATAACATCCTACACAATTTCAGAGATAGACCATTCCACCCTTGTATTTTATAACTTCGATTTTTACCTGGCACACTTTTTTCTGGGTCATGAGCACTTGGAACCTAAACCCTATTATACAACAAAGCCATCAGGAGCATATCAAACAAAATCTACCTGCTCCAAGTTTCTAGATACTTGTTAGCCATCCAGTCTCTACAGCTAGTGACTGTCCACACTACAAAGGCCCAATCTTTCACATGCTTGGCATAGAGTAACTATCATGGGACCTGTGTACAAACACTCCTACCAAGATGGAGCAATGAGAGCACACACTGACAGAAGACTGAGCCAAAACATCAAGAAGCACTACTGTCTCCTCTGCACTTCTAGCTTCAATAGTTTGCAGCATGACTGCACACACAAACAGCAGAAACTTGACATTTTACATGCCCGCTAGTGATTAAGTTCAATGCCCTAATAAGTTCTTTGCACTTAAAGGAACCAGCCATTGTCAGCTTCTGCCCTCATCTCATCTGAAATTCTCCTACCACACAAGTCTTCTTCAAAGGCATATCTAGGTCTAATCATGTCAACGACTCACATAGGTGGCTTCCAGAGGAAGAGCTGGACCCTACCCCAGCAATGGGTTGCAGCAATAGCCTCCTATTGTAAAGAAGGCTCGTCCAGACCATTCATATAATTCTTAGTAGAAGATGTATTCAGCCTGCCATGATGTGACTTCTCCTCGCCAGCCCCAACTCTCAACTGAACACAAAAGAATCCCCCCAACAAACATTCCTACTGGAACCTAACACCCAATGTTTCACATATGTCATGAATACGATACATGATTTCCCTTTCACCATGAACCCAAAATCTAACAGTGCATAGAAGATAATAAAACACAAAACGTTATCTCTAAAACATAAAAACTAGATATCAAAGTTGAAGTAAAACATGATATCTACACATGTAAGAAAATAAAGAAAAACATGTAAAATTAACACATCAGGAAATACAGAACAAAATACCTCATAATCTATTAACCGTCATAGTGAACAAAATTAATTTAAAAATAGATACAAAAACACTGTAAATTGCATGTAAAGATTAAAAGTCCCACAATTATGACACAAAGTCTGAACATAATTCTCCAGATAAGTGGGAGGTCTCCTTTCTCTCCTTGCACGATTCCCTCTCCTCTCTCCATCTGCAGCACTCCCATTCCTTACATCACTTCTACAATCTTCTACTCCTGAAATAGATGCCTGATTCCTATCAAAATTGATAGTGTGTCTGGAACTCCCACATAATTCATCATCTCCCATTAACATAATACCACTACACTGAGGAAATATAAATGTTATGGTCAAGTTGTGTTCCCTAGCGCGTACCCCACCGTCTCCATGTACCAGCTCAAAGTGCATGTAACTTCCCTCCTGCGCCAGCTATGAAGACGCAAATACATTTGCGTCCAACGTCAACATGTCCTCTTTCAGACCCACCCTGAATGGGTTAATTAGTCCGTTCCTAAGTATGCTATGCCACCGTCTTTTTGTAGTGTACTTTACATGTTTTTCTGCTCTGGCAAAGTAGGCCCTGAATTTCTGCCATCGAGCCTTTTTTCTGGCTTCTGACTCTGAAAGCCTCAGCCCAGGCTGCCTCTGTACCCGTGAACTCTGACTTACTTCCAGCGCGGCCCACCGCGCTCAGCTCAGCCTGCTGCCTGCCAAGACTGACTACAACCTTCGGGTTATCTGTTCCGCTCCTCGAAAATACATTCCTGCCTACTAGCTTCAGTAAACATTCCCCAGCTGCAGAGCCAAAGGGCCGGCCTGTCTCCGTGCAAGTAATTCATAGCCTCTGTTACCATGCTCCCATGAAAGGCCCGTGCCCCCACGCTTCTCATGTAGACACTTAGGCGCACATGCACGCACTCACAGTCAGTATAGAATAGCTTCTGCCCCAGAGACCTTTCCGCTCAGATAATATGGTTCCCAAACATCAGATATCAGATATGATAGAAGTACGAGTTGATCTGACATGCCAGACTTCTGTCTCTTTCCGTCAGTGTAAATGTCAAGTCCCCTGCACCCTCCAGTTTCCACGTCAATCACACGTCATGCAGCTGCGCGCGCATCCAAGCTTCCGATTTCTGCTGACATTGCAACTTTCTGCTTAGTGCCACCCCTTTTGTGACACCTATCTGTGACGTTTCTAGCACACACCTCCAGTTCACGCCTAGTCCACGCCTTCTGATTACGTACTAGTAACACGTGGATGCTGTTATCTTGTCTTCTCTCAGCTGTTACGCCTACTATATTGCTTTCTATGATGTAAATTAAGTATATAAGCTATGTACTGTCAATAAAATGTAGCGCTCTATCCCTTCTTCCACCCCTGTGGTGGGAAGAACATGATATCCAGGCCTTGACCATTCCTTTTTAAGGAATAAAACCCCTAAGAACTCTAACACCACGGACTCTGGTTTTTTCTTTCCGATTTGAGTTATTATTGATTAAGTACTTACCTGCATAGAAATTAAGACGGTAAATTATATATTTACATCATTTTGGCGCCCGAACAGGGACCCCTCCCCCACCTCAGGCGCCGGTAGGTGCATTGCAAGCTCTGTCCCCTGCCATCAGCTAGAAGGAACTTACGCGTACCGGCAGGATTTCCTGCATCTCCCTCTGGCCCACGGAGGTGACGAAGACTGCGATCAGTACCCAGACGAGGCGGTGAGGAGTGCGGAGGATACCGACCAGAGCCTAGCCGAAAGAAGCAAGGTCCGAGGTGTCAAGAGGCCCACCAGTTTTCCGAAGTTTTCCGAAGTTTTCCGAAGTTCCACGTGTCGCGTCGAGTCGAGTCCAGTCCAGTCGAGTTTTCCGAGGCCTTCTGTTTCCGTGCTTCCCGGTGAGTACCATTGCTGGGTCGTATCTAGACGGGTTTGGGTACACAAGTCCGGTTTGCACTGTTTTTAGACAGTGTATCTGTACTGTTTAGCAGTATATCTAGTATTCTGAATTTCTGCACTGTTTCACCAGTGTATCTGTACTGTTTAGCAGTACATCCAGTATAGGGGGTAGTCATATATGTCTCAAATGTCTTTTCATGTGATTAATGTCGTGGTATGAATGTGACCGTTTTTAATGTGCATTATTGTGTTCTTGTATAAACTAGCTGTATCCAGTATTAAGTAGTTAGGATTGAGCATTCAGTACCAAGTAAACAAGATGCCGTTTTTCAACAAGTTAAAACAGATAGGAACTAGGAAAGGGATACTAGAGGAAGAAATTCCTATCCCCCCTAGGGACACTCCAGGAAACTTTATGTACCACAAGCATGGCATAGATGCCATATTATATCTAGATTTATGGGCCGACTATACTAAGCATCTAGACGAAAGACACAGATGGCCTGTTACCGGAACATGGGATGCCGAGTGCATCATGAAGGTAGAGGAAGCACTATGGAAAAAGAAAGCCAGACAATCTCAGAAAGACGCCATAGAGTTTTGGCGTAAGGAATCACACAAGCGTGCTGAAAAAGCACTACGTAGGGAAAACAGACTTAAAGAATCAGACAAGGCCCAAGAAAACGAGTTAGTTACCGAAGGGATCCGAGTAAAATCAGAGCAAGTAGACCGCGCACGAAATAACCTCGTAAACGGTATGTATCTCGCGGCCGAGGGTTCGCCTGAGGCCATTTCTGAAATACCGAAAAATCTGCCGCCACCATTAGTTCCAATTAAAGTAATGCATAAGACTACTAAAGACATATTCCTGAATTCCTATCTAGAGGATGTAGCACCCGCTTACACCAACCTGCCTGTCCGCGCCCTGCCTAACGACAGGGACGGGGTGGTAACCCGCCCCAAAATCATATTCCGCCAGCACCACAACAGAATGCTCCTGCTCCACCACCCCCACCACTTCCCGCACCTAAAGTTGATCTACCGAAACCACTTCTACCTGATCCTACTAAAAGACAAATTCAAGCTCAGATACAGACTCCGCCGAGAGATAATGCCCAAGCTTCTGCCTCAGGGGGTGCAGGAGGGGGTCTTCAAACACCGCCGTTAACACGCAGGTTACAGCTCGGGGATTTGCGGAACCCTTTTACGTTCAAGTCACCCCGCCTTGACGCATTCAAGGAAAACCTTTCAGTTTGCAGATATGATCCAGTACCCGGTAAAGACAATATAATGATGATGGCATCACTACGGTTAAGATCTGCTACTGATTTCCTGCTGTGCTATGCAGGAATGAAGGAGCGCCTAGATAGAATATATGAGTTTGTTCAGACGGGGAAAGACCCTGACAGTATTCAGGAGGCCATGGAGCGTCAGAAAGTTGACGTTCAAGCACAGATACTACGTTTTTTCATAAATTGCCTAATAAGAGAACGAGACAGGCCTGGGACAGATCAGAGTGAATTAGATGCACTAAACAAGTGGGGTCAAAATATATCTGAAGGAAAACATGATAAGGGGACTTGCATAGCCAGTATGTACAAGAAAATTAGAAAAGCAGTGATAGAAATACACCAAAAAGAGAAAGAAAAGGCTTCCGAGGAGGAGGAAGAAGAACTTGAAGAACAAGAAAAGACTACAGATACTATAGCGTATGTAGGTAAGGGAGCTTACCTTAGGAAAGGTATCCGCCCAGAAAGCAAGAGAGTTTTTCTCTCTGCCCTAACAAACCCGAATTCTTCTGAACATCAGTTCCAGGAGACTGATAAAAGACTCCGAGACCGAGTGGGGTACCACATACTCAATTCAATGGATGAACAAGAACTAGCCCGGTCAGCCATATTATGGGCTGAAAATCCGGATATGTATAATGATGACACAGTAGCGCAGACATTTCTGAACCTCTCCCCAGACGAGCAGAAATTAGCAGGTGTATACATGATTCAGCACCTCCTCACGAAATACAGAGACCAACATTCTGATCCAGGTCCCTTACATGAAACATTAGAAGCACTACTCATGGATAGATGGAGAGGTCTCAGTACCAAGTTAATACAAATAATTCTAGAACAACGACATAGATATAACGCTTTCATAAGCCCTGAATATGTTCCCGCTCCGCCCCCAGAAAGGAAAATGTATCACATGCAACGCCTGAGTGGCATTGAAAGTCAGAACCCCTTACGAGAAGTGCACCCAGTTATGGGTGAGGATCATCTCTTGAAACGTGTATATGTGCACACGCCACTGACTAAGTTAGAACTGTTAGAAATGAAGAAACTAGTCCCGAGCCATGATAAGGACCCTGTAGGTTTTCACAGAGAGCTTAAAGACATGTTACTGATGGGGGATTATACCTATGAGGATATCATGAAAATGTTGAAGGTACTGCTGCCCACGGGCATCTACGAGAAACTGAAGGAAAAGGAATGGGAGGTGGGAGAGAAAAAGATTGTATGGGCAGAAATAGAAGACGAAGAGAGCAAACGTGTCCCGGGGGTAGGCCTTGGGGACAAAACTAAAGCATTACCAGGTTTGATAGTACAGGTTCTGCCAAGATTATTGACAACTAGAAAAGAAGACTGGGATGCAATTTCAGCATGTAAACAGAAACCCGACGAAGATACTAGTGACTTTTATTCAAGATTCGAGAAATGTTTTATTATTAATAGTGGTCTTAAACCAAGTAGCGAGTCGTACCCGCACCTTTTTGTATCCAAGTTAGTTGAGAATTCACTGTTAGCAGTCAAGAATCGTGTATACAAGGTTGAGAGTACATGGCAAGCAAATACGCCATCCCAGATGTTACAAATGTTACAATACCATCAGAACAGAATTAGAGAAGAACAAGATCAGGAACAGAAACGTATGAAAGACACAAAAATGAAAATGTTAGTAGCCCAGTCAGTCCATACCGACGGAAACAGAAAGGGTACGACCCAGACAGGTCACGCCGCAGCTCCCCTTAAAGGGACATGCAATTATTGCAAGCAGCCAGGTCACTACGTACATGAATGTCCAGTTCTGAAACATAACATAGCAACAGGTAAAACTAAACAGAGACCGCATCCACCAAGACAAGATCAGGCCCAGCAACAGACCTCACAGAATGTACAGCCCATGCAGAACACACAGCCTATACATGCTTCATCCCATACAGCACAGACAGTAGCGGTGTCACAGCCACAGCCTCTTGCCGCAACTCAGCAAGTTTCACAGCAGATGTACCAGTATGCCCAGTCCGCTTACCCCGAGTATCAGCGATACACATGAAACAGCCTAGAGAGGGAATTTGGCTTGCCTCTTATTGAAATTCCTGTAGATCAAGAAGGTCCTTATGTGCACAGTCAAGTATTGGGAAAAGACAGAAAGTTTTTAATTGACACAGGGGCAAGCCGCACAACAATCAGCCATAATGAAGTCCCAGGGGCACCCCTCTCAGGCTCACAAAATGTTTCCCTTGGTTTTTCAGGACAGCCCATTGTAAATGAAGTATCAGAACCAGTACCCTTGGCTGTGGGTCCATTATCACGAATTACAGACTTGTTACTTACAAAATCATGTCCAGAAAATCTGTTAGGAATTAAAACATTGAAGGCTCTAGGAGCTATAATCTGCTGTTCCCCGGAGGGGGTTAGACTCTTTCTGCGGGATTTCAAGGGTCATTATGTGTTGCGTGAATTCGATGTCAGATTGAAAAATGTACCAGATCACTTGTGGGCAAAAGGCCCAACTGATGTAGGTTGTATGCATATCACACCATACCGTGTTACACTCAAGACAGGAGTTGTTCTACCACGAATCAGACAATACAAGTTACCCCCCGATGCTGTAGTGGCTTTACTGGAAATCATTGAAGAGCTCATAGCCCAAGGAGTGGTCGTAGAGACCGACTCCAATATCTGTAATTCACCCATCATTCCAATTCTTAAACGTACTGATCCCAATGCACCGCCAGTATATCGGCTGGTGATTGATCTTCGAGAGCTGAATAAATGTATTGTACCACAGTACCCTGTGGTCCCTGATATCTCTTCCCTATTGACTGCTATTGATTCAGAAGCAACGTTCTTTACTGTAATTGATCTCAAGAATGCTTTCTTCAGTATACCTATTGATCCGGAGAGCCAATATCTCTTCGGATTCAGTTTAAATGGACGAAGTTTCAAATTTTCCCGCGCACCTCAAGGATTCACAGAAAGCCCCAGCATCTATAGTCAAGCACTGAAAAGACAACTAGACTGTATTCAAATGCCAGTTAACACCGCTTTACTGCAATACGTCGATGATCTATTGATCACCGCACGAAGTGAGCCCGAATGTGAACAAGCATCATTGACAGTTTTGCATTTTCTGGCCGACAAGGGACACAAGGTGTCTCCTTCGAAGCTTCAATTCTGTGTTCAGCAAGTTGTGTACTTGGGTCACTTGCTGTCCAAAGTGGGGAGACAGCTCACTCCCGATCGCATTCAGTTAATTGTAAATATGCCACGACCCCAGACACAAAAGGAAGTGCGGGCCTTCATAGGCCTCACCTCGTACTGCAGACAATGGATTCCTCAATATGCATTTATAGCTAAACCACTCATCCAGTTAACGACACAGGAGGCAGCGACTCCGACTGTCCTCCCTTGGACTCAAGAACACACACAAGCCTTTGAGGAATTAAAGAAAGCATTATGTCAAGCACCAGTTTTAGCGACACCATGCTACAGCAAACCGTTTACACTTTTTGTTACAGAACGCGATGGTACAGCATTGTCTGTCCTCACTCAAGACCAAGCAGGTTCACATAAGCCTTGCGCTTATTTTTCAAGTACATTGGATTCAGTAGCCCAGGCACTCCCTGCGTGCTTAAAGTCAGTAGCAGCAACAGCGTTAGCAATAAGACAGAGCGATTCAATTGTTTTAGGACATCAGTTAACAGTACAAGTTCCACATTCAGTAGAGGTTCTTTTAAACAGAACCCAGACTCAGCACTTGACCATAGCACGACTGACAGGTTACGAATTAACGCTATTCCAGCCACACATAGAAATAAGACGCTGCAGCATTCTGAACCCAGCAACACTGTTACCTAAAACTAGGACAGATCCAGCCCCGCATGATTGCATAGAGATCATTAATGCAGTAACAAAGCCCCGACGAGACTTAACAGATGTTCCATTGACAAATTCAGACCTGACACTTTATGTGGATGGTTCATGTATGCGAACAGGTACAGGAGAATTAGTGGCCGCATATGCCGTGACCACTGAAACCGAAGTAAAAGAAACACATCGTATTGACACACTGTCTGCTCAAGCGGCAGAGCTTATTGCTCTGACCCGAGCCTGTATTCTAGCCAAGAACAGAAATGTCAACATATACACTGATTCCCGTTATGCGTTCGGAGTTGTACACGACTTCGGCATGTTATGGCAAGAACGAGGTTTCCTGACCTCTCATGGTGCCAAGATCCAACACGGTCCCCTCATTCAAGCACTGTTAGAAGCAATACATCTGCCTTCAGGCATATCCGTCATGAAGTGTAAAGCACATACTAAAGTTACAGATTCTGTTTCCCAGGGTAACGACCTGGCAGACCAGACAGCAAAACATACAGCATTGACTCACACTCAGACAACTGACATGATAAAGACAATAGGACCGACAAATTGCATGACAGTCAGGGATCCCACACTAGATGTTATCGATATTCAGACACATGCTACCCCAGATGAAATAAAGAAATGGATTGAACTAGGAGGGATCCAGACAGATCAAGGATGGATGACGAAGGGAAAATCTACATGGTTTCTCCCTGACTCTATGGTTCAAGTTATGATTAATACAGCACATAGTCCAGCACATCTAGGAGAAAAAGCGATGTTAGACAGTTTACAAAATCTTTGGAGCAATAAACACTTACGAGCAGCAGCAAAACAGAAAGTGCGTACTTGCATGATCTGTTGTCAGTTCAATCCAGGTAAAAGCGTCCCTGTAGAGCAAGGTGGATTTCATCCTCCTGATCACCCTTTTGAAGTCCTCCAGATGGATTATATCCAGATGGACCGTTGTCGAGGATTCAAATATGTCCTCGTAATTGTTTGTGCACTGTCCCGTTGGACCGAAGCATATCCAGTCCCAGATTACACTGCTCCGACCACTGCCAGGCAGTTGGTTCGTGAATTCTTCACACGGTACGGCATGCCTCGTGTCGTGTATTCAGATAACGGTCAGCCATTCTCCTCCGAATTGATGAAGCAGGTTTCCTTACTGCTAGGATATCAATGGAAATTCCATTGTGTCCGACATCCCGAAGCCGCAGGCCTTGTAGAGAGGCATAATCAGACACTAAAGACACGCCTTGCTAAAATATGTCAAGAGAAAGGGGTCGACTGGATAGTCGCCCTGCCAGTGGCACTGTTCTATATGAGAATGGTTGCCCATTCGAGATCAGGACTATCTCCGTACGAGGTGGTCTTTGGCAGACCACCGAATATGTGGGGGACGCCCATTCCTAAGAAAATTACTGATGTTGATTGCAATATGCTGACAGATTACCTTGCCTCCTTGATGTCTGCACTCCAATCATGTCGTTCACAGGTTGCCGCAGCCTTCCCTGACAACACCGATGTAAAGCCGCATGATGTCCGTCCAGGCGATCTGATTCTTATAAGAAATTTTGACCGGAAAAGTCCGCTGGAGCCCCGCTGGAAATCGCCGAAGACCGTTCTACTTACTACGAGGACAGCGGTGAAAGTTGAGGGCAGGAAGGGGTGGATCCACATGAGCCATGTCAAACTGTGTAATGAACTGAAATCCGACCCAGGCTCATCCACCCCTTCCAAAGACTGTATCGAGCCCAGTGACTTTAAAGTTTCCGAACGAGAGAAAACTCCCCAAGAGGAGTACCGACTCAAGCTTCGATCTAGCAAGTCAGACAGTTTAATTGTTTAAGTCCTCCCCTAGGTGAATCGGTTAAATAGTTTCTGACATGTATCCCCTAGATCGAGATAGAGAGAGAGAGAGACAATTCAAGAAACGTACATACTGCAAATCACTGCGTAGTCACTGTATAGTGACATTGTTAATAATGTTTTTTCTAAGTCTTCTGATAATAGTTGCAAGTATACTTCTCCCTATCTATTACCCTATTTTCAAGCGTGAACAATCTGCTTAGAATGTTTCTGCTGAACATTCTTTTAGCGAGTTACCTCCACATGAACTCTCCTACAGACTTGCGCTGCACAACAACACTTTCATTAGTATGCTACATCATTCCCATCAGACTAACAATGCTACAAACTGCTGGATATGTGGCCGACTCCCTCCCTACCAGAATTACAAGGGAGCTCTGCCCCTCTTTCCGTACCCGTTCACTCACAATGGCTCCTGTGGTGCATGGTTTAAAATAATTAACTCTTTAGATCCTGATATTGCTGTTTTCGACGGGGGCTGGGTTTGGGGAAACCTGAACTTGGTCCTCCTCGACGTCTGTTACCCTGATAAGGAGGGACTCCCCATTAGAATAGGAACTGATCTAGAAAATGAAGTATATGGATTAAGCAATTACACAATTAACCTCATGATTCTTACTGTTGAGTCCGAAGCTGCACCAGTTCTGCCCGCTATGTCAGTATTACCCGTCACTGGTGAATTATGTGTCAGGAAGAAAGGTTCAGTACACTTAGGTCATAGTAAATGTACTACTGTGGTCGAATTCAGGGATCATGGTAAATCGTCCTTTAAAGCTATCCGTCATTCCTATTTTGTTTGTGGTCATACCGCATATATACGCCTACCTCCAGACTGGGATGGTACCTGTTATATTGCATTCCTTCTGCCACCTGTTTTTCTAGCCCCTCCTGATTATCACAGAAATACAAATCTAGTAAAGAATAGACTCAGAAGAGATATCGCACTTGTCGACTACACAGAAACGGCATGGGAACAGTACACCGATTTTAATAAAGGATTCTTTTTCTTTTTAGGCCCTGTCCAAAATAGTAAACTAATACGCAGATTAACTAGAACACTTGAAGCCGTAGTAAATGAAACTGCCTCCGCCTTAGGTAACTTAACAGAAGAGCAGTCCGCCATGCGGGTTGTTGTCCTTCAGAATCGTCTTGTTATTGACGTCATCTTGGCAGATAGAGGTGGAGCCTGTAAGGTCATCGGGTCAAGTTGCTGTGTTTTCATTCCAGAAAACGCGCCATCTGTATACAAAGCTATTACACGTCTTCATAAAATTGCTAATCTGATACATCAGAATCCAGGCACCTGGACTTGGTCCGGTTGGTTCTGGACAACGTTAACCGCTTGGGGATGGAAGATCCTATCCTTCCTAGGCATTGGCCTAGTCCTAGTATTCAGTTGCTGCCTGTGCCTGCAGTGTGGGCCAGCGATTTGTGGACTGTGTGCCACTTCATGCATTGAACATTCCAGTTTCCTATCAAAACGTAAAAGAAAGAAAGAAGAACAAATGATGTTACAAGAACAAACTGATCGGTTCATGAGGATCGATATATCATGAAGGGTCCCTAGGGAACAAGGAGGGAATGAGGAAATATAAATTTTATGGTCAAGTTGTGTTCCCTAGCGCGTACCCCACCGTCTCCATGTACCAGCTCAAAGTGCATGTAACTTCCCTCCTGCGCCAGCTATGAAGACGCAAATACATTTGCGTCCAACGTCAACATGTCCTCTTTCAGACCCATCCTGAATGGGTTAATTAGTCCGTTCCTAAGTATGCTATGCCACCGTCTTTTTGTAGTGTACTTTACATGTTTTTCTGCTCTGGCAAAGTAGGCCCTGAATTTCTGCCATCGAGCCTTTTTTCTGGCTTCTGACTCTGAAAGCCTCAGCCCAGGCTGCCTCTGTACCCGTGAACTCTGACTTACTTCCAGCGCGGCCCACCGCGCTCAGCTCAGCCTGCTGCCTGCCAAGACTGACTACAACCTTCGGGTTATCTGTTCCGCTCCTCGAAAATACATTCCTGCCTACTAGCTTCAGTAAACATTCCCCAGCTGCAGAGCCAAAGGGCCGGCCTGTCTCCGTGCAAGTAATTCATAGCCTCTGTTACCATGCTCCCATGAAAGGCCCGTGCCCCCACGCTTCTCATGTAGACACTTAGGCGCACATGCACGCACTCACAGTCAGTATAGAATAGCTTCTGCCCCAGAGACCTTTCCGCTCAGATAATATGGTTCCCAAACATCAGATATCAGATATGATAGAAGTACGAGTTGATCTGACATGCCAGACTTCTGTCTCTTTCCGTCAGTGTAAATGTCAAGTCCCCTGCACCCTCCAGTTTCCACGTCAATCACACGTCATGCAGCTGCGCGCGCATCCAAGCTTCCGATTTCTGCTGACATTGCAACTTTCTGCTTAGTGCCACCCCTTTTGTGACACCTATCTGTGACGTTTCTAGCACACACCTCCAGTTCACGCCTAGTCCACGCCTTCTGATTACGTACTAGTAACACGTGGATGCTGTTATCTTGTCTTCTCTCAGCTGTTACGCCTACTATATTGCTTTCTATGATGTAAATTAAGTATATAAGCTATGTACTGTCAATAAAATGTAGCGCTCTATCCCTTCTTCCACCCCTGTGGTGGGAAGAACATGATATCCAGGCCTTGACCATTCCTTTTTAAGGAATAAAACCCCTAAGAACTCTAACACCATGGACTCTGGTTTTTTCTTTCCGATTTGAGTTATTATTGATTAAGTACTTACCTGCATAGAAATTAAGACGGTAAATTATATATTTACATCAACACCTCTCACTCCTTACTTCATCAGCCATTTCACTCTCTCCTCCTTTCTGATGCAAAGCCACACTGTGTTTGTTCCATTTTTCTCCATTTGCCGATGTCACATACCAGTAATGTGCTTGCTTGACCTTAAAGGTACCTCTAAACTTTACCAAGCCCCTCCTTATGCTTCCATCCTTCACCTTCACTCAATCACCTGCATGGATGTTAGACGATTTGGGCACTTCAATCAAGATATTTAAGTTCATTGCTATCCTTCAACCAACTTGGTACTAACTTGGTCTCGGGTTTTTGCCCTCTCATTATCTCAAAAGGTTAACACAAAAGCACCTTCTTTACTGTAGTGCGATGTGCCCATACCAATTTGTTTACAGCACAATGCACATCCGAACCACTCTGCACTGCCAACTGAATTGCACCCTTCACCATGCGATTCATCCGTTCTGGAATACCATTGGCTTGCGGGTTGTAGAGTGCTGTACAATGATTTTTAATGCCATTATCATCCAAAAATCCATTTATCTCTCTTGAAGTAAGGTGAGTGCCATTGTCTGTGATCAAAGTATTGGGAAAAGGCTCCGTCCTAAAGATCTTTTGCAAGATTAAAATTGTATCTTTAGTAGAAATTCCATTTATTAATCTGACTTCTACCCATTTAGAAACAAAATTACTAACACTAAGGCAAATCTTAAATCCCTTCCCCTCCTGCTAATGGGCTCATAAAGTCCATACATACACTATGCCATGCTTCTTTAGGATCTTGGATGAGAGTCTTCCCAGACTGCAAACCCATTGTGAGTGTCTTTTCACTCTCCTTATACGCCACACATCTCTCTACCCATTGAGTAGTTTGGACGTCAATACCTGGCAACCACAGGATTTCTTTTATCCTTCTCTGTGTCATAATCTGACCTAAATGCCTCTCATGTGCTAGTTGGATAATTATCCTCCTCAAATTCTCGGGTGGAACAAATCTGTCACCCCTCACCAATACACTCTTACGAGAGACCGACAACTCATCGAAACGTTTGACGTATGGTTTTACTGAAGGAACAACGTACTCTCCCTTTGTCCACCTGTTACCATCATATTGCATACTTTCTTCAAGATTTCATCCATTTCCATCTCATGAACGCATTCTTCTTTCGAAAAAAAACCTACACAACTCTGCACAGCATCATCTAACCATGCCTCTTATCTCACTTTCTCTTTGTTTAAAACTACCCCCATGTCTACAAACTTCCAATCTATCGCCAAACAGGAAAGACCATCAGTTTGTACATTTCACCACCCCAGAATATATTCAATAATGTACTGGTAATCTTGCAGTCGGACTGCTACCTGGCCAATCTCGATACGCCCTTTCCAGCCCCTCCCAGTGTCAGAACTTTAACTAGAGGTTTGTGGTCTGTCCTCTATCTAAAACTCACTCCCCACAAGTAAGTTTGGAAGTATACAGCACACCAACCTGCTGCCAAAGCTTCACGGTCAATGACAGAATAGTTTTTCTCTGTATCTATCAATGAATGTGAAAGCAATTGTTTTCTCCATGCCATTATGCAGTTGTGACAAAACAACACATTTTCTGTGGCACTGGCCTCCACTGTAAGAAAGGTACTCAACTTGATATCAAAAGGAACACAAATTCCTGCTGAACATATTTTTTTTTTAATGAAATCAAAACGCTTTGTGGTTCTTCACTTCAGCTAATGTGTATATGTGGAAATGTGGAGATGTGGATAATGTTTTCAAGTCTCCAGTCTTTACAGCAAAATACTGAACAAACTGTGCAGTATTTGATCAGCTCCATAAATTGACCTCAGCTGGGGCAGCTGATTCAGTCTCTTTTCGCTCTCATTACACTCCGCCTCAGTAGGTTAGAGCTGGGGAAAGGGAGAATATAGTTGTTCCTTCAGTAAGACCATACATTAAATTCTTGGGTGGAACAAATCTGTCACCTCTCATCAATACACTTCCCCCACAGACCGACAGCTCATTCACATTTTTACATATGGTCTCACTGAAGGAGCAACTTTACTTTCCCTCAGTTTACATCTTACCGACAAAATACACATTTCCTTAAACATTTTATCCATTTCCCCCTCCTGCACCCTTTCTTTTTTTTTAAAACACCCCAATGCCATTCTGCACAGTGTCATTTAACCATGCCAACTCCTCTTTCAAAGGCTAAAATTCAAAAGACATGAGGGATTGGTAGACTATTTTAAGTACTGAAACGAAGAAGATATATATGACTTGAACCCGTTTGGAAAACAGATATTAAGAATTTGAAATTCTTTTTTAACACAGTTACACCTTAATTTGAACTTTATGAAGACCTTCTGCTCTTGGGCCACAAAGGAGGAAACACCCTTGTCGTTGGGATTAAATGTTTGCATATCCTGTCTTATGCCTGTAATTAAGTGATACATTTTTTATTTACGGCTTGATCTTCTTCCTTGCATGAATTGCTGCTTGTTAATTACCAATCGAATATATGAGGTGGTCTTCTGCGACAGTGAGAGTTTATAGCTCACTAAATGTATCATGGCGCCACACGGAGTCTTTGTGATATGTGTGAGACTCAAACTAAAATATTTCTAGCCTGCATCTACCAGATAATATTTCATCTTTGTAGACAGCAGATGCTTGGCTCAGCTCATGTATGAAAACGGTTATGATTCTCATGTTCTGTCACTTGGCAAACATTTGCAATAGTGATGCAGCCTCTGTCTGCTTCTTTGGCAACGCTGAGGTGTGGCTCTCCAGGTGCAAGGTTCTGGAAATGGTGCACAGTTTATTTATGAATGCAGTTCTCCATTGCAAAAATATTGATGTTATATGAGTCAGTCACTGAATATCAGAACGCAATTATACTCTGGAAAAAATATTGTGTTCTAAGTATTGTTGTAAAAAATAACATCTCATTGCAGTTAGTAATTGAAAATCTACCATTAGCAAAACGATGTTTTTGTAGACTATATTCAGACTACAATATTTATGTCAGGTGATATTTTTGATAAGAAAATTGTGACCTGAAGCAGTGCCATTGCATGCATTCTGGAATCTTAAACTGGTTATTCACCGATACGAACAGGTTGAAAAACACAAGTTAATTTCTTGCTATTATGATGTCACATGGAATTCACATTGACAGGACTCTCAGGAGGCATTTCAGTGCAGCGCTGTTTTTCTGCTCTAACAGAGGGCAGTTATCACATGTTATAGCGTTTACTGGGCCCCAAATAAAATGTAGCATTAAGTTTTAACTCTCAGCATATCCTTAACCTCTTGCTACCTATTTCACTTGGTTGGTCCTCTACCGGATCTTTGCACAATTATCCAATGAGGACCAGGAATAAGAGAATTGTTATCTACGAACTCAATTGTTATTAAAGTCAAGAATTTCTCTCAAATTTTAAGTAACTCAAACATAAAACTTTACCCACAAGGAAAGATGAGACAGAATTAATTACAATTTCAAAGTTAATTGTTTCATTATAGGAAAAGAACTTTAGCATTTATTTAAGATAACATACAATACTAATATTAAATTAGTAAAGGGATTTAATAAAATATACCAAGTCTCTGAGATTCAGAACAATAATGAATGATAAGGAAATCTTACTCAGCCAAGTTAGATTGGGGCTCATACTACGTAGGTGTCAATAGGAGATAGGAAACCAGGTGAGCCTTATAAAGACCCTCAGGGAAGTTCAGCAAAGTTCCAAGTAGTCAGTTTCATTTTGTCAAGACAGCAATTGTCTCAGTCTGTCTCTGCAACAACAAGGTCACAGTAACATGACATGAACCCTCCAGCTGAAAAGGTTCAATCTGCCTTAGCAAACCAGTCGGAAGTAAATTGCAACGTAACATCATAAATTTCTTCTGTCCTCCGCTGTCCAAAGCCATCACTGCACACTGCTGATCCAAAATGTGAGAAATGATCCAAAATGTGAGAAATGATACTCCATCAGTTTTTGGGGTGACACGTACACATGTGCAGAACAGATGGCCTCTCCTGGCTCTAATGACTGGTGCGAGCAGCTCTTGGATTTTTTTATTGATAAAATCCAAGCTATACAGGATAGGTTTGAGACTGTCACCCATCGCCATGTGACCTTCTTGCCTCCAACGACAGTAGACTCTGATTTAGCTCGTCCCTGTCTGACTTTTGTTTATTCCATTTCGCTGTCAGACACTTTGACCATATTGCAATCGCTTACGTCAGGCTCTCCCTCTGATCCTTGCCGAGCTAGATTATTGGCAGCGGGGGCTGAGGTAGTCAATCCCGAAGTCAATCAAATTTTTAATTTGTCCCTTAGGGAAGCCACTGTCCCTCCTGAGTGGAAACATGCTAAACTCCTCCCTTTGGTGAAAAAGCCCTCACTGAACCCTGTTATCCGGGCCAGCTACTGCCCTATTTCACTCCTCGCGGCGGTAGCTAAGGTGTGTGAAAAGGCTGTGCATTAACAGCTCTCGGAGTTTGTTGAAGGCTCGGGCCCCCTTCACCCTGCCCAGTCGATCTTTAGAGCCTCCCATTACACTGAGACAGCGCTAGTTGAGGTGTCTGAGGCTATTAGAGAGTGTCTGGATGCTGGCAAGAGAGCAGTTCTGATTCTTCTAGACCTCTCTGCTGCATTTGACACCATTCCACACCGCCAACTTTTGGCACGGTTGTCTCATATTGGCATCTCTGGACAGGTGTGGGAATGGATTAAATCTTTATTGACCAATAGAATGCAGCAACTTTGTCGGCCACCCTTCGCCTCATCCTTGCGAAGCTTGGCTACAGGGGTTCCTCAGGGCTCAACATTGAGCTCTCTCCTGTTCAATGTTTATATGACACCCCCTGTCTATTTGACGGAGGAGCTGGAGGCCAAGATCACAGCTTATGCTGATGACACCTAGCTCCTCTTTACGTGGAAGAAAACAGATCTCTCCTCAGTGATGGCCAAAAACTGTTTGGCGGGAGTGTTTCAGTGGCTAGCCCAGGCCCAATTAAAACGTAATGAAGAAAAATCAGAGGTGCTTCTTTACGAATCCCCCCCCCCCCCCATTTTAGAGAAGACATTTGGCCGGTAGGCTACCCCTTGCCTAAATCAATGGGGAGCCCAGCAAAAAATTTGGGGGTATGGTTTAGCGAAGAATTGAGATTTTTGCCCCAGATCAACAGGTTGGCCGGTGTGTGTTTTGGCACACAGAAGCGCCTGAAAAAGTTTCTTCCACTTTTGCCTAGAATGGCGAAAGAAGTGGTGACCCATGCTCTCATTCTCTCTCGCCTGGACCATGCTAATACCTTATATATTGGCCTACCGGCATATCAGTTAAGAAAGCTACAGATTGTTCAGAATGCGGCAGCCAGAGCTTTACTGGGTACGCCGGGAAGGTCCAGTACGAGGCAGCTTCTTCGGGATTTGCACTGGCTTCCGGTCGACCAATGGATACTGTTTAAGGCTCCTACGTTGGTCCATGGAGCACTTTACAAGTCTGGCCCTCAGTATCTTTTGAAGTTGGTTCACGTTCTACGTGCTGCCCCGACAGCTACGCTCTTCTGGCCAATTCTTGGCCGTGGTCCCTGGGTATCACTGGCTAGAATGGGAGGCAGCTCTCTGTCAGAGCAGCTGTGGCCTGGAATGCCCTGCCCTTTGAACTAAGGAACATCGGCGACCTCAGACTGTTCAAAAAACACCTGAAAACAATGCTGTTTAGTAAGCTATTAGTCTGACCTGTCCATCTCTCCTCCTTCCATTTGGCTTTCGCGCCGGGACACTTCTGAGTAGCCGTGCACGCTATATTTCGAGGTCAACATAACATAACATAACCAAAAATGTCAGATAACTCAGTTCCATAGGTCAGTCCAGAGTGAGGTGAGGGTAATATAGCAGAAAAGAAAATACAATGAGAAAATTAAGGAAACCGAAGACATGGCTTCCTTAAGTCATGTGGGCATAGGATGCGTCGAACAATAGGACATTTAGAAAGGGAAGTTCAAAGTTCACCAATGCCACTTTCTAAAGCAGCTGTTATAGACTGTGGCAGAATTGTTGCAATTACACTATTCAGTCCAAAGGATATGTTGTTATGTTGTTAATATGTGGTTTGTATAGCGCGCGGCTACTCAAGCAGAGTGTCCCGGCGCTGTGCAGATCTGTGGAGAGACGTAGAGCGGAGAACAGGCGCACTAGAGGCTGAAAAGCCAGGTCTTTAGGCCTTTCCTGAAGGACAGGAGGTTGTCAGTTTTCCTCAGCGAGAGGGGGAGCTTGTTCCAAAGCTGCGGGGCACAGGCTCTGTAAGAGCGACCTCCAATGCGTGAATGCTTTACAGATGGAACGACAGCAAGGGCTTGTGTGGCTGAACGGAGCGATCTGGTGGGATGGTAGAACCGAACATGTTTCCTGAGGTAAACTGCGCCGGTACCGTGTAAGGACTTAAAGGTCAAGGTCAAAGTCTTGAAGATGATACGTTTCCTTACCGGAAGCCAGTGGAGTGCCTCAAGGAGGGACGAGGTATGAGATCTGCGGCTTAATCCGAAAATGGCCCTTGCAGCGGAGTTTTGGACAGACTGTAAGCGAGATAGGAGGTATTCTGGAAGCCCTAAATAGAGCACATTGGCATAGTCAAGCCTGGATCCAATCATTGCTTGAACAGTGATTCTCATGTGAGCCAGAGACAATAGAGGAAGAAATTTCCTAAGTATACGTAGCTGGCCAAAGCATTGGCCAACCAAAGCAAGGATCTGGGGTTTGAAGGTAAGACCATTGTCAAATTTGACGCCCAGGTTCTTAGCGACCGCAGTAGGAGAGGAAGGAGGATGCATATCTGCCGGCCACAAAGATTTCCATTGAGTATCAGGAGAGCAGCCAAAAAATATAATTTCAGACTTGTCTGAATTACATTTAAGCTGGTTCAACTGAAACCAGGAAAAAACTGCCTCTAAGCAGCTTTTAATAGAGTCACCCGCGAAATCAGAGTTCTTGTCACAGGTAAATAAATAGCAGCTGCGTATCGTCCGCATAGGACACGATACGCGCGCCAAAGGTCTCCACTAATTCAGCCAAAGGGGAGAGGTAAACGTTAAATAAAGTGGGACTAAGGACTGATCCCTGTGGCACTCCCACATCAAGAGATGGAACTGTTGCTGAGAAAGGGGGTGACCAGATCAATTGTTGGCGTTCAGAGAGAAAGGACTTAAGCCAATTGAGCACCGTCCCTCTAATCCCGATCTCCTGCAGTCTGGAAAGGAGCCGGTTGTGAGGGACGGTGTCAAAGGCCGCTGAGAGGTCTAATAGTACCAGCATTGCCTTCCCACCGCGGTCAGTCACTCCCTTTATGGTCTCCGTTACCTCCAGTAATGCTGTTTCTGTACTGAGGTTAGAGCGGAAGCCTGACTGCGTCTGATGGAGAATGTCATGGGCCTCTATGAATTGTGACAAGGTGGAATGAACATGCTTTTTGGCGAGTTTGGCGAGGGCAGGGAGCAGAGATATAGGCCTGTAATTGGAGTGCTCCAACGGGTTCAAATTAGATTTTTTTATGAGAGGGATGACATGAGCCTTTTTCCAAGCCTTTGGGACCTCGCCCGAGATAAAGGAGGCATTAAGGAGAGGATTAATCAGAGAATTAAGAACGGGGGCCATTTTTGAGAGGATTTTGTCGGGGCAAGGATCTGAGGGGGAGCCCGATGTCAGTTTTAGCAACAGGTCAAGCGAGGCCTCCAGCGACAGGGGAGGAAAATCAGACAGAATATGGGTGCCCTGTGATGTGTTCAAAGTAAAGAAAGAGGGAACAGGATCGATGGCGGGGACAACAGGCGGAAAAGATGCCTGGATGTTCAGAATTTTATTGTGAAAAAAGCTAGCCATTTGATTGACCCAGAGTTCAGAGGGAGAGAATTTGGGGTTTAGAGCAGGGGGGGAGGTGAAATCCCTAACGATATTAAATATTTCCTTGCTGATGTTACAGGCTGAGTCAATTCTTTTAGCAAAAAAAGCCTTTTTTGCTAGTGTAATTTCTTTGTGATAGGCCTTAATGAGATTTTTAAACCTTATTTTAAGCAGGACATCATAATTTTTGCGCCATAACCGTTCGGCTGTCTTGTAATTTTTCCTAGTTTCATAAAGTTCGGTGGTAAACCAGGGGGCTGAGATACGTTGGGACTTTGAGGATCTGGTAGGCATGGGTGCCAATTCATCAAAACGTTGTACGAGCCGGGACTGAAAGCTAGAGAGGTCCTGTTCCAGGTTACCAGTCCGTGGGCATGGATAGAGTGCTAAGGACTTCTCCAGCATGTCAGTGGTGACACGATGGAATGGTCGAAATGCCTTTGATTGAGTGGTATTTTCCGTGCAGGAGACTTTAGAGGGGCCCACAATATCACAATTTAATAGGAGGTGGTCTGACCAAATCACCGGAAGTGGTGGATAGGGTTGAATAGACAGAGAAGAAAAAACTTGGTCTAACAAATGACCTTTGTTATGAGTAGCTGCAAAAAAATACGGTAGAAGATTAAACATGCTAATGGTGTCATTTAATTTAACAGAGTCACTGGACTCAGGTTCGTCCATGTGAATATTAAAATCTCCAAGGAGAAGAAGATGCTTGTATTTTGTTGCAAGAGGGGCTAAGGTTTGGTGAAGTTTGTCACAAAATGGGCCCAGGTGGCCTGGTGGGCGATAGACTAAAAGGCCAGCACAGGAATGCTGCGGGGAGAAAGATAGGCAGAAGCCTAATGAATCCACCCCCGGGATGTTGTCAATTTCAAGTACAGAGCAGGTGTAACGTTTGTCTACTACCATTGCGACTCCTCCTCCTCTACCCAGTTCTCGGTCTTTCCTGACTATATAATAGTTAGGGGGAAGGGCAATAGCAATATCAGGACTGGAGGAGTCGCCTAGCCATGTCTCCGTAAGAAAAAGACATGACGGCTTCTGTTCTGAAAGTAGGTTAAAAAGGTCTAGAGCATGCTTACAGAGAGATCGAGTGTTTAAAAGCATGCATGGATACACGGGGGCCTTCACAAAAGTCACTTCAGTAGTGTCGTTTGAGCCCAAAGTTATCGGTGAGAGAAGCGAAGTAGAAGAAGACCATGCACAGGTCTCACAGACATGCTTATCCTTAACAGGGTTACATAGGTGTTTAATGCAGCCCAAGTAAGAGGTGTTCCCCAGTCTAAGTAGCGTGTCACGATCAAAGGAAATTACCCTCTCATCAGTGCAGTTAAAATGAGCGCGGTCTACTGCCGTGCCGGGCGCCTCCGGGACGCGGACGGGCGCAGACGGGCTTACCTCAGGCGCACCTCCGGCGCGCATAAGGCGCGCCCGCTGCACTCGCTCGCTGCACGTCCTTGTAGGCATACTGGATTTATAGGGCGAAGGCAGGTCGCCTGACGCAAAACACTAGCGTGCCAACCAACTTCCCCCAATATGGCGGCGGCGCTTAGGAGCAGCGTCCGAGATCGAGTGTGGAGTCAGGTAGGTAAACAATGCCTCTCACACACTGAAATACCTTCAATGAACAGGCGCTATGCAGAAAATGCCCAAAGTCAGTAGAGGCTACAGTCTAAACACACAAGCCACAAGTTAAAACAGGCAAGTAGCAGTATTGAGTCACGCTAGTTGCAGACAGCAAAATAAAGCATACATTTTAAAAATAAGTGTGCGTGTGTGCAGGTTCCCGGCTGAGCCTCAGGAACAGATCTGAGCAAGGCGGCGGAAAAGTTCGACCTTTAAGGTCGCCTGACGCAAAACACTAGCGTGCCAACCAACTTCCCCCAATATGGCGGATATCAAAGAAACAGTTATCATTTCAATACAAATTGCTAGTTCACTGAATATTCTCATACGCTTTAGAATATTCAGCACATGACTTCACAGAAAGAAGGGCAAGTAAAATATGAGTCCTAAATGAAATGACAATGACTGTGTTAAACTGCGAATCGCACATTAATAAGAAAGCTAGCTTATAACTTCAGAATACATAAATTAACATTGCAATCTGATCATAATTAATACATGTAAGTATAGGGTACTCATAAAACAAATTGTAAGCATCATCATTATTCATATACGAAAAAGAATATTAATCTTTTGTCGGTTATATGTTATTCAACAAATACATAAATAAATTACATGGTAATGAAGTTTCACAAAGACACATTTAAGTGTATTTCGTGTAGCACCTACTTTTCTTTTGTAATTGTCGGTGCACATGTTAAAACATGAGAACATTTGTGTAATTTCTCACATGGCATAAATTGCATCAGAGTCTCAGCTTTGGTGTCTAGAAATGTCATTGTGGTAAAACAACGGAATGATCTGCTGTGCTCGTGTACGTTCATGGGACAGATAACTCCAGTGCTGATGATTACATCTAATGGGGAAAAGCTGTTTGGGGATCCACTGGAGGAGCAAGTTCAAAAGATATTAAAGGAAAAGAAACATTAGATGACATGTAGGGGACATGTAGGTGGTCATCTTCTTTGTCCGGGGCGGTTTCCTTCCAGCATCCAACTCTGTTACAGTAGTCAAGATTCAGGTATGTTCTACCTAGTGGAAGTATCTGCTAATGGTTGTTCCCTAAATTCTTTTCTGAAGAGCCAGCCATTCAACTAAGTTGCTAATGGTACCAGTAGTGGATAGTGCTTTTAAAAAGTAGTGGCGTAGCAAGTTAAATATACAGTTCAAGCGGGGAGTGGTGCAAAGCAGTTGGGGAGATGTGGCGAGGTTCGAGTCTCGGCATCTGCTCAACATCCTGTAGTTCTGGGTAAATAGGGTAATCTCCTAGTGCCTAAAAAAATACCCTTGTTTAATGTACCTGTCAACTTGAACTGATGCGCAACATGCCTATAATCTGCTGGCATCCCAGTCTCACTCTCACATGCCACGTTTCTAAACTTGCTTTGGCAGCAGCAGTGTTGAGCCTGATGTAAACAGCCTTTCCTTCAGTGTAAAGTCAATCACGTTTGAGCGTAACTCGTTATTGCAGAAAAGGACCATACACTCGAATCAGGCATGTCACCAGGCACATGCACTTTAAGTTCTGGGTTTCAGATGTAACCCCCACAATAACAATAGCTAAGTCCATATCAAAATATGAACTCCACTCAATGACCCCACACTGTACTCTGCGCCACTCCACTCTATGCCACTCTACTGCACACTACACCACTGCACTCTACGCCACTAGACTGTATGCCTCTACACGCTATGCTTTTGCAGCCTAAACCACTCTCCTCTACGCCACTCTAGTCTACACCTCTGCACTGTATCCTGCACTACTCCACTCTACCATGCACCATTCCAATCTATGCCACTTTACTCTACACCACTCTGCATCACTATACTCTATGCCATTGCACTCTACACCTCTGCAATCAGTGTGCACCACTCTACTCCATGCCACTGCATTCAACATCACTGCACTCTACGCCAATGAACTCTGCACCACTTCACTAAAAACCAATACACTTTACTCCACTGCACTTTGCGCCAATATCCTCTGTATCACTGTACTTTACATCACTTTACTCTAGGGCACAATACTACACTCTACGATACTGCACTCCACAATACTCTTGATGCTCTACTCCATTAAACTCTACTCCACTGAAACTCAACTCTATTATATGCCCCTCTACTCTACAGCACTCTACTCAACTTTATGCCATTCTACAACGCTACTCCACTTTACCATACTCTATGCAACTCCCTCTATGCCACTTTACTTCACTGTATTCTATGACACACTACTCCACTCTACTCCACTCCATGCCATTCCACTCCGACACTCTGTGCCACTACGCTCTATGACACACTATGTCACTCCACTCGATGCCACTCATTTCTACAACACTCTACTCCACTTTATGTTATTCCATTCTATGACAATCTACTGCGTTCTTCACCACTCTACTCAGCAACACTCTACTCCACTCTACTCAACACCCTATACAACACTCCTCTCTTCTCTACACCAATCCACGACACTCTATGCTACTCCCCTCTATGACAGTCTACTCAGCTATGACACTGTAGTCCAGTCTACACCCCTCAACCCTACGGCCCTTACACTCTACAACACTGTACTCCCTCCACAACACTCCACTCCACACCACTCAACTCAATTGTACGCCACTCCACACCACTCTGCGCCACTCCATAACACTCCACTCTACTCCATTTACACTCCACTTCATGCCACTCTCCTTTACCCCACTAATTTTCAACCATGCTGAACAGCAGCCACTCTGGTGTACAGCCCTGCTAAAACATATTGGCTAAGCCAAGTCAAGTCAAGTCAAAATTTATATAGCGCACTACATACCCAGAGGGTCTCAAGGTGCTTGAGGAAGGGGGGGGGGGTTTACTTATCGAATATCCAGGTTTTAAGCTGTTTTCTGAAGGCTAGGTGGTTTTGGGTAAGGCGGAGGTGGATGGGAAGGGAATTCCAGGTTTTGGCCGCTAAGTAGGAGAAGGATCTTCCCCCCATGGTGGCTTTGTGGATGCGCGGAACAGCGGCGAGGGCTTGGTTGGACGAACGCAGTTGGCGGGTGGGAGTGTAGAAGGAGAGGCGCGTGTTGAGACAGTCAGGTCCAAGTTCCTAGAGGGCTTTGTGTGCGTGGGTGAGGAGACGAAACCTTATCCTTTTGTTGACGGGGAGCCAGTGGAGGTCTTTAAGGTGACCATAAATGTGGTCTGTGCGGGAGATGTCTAGTATGATTCTGACTGAGGCGTTTTGAATGCGTTGGAGTTTTTTCTGCAGTTTTGCGGTGGTGCCGGCGTAAAGGGTGTTTCCATTGTCCAGACGGCTTGTAACCAGTGCGTGGGTGACCGTTTTTCTTGTGTCGGTGGGGATCCAGCGAAATGTTTTTTGAGCATGCGTAGGATGTTGAAGCATGAAGATGAGACGGCATTGACTTGTCTGGTCATCGAGAGAGAGGAGTCCAGGATGATGCCCAGGTTCCGTGCGTGGTCCGTCGGTATGGGAGCTTTTCCTAGGCTCGTTGGCCACCAAGAGTCGTCCCAGGCGGAAAGGGATGCACCTAAGATGAGGACTTCCGTTGTATCCGAGTTCAGTTTCAGACGGCTGTGCTTCATCCACTCGGCTACTTCTTTCATCCCTTCATGTAGGTTGGTTTTGGCGGTGATTGGGTCTTTGGTGAGTGAGAGGAGCAGCTGAGTGTCATCAGCGTAGGAGATGATGTTGAGGTTGTGTTGACGTGCGATGGTTGCGAGTGGGCTCATGTATACGTTGAAGAGGGTAGCGCTGAGAGAAGATCCTTGTGGAACGCCGCAGATGACTTCGGTGGCCTCTGACTTAAAAGGGGGGAGGCGGACTCTCTGAGTTCTTCCAGCGAGGAACGAGATGATCCAGTCCAATGCTTTTCCTTGAATTCCGATGTTGCTGAGGCGTTGTATTCGGTTGCTATGACAGACTGCGTCGAAGGCTGCGGAAAGGTCGAGGAGGATGAGGTATCTCCGTTGTCCAGTAGTGTTCGAATGTCGTCTATTGCTGCGATGAGGGCGGTCTCGGTGCTGTGTTTGGCTCGGAAGCCAGACTGTGAGGAGTCGAGTGATTTGTTGGTTTTGAGGAAGGCAGCGAGCTGATTGTTGACGGCTTTCTCAATGACTTTGGCAGGGAATGGGAGGAGCGAGATGGGGCGGTAGTTTTTGAGTTTGGTGGGGTCAGCTGTGGGTTTCTTCAGAAGGGCGCTGAGTTCGGCGTGTTTCCATCTTTGTGGGAATGTGCCGGAGTTGAGGGAGCAGTTGATGACATCTCGGAGATGAGATGCGATAATGGAGTCTGCTTTGTTGAAGATGTGATGGGGGTATGGGTCTGTAGGGGATCCTGAGTGGATGGAGTTCATTAGGCGAATGGTGTCTTCTGTGGTGATTGGGTTCCAGTCGAGAAGGTTATTCGGAGGAGGTACAGGTTCGGAGGTGAGAGGGGTGGACTGGTTTATGGGTTGGTTGTCAAAGCTGTTATGAATGTCGGCAATTTTGTCATGGAAGAATGAGGCGAGAGAGTCGCAGAGGACTTGAGAGGGGGTGATGTCGTTGGAGCTGGCGGTGGGGTTGGTGAATTCTTTGATGATGTTGAAAGGTTCCTTGCTGTTGTGGGCGTTGTTGTCTAGTCGGTCTTTGAGAGCGGATTTCTTGGCTGTCAGGATTAGTTGGTGGTGTTTGCGGGTGGCGTTTTTGAAGGCGGCTTGGGTGATAGTGTTTGGGTCTTTTTTCCAAGTTTTCTCAAGGGAGCGACAGAGCTTCTTGGATTTCTTAAGGTCATCATTGAACCAGGGGGCGTTCTTGCTTCCTTGCTTGATTTGATGTTTTTTCAAGGGTGCAAGTTTGTCGGCAGTTTGGGTTAACCATTGTGTGAGGTTGATGGCGGCTTGGTTAGGGTTTGTCGAATAGGCAGGGGGTTTCTGAAGAAGTGATGTGGAGATCTGGTCGATGGTGATTTTGTTCCAATTTCTTCGCAGAGTTGGTTGAGGGTGGTTGTGGATTGTGGTCTTATTGTAAATGAAGTGGATGCAACTGTGGTCCGTCCAGTGGAGGGTTGTGGTGTGAGTGAAGGAGATATGCTTGCTGGAGGTGAAGATAGGGTCGAGTGTGTGTCCTGCGTAGTGGGTGGGGGTGTTAACAAGTTGTTTGAGTCTGAGATTGTCGAGATTGTCCAGGAGGGTGGTAGTGTTCCTGCCGTTGCTCTTTTCCAGATGGAAATTGAGGTCTTCCAGTAGAATGTATTCTTCTGAGGGGAGGGCGTGTGGGGTGATGAAGTCAGTGATGTCTTCTCTGAATTGTGTACGGGGTCCTGGGGGTCTATAGAGGAGGGTGCCTCTGAGTGTGGTCTTGGGGTCGATGTGGATCTGGAAGTGGAGGTGTTCGGCAGTAGCGAGTTTGTCTTCTGAGCTGGTTGAGACGCGGATGGTGTTCTTATGGACGATGGCAATGCCTCCTCCTGTCTGATTGGTGCGGTCCTTACGGATGATCTTGTAGCCGTCCGGGATGGCTATGGTGATGTCTGGAGCTGATGAGGCATTCATCCAGGTTTCTGTTAGGAAGGCGATGTCCGGGGAAATGGTGTCGAGTAGGTTCCAAAGGTCGATGGTGTGTTTGTGAACCGAGCGGGTGTTGAGAAGGATGCATTTAAGGTGGTTGGTGTTGGGTCTCTGTTTGGTGTTTGTGGATTTGGTGTGGGTCTTGATGCAGTTGAATTTGCCAGAGTGGCAGGTGAAGGGTCCATGGGTGTGTCCCGGTGCAGCTTGGGCACAGTTAGGGAGTCGGCTGGGGTTAAGTGCTAGGAGGGTGGGGGCGTCGTATGTAATGCGGGAGGAGTGGGTGATGCGGGGACCAGGGGTCTGGCGCTGGGCGCGGTCCAGGCGCGGACGGGCGTAGACGGGCTTACCTTTGGCGCACCTTCGGCGCGGCCGCAGCGCGTGGACGCTGCACGTTGGGACATCTGTCCTAAATGGTGAGTGGAGGGGGCGGAGCGTGGGAGGGGCAGCTGGGAGGCAGGAGCCAGGTGGAGGAAGGGCCAGGGATAACAAACAAAATGGCAGCAACAACAACAAACGCTGATAGGGGCACAGGCAGTGGGAGCAATGGGGCGCTAAGAGGGCGAAGTATAGTCAGGATAATGCAGCAGTGGAAGCGGAAGCGCTATGAGAATATGCAAAAATAATACAACATACACCGCCAAAGATAATGCCCAGAGGTGCGCGCTAGCGATACAAAATACCAATCTGAAGTCAAGCGCTACGATATGAATAAAGAATGTGCAGTCAAGCGCTACGATATGAATAGAGAATGTGCAGTCAAGCGCTACGATATTAATTTCAAATGCAGAGTCAAGTGCTACAATACCACAAGTATCAGGAGAGGAGGAGGCGAGGGGAGCGACCGCTCGTGTCCAGGTCAGGACGGTCACAGCTCTTCGTGCGTGTGAGGACGGCCTGCAGCTTCAGTGGGTGGGAGGGGCAGCTGGGAGGCGGGAGCGAGGTGGAGGAAGGGCCAGGGATAACAAACAAAATGGCAGCAACAACAACAAACGCTGATTGGGGCACAGGCAGTGGGAGCAATGGGGCGCTAAGAGGGCGAAGTATAGTCAGGATAATGCAGCAGTGGAAGCAGAAGCGCTATGAGAATATGCAAAAATAATACAACATACACCGCCAAAGATAATGCCCAGAAGTGCGCGCTAGCGATACAAAATACCAATCTGAAGTCAAGCACTACGATATGAATAAAGAATGTGCAGTCAAGCACTACAATATGAATAGAGAATGTGCAGTCAAGCGCTACGATATTAATTTCAAATGCAGAGTCAAGCGCTACAATACCACAAGTATCAGGAGAGGAGGAGGCGAGGGGAGCGACCGCTCGTGTCCAGGACTGGACGGTCACAGCTCTTCGTGAGTGTGAGGACGGCCTGCAGCTTCAGGGGGTGGGAGGGGCAGCTGGGAGGCGGGAGCGAGGTGGAGGAAGGGCCAGGGATAACAAACAAAATGGCAGCAACAACAACAAACGCTGATTGGGGCACAGGCAGTGGGAGCAATGGGGCGCTAAGAGGGCGAAGTATAGTCAGGATAATGCAGCAGTGGAAGCGGAAGCCAATAGCTCTTTCATAGGTGAGACCTATTTGCTATGCCAATGCTTGTTGCACATGGTATTACCCTTACAACACTGTTTTGTTTTCACAATTTCTCCCAGATAGTAAATTGTGTAAGCAAAAATCAGGAATGCGTGCTATTTGCTCTAATACCATAAAAGACACAAAAAATAAGAAATGGGTGCTAAACATATGAGCATAATTTAACTTTTTCTACCCAACTTGAAAGCCCCCAGTGTACTGACACCACATACTAGCGTGTCCTATCTTTATTCGTACCCTGAGCCAGTGGCATAAGAGAGACATCTACAACAGTGGGCAAAAGACAACTCCCAAGAAAATGTTGTTTAAAGAGGAATATTTTTCAAACACGACTCTCCTAGACGCTGACAAGGAAAAAAACGATGAATCTATTTTTACTCCTTGCGGGGTAACACAACCAACTTTTTATTAGAACATTGTTTGTTTAGAAAATTTGAGTAATGGATCCCAGGAGCTTGGATCTCTGTGCCAAGCTGTCTCTCTCTTCATCTCTCACCCTGCCAAGGGGCTTCAGAATGGAATGCGTGCTTGCCCTGAGCTCTAAGCGTGCAGCCATCGCACCCCTCTGCCTGCATCCTTCCCCTCCACTTCAGCGCTACAATGGGTGAATTGTAAAGCCAGGTAACCCCCTTCTGAAGGGAGTTTCCACTGCTGCGCCTGCAACCGGTACAATTTAGTGCTCTGGGGTCGTCTCCGTAGCAGCCGGTATTTAATTGGATGTGCAATCATCTTGCAAAAACATTACTGCTCATTTAGCTTTTCCTTAATAGTCTACGTTGAGCACTTTGCTGGCACTCAAAGGGAAGTCACGAAACACTAATAATGACTGCTCTGTACTCAGAGGAGCAGCAGACAACAAACAATATACGGCAAAACTGTAAAACCTTTAGCTTTTGTATGAGAGGTTAAAACATGTTTTTGAACCGCATACGAAAATGACAACACAGTTAAGAAATAACGTGCACTTAGTTTGTGGCTGAAGTCACACGGCCCGCATATGTCTGCACAACTTACCACTTATGCATGCTGTCTGGTCGTGTCAAAAAATGTGTGCTATGTGCCATGGCCAAGGATGTGATGGGCACACATTAAGGTGCATCCCTAATTCTCACAGGCCTAGATTTCAATGGCGCCATGTTGGAGTTAATGGGATGGAGCAATGCCTGCAGGGTTGTATTAGCCAATAGTGTGCATTGACTACGACCCTGCTCCATTCATCAACACTTATATACTCCCCTCCCATTTTGGTGGACAACAGGGATAGGATCTCTGTCCCTCCATTAGGGGGGACCCAGGGAGAGCCAGGCACGAGCCGGTCTCTTCCTGGGTAGGTTCGCGCGAGAATCAGGAAATCAGGTGGGACTGATTAGGGAACAGATATAAAGGGGTCAGGCTGACGGTTGGGAACTGCGTAGCGGGTGGCTATCAGGGAGGTTTGTTTTGCGACGCTCGTGGTTTCCCTTGTATCCTGGGTCATGGAGGCAGCGGCTGAGGTCCGGAGGGCGGTGCAAATCCTTTGTGAGGCAGGGCGTGAAGACTTGCTGCGGCCGGGTGTCCCGGCGGAGGCGTGGGTCGGCATGGCTCGCCCACCTCGCAAGGCTTCTGAGGGTGTATCCCGGGCGGTGGAGGCTTGTTTATCGCAGGACCTGGGTGAGGAGGAGGACGACGGAGATGCGGTTATGCCGGCTGACGGGCCTGGGCTAGTATTGCCCGCCGTTGATGTGGAACCCCCGCCGGATGCCCCGGGCGCCTCCCAGCAGGTATGTGCGTTACCATATTTTAGTGCTGGCACACGTGGGGCGCCCGGGGGGAGGAGGGGTCGCTCGGCGGGCCGGCAGGCTCCGAGCCCCAGCGGGCTGGTACGAGGGAAGTCGGGGAAGCCTCAGGCGGGCCCCAAGCCCAAGCGTGGGCGGAGCTTGGATGTGCCTGGGCGTGTGCCTTTTCCCCCCCCTTTGGGGGTACCCCCCGCCCCCGCCTCTGAGGTTCCCCAATTGTCGGCCGGGGCCTCGCCTTACCTGTGGCTGAACGGTCAATGTTTCCTGCTCTCTCCCGCTGTCCCAGGGCCCGGTACTGCCCCCCACCCCTCTTTTGTCCCCACTCCCCAGGGTGGGGCTGATGCCCGGTTCCTGTCGGGCGAGTTGCCGGCTTGCTCCTTAAATGACGACCCGCCCCCTGCTGAAGTTGTTCATGCTGCGGGTGCTGCAGTTTTCGGGCTGCCACCCCCGGCGGCCCAGTCCTTGGACTCCGGGGTGTCTGACCTGGGACCCGCCGTTTCCACCCCCTCGGCTCCGCGTGGGGGGGGTCCGTTGCCCCGGGGGGCGCACACAGGCGCGGGTCCCTCCCTGTTCCCGGTCCCCAGGGGTCGGCCGGGTGCCAGTGCGGGTGGCCTTGAGTATGGGTCGATGGGTCATCATGGTTTGGCGTCGGGGGTTCGTTCCTCGGGGGAGGATGGCGTCTTCGTTTTCGGGGACCAGGTTACGGGATCTTCTTCTTTGTCTGGCTTGAGCGGCCGCGGTTTTCATGCTGCGCCGTCGGCTGGGCGGCTGTCGGCTGTATCTGCGGGCCCGGGAACTGTCCACACGGCTGTTTCCAGTGGTGGGCTTCACGGGGGGCTGTCTGGAGCGGATAGCTCTTCTACAGCTTTCAATGTAAACAGCTTTCAGCCTATTGATTGGCAGAGTTATGACGGGGGTATTGGTGATGGGGCTATGCCCAGTGGCAGTGACCAAGTTTTCTTTTCTGATCAAGCTTTCTGCGGGAATTTTCATGCTGAGGATTTGGAGGAGGGGGAATTGAGAGACTCAACTTGTGGGCTTTTGGCAGCACGGGCCCAAGGGGGTGGGATGGGGCAACCCACTGTTTCTCGTGTTTTGCAGGTGTCTCGAGCGGACCATGCAGGTGTACGAGGGGCAGTGAGGTCTGGACCTTCGCAGAAAGATCGTGGGGCTGTCACGCTGCCGTCCGAGCAGTTGCCCAAAGGTAAGGATGGGTGGTGGTCTGTGTGGCAACCTAGGGAGAGTCTCCCTGTGAAAAGTACAAGGTCTGTTGGTACGGAAGTTGGGGTTGTTGAGCGAGTCGCTCTGGAATCAAGGCCTGAGAGGCCGGTATTTTCGAATGTTTCTACTGGGGTTGGGGTTATGGCTGAGCGAGTCGCTCTGGAATCAAGGCCTGAGAGGCCGGTATTTTCGAATGTTTCTACTGGGGTTGGGGTTATGGCTGAGCGAGTCGCTCTGGAATCAAGGCCTGAGAGGCCGGTATTTTCGAATGTTTCTACTGGGGTTGGGGCTACGGCTGAGCGAGTCGCTCTGGCACAGAGGCTTGAGCGGCCGGTATTTTTGAATGCTGCTGATGGGGTTGTGGTTGAGCGAGTCGCTCTGGCACCAAGGCTTGAGCGGCCGGTATTTTCGAATGTTTCTACTGGGGATGGGGTTGTGGTTGAGCCAGTCGCTCTGGCACCAAGGCTTGAGCGGCCGGTAATTTCAAATTTTCCTGTGGGGCAAGTTGCCAATGAAGTTTCTACTGGGGGGACTGGGGGAAAGGTTGCCACACAGGTTGCGGAGGATAGTATCCTACCGAAAAAGTTACCTTATTCTGGGGTGGGGATGCCTTTGGGATCTCATTTGTCCGAAAAAACGAAGAATCTGATTTGGTCTGGGGCTTTTGTGGATGTTTTTCGTCTCCTCCATAGAGATGTTCAGGCAAAAGAGGGGTAGAAGGAGGAAGAGTTGGAACTGGCTCGGAGGCCTCGGGTTCCGAAATCTATAGAGAACTGGACTTCAGCCTTTTTGATTTATGCCAGTGTTTATTGTCAACATCATCCTGACAAAGCTATTGATATGTTTAAATATGCTGATATTGTCCGCAAGGCCCACAGTTATTTTGGTGGTTTTGCCTGGTTGTCTTATGATGATGAATTCAGGGCCCGCATGAGCGCCTTTCCCGAGCGTTCATGGGGTGAGGTTGATTCTGAACTATGGTTACAGTGGATGGCATCGGCTAATCCGTCTGCTACGACCCACACGGCTAGCGGACAGCCAGTGTATTATCGGCCCTTTCCAGCTCGCCCCGCTCAGTCTGGGGCGGGGGTTTGGGGTAGAGGTCAATCAGCCGCCACTGGCACTTGCTGGCACTTTAACCGGGGTTCCTGCAACAGGCCAGCTTGTCGGTACAAGCATGAGTGTTCTCAGTGTGGAGGGAAGCACCCCCTCACCCACTGTTTTCCTGGACAAAGAGTGGGCGACCAGGGACGAGGTTCAGGGGGTAGGGGCCAGCCGCAGCAGTCTTTTCACAAGGGCTCCTACTCCTATTAGACAGACGGTTCTCGATCTCTGGCTAGTGGATTATCCGGATTTTGAAGCCGCTAAGATTTTGTCTTGGGGTTTCAAACTGGGTTTTCGGATCGGATACCAGGGGCCCAGGGTGGGTAGGTGGTCGGACAATTTGAAGTCTGTGAAGGAGAGTCCACAGGTGGTGAGAAAAAAGCTGGACGCCGAACTTGCGGCTGGTCGAATTGCTGGTCCTTTTGTGTCGTGTCCTCTGCCTGATTTGATTGTTTCGCCCCTGGGCGTGGTGCCCAAAAAGGCGGCAGGGGAGTTTCGTCTTATCCATCATCTATCCTGGCCAGAGGGTACCTCCATTAATGACTTCATCGATCCAGCTGACTCAACCGTTACTTATGCCTCAGTGGACGATGCCTTACGGCTCGTGCGCCTGGCAGGTGTTGGGGCGTTGCTGGCCAAGAGCGACATTCAGTCGGCTTTTCGGCTACTGCCCATCCATCCTTGGGATTTCAGTCTTTTGGGAATGCAGTTTGAGGGTTGTTTCTACGTGGATCGAGTATTACCAATGGGCTGTTCCGTGTCCTGCTCCCTTTTTGCAGCTTTCAGTACTTTCTTGCAGTGGAGATTCACTTTTGTCACTGGCCACTCCCTGGTCTGTCATTACTTGGATGATTTTCTTTTCATTGGGGAAGGTCGCTCCGGGCAGTGTCAGTCGGCGTTGAACAGCTTTCAGGCACTGGCGGAGGAATAGGGCGTTCCTTTGGCGCCTGACAAGACTGAAGGCCCCTGTACGTCCCTGGTTTTCTTGGGGATTGAAATTGATACGCTATCTATGATGGCGAGATTGCCTGCCCCTAAAGTGCAAGAAATGTCAGATTTCATACAACTGGTCTTGGGGGAACGGAAAGTTGCTTTGAAAATGGTACAAAAGCTGTTGGGTTACCTCAATTTTGCTTGTCGGGTTGTGCGGGCGGGTAGGACTTTCTGCAGGCGTCTGGGGTTGTCCATGTCCGGTGCGACCCTTCCCCATCATCGGGTTCGCATTACCGCCGCTGTCCGTTCCGATCTGACAGTTTGGCTTCAGTTTCTGCAGGATTTCAATGGCGTGTCCTTGTTTTTTGCGGATGAGGACATGGTGTGGCAAGTACAGTTGTTCACTGATGCTTCTGGGGCTCACGGCTTCGGGATCTTTTGGGACGGTCGGTGGTGTGCGGCCGGATGGCCGGCACACTGGCAGGAACAAGGCCGTAGCATCGCCTTTCTGGAGCTCTTCCCACTACTGGTTGCATTGTATCTGTGGGGGGATGAGTTCCGGAATAGATCAGTTCTGTTTCATGTGGACAACTTGGCAGTTGTACATCTTGTCAATCACCAGAAGGCTCGTGATTTAAGGGTGTTGCGCTTACTGCGCGCATTCATGTTACGGTGTCTGCAATTGAATATTGTGTTTAAAGCACGGCATGTTCCCGGTACCTCTAACTGCATCGCTGACTCTTTGTCTCGATTTCAGTGGGCAGAGTTCCGCAAGTTAGCTCCTGGGGCGGACCTGGAACCGACAGCGATCCCACAGTACGTATGGGACCTGGGGGATTGAGGGTTCACCAACTGGTCGAACAGTCGGTGGCTGCCTCCACGAGGCGGGGGTATGTGAAGGCTTGGAGTGAATTTCTGCAGTTCGGTAAGGATTGGGTGGGATCACCTGGGGCTGTTTGGTCTGACGAACAGGGCATCTTGCAGTTTGTGTTGCATTTGGCTGACAAAGGTTTATCGCCCACTACCATTTCGGGCAAATTGGCTGGGATTTCTTTTTATGGGCAGCTTTGGTGGGGAAGGGATCCGGTTGGGGGGGTGTTGGTTCGTAAAATGTTGAAAGGTTTGGCCAGGCTTCGGGCTGGTGGTCCCCAGCTCCGGCAGCCTGTTACTTTTGAGCTGCTTCAGTTGTTGTTACCAGGGTTGGAGGCGTGTTGTCATGATGCCTTTGAGTGTGCCAAATTCCGTTTGTGTTTCATTTGGTTGTTCTTTGGGGCATTCCGGGCATCTGAATTGTTGGGGTTACGGGGTAGGGTAGGCATGACTAGTAGTGAGGTGGTGTTGGAAAGTGAGCGGTTGCGGCTGTGGCTGCGGGCCTCCAAAACTGATCAGTTGGGCCGGGGTAAGTGGGTGTTCCTTGGCAGGAGTGGAGTTTCTGCATGTTGCCCGGTTGGGGAATGGGAAGGGTTTGTCTCCTCTCCGCATTTTGTACAAGGGTCTATATTTTGTCACGTGGATGGGAGTCCCATTGTGGCATCCCAATTGTTGGCTGTCTTGCGCAAGGTGTTGTTGCGCCTGGGGAAGGACCCGGTTCTGTTTGGTACACATTCCTTTAGAATTGGTGCGGCAACGGAGGCCGCTCGTTTGGGGTGGGACTGGTCCCAGATCCGGCGCATTGGGCGCTGGCGTTCCAAATGCTGTGAGAAATATGTACGAAAGTAGTGCATTTTTGGCTTGTCTAACATTTCTTTTTCTCCTAGGTCCTTGGCCGTCGGTCGCCGGAGGCAAACGGCGGGTGTTGATACTGGGGCACTCTTTTATTAAACGTGCAGCTTTAGCCGCTGCCAATCAGCTCTGTGGGAGATCGTTGGGTCTCAACAGCATGTCACACGAGGTCTCCTGGTATGGAACTGGGGGCATGCGCTGGGGCGGGCTTTTTCCCGCCTTGGCAGCTTTGGTTTCCCAGTGTTTGGGGGGCCCTCCGGATCTCCTGGTGTTACATCTGGGAGAGAATGACCTGGTTACTTTATCGGGGTTGACTTTGTTGAAACTCATGAAGCAAGACCTGGAAATTATAAGAACCACATGGGTGAACACCGTGTTGATATGGACTGAATTTGTACCTCGTCTACAATGGCGTGGAGCCAGGAACCATTCTGCTCTCGAAAAGGCCCGGAGAAAAGTGAACCGGACGATGCGACCTTTTTGTCATAATTTGGGTATATATTGTTTGAATCATTACCATTTACAGGTCTCGGAACATCATTTATTTTGTGAGGACGGAGTGCATCTTTCAGCTTTGGGTCTTTCTTTTTACCTGTTGGAGCTCAGGGATTTGATTAGTAAAGTTCTTCAAGTTCAGTTATGGTGTGCCCCTTCCTGTTCTTTTGGTGGGGCAGGAAAACACTAAAGGTTTTCCTGGGTGGCGGGGTTTTTGTAGGGGGGTGGGCAGCCTGGAGCGGGTTGGCCATCCTGAAGGGTAGCGTGGGTAGGTTAGGGGTAGTAGGTAGGAGTTTTCGTTCTGGGTTTTGGGATTCAGTTTCGCAAGATCATTGTACAGTTGGAATTTGTAAATAAATAAATAATGAAATGTGTTTCGTGAAATGATGATGCACCTGTCCTAAAATAAAGTGGCCTTTTTTGCTCCTAAAAGAAAGAGGTGGACAATGATTTCTTGCGCGAGGGGGGACCCAGGGAGAGCCAGGCACGAGCCGGTCTCTTCCTGGGTAGGTTCGCGCGAGAATCAGGAAATCAGGTGGGACTGATTAGGGAACAGATATAAAGGGGTCAGGCTGACGGTTGGGAACTGCGTAGCGGGTGGCTATCAGGGAGGTTTGTTTTGCCCCACCCACCCTCCCTCTTTTTCTTTTACATTTGGGTGGGGGTCCTTTTTTCTTCTTTTGCGGTACTTTAGGTGCTGCTCCTTTCCTTAGTTTGCCACAGTTAGGATGGGTGCAGGTGTGCTAACTAGAGGCGGGGTTTTTGTAGGGGGGTGGGCAGCCTGGAGCGGGTTGGCCATCCTGAAGGGTAGCGTGGGTAGGTTAGGGGTAGTAGGTAGGAGTTTTCGTTCTGGGTTTTGGGATTCAGTTTTGCAAGATCATTGTACAGTTGGAATTTGTAAATAAATAAATAATGAAATGTGTTTCGTGAAATGATGATGCACCTGTCCTAAAATAAAGTGGCCTTTTTTGCTCCTAAAAGAAAGAGGTGGACAATGATTTCTTGCGCGAACGTGGATGTTGGCAGTCTATGAATAGACAAGTAATTAGGGGCCTCTAAAACTTTATTATTTATGGTGCTCAAGCTGTGTAGCTCTTCAACTGGTCCTCTGGCATCTCGCACATATTATTTGTGAGTGAGGGGACTTTGTTTCACACTGTAGTAGGTCACCAGTTGTACTGAAGAATAAGCCCTGGTGGCATAGACAGTGACACAAAGAGACACTACAAATAGGTAACACATGGAGCTTCATTACAGACAGCTTATGCATGTGTTTGACTATCATGATTGTACAGTTCCAGCAGGTTTTGATCAGCTGCTAGAATCATATGGTTATTAATGAAAAGTTTCAAAGAAGACAAGCATTGGTGTAGCTAATAGGTCTCGTCTTTGGCACCTTATAAGTGTTTAGCCAGAGATTTTTGGAAAGAAATTGTGTGTGTGTGAGAGATAGAGGAAGCGAGAGAGAGAAGGAGTGAAACTGAGAGACGGGAACAGATAGTGCATGTTACGCAGAGAGTGACCACAGGAGGGATGAAAATAAATAGAGGATGAGGGCCCGGGTGATGGCAAGACAGAAAGAGAAACTGCAGAAATCTAGATACAGAGATAAAAAAAGAGCATCAAAGAGACAAGGGAAAATGATGAGCGGAAGAGTGAAAAGATATAAACAGAGGAGCAGAGCAAGAAGAAAAGAAAGGGAGACAGAGGAAGTGCGAAAGGGAGATAAATTAATATATAGGAAAGGGAAACGATAATAACTTATTGTTATTATCATTTTATTTTCCCTATTGCAGTTAGTGGCGGGGCAGGGTGGGGCTGGACGGAGCAGGGGAGAAGTGCTGTGCTCTCTGATATGTTTGGGGGGCTGGAATTGTCACCCTTGTAGGAGTGTGATAGTTAGTAGTTGTGTTTGTATTGTCGTTGGTAGTACTGGCAGGTGGTATGAGCGGTGCGAGCAGAAGTGATCTCATAACAAGGGCCTGGCACTTATGTTTTTTACAAATTAAGCAGTAGATGGTAGTCTCATGTGAAGCTGGTCATCAGGTTACACACACATATATTGTTTTTTTGCCTCAGGTAAAGGAGAGTGCCTAGCCCTGGTGTTTATGATCTTAGTTATGTTATCATTTATCTGTAAATTGTTTTTAGAGTGTCCTGTATACTGTAACACATATATTCTAACAACCCCCACCCCAAGCAGTAACAGAGCTGGTTTTTAAATATTTAGCAGGACCATTAATGAAAAGTATGGTAAACATGTAAGTGCATATTATGGTGGAGCCCCATTTCTGAGTGTGCAGTCTCACTGATGTTCAGAACTGCTCCAGAGGGATGGACACAATGAACTCAGCACTGCATCAACAGTGGAAACCCATGCAGGGACTAGGGGAAGCTGAGGTAAGTAGATCTGTTTGGTAGGTTGTGGTGGTAAAACACACCTGGCTCTTCCTTTTTATAATGGTACCTAAAACCCCTACCTCAAACTGAGCCCCAATACAAGCTATTCAGGAAGCGCCTGAAAACCTGATCACAGGTGCTCAACCTATGTGGTTGGACTCCCATCTCCTCCCCACCTCTTTCATCAAACTGTATTTTCATTATACCTTTAGGGTTCTGAAGTCATCTACAGATATCATGCAGAATTGTATATCACTTTAAATAAATACATGTACGTCAAGGGTCTGTTGCAACTCATGAGAAGTTCTCTGAAGAAATGACAGTCAAAGAAACAGAGGAATATGGTTGGTACCAAATGCCCTAAAGTGGGCCTCCCACCCCTTTCTGATGGCATCTCCAGAGCCCTATCATGCAGAGTGCAGTGTTTCCTTCCATACCTGTTTGAAACATGCCTACAAGCCCATTAGGCCCTCTCAGGATAACGAGGCCCTGGAGACTGGCAGAGGGTCTGCATGGAGCTGAATAATGGGTTTATGAAGGAATTACGACAACACAAAGTGCTTGAATTAATCTCTTCAAACCCTGTGTAGCCAATGGGTGACCTCTGAGCCAGACCATGACCTTTGGCGCATTGCCCTATGGAAGTACCTGGAGCCTCCCAGTCAGGCCACGTCTCTGACAGGCTGGTACGGCTGTGGCAGGATCCAGTACGGCTGGGAGGAATCACTCGCCAACCATTTGGGGTCTGCCCCAGTCCTGTTGCCAGTTGTCAGGCCAAAGATATTAGGGTGGGAAAAGCCTTTTCACAAAGTGAGAAATATTTAAAAAAATAGAAATATAAAAAAAGTGCAGTGCGCGCCTGGTTGTGTTTGTACCACAGGATCTAAGCTTGAAGCTACTTCTGAGGCACTGTATGTTTTCCCCAGGGAGGGTTGGGTCATGGGAGTGAGTTTGTGTGATCAGCTGTGAGATCACAGCCATGAAAACAAACATACATCTGTATACGGGTAACAAAGAAGACGTTATGCGCAATGAACTTTCCCTTACATACATAAACATAGAGCTAGATCAAAAACAAATGCACGTCAATATGGCAACAAACACAAGGACAATATATGCACAGTACAAAAGTTATGTCAAGATATGTTTGTGTGAACGCGTGATCGCAATGCATATAAAACTCAGAGAGGCCGCTCACAGATACACTGATTGGACTATTTGAAGTAAAAGGAGTCATCAATTGAAATTTTATGTCTCCTGGGAAGAGGATGCATAATTACCTCTCTGTTCACAGAGCACAGAAGAAGGCCTGACAAGCACAACCCGGCACGGAAACGAGCCATCCGATATAGCCCAAAAGTATGGAGCCAGTGAAACCCGAATAAAGAGCTGTCCTAACATTAGCGGAGGCAGGATTGCTGAGCCGCCTGGCAGTGGTTCAGAATGGGTTGTCTGTTGAAGGCGGAAGTGTGGCCGAAAGGGCATTGAAAGCCGCTCAGCATGACCTGTGGAAGATTATGAAGGGAGCTTGTGGGAAGGGCAGGGTCGGGCTTTAGCGTGGGCAGCTCTGGAAAAATGATTTACTGACGAGGAGCTAGGCCTGCTTGGAAGCCAGTTTGGAGCCGCAAGAGGATTGTGAAAACAAACATGGTGGACCCGGCCTGTCCTTTGAAAGAGAAGCCCGGAAGTAGTGCGCCCGCAAGCACGGTTGTGCCTGCCGCTGCAGGAAAAAACAAGCATGCGCGCCGCGCGCTCAAAGTAAAAAAAAAAAGTTTGACGAGAGGCAGCAGGGGGAGGGGAGAGAGAAGGGGGCCTGCACCTGTTTTCCTTGCGGGAGCGAGCAGGAACCATCTGTTAATTACAAACAGATGGTTAGAAAGCTCGCTCCCACATGGGAATCGCTAAACGTCCACACATTGCCATTCAAAGCAATGTAATGCGTGCACGTTTTTGATTGCAAAACTGAATCGATTTCTAAAGGTCTTTTTCCTATGCAGTGCATGAACGCTGCATAAGCGTGACCTAAAAATAAATGTCATTTATGGAGCCATCCTGATTCAAGGGAAGGGCCCTAAAAGACTCCTGAGAATTGATCAGGGACTCTGACATGCTTGAAGGACATTTCTTATTACATGGTGCAATTAGTGCTAGAACTCCGAAGACTTGGAACGCAGGACAAAACTAACTGCCCCTACATAAGGGCCCAGCATGATATGTAAAACCAATGGGAGAAATAAGGCAGAAACACTCCTCTGCTCGCACTCCTTCACCAATAGGTGACAGACATTTATAAGACTATTAACGAAAATGTGTGGGGTCGCATATTAAATAACGCCCAAGACTTTCAAGAAACATTCGATTCAGCTTAATGCATTTTAACTACATTTATAGAACTTATAATATATACAAAGAAGTAGCAGGCATTACCTGTGCACCGAGGAAAAATGCCTGCTAGTGTAGAGAAGAAGATGCAGTCTTCTATCACATGATCAGGAACTGTACTGACATCATAGGTCCTCAGATGAGTATCATTTGCTTTATTAATGAAAACACTGACAGAAACACAGACTATACAACAAGACAGCAGCAGCACCTCCGCTAAGATGGAGGAGCGTCACCCCACAGTAAAAATAAAATGATAATAACACATTGTTACTATCATTCTATTTTTCACTACTGGCTCTGTAGGTGCAGGCGGAGCTGGGCTGCTCACAGAGCAGGGGGAGGAGTGGTGGGCGCTTAATAAGTGTGCATGACAGTTTGTTTGGCTGTCTTGGGCCGACCAAACAATCATGTGCACTTAGCATTTCTCCACCCTGAGTGGAGAACATGCAAAGCTTGGGTGGGAACATGCATAGCCTCCCACTCCCTGTCTGAGCGCCGAACTACGGCGCTCAGACCAATCGGGACACTGATGTCATGCTGGAGACAGAAGGGTTGGGATTGGCTAAGGGAGTCTGGGAGCCTGTGTGCTTCAAGTTTCCTGCGTCAACCGAAGAGGTAAGTGAATTTTTTATTTTTTTATTTTTTTAACCTTCCTCCTTGCCCACCACTATTTCCCTGTAGCAGCCGCTACTGCACCTGGAACATGTAGATTGGGAATCTACACACGCCTAAATGAATAAAAGTCTCCAATAAATTAATAGTTCCAACAGTGGCAAAAAGATAAATTGCAATGAGCTAGAAAGCAACAGAAGGGCCTAATCTGACTAAATGGCAAGCAAAAAGTATTACAAAGTTGTCTGAATGTGGAAGAACATTGTTAAAAATGAAGGGTAAGAGAGGGAAAGGAAAACCTGAATTTGCTACAGCATTGGAAGTGATCATGTTTAGGATGAATGGGAATGAAAAGGACAGCGGCCCTCCCACCATTGAATGTATAATGAGTGTGGAAATATAACAGCTACCCTCAAGATGGCAACTGGTAGGCACTGACAATAACTGACAAAGAACAAGCCTATGACCCCAGTGGGATGCTTCCCATGAGATATCACAGAAGAGTAGATACAGCCACAACATAATGACTTTACAGACCACTCTCAGAGACCCAGGGATTTTCTAAGTTCGTTTGAATTTTCAAAGGAGTACATTGTATCGTTAGCATCGATGATTGCTGTAATTCTGTCACAAACATAATGTGGCATTTGTATCAGGAAACAAGGGGCATATTTACATGTGCAAGGACTTAACGCCACAAGAACTTCACTTTTTAAGACGTTCTGGTGGCGTTAAGCCCATTGCCTTATTTACAAAGTGGCGTTAAGCCACTCAAAGTGTACTTAAGGCCCCCTTTCATGCTACCATTAATGTGAAAGGAGCGGGCAATGGGTGTTGCTGTGGGCGTTCCGCTGCAACAACCATTGGATTTGGCACTGCCCCATATTTACAAGGTTGGCATAAATATGGTGCAGCGCCGAAATTAAGATAAAGAACAACCTGGTCTTAATATTGCGAAACAAGGAGAAATGCTTTATTTCTCCTTGTTTCTGCTGTTTCTATGTGTGCTGCATTGTGCAGTACACATAGAAACAGCAAATCGCCATGAATGATTGTTTATGTGCAGGAAGGTGTTCCTTCCCACACACAATTGTTGAAAAGATGACGATTTGTAACTTCTATGAGTGCTGCACTATGCAGCACACATAGGAGTTACCAATTGCCATTCTGGATTGTTTATGCTCGTAAACAATCATTGCCCCAATGCAGGCACCCTTGTACTATGGTGCAATATGGTGCAAGGGTACCTGCTTTGGTGCTAGGCAGTTTAATTAAGCGCCAGCCCTAGGGGAAAAGCAGAGGTGTGCTGCATCATTGTAAATACGGCTCATGCCTGCGTGTTTGAACTGACGGAGCCCAGCATTAGCAAATTTGGAGCTAACCCATGCTCCTCCAGTTCATTGTATGTATCTCCATATAATGTATTAGATACCCTATCAATTTGTTCTCTGGTAATATAAAATATGTTAAAAAAATGTATGATACCAACCTATACGTAAGGTTCCAATGTTTAAGATGGAGATTTCGTTTTTCACATGTTATGGTTCATAAATAAACGTGGACAAGGAATGAGGTTCTGTAAATCCTATCTTGTCCCGTGAGGTTATGGTTCCGTCACGATTTTGGTGATGTTGTACCGTATTTAATAAGTTCGGCTAATATGGAGTGAATTCGTCACGTTAACTAGCAAGTTCATTACGTATTCAGAGACTTTTTCTCGAATATGGGCTCCATTTTGTCCATGAGACCCGGAACATGGGATCCATCAGTATTCGACGGTGGGATTTGCTCCTGCGTGAGGAAACCAGCCCAACCTTCCCCATCTGTCCTGAAGAAGACCCGCATTGTAAGGGAAACTAACCTACGTCATCTAGGGTCGAAACGTAGACTACCTACCCCCCACACAACCAACTTCTACCCCCAGCAAGATTAATATAGCATCTTGAAGCCTGGTTATTTGAATTATTTGACCCATTGTGGCATGTTTCTTTGGCTCTTCTAGAAGCCAGCATAGTAATGTATTTATGAACAATGTATTCTTTGACTTGCACTGAAGAGAAGAATCTTCCTTTTCATCCTACACAAATCCCATCACCGCACACCTTCCCCCCCCTCCCTCCTTCTCCTTGGGCACAACTTTATCCAAATATGAATACATTTTGTATGCAATTGCGAAACTAATAATAAGGTTGAGTACTGTGTGATTAAATAACACTATACTCCCGCTATTGTTTCTTAATTTTTCTTATGCATTTTTCACTTTGATTTTTCTATCCCTCCGAGTCTGGAACCCCCCTTTTCTATGCAAAACTTTATACCCAGGTCCCAGTGACTTATTTGTGTTGACCCTGTTGGTTATAACGCATTGTAAATAAGGCACACTTTCACACTATACTCAGTGTGAAAGGAAGAGGCAATGGGTTTTGCATTGGGCGTTTCGCAACAATACCCATTGATTTTGACGCTGCCCCCTATTTACAAGGGGGGCGTAAATAGGAGGTAGCGCCAAAATTTAGACCAGGGAAAACCCTAGTTTCAACATGGCGAGACAAGAAGAAATTGTTAAATTCTCCTTGTTTTTGCTGTTTCTATGTGTGCTGCATTGTACAGCACACATATAATCAGGAAAACACCATGAATGGTTGTTTATGATCAGGAAGGTGTCCCTTCCTGCAGATGACCAATCATTAAAAAAATGACAATTTGCAACTTCTATGTGTGCTGCACAATGCAGCACACTTGGAAGTTTCAAATCACCATTTGTGATTGTTTATGTGCAGGAAGGGATGCCTTCCTGCACATAAACAATCATTCCCTCAACGCAGACAATGGTGCCTGTGTTGGCGCTAGACAGCTTAATTTGGTGCCAGCACTAGGGAAAACACAGGTATGTGTGGTATCTTTGTAAATACGGATCATCTCTGCGTTTTCGGAAAGACGGAGCGTGGCATTAGCATTTTGTGCTTAACTCCACACTCCGCTATTCCCTTGTAAAAAAATGCCCCATCGAATCGTATAACCAGCTCAATAGACACAAGGTCAGGATCTTACAGTGCATTCCGTTTGTACTAAACATGTGTTGGCAATAGGATCAGAGAAAACAACTGGTAGTACAACTAAATTATTATGAGGGTAGCAAGAGGTACATTACTGCAAAGTGGCAGTCAGAAGAAATACGGAGGCAATGTGTATATGTTCTCCGTGAGGTCCAGTCCCCATTAATGATGCCCTTCATGGGTCATTAGGGGTATGGAAGTGTACAAGGGAGGGAGGGCCAATAATATTGAGCTACACTACCCATCTGAGGACCTGTTGGGAGAGGAGAGAGAGAAAAGAAGGTGGGGGTATCCCTAACGGGATAGAGGTAGAAGTGGAGGCACTTGATAAACCTCCAAGCATTTACTTATGTATGGGCTCGATAAGCCCTGTCCAGCCAGCTCGAGTGAGCATAGCTTTGTACTGCAGTTTGGTTTACATAAAAGGGGTGACCCTGTGTCCCTCAGAACCTGGGTAAGCGCGGTTAAATACAAAGATGGTTCTGTTGGGTAGTGAGAAATTACTTTAAAGGAAGGCTAGATCAGCTCAATACATATTGAAAAAACCTCTCTGAAAACAAGCAACTAGGAATAAAGTCTTTATATTTAGTAAAAAGCAATCACGATACATAAGAATTACTTCATTCTGTGATGCCACAGGTTTCAATAAATGGTAAAACCGTTAAGGAAACATGTGATGAACGTGACTGTTGGTGAACAAAGTGATCAGTGCATTAAATCCAGTGACACATATATACAAAATATACATGGGGAAGTAAGATGGCCAGAGTGTTGAATTAGTACTCCAAGGAGACAAGGGGTACTATACAAGCTCCTGGAGTGTCTGGACCAGTGGTAAGCCGTCAATGTTTCGACCCTAATGCGCCCCTGTTGGTGGTCGCGGCGGGTCTTTCTCAAGACAAGGGACAGTCTGGAAAGGAAGAAGGGGAGAAGGTTTTCAGAGAGGAGTGGGATTGAAAACGTCAGAAATTAGGTATGTGAGCAGGAGTTACTCACATGGGGAACAGGTGGAGATATCACAGCCTGGTGGGTAGCCAAAAGGTCAAACCTAGAGAGGGGAAAAAAGCTAATTCAGAGCGGCTGTGTATGCCAGAGTAACTAAAAAGGTCTGTCTTAAAGTGCTTAAATGTGACCCAAATAAATTATAGAAGTGGTAAGTGAGCGAGATGCAATTAAATGGTACACAGGCAAAATATCGAGTTTTAAATTTCGATATACAATTATATCGAAGTTTAAATATCGATGGGACAAAATATCGAAGGTAAGTAATATCGACAGTCTTAATATCGATATTAGTATGATATCAGTAATATCGAAGTTTTAAATATCGATGTCAATAATATCGAAATAAATAACTTCGATGTTACTAATATCAATTTTTAAATGAATTTAGTGTATATTATATTGTATTTATTATGTTTTATTATTTATTTTTAATGTACTTTAATTAAATATTGTCTTTTACTACTGTAGCGGGTTGTGGGTTTATAGGGGAATAGGGTGGGAAGTAATTTAATTATGTTAAATTAATTATTAATTAGTAGGAATTATTAATTAATTAATTGAGAATTAATTGAGAATTAATTTTAATTAATTGATTAATTGATAAATATGTTCTGTAGCGGGTTATGGGTTTATAGGGGAATAGGGTGGGAAGTAATTTAATAATAATTAATTAATTAATATATGTTTGTACACATTTTAATTAATAATTATTTGGTAATTAATTTATATTAATTAGTTAATTAATTAATATAATTTTGTACATATTTTTAATTATTAATTAGTTGGTAATTAATTAATATGAATTAGTTAATTACATTAATTAGAGTAATTTTTTATATATAATTTTTTGTTATTCTTAATTAATTAATTGGGAAAAATAATATTAATTATTAAATTTAATTAATTACAGCTAATGTGCTAATATATTTACTTTATTGTGATTGTTAATTAATAATTAATTGGTAATTAAATAATATTAATTAATTTTGGGTAAAGGAGTATTTTTAGGGTTCAGGGTCAGTTTTCAGTTTTTGGGTAAAGGGGTATTTTTAGGGTTCAGGGTCAGTTTTCAGTTCTTGGGTAAATGGTTATTTTTAGGGTTCAGGGTCAGTTTTCAGTTTTTGGGTAAAGGGGTATTTTTAGGGTTCAGGGTCAGTTTTCAGTTTTTGGGTAAAGGGGTATTTTTAGGGTTCAGGGTCAGTTTTCAGTTCTTGGGTAAAGGGGTATTTTTAGGGTTCAGGGTCAGTTTTCAGTTTTTGGGTAAAGGGGTATTTTTAGGGTTCAGGGTCAGTTTTCAGTTTTTGGGTAAAGGGGTATTTTTAGGATTCAGGGTCAGTTTTCAGTTCTTGGGTAAAGAGGTATTTTTAGTAATATCGACAGTCTTAATATCGATATTAGTATGATATCAGTAATATCGAAGTTTTAAATATCGATGTCAATAATATCGAAATAAATAACTTCGATGTTACTAATATCAAGTTTTTAAATGAATTTAGTGTATATTATATTGTATTTATTATGTTTTATTACTTATTTATAATGTAATTTAATTAAATATTGTCTTTTACTACTGTAGCGGGTTGTGGGTTTATAGGGGAATAGGGTGGGAAGTAATTTAATTATGTTAAATTAATTATTAATTAGTAGGAATTATTAATTAATTAATTGAGAATTAAGTTTTAATTAATTTTAATTAATTGATTAATTGATAAATATGTTCTGTAGCGGGTTATGGGTTTATAGGGGAATAGGGTGGGAAGTAATTTAATAATAATTAATTAATTAATATATGTTTGTACATATTTTAATTAATAATTATTTGGTAATTAATTTATATTAATTAGTTAATTAATTAATATAATTTTGTACATATTTTTAATTATTAATTAGTTGGTAATTAATTAATATTAATTAGTTAATTACATTAATTGGAGTAATTTTTTATATATAATTTTTTGTTATTCTTAATTAATTAATTGGGAAAAATAATATTAATTATTGATTTAAATAATTACAGCTAATGTGCTAATATATTTACTTTATTGTGATTGTGAATTAATAATTAATTGGTAATTAAATTATATTAATTAATTTTGGGTAAAGGAGTATTTTTAGGGTTCAGGGTCAGTTTTCAGTTTTTGGGTAAAGGGGTATTTTTAGGGTTCAGGGTCAGTTTTCAGTTCTTGGGTAAAGGGGTATTTTTAGGGTTCAAGGTCAGTTTTCAGTTTTTGGGTAAAGGGGTATTTTTAGGGTTCAGGGTCAGTTTTCCGTTTTTGGGTAAAGGGGTATTTTTAGGGTTCAGGGTCAGTTTTCAGTTCTTGGGTAAAGGGGTATTTTTAGGGTTCAGGGTCAGTTTTCAGTTTTTGGGTAAAGGGGTATTTTTAGGGTTCAGGGTCAGTTTTCAGTTTTTGGGTAAAGGGGTATTTTTAGGGTTCAGGGTCACTTTTCAGTTCTTGGGTAAAGGGGTATTTTTAGGGTTCAGGGTCACTTTTCAGTTTTTGGGTAAAGGGGTATTTTTAGGGTTCAGGGTCAGTTTTCAGTTTTTGGGTAAAGGGGTATTTTTAGGGTTCAGGGTCAGTTTTGGGTTTTTGGGGTACAGGAATATTTTTAGGGTTCAGGGTCAGTTTTGGGTTTTTGGGGTACAGGGATATTTTTAGGGTTCAGGGTCAGTTTTGGGTTTTTGGGGTACAGGCGTACAGGGTAAAAATAAAAAAAAATTACATTAAATCAATTAAATGAAATTAAAAAAAAGAAAATTACATTAAATTATTAAGTGTTTTATTTATTTTAAATGTATATGTATTAGTTTTAATTTTGTTTTAATATTTTTATTTCATATTTGTAAAATTATATGTATTTTAAAATTATTTTTACATTATTATTAATACATTTAAAAAAACAATATTTTTAATTTCGATATTTTTGTACTACGATATTATTTTTTCGATATTTTTGTACTTACCTTTATGAAGATATGACTCCGATATTTTTGATGTCGATATTTTTGTGCCGATATTTTTGTATTTCGATATTCTGTCTGTCGATATTATGTCAGACATTCCAATTAAATGATATGCACCGTTGCTATTATATTAACTAAGAGACATTCCCTCTATAGTGAGGCTGTTTGACTCGTTAGACTAATAAGTGACATTGTACTAAATATGAGCTCATTCCCTCTATGTTAGGGCTTCAAGCATCGTTTTAAACTGATCAGAGTGGTTGACTCGTGAGACTAATGGATAATTATGCAGTGACAGGGAGTCGTGTTTGATCCCTCCATCAACATGCTTCGATCGATGTTCAGACGCGATAAGATTGCCAAACTCAAGGCGGTAATTGCGTTGTCGAGCACAGGGGGTTAATTGATATTTTAAAAAATTCAAAGTGAAGTGAGTGCTAAAAAAGCTCTGAGTCAGATTAAAGCGCCGGGTGTAAAATGCTCGCAACGTCGAGCAGGTCGTGAATCCCAGAGGAGTGAAGTGGGGATTAACGCCGGTGAAAGTTGCGGTTTCGGATAGGGACCTACCCCGTGTTCAAGTGAAGCAAATCGCAGAAGAATGCGCTGTGGTTCGGACCACGATCACTGCAAGCGATGAATGCGGAACCACTGTAAGAGCGTTTAAGAAAAGCCCTCCTGTATGTACATTACGTCCGTTGCTGGGCAACACAGTGGAGGCCTACTGTATTACGCCTAACGTGCGGTGACGGGGGCAGGCTGGATGGTTGCTAAGCAGCGCGTGGACGCGTGCCAGGTATCATGCATCAAGCGTGATGGCGGGAGGGTTTGAGATAGGAATACCGCATAGGCCAGAGGAAACATTAATTGGAACAAAAGCAGGAATGAGTGAAATCAGACAGTGAATGCATACAAATTAAACAATTGACAGTAAATGGTGGGGGGGGGGGGTTTAACCACTGTTCGGGCCGGATAAGGACAGAAGCGTGAATGGATGGAATAAGACAATAAATTAATTTATACAAGCTTTACAGTTGATGCTAAATTGTTCAAAGATCAGGTCAGTTGGCAAATAACACAGTCAGACAGTATAAGACTGTGTAATAGGGTGTAGTCCACAATTGTTCAGGGCTGGATAGGGCCAAAAGAATTACAGTAAATTACAGTAAGCCCATTTGCTTGGAAATTTCCTTGTGTTCATTCAGTCCATGGGTTACAGAGTTCAGAGTACGTATCCATTTGCACTCTTTTCTGTTGAGTGCAGAAGTCATGGATCCTCCTCTTGGATTAGCGTTGATCTTTTCCACCTCCTAGCTTCAGGAAGGGATAGCAGATGGATTCAAACACACCCTCTTTATCCTGGAGTCAGTACACAACTCTCCCATATGATGCTACTTTATACATTTTGGCCAACCACCCGTCTTGTGCGGGTAGGTGACGCGAGCACCACTTGTGCAGAATACAAAGCTTTGCCGTGATCAAGGCTGTCAGTAACAGTTGTCGTTCATAGGTCGAGAGGTCAGATAGGTCATCTGTATCATGCAGCATAATTATGTGAGATGTCAGTCACATAAGATATGTGTGATTCACAGTCCAGTTTTGCACATATCCAGTATCCTGAATGATGAAGGAAGCCAAGGGCTACAAGATTTGAGCGGATGCATTGTTCTGAAGAGACAGAATTTGATTCATGTCTCCCGAGTCCCTCCATCCAGATTTTCTACCACTGCCTCCAAGTCCTCGACAGTATATTGCACTTGCAGAGTGTCTTACCAATGTTTGCGAAGGTGAGACATGTAGGGAGCAGGAGAAAAGGTGCTGGATTATGAAGTTATAAAGTGCCAAATTCTACCATTGGAACATACCCCAAGTCACCAGCTAATGTTTAATGGTAGAAACAAGCATGTTTCATGACCTGGGCCCTAGGATACTATGTAGACAGTGTTCCAGTTGGATTTCGTGGCTTGAGTAGTCGGAATTCCATCTGTAGGGAGGCGAAGGGCTTCAGCTCCACTTCTCGGATGATATCCTTTAGGATCCGATTCCTCAGAGTCCTAGTCTTTCACTGTATTAGGTGACCACCAACCCGGATGTCCGCGTTGTTCCAGAGTCTGTAAGATGCAGTCAGGTGGGACCACGCAATAGTTTAAGAGAATGGTTGCAGAGCCTCACCATTGTGTGCACTATAGGACTAGAGGTCAGTGATGCCGATGATTTATGTCCATAGAGGATATCCAGTCTGAGGTCACTATGGGCCATGTCACATTCCAGTCTAACCCAGAACGGGGATATGGGGATATCGGTTACTTGTACGATAGTTGGTCCAAATGCAAAACCTGGTAATAGTGTTCTATACTAGGCACCCACAGGCCACCATATTTCCTTTGTGCTATCAGTTTAGAAAAGTACAAGCGAGGTCTCACGTCCCTACCCATATAAAAGATTTGATATTCATGTCTATTGCTCGGAGGGTGGAGGTACAGACCAGAAGAGGCAGTGTTCTCCCCCAAAGAGAGCGATTGAGATTTGTCCACTTCTGGTACTTTTAGTTATGAGAGGGTCTAGAATATCGTAGACCATGCCTTCTAAGTCTGTATTGATGAAGATACCAAGGTATTTAAGCCAGAAACAGGAATTTGTCTACAGCTGCCTTCATACTGCTGCGCTACATGGTCAGTGATTCACTCTTGTCCTAATTGATCCTACAGCCTGATATTGTGAAGAAGGAGGTGAGGATGAACATTAGAGTTCGTAGAGATCTGTTCAGGTGTGTGAGCATAAGCAGTATATCATCTGCATATAAGAGTATTTTTGCAGTACCTGCCATGATACAGATGCCCATTATCTGAGGGGACTGGCATATGGCAGCCCCCAGAGGTTCCATGTGCAGCATGAACAGTAGAGGGGAAAGAGGGTAACCCTGCCGGGTCCCAGTTGGCATTGGACTCGCAGTTTGTGGGCCACCGTCACCTCCATTATCAGCTGCCCATACAGCATAGCCTTGGCAGTGCCCCATAGGTTCAGGGGAGAGGAGATAGTCCCCCACTTATCAGAAAGATAGGAAGCCAAGTGGGATAGTAACAGTTTTTTTCTCCTGAGGAGTTCTATAGTGTGCTACAGTAAAACGGCAGGGTTTGTGAATTGGAAATTGTATTTTACAGTCAATGGTCAGTCGAACCGGAGAGTGGTTTGACAGTGAGCTCCCCAGGATGGTACAGTCTGAGATGTTGGGGGAGACTGGATGGGAGAGATAAAGTAATCCAGCTGAGATTGTGCACCGTAAAAAGGAAGGAATATTCCTTGTCCTTCGGGTGCAGGAGGCACCAAATGTCAGAAAGGGTTTAGTTGTCTCAGAGATCGCACATGAGAGCTCTGTCTACTTCATTAGGTTTATCTATGGGATCTGTCTTGTACAGAATGGGGTCTGGCTCCAAATTCTCGTCCCCTCCCATGAAAAGTTTGGGGGGCGAGCTCAGTTAATGGCCGGTGAAGATGGGACAGGAATTAGAGTTTAGACTTCAGAGCCTATGGGGGCATAAACTGAGCCAATCCTTAGGGTCCTAGAGACAATTTTAAGCTTCGCTAGGGCATAGCATTCCTCATAGTCTGTCCAAGTCTGAAGCACTGAAAGGTAAAGCCTTATGTATGAGCATAGCCACAACATTTTTCCTGAACATCTGGGGGATGTATGGGAGGATGACATGGAAGAGATGTCGGACAATTTGCAGCTAAAAATGATCTTCCCTACCCAGTCCCTCTTAAGTTTTTCAGCCTCTTTAGGGGAGAGGTGGGCTTCTTGAACAAGGGTAATCTCTACTCTTTGCAAGACTAGATAGGTTTTACACTTCACATAGTTTGTCAATCCTTTAACATTGAGCAAAATAATTGTGAGAGGCCGGGACGTCATGTCTGGGAGCATAGGATGGTGGAGTGTGATATGCTCGGGAGCGCCGTAGATAGTAGTTAGGGGTAGCCAATTACAGAGTCACAGGTGGAAGGCGTAGAGATGAGTGGCAGGTGGAGAGGTGATGTAGTCGAGATGAAAAACGATTGAGAGGGGGGAGAGATAGAGATAAATATGAGCGGGGTAAAGGAGAGGAAAAGGGAGAGGAAGAGGCTGTGGGTAGTAGATAGTGGATTGTGGCCAAGGAGTGCACTCTGATGGGAACAAAAGCCAATTGGGGAGTGGGTGATATGATTATTAAGTGAAAGGCACTCAATGCAGGTGCAGAGGGAAAGCAGATACCGCTTACAAAACTGTCTATGATGGGTCTAGGCTCTCCGATGGATACAGGCCACCGGAAGGGAATGGGGAGTGCTGGTGGGAGATGATAACTACACTAGAATAAAATTAAATGTGCAGCCAACTTGACTGAATGGGGGTGGAGGGGAAGGGGTATTGCGATGGAGAGAAAATTGTACACGAATACGTATCTGAATATAAATGTAGGCCAGAGCATTAGAAGATGGAGGTGTGGCCAGATGCAAACAAGAAAATACAATTGGTAAAATGCAACAGACAAGATACAAACTAGAGAGTTCAGTTTGCACAGTCTAATATCATACAATTGGCACGGAAAAGCGAAGCCAGGCAGAAATGCATATGAGATACCGATAAAGGCGTACAAATAAGAAATTGCAGTGGCCTTAGTTGTCGTGCTGATCTCCTTGAAGGAGCAGTACGGGGTCCGGGAGAAGGGCCCACAGGGAGCAGTGTTCATGGGTGGGTATATAAGGTGCTGAGTCACAGCTAAGCGGGCGAGGAAGGGTAGAAAAGAATATGGGAGTAGTAAAGCCCATTGAGGCATCAGCTTAGGTGTGGGATGGATGGCGAGTGAGGAGGGAAGGGGAACTGGGAAGGGCTATCAGGGATGGTGTGGGGTAGGAGGAGGGTGAAGGGATTGAGGGAAGTAGGAAGGATCAAAACATAAACATTCCCATCAAAAACTACTCATCTAAATTGAAGTTCAATACGTCAATTGTTGAGGGTGTGTCTCATATGTAATTCACAGGAGCAGGTCAAAAGCGTCACTCCCAGAGGATTCCAGCTTCAGAGGGGACCAGCAATTGTCTCTTTCATCAGAATGGGTCAGTTCCTCCTCCCTTATTATCACCTTTTCTTCGTTCCCAAGGCTCCCAGAAAGGCCGGTCCTGCTGGCATCGTTGATGCTGCATATCATGTAGAAGTGAGAGGTGCCCATGCTGGATTCATTCAGGGAGTCCAGAAATTGGGCCAGATCCTGTGGATCATGAAAATCTCTTGAGCGTCCACCCACTGTGATCCACTTGATGGTTGGCTCCAACAGGCCATACTTGATGTCCCACTTTTATAATTTGGAGAGAAGAGCAAGAAAGCGCTTGGTGTTGGTATCCGGGGAGAAGTCAGCTGCAATATTGATACAGTATCCATCCATGTCATGTGGGCCATGTTTGTGAGCTTCTATAGGAATCTGTCAAATATGGGAATGCCTTACAATACAGGCAATGATGAGGCGGGCCTTGTGCTTCCGGGCGCAGGTGGGCGGCGTACCCGTATCCAATGTGTTCTTTGGATTTCAAGAGGAGAGACAAAGGACAATCCAGTCAGTTTGGGATGAGATTGAGCAAGAATGCTTGTGTATCAGAGAGTCCTAAATGCTCAGGAAGTCTGTAAAAACGAATGTTGTCCCAACAAGATCGGTCCTCCCGGTTAATGAGATTATGTGCCAGATGTCTTGATGGACAGTCCCCAGGTTTGTGATCTTCCCCCGCAGGAGTGAGGCATCCATTCAATGAGTCAACTTTGCATAGAAAAGCCCCATATCAGTTTTAATACTCTTTATATCCTGGGTATGATCTGTAATTTTCAAGTCCATGGCGGATAGTTGGTACCAATAGAGGTGATTTCTTTGAGAATAGCACAAAGGGGTGTGTCTTGCATGGAGGGGTTGCTGGTGGCACAGAAGCCAAAGTGTATTTGCTGCCACTCACCACTTCAGTGAAGAGGAGCTGTCTGGAGTGTTTATCTGTTGCCATAGTTGATCAAAGTGGGGGGGAGTATTGGAAGGTGGCTGGGAAATGCCTAATTGTACCTATAATCAGTCACCAGACAGTAAGTCTCCGATATATATGTAACAGCCTGGGGTGGGCATAGGGAGCAGGAAGGAGAGGGAGAGACCAACAGGCTCACCAGCAGTAAATGTGAGCAATGTGGAATGGGCTGCTGGAGAAGGGGCCGTCTATGAGCACTCCCCAAAAAGAAAAATCCAGGTCAGGCCCCACAGGCTAGGAAATGCAAAGCCTCGTCCAACAAAGGCTTCCTAAAGGGGTTGGAAGAGAGAGGAGCTCCCCGATCACAGTCGTACTCACCTCTGAAGCTAGGGGCTACTCTGGAGCAGGAGGCCGCTGTCCGCGAACCCTGGAGCCAAAAAGAAGACATTGATAGCAAGTTGGAGGTTTTGGGCTATGTGCACCAGAAACTAGGAGAGCCAAACCAATCTCTCTAGAGAGAATCTGTAGCCAGTGACAGGAGCCCGCAATATACTCCAGGTCCCTGTTGAAGATCAAGGAAGAGGCAGGTCTGAGGCAGGCTCCATTGTACGAGGTGGTGCGAGCACTGCGGTCAGGAGAGGGCATCTTGTATCATGGTACCTGATCCTGGCTGAGAGCAGTAGTGGCTGCTGTTGCAGACAGTAGGCATCTTGTGGCCTTCAAATTCGTTTTGGAGGTGCCAGAGCATGAGGCCAAGGAGGGTGCAGCGGCAGTGTTGGCCTAGTTTTATCCCCTGTAGTGTTGGAACTCAGGGGAAAGTGGCCACATTGGGTTATGGCGTGACTCCACCCCACATACCCTACAACCAACCTTGTCTGATATGTCTTCATATCTGATCAGTCGTAAAATGTGTAATATCTGTTGCTAAATTTTCAAGACTTTTATGGTTGTTTAGAGTTTGACAGATGTGGGATTTTTTGGCTCATTACTACATTTGTTAGACTTAAGGGGTAGTTTAGAGTTTGGCAGATGCAGGACATCTTGGCCCTATTTAGATAGTATACCTACGTATACACTCTAAATATGGCAGATGCCTTATTTGCAGTATATTCCCATGTATACACTCTAAATAAGGCGGAGAAGATACCTACTAATTTTGTTTTGGCAAAACTCTAAATGGCCTTTTTTTTTTCCAGAGTTTTATATAGCGCGAACTAGACCCAAACCGAATCAGGTATCAGAGCGCTTTACATAGCACCAGTTACGTTACATGAGGACACACATTCATTTTTTAGGCACAGGAAGATTAAGGGCCAGATGTAGGAAGCATAATTCCGGTCAGTAACGGCCGAAATTACCGAATTTCGGCCGTTACCGACCGGAATTAGGCTACTGAGATGTAGGTGCCCAAATTGCTAATTCGGTAATTTACTGATAGAATCAGTAAATACCGATTCCTTAAAATACCGAATCAGTAAATTACCGAATTTGCAATGTAGGGAGCACTCAAATGAGTGCTTTCCCCTTTTTGAAATTCATTATTTACCACCAACTACAACTTGGTGGAAAATAAAGAAAAACACCCAAAAAGCAATTTTATGCAAATTGCTTCAGTGCCATGTTTGCAGACATACATGCCCTTAGGGCATGTATGTCTGCAACATGTGCACCCATACGCAACTGAGGGGTACAACAGGGTGTCAAAGTGACACCCTGCCACCCTTCAATGTTTCCCCCAATTACCGAATCGGTATTTACCGATTCGGTAATTGACATTCATTCCTATGGGCCTCCAGGCCCATAGGAATGAATGTCAATTACGGTCATTTTTTCGGTAAAATTACCTACATCCCATTTGCCTATTCCTAAATACCGAATCAGTATGATTCGGCATTTAAGAATCGGTATTCTGGGATTGCCTACATCTGGCCCTAACGGATTGGCCCAGAATCACAGGATGTTTTGGCGTCGTTGATTACTTCTATTTATGTCCATATTATACATTTATTTTATATGGATGTCTAGTAAGTATTGCATCCATATTGGAGTCCATTACTCTAATCCATTATTTCAATAAATATTTCCCTATGAATGAACATTATTGCCAACACTCTAGATATCAGTGGAACCACTATCACCCATGATGCAATTCCCAGGCACCATTGCTGGTAGGCAGTGGAGGCATCATTGCATTGCTCAACAAATATTGTGAAGCTGTTTATCCCCAAAGGCAGATATTCACTTTAAGAAAGATATGAAAAAATAATTCTGGTCATAATGTACAATGCTTACCTCCATCCTTTATGCAAAAGGCATCAAAACGGTCACTTGGTAAGGATGGATTTTCAATGTTGACATCAATGGCTTTCATAACATGTTGGCCGCTTCCCATGTTTGTGCAAACTGTTGACCTGAAAAAAATATATTACAAAAAAGGCCAATAAGAACCTTCTGTATAATGATGCAGAGTAATTGTGATTATGGTAATTTAGCAAATATACTGGGCCTGATTCACAAAGGTAAACTTGCCCTTTTGTGGAGACTCCACGGTCATGAAGATGCTACAAGTAATTCACCTTTGTGAATAGCAAACAATTGTAACCTTACACAGAAGTGCACTTTTAACCCTGTGAATCAGGCATAAATACACAGAGTAGCATTGCACCCGAATTCGAAAGTATAAATAGAAAACAATTTTGCAAGGATTTGTTTCATATTATATTAAGGGATAACATCTTATATTACTTCTTAAAAGTTCCGGAAGTAAGGACTGAAGGATTAATGTAGTAGAAGTGAAGAAAGCAAAGCCAGAGAAGGAAGAGTCAAGAATGGGTGATGAAGAAGAGGACAAAAATTGTTATGAATGACACAAGTTGAAGGGAATCATGAAATCCCTTATTCTAAGTTCTGCACTAATTCAGCATCAGTATTGTTGCACCCAAAATGACAAATTCTTCAGGGATATGTAATTTCGGCTTTTGAAATTATCACAATGTGGGAGGCTGAAATCTGTCTATAAAAGTCCTTCTCTAATTTCATTATACATGGAATATAATTCTTTAGTCACCTGTAAGAAATGAGGTACATGCTCAGCTATAATAAGTTATTATAGTTGACTTATGACATCGCCATGGCTGCTGCCTGAGGCAGAAACCAGGGTGAAAGTCAGGAGGCTCGGCATACTTACAACTGCAGGAATGAGTTTTTCCTTCTTCTGAGATATTTCTCAGCAGCAAGAAAAAGTAAGCAGCAGAAATCAGATATTTATTTCTATATGTTTGTCTTTTTCACATTATAGGTCATTCTAAAAAGATAGAATGTCTGCATGATTCCACTCGTTCTGAGGTACAGCATTTGTTTTATTCTCACTTACATTAAACTAATTCTAGTATCGTTGTACAGAAATTATTCAATGCATTTTGGTGTGTTTAATTTCACACTACAGATTTTGGTTTGATTCTTCTTCTCTGCAAAGAACATAAAAGAGAAAGGTAGCACCAAGGATGTAAACAAAGGTGCGGATGAAGGTGTGCCATGTACTTTAGGGAATAAAATACCCTTGCAGTACGTTAAAATGATATTGCAAGTCACCCTGGAATTCCATGACTTTATAAAATAGATCAGTTTTAGGCCTTGTTTCCCTTTGTGGTCACTTGCAATATACTTATAATGTGTGACATGAGAGTACTTTATCTCGCATATTATGAGTTATTCTCTGTGAAATGAAAAATTACTGGGTAATACACTGTTACCACAACAATTTCCCTATTACTCTGCTATATTCGAGAGACATATTCCAACAACTGCCAGCGGAGAATACACAGGCAAACATCAGAGTTTGCAGTAACTTCACATGCAATATTACCACACACATCAGATTTCCTCTTTGGACTGCTAACTCCTAAAATTAGCTGAATAGAAAAGTTCAAAGCACTAAAAACGAAGGTTCATGAAGGAAAAAATGCTCAGTAAATGGTTTTAAGGAAATGGAACAAGCAAAACCGAAACTAAGTGAAGATGGAATGTGGATAGAATATAAAGGTACAGAATATAAAGAAGGAAAATGCAAAGTTCCAAAGAAAGACTATGGGAGGGGAGACAGGATAGAAAATATGGGAGCTGACTTAAACAACAAATAACAAGCATTTGCAATGCAATAGGTCTCACATTGACGAGAGTTTAAGCTATTGGCAATGCAATAGCTTAAACTCTAGCAAATGCGAGAACTATCCCTTATCATATTTGAGAGCACCTTCAAATGTGAGTTCAGCACGCCTCCTCTACAAAAAACCTCCACAAATATCACATACCTATACAGGAAAGAGGTTCCTAAAGTGTTCCAGAGTCTTACTGGGAAAAGCCTGTACTCCCTCGAGTCAAGTTCTGCAGACAAGTCTCTGTGCTAAGTCCTAAAAATACCAAGGACTGGCACTCAAAGCTTGACAGTACCATGCGGTTAACACTCCAGCCTGAAGGAGTAAATGACACAACCCCAAGGGCCCGGTGGTCTCCGGCGTGCACGTCCGGTGGTATCTTTCCCAGTCCCAGAGTTATGGACCCAGACGTCAAAGCCTCATCTTCTCATAGGGAACCGAGGGACTCTAGGATTTCCTGGCAGAAATACAGGCTCTTTGCCTCGTCAGCTTGGGCAAGGAAGGCAGGTGGTAACAGGCACAGTCTCACCCCTAAAAATTAGAGTGAGCCGGAGCTGGGAACGCTGCCAAGCCAGCGGACAGGGCGTTTCTGTGCTGGCACTGCCAGCCCAGCTGATGGGAGGACGTGGGCATGTCTGTACAGTGACAGGGGGAGGGGCGGCGATCAGCTGTCGCACACACACCCAAACCTGGAAATCACTGGGAAGGAAGCTCGCTGCACAAGTAGTGAAACCTGAACAATGACAGGCAAGGGCACTAGAAGCAGCTGAATGCACGAGCTGCACAAAAGATGACAGTTTGGTTGTAGTGTAGGTTTAAGGGGCGGAGTCGGCGTGCTCACAGCAAATACACATTTTGCTCTGCAGTGACGAGCTAGCACGTCACATCAGCTGCACGGCTCGAGGCAACAGGAAGTCTCTCCTCACACCTGCAACAGCCAAGTCGCGATGAGAGGGGCGCTGCTCATGAGCCCTGAGACAGCAGCCACCACTATCAGCCATTAACATTGACAGTTAGAGTGACTTGATATTGAAAAGTAACAAGCTGCCTCCGCATGCACAACTCCTGTCCGCGCAGGCACAGTGAGAAGGAGACAGGGAGGGACAGGAGATGTGCACGCGTACACATGTCCCATTCACGACAGGAGATGTGCACGTGTACACATGACCCATACGCGTCCACATTTCCTATCCATAAGTGGCCATATCTCCTGTCCCCCTTCGGCCAAGAAACCGATGACAATAGATCTCGCCAAGGTGACAGTGTATGCACTGCGTCGCTAGGCGAGACCTAAAAAGGAATGCCAAGGCTGTAAAAAAAGGGAACAAAGGGAGAAGAATGAAAATTAGGAATTGTTGGGGGATAAATGTTGGCACTCTTTGCAGACTACTCAGTTGTTACAACACATTTCTGTCCTTTCCCACTGTGCTGGCACCGTTTCAACAGCCTATCACCAACTCATGCACCCTTGTGTCATGGCGCAAGGGTGTCTGAGTTGCATGCAGGATTGCTTTTGTGCAGGAAGAAGCACCTTCCTGCACAAAAATAATCCTGGGAGTCTTTTTCTTTTTCTATGTTGGCTGAAAAATGCAGCATTTGCATAGAGAGAGGAAAAAACGAGGAGAAATAGTGATATTTCTACTCGTTGCTCCTCCCTTGAGGAGGTGTAAAGTTTTGGTGCATCCATTTAAATGGTCTTGTAAATCTGGGGATGCATCAAATTCAATGGGTGCTGCATGGAAACACCCACTGCAACACCAATGGCATGCTTCCCTAGTGAAAAGTAAGGCAACGCAGCGATTTGCGCTGCATTGCCTGTCTCCATATTTATAAGTTCGTTCAAAGCCATGCAAAGTGACTTTGCATGACTTCATATATATATGAGTTTGTGATTTGCGCCACTGTTGCGTCACAAACAGTAACACAATTGCAGCGGAAGTGTCTTGAAAATATGGGCCCTCGTCTGTAATCTTAGTTGTTGAAGCATGAAGCCGCTGGTAGCGCCATGAAGCCGCTGGCGAACGTGCGCTTAATAAATAATTTTAAATTCAAATTCAAATTCAAATTCAAATTTAAATTCAATTCAGATTTGTTGGAAAATAATAGAATTTTCTTTTGAGGATTAGATTGTAAACTAACTGGAAAACAGTGGATTACCGGATGTACAACTGCCTGCTTGTACCAGTGATCTAATCTTCATTTGAGATACATCTGATTAGACTTTTCTTTACATGACTATAGAACTATATTCATAAACATTAATGGATGTTGTTGGATACAACCTAAAACACAATACCACCACCAACAACAACAATGATAACAACAATAACAACAGCAAGTACAATAATCATAAGTATAGTAATAATGATGATGATTATAAACTCTTTCTATAGTGCACCACAAAAAAACAGTTTTAATCCTGGATGAAAGGTGTGACTGCTTCAGCCATGTATCATATGATTAGGAATCTGTGTTAAACTGGCGTATGGAATGAATGATTGACAGACGAGAACGCATGCTTCTTCTTGAGGTGACACTAAGAACAATATGGAAATACATAAACTGCATCAAGCTTTATTGCTAAGTCTATTTTTCTCAAACTCTTTCATAACTGATGTTGCAAAGTTGCTGGACACAAAGATGTGTCGTCTGTCATCGGATTGGTCTCCTCGAGGGACATGTAGTGCCATTTGGAGAAATTCAGTAACAAAGAAAAGCAAGGAACATTTGAATGAAAACCAGTAAGTGAAAGGTGGATTGGTAAGGATATGAAGGGACTTAGGATAAGATGTGGTGGAATTGAGGAGACTCAGTGGAGTTCCAGGTGTGTGTGGTAGGTGATGCAAGCAACCAAAAGGAACTTGTGTTACTGCACTTTTTAAACTCATATGTTAGACAATTTTTAAAGTAGGTGCCTCATCTGAAGGCCACATCTCCTGAACTGTGTGCACTGATTACACTATCAGGGGACGTCATTATATGACACCCAAGTGTAAAAGGTTCTGATTAACTTAAGGATAGGTTTCCTCAAAGAAAGTGGAGTGATGCAACTTCCTACCAGCACATCAAGCAATCATTGAGGACTCTATCCATACCACTTGTCAGAAAGATGCTCTGGAAATCCTTGCCAAATACAACAAGCATTAGCAAAGCCAATAGATCTCTGCAACGCCCAAGCTATTGTCCTTGTCAATGTGGAAGGCCTTTAGCCATGTTGTCTAGCAGCACATCTGCAGTTCAGCGTGGCTGAAAGTCACTGAAAAAAGCGCTATGATCCAGCCAGAGCTGGCCATGTCATAGCGCTTTTTGTGTTAGGATGGGCAGGACAATAAACTCAATATGGGGGCCAAAGACACTCGGCTTCGGCTCAACATCCTGTGATTCTGGGCTTTCAGTTACTTTTAGTCATGCTGAACAGCAGATGTGTTACTAGACAACATGGCTAAAAGACATTCACATTGACAAGGCCAATAACTCGTGCATTGCTAATGTAAAGCACTCAAATACCTTCAGGTGGTGTTGGCGCTATATGAAACTGCACAAACAAAAACAACTGGTGCTAATGTAAAGTGCTCCAATACCTTTTGGGTGGCGTTGGCACTATATAAAGCTGCACAAAAAAGTAACTGGTGCTTATGTAAAGTTCTCCAGTACCTTCGGTGGTGTTGATTCTACAAAAACTGCTCAAACAAAATGTGAAAAACAAAGTTGTGGAGGGGGGATCTGTGCAACAGAGTTCAGTGGGGGCAAGCAGCAACTGGGAAGGGGGGACGGACAACCAACAGCAAATGTGGACAGTCTCAGGGAGATTAAGTGATTTACTCATAATCACAACATGTGGAACTGAGGTCGAGGCTAGGGTGACGAAATGGCGACCTCTTGGGAGAGGATGTGGCGCAAGGGCCAGAGCTGCCAACTATGTAGATTGGAAACTGGGTTTGAGTTTCTGCTTTGGCTAAACATCCTTGATTCTGAGCAAATTACTTAATCTCCACATGCCTACAGAAATGAATGTGTCCCTATGTAAAGTAACTGGTGCTAATGTAAAGTGCTCCGATACATTTGGGTGGTGTTTGGCACTATATAAAACTGCACAAAAACAGTAACTGGTGCTTATGTAAAGCGCTCCAATTCCTTTGAGTGGTGCTGGCATTACATATACCTGCACAGAAAAAAATTATGTGAAGAGCAGAGTTGGGGGAGGATGGGATCAAGGGGGAAGAGGGGCTCAATCAATCAATCAATCAATCAGGATTTGTAAAATGCGGCTAATCACTTAATAGTGTATGCAGGCGCCTGCAGGCCACAAAGGCTTACTCGAACAGGCAGGTCTTGAGGGCCATTAGAAATTCGGGATCTGTGCAACGGCAGTTCAGCGTGGGCAATCAGCGACGGGCAGAAGGTGAATGGGTAACCCATAGCAAATGCGGGCTGCCACAGGGAGATTAAGTGATTTGCCGAAATTTACGGTGTCCTTGTGAAAAGTAACTAGTGTTAATGTTAAGTGCTCAAATGCCTTCGGGTGGTATTGGCGCTGTATAAAACTGTACAAAAAAAAGTATTTGGTGCTTATGTAAAGCCCTCCAATACCTTCAGGTGGTGTTGTCGCTACATAAAACTGCACACAAAAAGCAAATGTGAAAAGCAGGGTTGAGGTAAGAGGGCATCTGATGGAAAAGGGATCTGTGCAATAGGAGTTTAACATGAGCCAGCAGTGAAGGGCGGGATGGATGGGCAACTAACAGTAAATGCGAGCTGCCACAGGGAGATTAAGTGATTTGCTCAAGTTTATGGTGTCCTCGTGAAAAGTAACTGGTCTTAGCTTGCTTAATCTCCACTATGGCCCCCTGCGGCGGGATGCCTGGCTTTCACCTTGGGGGTGCCCATATCGGTTTATCTCATAGGGAAAAACCAGGACGGGTTCCCAAAGCAAGCGCTTAGAGACCGTTGGTGATAATGCGCTATATAAATATAAATTACAATTACAATTACAATTAATATAAAGCACTCCAATACCTTTGGTTGGTGTTGGCACTATTTTAAACTGCACAAACAAAATGTGAAAAGCAGAGGAGGAGGAGGGGATCTGTGCAACAGAGTTCCGCGTGGCAAGCAGCGATGGCTGGTAGGCGGCTTGGCAACCAATAGCAAATGCAGGCTGCCACAGAGAGATTATGTGATTTGGCCATAATCACAAAATGTGGAACTGAGGCCGAGGCTAGTTTGGCGATGTGGCCAGAGCTTTTGACTATAGAGCTGGGAAACCGGGTTTGAGTTTTGGCGTCAGCTTAGCATCCTAGTGTCTTGGCAAATCAATTAGGGCCTGATTTAGATCTTGGTGGATGGGTTACTCAGTCACAACGGTGACGGATCCCGTCCCCCGAAGTATAAATCCCATAAGGTATCATGGAATTTTTATTTTAGCGGATGGGATATCCATCGGGCTGACCCTGACTCCTAAAGGTCAGGGTGGGCTCAACTGTATTTCAGGTACCACTTAATAGATGAGGGACCAGGGGGCTTAACTGGAGATTAAAATCCCTCACCTTCTCCTAGGTATTCCTTTATTAGTGGAGCTGGTGGGGAGACCAAAATAATAACTCTTGGGTAATGTGGACTGTTATGGTCCTATGACTCTATGTTTTAGTTAAAAATAGGGGCATAGGACTATTACAGTCCACATGCTCCCTGAAATACGGGCGAGTTCACCCTGACCTTTAGGAGTCAAGGTGAACCCGATGACGAAACTTGACACTACTAGAGTGTGTAAGGATTATATATAAAAAAATGAATTTTTTCCTTCCCCGCACAAGTCATGCGGAGCTAGCATACCCACTAGGGTTGATAAATCCCTCTGCACCGTGTCCAGTACATTATAGGCATTAACCTCCATGACCTCTGGTGGGATACCTTTTGGTTAAATTGACAAAGCATATGAGACAGACGATGAAGCGAGCAAATGGGAAGCCTGAGGGTAGGCTGAAGCCCACAGATGAAACACAACATGTCTCTTTGAGCACATGCGCTGTCTAGCCGAGATCTAAAAACAGGAGTGGTATTTATTTATACACCAGGCATAAGTAGGAGTGGACATAGTTTATGGAAGCCCCCTGCTATTTTAAGAGTGGGGACTCTGTTTTCATTCCCTATGGCCAAAGGCGTCTGAAAGGTTTTGCCCTGTGCCTCAGCACTGCAGCTGCTTGCATTTGCAAACATTGTATGTGTGTAAACTGAATGTTGGTTGTTTTTAATCCCCCTTCCCTGATCCCACTGATAGCATCCCTTTTATTTGTGGGATCGGAATAGTGGGAGCTTATCTTTAAATGTCATATTTGATAAGTAATAACCACCTTCACACCATTAACCTTTCTATCATCCAATGAACTAAAAGTGTGCAGTGATTTTGTGCATTGAAGCTACATAAAGAACACAAGTAGAAAGTAAACATGCATTAGCACCATACACATCCAGCACATTTTCTTTACTCTCAAAATGCTGTTTAAAGGTAATGTATGTCTGTTGAACAATAGTGTTCCTTTCAGCCGCTTCTGAACTCAATTACAAAATTGATATGTTGAAAATCTACATGTGATTTACGAAAAAGTAACATCACTGCATGATCTGCATGTAAGGACCTTTGCAGTACAATAATCAATTTTACTTGTGTCTAAAATGCTATTATCAATGTCAATGCCAGATTTGACTCTGGATGGTGAGGTAGAAGTTGCAAGTCAGAACATCGACTGCAGAAATATTGAGCTAAAATAGCGTGGAGGTAAGTATATATAGGTATGTATATATTTATCATCCATATCTATGCCCTTTGAAGGTCTATATTGTCAAAATGTTTTATATTGCACTTTAAACAAAGATAGACTGTGTGGTGTTGCCCAGAATAAACACGTAGAAATTCTAGACATTGATGATCATTGTCATATACTTAACTTATTTTTAACTTAATGACAAAGACCTGCAAATATACTACTAATTTATTTTTATTGACACTATTGTTTTCTCATGATAGCATGAGACAAGGACCACTACCTAGGGACGACAAGGGATGACTCCCTTCACTACAGAGAGTTCAATGATATATTATTTTTGGTGCTTGTACAGCTGCATGTCACAGTGTGTGAGACATCCAGCTGTCCAGGGTCAATCAATCAATCAATCAATCAATCAATCATCATTTGTAAAGCTCCTCACTGTCACCTCTAAGGGTATCTGGGCTCTGCCAAATGAGCCCAAGTTATATAATATGTTCCTTAGTCAGTTACCTATGGCTTGTTGCACAACATTATGTTGCATTATGGAACTTGCAGTTCTAGTTTTACTAATGCAAGTCAGGGCTCCAAAAATCCAGCACGCAAAGTGTTGATCCCTAAAACGCTGGGAACCTCTGAAAGTGTCACATGACACCTGTCTGTGTCTACTTTAAGACGTTTTTCAAAGACGCCATGTAGCACACCAAACTTGTGAGGGTGTGTGTGTGGGGGGGAGGGGGGGGGGCTGAGTAAAGCTACATTTCCATTTAGTAAGGACTTGTTCTATGTGTTTTCATACCATAAGGCTCCCGCAGTACCTTTCGGACCAAATGCAGCACAAAACGTGCCTCCTTTGAGGAGTATACTAGCACGGATTTGTGTTTGACTCGTTGGACCTCCTGTGTGCAGCAGTAGTTGTTTTAGTGGGAGTTTTTTAGTGCCGGAAGTTGAAAGGCACTTAGGGGGACGTACAGAAGGCCTGAGTCCCCTTCTATCAAACCTCCCCACCCCACCACCTTTGTCAACAACACAAGGCTCTCGTTTGAGCGCATTTGCCGCAAGCCCCCCTCCCTTAGCTGGAAGCACTGAGCTAGGGACCTGGCGAGTGAGCCCTCACCGGGGCCCCTGTCAGGCTCTGGATTGTTCATGTGTCTGTGACAGTGAAGTGCATTTGAAGTGTCTGTCATCACATGAACACTGTAAACGCGGTAGGCACGTGTGCAAGAAGTTCACGATTTAATAGCACCTGCATGATGGATGGAAAACTAGGAATTTCGGGGCATATTATCAAGGGGGTTTATCTCCGCTTTTTTGGCTTTAAATGCCAAGAAAGCGGAGATAAAATTATCTCCCTATTACCTAGCTGTCGCTAACACCAGTTAGCGACAGCTAGTAGGAGATAGCGACCCTCTTGGGCCCCGCTTTGCATGTCAGTGATATTTATCACTAATGACATTCAATGTGGGCGTGCCAAGATGTTAGCGACTGGAAACAGTCGCCAACATCGCCACCTCCTATTACCAACTTTTGGAGATATTCGCGCTAAGCGCGAATATCTCCAAAAGCTAACACCTGCCCCTGAGCAGTTCTTAGCCATGTTAGCCAATGGTAGGTGGATAACATGGCTAAGAGCATTAGCTCGGCAATGCATGAATATTGCTGACTTTTCAGCGATATTCATGCATTTCGGCCGATTTTTATCGCTTAGGAGATAAATCTTGATAATAGCAAGGTTTCTAAGCGATAAAATTTGCCGCAGCTCGGCGATAAAAATATCGCCGCTTAACCAACATAGCGATAATTATCGCTAGTTGTTGGTAATATGCCCCTTCGTTTTTAACCAGAAAGCTTTGAAATGATGCACACCTCCGGCCCGGGATCTGATTGTTTAAATTGCATTTATATAGCGCTTACTACCCCTGACGATGCTGGTTGTGCGAAGCTTTGATCAGCACTGACCGTCTGCCATGTTCAGTGCAGTGCACTCTCAGATGCCGTCTGATAATCAGTAACAGTATGGCCCGGATGCAGATCCTGCTAGATCATTTCACGCGTGCCTGTGACTGCGCACGTGATACAGGCAAAATACAGGCATTTGTCCATTTTCAGACTGAATGCGGCCACTTAGTGCCACTGGAGGAAGGTACACAGGATCTGCTTGCACCTCATGGAATAGATGCCTGGTGCAACAGCATGTCCATCAACTAGCAGGGGAGTTGCACTGTCGGACTCTCACACAGACTGAAATCCATAAATGGAAACATGCTGTCAGCTCTGTTGATTTGTGTTATGATGCTGGCGCAAGAACTTTTGCAAAATGCATTAGGCCAATATTTGGCAGGCACGGAGGATTACTTCTCCGCACTGCCCAGAGAGACTGAGGGGGCTTTTCATCGGATCTTCATCCAACAAAGAAAGAGAAACAGGGCTAAGAAGACCCATTTAGCAGTTCGGCCCTTTCTAAAGTCCTGTGTTTGTTTCTATGTGAAAAGCATAGACGCACATGCAGCACAATTAAAGCAAAGATCGGATGATGCGGAAGCGTTCGCAGTAGTTCACGAAGGCTCCCTTGCTGTGCGAACTTCTTTTCGCTCAGAAACAAACACAGAACCATGTAGAAGGCTCCGAGTCGACTAGCAACGGTGACTTCATTGTTGGTCCTGCTTTTCGTTCTTTGTTAAACAAAGATCGAATGAAAACCAAGCTAAAACCAGTGCTTTAAATGGGAAAAAATAAGTGCAGGTACTCTTAAAACGAGCTATGAGTGTAGCAAGTGGGCGGGGCTAGGGGTGGGGCTAAAGACAAGACATATAAGGCACTTCTACGATGTGGCCGAAAACTTATATATTCTTGATTGCGCACAACAGCAACAAGCAGTAGACAAGGAAAAAGGGATAACCAATCCAAAATTTCATGTGTCCATACAGGCCCTTTAGCTGTTCAGCAGTGCCCATAACCGATAGGGCTTCGGGGATGATAGACAATCACACAGTACCAAAAGACTTGATTTCTTAAATTGAGTATGCTCTTAGTGTTGTTTAATACCTGTATGTTTGCAGTCTCATTACTGTATTTAAGAGGGTACCCAGGTTGGCATCAGGTGTGGTCAATGCTATGTTTGCGATCTAGTATGATATTGAAGCAGGATCGGCCAGTGGTAAACCTCAAATCAACATGAGGCAATAGGGCAAACCTTAAACACCAAACACCCCAAATAAGGTAAATATCAAGAAATTAGAGCTCCAGAAATAAGGAATCCAGAGAGTTTACAGCAAATAATGCATTTTCAATGCAATAAGTCTTTCATCATTTTAGAGTTAGAGCTACTGACATAAATTACAATGTCTTTTACTTAGGCGTTTTGGTTTTTAGTGTATTGGATGAATGTGGTGTGGAATGGAATTATGTGGTTTGTATTTGAATTGTTAGTTGTGGAATTGTGTGTGGTGGATTTTTGTAGTGGAATTATGTGGCAGGGTGTGCAGTGGAGAAGTATTATGTGAATAACAGACACTGGGACACACAGATAGTACGAGTGGCTAAACTAAAGAGAGAGAGAGAACGTGTGACGCATGGCCTCATAAATGAGGCCCCAGGAACAGGACTCCAGAGAGAGCCAGTATTCGAGAGAGATAAGAGAGGGAGCCTGTGGCTTGTACCTTAGAGAGGAAGAGAGCATGCACTCTGCCTTGAGAGAATATACGGTGGCTGAGAGAGGTGTGATGGGCCTTAGAGAGAAAGAATAGTCAGTCTTTTGATAGAGAGAGACAACTTGCACTTTGTGCCCAATGAAGATTAGAAAGAGAGGTCAAGTGTGTATGTGTGTTAGTGTGAGGGGGAGGCAGAAACAGATATGTGTGTGTGTGTGAGAGAGAGGAGGAAGAGAGATAATGGAACGTGCATGTGAGGTAAAAGTGTGCTTGTGCATGAAAGAGAGGGAGAGAGAGCCAGTGAGAGACCTTTTACTACGTACTTTAGGGGCAAACTGCACCTCATTGAGGGAAAGTGGTGGAGTAAACAAGTCTATTAGTCTTCTAAAAAGCACTTAAATACAGCTAAACAGGTCTGGCTTGTGGCAACAATGCCGGCACTTTTCGCCTAACAATTCTGTTTCTTTTGTTTATTTTATTGAGATTCAAAAGGTGTAAATAAGGGACACGTTTGCTGGCTGCATGGTCTTGTTTTTGCCTACGAGTAAAGAGTAGGGACACAAGCTTTACAAAAACAGTGGCAACTTTCCCAAAATAGTTAAAAAGTAATTTGAACTTCCGAAACAAACGTGCTCACTAAAGCATACTATAGTAAGAAAGCCTCCAAACACAAGCAGACAGACAGTCACACAAAACACTCAAGTGGGATAAAAGCCATTTTACACCCATTGTCTCCCGTGGCTTTCTTAATTGCTGCTATTGCTGCTGTCGGCGGGATGCCTGGATTCAGTGTGTGCACAAATGCGCACCATGGTGTGAATGTGATTTACAGCGCAGGGCCTGAACGGGCCCTGCTCTGTCAAACACAGCGTGGTTGCGAACACCGGACATTATGTAGATACGCCCTGCTAAATAGTTTGAAGGTGGCTCCACTTGGGCTACAGCGGCGCTTTGGCTGTCAGACAGCCTTGTTCGTCCGCGTGATCCAAAGCAACTATGAGCCTGTCTTTGATGAGTACCGGTACTCTAACTTGGTAGCTGAGAAGTGCCGGTACTCAGAGCGGTAAACATGAGAAGTGCCGGTACTCAGTACCGGTGAGTACCGGCCCATTTAAAGCACTGGCTAAAACTCAGATGGCACGCTAGAAAAAAGCCATCTTCTGTAAAAAAAATGTTAAAAATGGTAGATTTTGCTTATGGACTATTGTGTCTACTAAAGACAGGGAAATAAATAGCTGTTCCGTTTCTTTAAAACATTGTGTATGAGTCAGGGCCGGAAGGGGGGGGGGGGGGTTTGGAGGTGCCACCGAGGCCTGTTTTCTGCCGATTTCGGCACAGGCCCGATTTAGCAGCTATGCTGCAAAAACAACCCTGTTCAAAAAACGGCACCCAGGGGCCCAAAACCGGCCCCCACTCGTGCGGCGCACCGGGGAATTGCCCGGTGCCCGCTATGGCCAGTCCGGCCCTGGTATGAGTGCATCAGACCTGACCCCAGGATGGTAGATCCAAATGCGAAGCAATTAGGAAGTTTTGTTAGCCTTAGGCTCGCACGTGAGTCATGACGAAAGTTTTCTAAACTGTCCCCTGCTGATATAAAAAAAAATTGCTTCCTGAATCCAAGGTATGTACGAATAAAGAATCGCCTGTTGTGGTAAAATCGATTACCTATGCATAATTTATAATCAATAATCAATAAGAATAACTCAGGAAAATAAGAGGCAAAATCCGGGATATTGAGGTTAACTCAAAAGGGTTTTATTCCTGTAAAAGGAATTGGGTTATTGGCTCGAGCCAAGGTGGCATAACCATTCCATCACCACACAGGTTCAGGAAGGGGCAGACAGACAACATATTGTTTACAGAAGTACATATATATAGTCAATGCATTACAATGTATGAGCATGTAGTAGGCGTAACAGTTGGAAAAGAAGAGATAAAACATGGAAACGTCATATAATAGGCGTTACAATAGGCGTGCATGAAGGCGTGTACTAGAAACGTCATTAATCATGAGGTCACAAAATGGGTGGATACATAAGAGAATCTTGCAATGTCAGCAGAAATTCATGGCAGAGATGCGCGCGCAGCAGATTGACGTGAATCTGACGTGTAACTGGAGGGTGAAGGGGACTTGACACTTAGCACTACAAGTGTAGACATAAGTCTGGGATGTCAGATCAACCTGATCCCAATATCGTATCTAATATCGTATGTTTTAAGAACTGTAGTGTCTGGAAGGAAGGTCTCTCGGGCAGAGACTACTCTATACTGTCTGCGTGTATATGCGACTTCGTGTCGGCATGCGGGATGAGGGGGCATGGGCCTACCATGGCAACGGAGTCTATGAATTACTTGCACGGAGACAGAAGAACCGGGCCCTCTGCTCCTGCAGCTGGAAGGATGTTTACTTGAGCTACGAGACAGGAATGTGTTTTCGAGGAGTGGAGCAGATAATTCGAAGGTTGAATACAGTCTTGGCAGGCAGAGGTTAGGCTATGCGCCGGAGCCGCGCAAGGAGTAAGGTGGGGGTCACTGGTACAGAGGTAGCCTGGGCTGAGGCCCTCGGAGTCAAGCAGCAGGAGAAAGGCTCGAAAAAGCTCGATGGCATGATCTGGGCCTACTTCGCCAGAGCTGAAAAACGTGTAAAGTGTACCACAAAAAGACGGTGGCACAGCATACATAGGAACTGAATATACAATCCGTTCATGGCGGATCTGAAAGAGGACATGTTAAAGATGGACGCAAATGTATTTGCGTCTTCGTAGCAGACACAGGAGGGAAATCACATGCACTGCAAGCTAGTACATGGAGACGGTGGGGTACTCGCTGGGGAACACTACTCGATCAAAAATTATATTTCCTCATTCCCTCCTTGTTCCCCACGGACCCTTCATGATACATCAATTCTCATCAATTGATCAATCTGTTCACTTAACATCAATTGCTCTTCTTGCTTCTCGTGTTTTGAATGGGAACTTGGACGTGGAATACATGAAGTGGCACACAGGCCGCAAATCGCCGGTCCACATTGGAGACACAGGCAACAACTGAGTACTACGAGAAAGCCAATACCTAGGAGGGATAGGATCTTCCACCCCCAGGCCGATAGCGTTGTCCAGAACCAACCGGACCAAGTCCAGGTGCCTGGAGTCTGATGTATCAAACTTGCAATTTTATGGAGACGAGTAATAGCTTTGTACACGGTTGGCGCATTATTTGGGATGAAAACACAGCAGCTTGACCCGATGACCTTACAAGCTCCACCCCTATCTGCCAAGATGACGTCAATAACAAGACGATTTTGAAGAACAACAACCCGCATAGCGGACTGCTCCTCCGTTAAGTTACCTAAGGCTGAAGTGGTCTCAAGCACCACTGCTTCGAGGGTTCTGGTTAATCTACGGATTAGCTTACTATTGGAAACAGTACCTAGGTAGGGGAAAAAACCTTTGTTGAAATCAGTGTATTGTTCCCATGTGGTTTCAGTATAATCGACAAGTGGGAGATCTCGTTGATATCGATGCTTAATCAGGTTAGTGTTTCTATGATAGTCAGGAGGGGCTAGGAAAACAGGTGGCAGAAGGAATGCAATGTAACAGGTACCATCCCAATCTAGAGGCAAACGGACATATGCAGTATGGCCGCAAACAAAATAGGAATGACGTAAAGCCCTAAACGTGGATCTACCATGATCACTGAAATCGACCACAGTAGTACATTTACTATGACCTAAGTGTATGGAACCATTCTTGCGAACACATAGTTCACCAGTAACTGGCAAAACTGCCATAGCAGGTAGAACAGGAGCAGCTTCGGATTCGACAGATAAGATCATGAATGTAACTGTGTAATTATCTAATCCATATACTTCATTTTCTAGATCAGTTCCAGTACCAACGGGGAGTCCCTCCTTGTCAGGGTAACATACTTTAAGCAAGGCTGAGTTCAGGTTTCCCCAAACCCAGTTACCTTCGTAAATAGCAGCATCAGAAACTAGGGCATTGAGCATTTTAAACCATGCGCCACATGTGCCATTGTGAGTGAACGGGTACGGAAAAAGGGGAAGAACTCCCTTGTTTTCTTGGTAGGGAGGGAGTCGACCACATATCCAACAGTTTGTAGCATTGGTAACCTGATGGGAGTGATGTAACATACTAATGAAAGTGTTGTTGCGCAGCGCAAGCCTATAGGATAACTCGTGTGGGGGTAATTCACTAAAAGAATGTTCAGCAGTAGCATTATAAGCAGATTGTGCACGCTTGAATATAGGGTAGTATATGTGTAACAAAATACTAGCAGTAATAACCAGCAAACATAGAAAAAACATAACAAGTAGTGTCACTATACAGCGACTACGCAGTGATTTGCAATATGCGTTCTTTTTATGTTGTCTTTGTCTATCTCTCTCTCTATCTCGATCTAGGGGATACATGTCAGAAACTAATTTAACCGATTCACCTAGGGGAGGACTTAAACAATTAAACTGTCTGACTTGCTAGATCGTAATTTCAGTCTGTAATTTTCTGAAGCAGTTTTCTCAACCAAAGGGAGTTTCGAGTCTGAGTCAGTTTGTGTAGGAGGGCAGGGCTTAGGAACCAAGTCCGAAGGAAGTCCGTGAAATTTTTTGATGTGGCTGGAATGCAGCCATCCCTTCCTGCCCTCTAGTTTAACAGCTGTTCTCGTCGTAAGCAGGACCAACTTCGGGGATTGCCAGCGGGGCTCCAATGGACTTCTCCGATCAAAATTCCTCACGAAAACGTAGTCACCAGGAACCACCTCATGGGGCTTCGTCTCGGTGTTGTCGGGAAAGGCTGCAGCTACCTGTGAACGACAAGATTGTAGTGCAGACATCAAGGAGGCAAGGTAATCTGTCAGCATAAGACAATCAACATCAGTTATCTTTCGTGGAATAGGCGTCCCCCACATATTCGGTGGCCTACCAAAGACCACTTCATACGGGGATAGCCCAGATCGGGAATGGACCACCATCCTCATATAGAAGAGGGCGACCGGCAGGGCAACTATCCAGTCCACACCCTTCTCTCTACAGATCTTGGAAAGTCGGATCTTTAATGTCTGATTATGGCGCTCCACGAGACCTGCTGCCTCGGGATGCCGAACACAATGGAACTTCCACTGATAACCTAACAGAAGTGTAATATGTTTCACAAGTTCGGATGAGAATGGCTGACCATTATCTGAGTACACGATACGGGGCAAACCATACCGTGGGAAGTATTCACGAACCAGCTGCTTGGCAGTGGTCGGAGCAGTGTAATCAGGAACTGGGTATGCTTCTATCCATCGGGAAAGAGCACATACGACTACGAGGACATACTTGAATCCTCGGCAACGTTCCATCTGGATATAATCCATCTGGAGTATTTCAAAAGGGTAATCGGGAGGTTGAAATCCACCTTGCTCTACGGGGATGCTTTTACCTGGATTGAACTGACCACAAATCATGCAAGTACGCACTTTCTGTTTGGCTGCTGCCCGTAAGTTTTTATTGGACCATATGTGTTGAATACTGTCTAGCATTGCCTTCTCTCCGAGGTGTGCGGGACTATGTATTGTGTTAATGATGACTTGTACCATAGAGTCGGGGAGAAACCATGTAGATCTTCCCTTCGTCATCCATCCCTGGTCTGTTTGGACCCCTCCTAGTTTAGTCCATTCCTTAATTTCATCTGGTGTTGCATGTGATTGTATGTCAATTACATCATGTGCGGGATCCCTAACTGACATGCAGTGTGGTGGTACCACTATTTGTGTCTGGTCAGTTACATGAGTTCGGTTCTGAGCAGTTTGCTTTGCTGTTCGGTCTGCCAGGTCGTTACCCTGGGAAATGACATCAGTAACCTTGGTATGTGCCTTACATTTCATGATAGAGATTGCAGTAGGTAGATGTATTGCATCTAACAGAGCTTGAATGAGGGGACCGTGCTGGATGTTGGCCCCATGAGAAGTTAAGTAACCTCTCTCTCGCCAGAGGACTCCAAAGTCGTGAACGACTCCGAATGCATAACGTGAATCAGTATATATGTTGACTTTCTTATTTCGGGCTTGAATACATGCTCGTGTCAGAGCAATAAGCTCTGCGGCTTGGGCTGACAAAGTGTCAATACAATTGGTTTCAATAACTTCAGTATCTGTCGTGACAGCATAGGCTGCCACTAATTCACCTGTATTTGTTCTCATACATGAACCATCCACATAAAGTGTCAGGTCTGGATCTGGTAACGGAACATCTGTCAAGTCTTGTCTGGGTTTTGTTGTGATAGTAATAACTTCAATACAATCATGTGCCAATGGATCTACTCCATTTACTGGCAATAACGTGGCAGGATTTAATGTGCTGCAGCGTCTGATTTCAATGTGTGGTTGAAACAATGTCAGTTCGTAACCTGTCAATCTTGCTATGGTCAGGTGTTGGGTCTGAGTTCGATTTAAAAGGACTTCTACAGAATGTGGAACCTGTACTGTCAATGGATGCCCTAACACAATAGCATCACTCTGTCTGATTGCTAAAGCTGTTGCTGCAACTGATTTCAAACATGCCGGAAGGGCCTGGGCTACTGGGTCTAATGTGCTAGAAAAGTAAGCACAAGGCTTGTGTGAACCTGCTTGTTCCTGAGTGAGGACTGACAAGGCAGTACCCTCACGTTCTGTGACAAAAAGTGTAAAAGGCTTACTGTAACATGGTGTTGCTAAGACAGGTGCTTGACATAAGGCTTTCTTTAAGTCTTCAAAAGCTTGTGTATGTTCCTGAGTCCAAGGGAGGACAGTCGAAGTCGCTGCCTCCTGTGTCGTTAACTGAATGAGTGGTTTCGCTAGAAATGCATATTGGGGAATCCATTGTCTGCAGTATGAGGTAAGGCCTATGAAAGCCCGCACTTCCTTTTGTGTTCTGGGTGGTGACATGTTTGCAATTAACTGAATGCGATCAGGTGTGAGCTGTCTCCCCACTTTGGACAGCAAGTGACCCAGGTACACAACTTGCTGAACACAGAATTGTAGCTTCGAAGGAGACACCTTGTGTCCCTTGTCGGCCAGGAAGTTCAAAACAATCAGTGATGCACTCTCACATTCGGGCTCGCTTCGAGCGGTGATCAGCAGATCATCGACATATTGAAGCAGGGCAGTGTGAACTGGCATGTGGATACAATCAATTTGCTTTTTCAATGCTTGACTATAGATGCTGGGGCTTTCTGTGAATCCTTGAGGTGCACGGGCAAATTTGAAAGATCGCCCATTTAAACTGAATCCGAAAAAATATTGGCTCTCTGGATCAATAGGGACACTGAAGAAGGCGTTCTTGAGGTCTATAACAGTAAAGAACGTCGCTTCTGAATCAATAGCAGTCAGCAATGAAGAGATATCTGGGACCACAGGGTACTGCGGTACGATACATTTATTCAATTCGCGCAGATCAATAATTAATCGATAAACAGGTGGAGCATTTAGGTCAGTACGTTTAAGTACAGGAATGATAGGAGAATTACACACATTGGAGTCAGTCTCCACAACCACTCCTTGTGCAATGAGCTCGTCAATTATTCTCAGTAAAGCCACTACAGCATCTGGGGGTAACTTGTATTGTCGGATTCGTGGTAATACCACTCCTGCCTTGAGTGTGACTCGATATGGGGTAATGTGCATGCAACCTACATCAGTGGGGCCCTGTGCCCACAAGTGTGCAGGGACGTTCTGTAGCCGGGGATCCATATCTCTCAATACATAATGGCCTTTGAAATCTCGCAAAAACAATCGTACTCCCTCCGGAGAACAGCATATAATAGCTCCTAGAGCCTTCAGTGTTTTCATACCTAACAGGTTTTCTGGACATGATTTCGTGAGCAATAAATCTGTAGTCCGTGTCAGAGGACCTACTGCAAGAGGGAGGGGTTGTGATACTTCATTAATAATGGGTTTTCCTGAAAACCCAAGGGACACGTTCTGTGAGCCTGAGAGGGGTGCCCCTGGTACTTCATTGTGGCTTATCGTGGTTCTGCTTGCCCCTGTGCCAATGAGAAACTTTCTGTCTTTCCCTAATACTTGACTATGTACATAAGGACCATTTTGATCTACAGGAACTTCAATAAGAGGCAAGCGGAATTCGCTCTCTAGGCTGTTTCATGTGTATCGCTGGTAATCAGGGTAATCGTTCTGTGCATACTGATACATTTGCTGTGTCGTGGTTTGTGTTGCAGTAACGGGTTGTTGTTGGGGTATCGCTACGGTCTGTGTAGATGCTGGCATGGGTGCAATATGTTGTATATTCTGGGGTACTTGTTGTGAGGTCTGATCTTGTCTAGGAGGACGCGGTCTCTCTTTAGTCTTACCCGTGGCGATATTGTGTTTCAGAACTGCACAATCGTTTATATAATGACCTGGCTGTTTGCAATAATTACATACACCCTTTACAGGAACTGTTGAATTGCTGGGTTGGTTCGCACCCTTCTTCTGACCATCGGCGGGTGCTGACTGAGCAACTAACATTTTCATTTTTGTATCCTTCATACGTCTTTGTTCATGTTCTTGTTCTTCTCTAAGTCTATTCTGGTGATACTGTAACATTTGTAACATTTGTGAAGGAGTATTAGCTTGCCAAGTACTTTCTACTTTCAGTACTCTATTCTTGACCTGGGGTAAGGAATTCTCGACTAATTTCGTAACAAAAAGATGTGGATATGACTCGCTACTTGCTTTCAGACCGCTATTAATACCAAAACATTTCTCGAATCGTGTATAGAAATCACTAGTGTCTTCATCAGGTTTCTGTTTGCATGCTGAAATAGCACCCCAATCTTCCTTTTTCGTACTCAATAAACGTGGCAACACTTGTACTAATAAACCTGGTAACGCTTTAACTTTGTCTCCAAGCCCTAGGCCTGGCACTCGGGTATTCTCTTCATCTTGTAATGCAGCCCAATCAATCTTTGCGTCTCCCACCTCCCACTCTTTTTCCTTGAGTTTCTCGTATATGCCTGGAGGTAGTAGTACTTTCAGTATTTTCATAAGGTCGGGATAAGTATAATCGCCCATTAATAACATATCCTTTATTTCGCGGTGGAAACCTGCAGGGTCTTTATCGTGGCTGGGTACTAATTTCTTCATTTCCAACAATTCAATTTTAGTTACAGGTGTATACACGAATACGCGTCTAAGCGTGTGGTCTGCATTCTGTACGGGGTGCACTTCTCGCAACGGATTCTGTCTATCCATATAATACATGGTTTTTCGCTCCATAACGGGTGCTGAATTGATCTGCGGACATAGGAATGTACTATATTTGTGACGGTGTTCTAGGATTACTTTAATTAGATCAGTACTTAGACCTTTCCATCTGTTCGTGACCAGTTCTATTAGTATGTCAGGCAGAGGACCTGGATCAGAACGTTGGCTTTTATACAATAAGAGCAGATGTTGTATCATGTACATACCAGCTAAGCGCTGTTCACTTGGTGTCAAGTTCAAGAACGTATGTGCTAACGCATCATCACCATATTTCTCAGAGCTGTCAGCCCATTGCACGGCTGACCTGGCTAATTCTTGTTCATCCATAGAATCGAGTACATGGTACCCCATTCGCTCTTGAAGTATTCTGTCAGTGGCTTGGAATAAGTGTTCAGGAGTTCTAGGATTACACATGGCTTCCTGATATATTCTTTTACTTTCTGGGCGCACTGGGCGCATCGAATTATTATATGGTCTTCCTTTACCTACATACGCTATCATTTCTCTAGCTGGCAACTGTATTTGTTCTGGTGTCTCGGCTTCCTCCTCTGGCTCCTCCTCTGTGGATTCATGTTTGTCGGAATCAACTTCCGGTACGGGCTGTCTTCTCTCATGCATCTTATTAATTGCTGTTCTGATTCGTCGGTACATATTATCTATACAGGCCTCTTTGTCATGCTGTCCATCTGTTATATTCTGACCCCATCTATGGAGTGCTTTTACATCTTCCGGGTTCATACCCGGCCTATCTACTTCTCTAATGAAGCAGTTTATAAGAAACCGCAATATCTTGGCTTTAGTATCCACTTTCTGGTAGGCCATGGCCTCTTTGATACTGTCAGGCCCTACTCCTGTCTGAACAAACTGATATATTCTATCTAGGTGCTCCGTCATTCCAGGTAACATCATTAGGAAGTTCGTGACTCGCCGTAAACGTATTGACGCGAGTAACATTCTCTCGTCATTCTTTCTACCGGGTACAGGATCATATCTGCAGTCTGCAAGGCGATCTCCAAGAATTGCAATATCTGTTCTAGGTGTACGCTGTTGCGCTATTTCTCTAAAACTCAAGCGATGGAGTTGTGGCGGAGTCTGGTAACCTATCCCTCCGGACGCGCCTCCGGAGGCGCCGGCTCCGAAAGGTTTAGTCGGGTTCGTGTCAAGGGAAGTAGGGGGTGGAGGAAGATCAGGAGGAATCCGGGGAGGAGTAGCTTGTCGGGGAGGAAGAGCATAAGGATTCTGACCATTTGGCGCAGGCACTGGCGCTGGCACTGGCAATGCGGTATTAACATATGTGGGAGCTACATCGTCTAAATAAGAAGAAAGGAAAACGTCCTTTGCTGTCTTCTGGTGTGTTTTAGTCGGGAGCAATGGGGGTGGTAGGTCCTTCGGTACCTCTGGAGAGGCCTTTGGCAGGCCTTTTGACAGGATGGGGAACATGCCATTCATAAGTGTATTTCGCTGTCTGTCTACTTGTTCTAATTTTACTCTGATACCTTCCTCAACTAATGCGTCTTCTCGGGCCTTGTCAGACTCCTCCTTACTCTTTTCTTCTAGTCTGTGTGCTTTTTCTGTGCGTCTATGCGACTCTTTACGCCATAACTCGATGGCATCCTTCTGTGACTGTCTGGCTTTCTTTTTCCATAATGCTTCTTCTACCCTCATGATGCAATCCGCATCCCATGTCCCAGCAGCGGGCCATCTCTGATTCTCTGACAGTTCTTTAGTATAATCCACCCATAAGTCAAGAAACAAAACAGCATCTAGGCCGTGCTTATGGTACATAAAGTACCCTGGAGTGTCCCTAGGTGGAACGGGAACAGCTTCTTCTAGAACCCCTTTACGGGTTTTTATTTGTCTTAGTTTGGAAAACAACGGCATTCTGAAATCTGGCTACTTGGTTCTTACTTAGATATGAACACACTACACATAAAACACATATAAGCACAATAATGAAGATCGAACATTCACTCATACCACGACATCAATACATTTACAGTTACATTTACGTTGAAAACCTACCAATCACGTGAAACAGGATGTACCGCTAAACGGCACGGATACACCTTACAGATGCAATCTAGATATACTGCTAAACAGTATAGATACACTGCTAAACAGTGCAGACCAGGCTCGTGTACCCGAACCTGTCTTGACCGGCACAAACTAATGCGCACGTCAGGATGCGTCCCTAGCAACGGTACTCACCAGGAAGCACGGAAACAGAAGGCCTCGGAAACCCTGGACTGGACTGGGCTCGGACTGGATTCGGACTCGACTCGCGACGTAGATACTTCGGAACTTCGGAATCTGGTGGGCCTCCGTATACCTCGGATCTTGCTCTCTCAGCTAGGCTCAGGTCGGGATCCTCCGCACTCCTCACCGCCTCGTCTGGGTGTCAATCGCAGCCTCAGTCACCTCCGTTGGCCTGAGGGAGATACAGGAAATCCTGCGGGTACGCGTAGTTGTCCGTCCGGCTGTGGCAGGGGGCTAGGCCTGCAACGCACCTCCGGCGCGTGGGGTGGGGGAGGGGTCCCTGTTCGGGCGCCAGAACTGTGGTAAAATCGATTACCTATGCATAATTTATAATCAATAAGAATAACTCAGAAAAATAAGAGGCAAAATCCGGGATATTGAGGTTAACTCAAAAGGGTTTTATTCCTGTAAAAGGAATTGGGTTATTGGCTCGAGCCAAGGTGGCATAACCATTCCATCACCACACAGGTTCAGGAAGGGGCAGACAGACAACATATTGTTTACAGAAGTACATATATATAGTCAATGCATTACAATGTATGAGCATGTAGTAGGCGTAACAGTTGGAAAAGAAGAGATAAAACATGGAAACGTCATATAATAGGCGTTACAATAGGCGTGCATGAAGGCGTGTACTAGAAACGTCATTAATCATGAGGTCACAAAATGGGTGGATACATAAGAGAATCTTGCAATGTCAGCAGAAATTCATGGCAGAGATGCGCGCGCAGCAGATTGACGTGAATCTGACGTGTAACTGGAGGGTGAAGGGGACTTGACACTTAGCACTACAAGTGTAGACATAAGTCTGGGATGTCAGATCAACCTGATCCCAATATCGTATCTAATATCGTATGTTTTAAGAACTGTAGTGTCTGGAAGGAAGGTCTCTCGGGCAGAGACTACTCTATACTGTCTGCGTGTATATGCGACTTCGTGTCGGCATGCGGGATGAGGGGGCATGGGCCTACCATGGCAACGGAGTCTATGAATTACTTGCACGGAGACAGAAGAACCGGGCCCTCTGCTCCTGCAGCTGGAAGGATGTTTACTTGAGCTACGAGACAGGAATGTGTTTTCGAGGAGTGGAGCAGATAATTCGAAGGTTGAATACAGTCTTGGCAGGCAGAGGTTAGGCTATGCGCCGGAGCCGCGCAAGGAGTAAGGTGGGGGTCACTGGTACAGAGGTAGCCTGGGCTGAGGCCCTCGGAGTCAAGCAGCAGGAGAAAGGCTCGAAAAAGCTCGATGGCATGATCTGGGCCTACTTCGCCAGAGCTGAAAAACGTGTAAAGTGTACCACAAAAAGACGGTGGCACAGCATACATAGGAACTGAATATACAATCCGTTCATGGCGGATCTGAAAGAGGACATGTTAAAGATGGACGCAAATGTATTTGCGTCTTCGTAGCAGACACAGGAGGGAAATCACATGCACTGCAAGCTAGTACATGGAGACGGTGGGGTACTCGCTGGGGAACACTACTCGATCAAAAATTATATTTCCTCACTGTGATTGGAAGGATGCTGGCTCAGTGAACCTTTTGTATGTAAAGCAGTCCTTTAGGATTCCCAAAGTGAGCACTTCATTGGAGGCAAAATGCTAGACCCAAGGAGCCAACAACATTGGGTGAAGGAACAATACTCATCTGGGCTGAGCCAAGATCTGATTGACAAAGTCCATCATTGAAGAGGGAGACCCAACCCCATCTATGCTTATTTCAAGTATCAGGATATGACAGCTGTGCTGCTATGGCAGACCTTAAGCGATCTAACGTGAAATACTCACTTCTTTGTGGTTTAAAGTTGAGCTAAGCGTGCTGGGTTATAAAGCAAAATTTGTATCACATTCAACTTTCCAATTTCATGTTTATGTCTCAATTTTGGTCAAAATAATTAAATACATATTTCAATTAAAATGACAGCATACCACAGTTTCTAGAGAGGATAGGAAAGGGACAAAGATAAGTCACCTGTAGAATTAATGCAGTCTTTTCTATAGCATTTAGTATTCACGTTGATATTTGTAAGTCCTGTAAACAGCTTGAGGTCCTGTGAGGCAAGTGTTGAAATCACTCACCTCTTGCCCGGTTTAAGTAAACTTCGGGAATATAGACAGGATCAGCATTACTTATCAAAGACAAGGCACTCATCAAAAAAATATAGAAACAATAGTTAGAAGCTAGGATTTGTTTTGGATTTACTTTTAACCAGTTACATGCCAGCCCTAATGATTTTAAGATATATTTTACTAGCATTATAATTCATTTAGATTATGCAGCCAAACTGTTTCATAGTCCAATTAATCTTAACTGGGAATTTTATTACGCAGGTCTATCTGCCAGATCCATTTCATTACCATTATTTCTTCTTAAACAGGCACAGCTTTCCTATTTGGAAAGGACACGATATGGCTCAATTCTCACAGAGGTTTTAGCTTCGCCTGCTCTTCTCTCAACTTACCAATGATTAGTTTGTTATTTTTTCTTTTATGCAAGTTTGGTTGTTTGGATAAACTATGGTCCAATTTATTGTATTATTTTCGTGTCCACTGATATTCCTCAGGACGTAGGCTGTGCAGAAGTTCCAAGATACTTACTTTTCTGCCTTTTCTCTATTTTAGGGTTCTGGTACACGGTGCACTTCTAGACCTTCTCTCCCAAAAGCGCCTGAATGCATCATTGCCTGACATTCTGTCCTGAGCATTGTCCCTAAGACTTGGTAACATTGGCTTAGACCCAGTTGGCACATTACATTTACTCATAAGTCCCTGGTAAAGTGGTCCTACTTGTTCCTAGGGCTTGTAAATGCTACTAGTGTGCCTGTAGCACTGATTGTGCCACCCACTTAAGGAGCCTTTTCAAGCACGTCTCAGGCGTGCCACTGCAGCCTGTGTGTGCAGCTTTAAACTGTCATTTCGACCAGGCAAAATAAACCTTTTGTAAGGCGTAAACTTTCCTTTTCAATATGAGTAGTTCAGCCCTAAACAGTCCAGAGGGCACGGTACCATGTATTTAAAAAGTAGGACATGCTCTTTTAAGTTTTACAAATTGTGATAGTGGAAACTCTTATATTTGTTGTTCACTACTCCAAGTCCTACCTCTCCCATAGGATAACAATGGGTTGCCTTGTTACATTTAAACTTTCAAATAAGAGCAAGTAGGAGGTTTGTATAGAGTTTGGTGTTTCTAAAGGATTGTAATTAAAAACCATCTTTAATGGTGAAGTCAGATTTTAAGTCACAGTTCTGAAAATTGCAGTTTTAGAAAGTTGGCATTTTCTATCCTAGCCATTTGGTGCCAGCAGCCTGGATCATGGGTAACATGAGTAGGTGTGGTTGGCAGTTGGTCTTTGTGTATTTCTCCCAGACAGTGGGACAAAGGGGGATTAGCTGTTGGCAGGATGTGCTGTCACCTACCACACTTGCAGATCACAAAGACTGCCTCAGCACACTCACAAAGGGTTTTACATCAATATTTTGTGCCCTCAGAGAAACTGGGGAAGGGGGAAAGGAAACTCCAAATGCAAATGGAGTGTAGGACCCTCTAGAATCTTCTCCTACTTCAAAGCTGGCACCAAATATTGGACCCTCAGACCAAACTCTTCAGATCACTTCTGAATCGGTGGACTCTGCCAGAAAGTAGGACTATCCTGCAGTGGTCAACCCTGCTGCCCTGCTTTCTGACCAAGGACTGCTTTGCTGTCCAAGGCCTGCAGTTGCTGCACCAGGACTCCTCAATTGCAGTGATCTGCCATGCTGAATCCAGCCTGCCTGTGTGGACCCAGAACTCCGGTAAATCTCCAAGGGCCAGTTAGCTGGCCCATTGTTCAAAAGGACAGGGACATCACATGTTTCTTCAAAGTTGATGCATTTCCATGCATCTCCACATAATGAGACACAGTCCGCTACCGACTCCAACCCTGTGTGACATAGCTTCTCCTCGACGCATCTCATCGCACGACCTCGCAAGCTCAGGTGGCTTCTTTGATGCTGACACAGCCTAATGCCGAAACCAGCCCAGTACAAAGCATCGCTTCCCCTGCGCCGACGCACTGTAACACAAATCTCCACAAGCCCCACCGGCTTCCTTGACAACATGCATGACCTCACAACGCAGCTCTTCATCGATGGTCATCAACTTCACCACTGAACGATGCACCTCGATGCCAGACTTAGCATCGCAATTTCTTGTCGATGTCTTCTCGACGCTGGCCCATGAATCTCATGCAAAAAGAACAACTGATGGACGCTTAAAATGCTGTCAAACATTCACCCCCAGTATAGATATCTGGGCCTAAATCCATCATTGTTTTGCACACTATGCCATTCCACTTTAGACCCAGCCACATGCAAATCAGTCTTGACCCTGCTCCCCATTGGTACAGTTCAGCCCGAACTGCCAGGCCAGGACCTCCCTGAACTGGAAAAAGCAGCCTGGGACTGGTTTAACTGTATCAGTCAGGCAAGTTTGACTCCAGTGGTATGGTGAGCACGGGACCTACGTCTGGGCATACAGTTCCCACTTAGGGCGACAAATGCAACAAGCATTTGCAATGCAATAGGTCTCGCATTAGGAAACTATTGGTCTTGTATATGAAAAAAATTGTATTTATGTGTTGGTTTTGAAAATAGCTAAATTAATAGCTTTGTCATTTACAATGCCAATAGTTATAATTTTCGCAAATGTGACACCTATAGCATTTGTAATGCAACATGTTTTGTATTTATGTGACTTAGATGTATTGATATTACAAATAAAAATGGATTTTAATTTTATTAAATAATTAATACTTAAATAAAAGTGATTGTGATTTATAATGGCAATAGCTTAAACTTTTGTAAATAACTTTTGTGAAGATTATGTTCAGTGTATTTTATTGTGACGAAAATCCAAGAACAGAAGTGAAATATTAACATCTTTTTGTGAAATTTTTTAATAAAGCTTGAAACATTGAGAGAACATATTTTAACCAGTTGTTGTTGAATGGTTGCACAGATTGATGCTGTGATGGCGTGGAGTGATGTTGTGGTGGCGACGAGTGATGCAGTGGCGTTCAGTGATGCTGTGGTAGCGCATAGTGGTGGTGCTGAGTGATGCTGTGGTGGTGCTGAGTGATGCTGTGGAGGTGCTGAGTGGTGCTGTGGTGGTGCTGAGTGGTGCTGTGGTGGTGCTGAGTGGTGCTGTGGTTGTGCTGAGTGGTGCTGTGGTGGTGCTGAGTGATGCTGTGGTGGTGCAGAGTGGTGCTGTGGTGGTGCTGAGTGATGCTGTGGTGGTGCTGCGGTGGTGCTGAGTGCTGCTGCTGAGTGATGCTGTGGTCGTGCGGAGTGGTCCTGTGGTGGTGCAGAGTGATGTGGTGGTGGTCCTGAGTGGTGCTGTGGTGGTGCTGAGTGATAATGTGGTGCTGCTGAGTGATAATGTGGTGGTGCTGAGTGGTGCTGTGGTGGTGCTAAGTGGTGCTGTGGTGGTGCTGAGTATTGCTGTGATGGTGCTGAGTGGTGCTGTGTTGGTGCTGAGTGATAATGTGGTGGTGCTGAATGATAATGTGGTGGTGCTGAGTGGTGCTGTGGTGGTGCTGAGTGATGCTGTGGTGGTGCTGAGTGGTGCTGTGGTGGTGCTGGGTGATAATGAGGTGGTGCTGAGTGATAATGTGATGGTGCTGAGTGGTGCTGTGGTGGTGCTGAGTGATGCTGTTGTGGTGCTGAGTGATAATGTGGTGGTGCAGAGTGATAATGTGGTGGTGCTGAGTGGTGCTGTGGTGGTGCTGAGTGGTGCTGTGGTGGTGCTAAGTGATGCTGTGGTGGTGCTGAGTGATAATGTGGTGGTGCAGAGTGATAATGTGGTGGTGCTGAGTGGTGCTGTGGTGGTGCTGAGTGGTGCTGTGGTGGTGCTGAGTGATGCTGTGGTGGTGCTGCGGTGGTGCCGAGTGCTGCTGCTGAGTGATGCTGTGGTCGTGCGGAGTGGTCCTGTGGTGGTGCAGAGTGATGTGGTGGTGGTCCTGAGTGGTGCTGTGGTGGTGCTGAGTGATAATGTGGTGCTGCTGAGTGATAATGTGGTGGTGCTGAGTGGTGCTGTGGTGGTGCTAAGTGGTGCTGTGATGGTGCTGAGTATTGCTGTGATGGTGCTGAGTGGTGCTGTGTTGGTGCTGAGTGATAATGTGGTGGTGCTGAATGATAATGTGGTGGTGCTGAGTGGTGCTGTGGTGGTGCTGAGTGATGCTGTGGTGGTGCTGAGTGGTGCTGTGGTGGTGCTGGGTGATAATGAGGTGGTGCTGAGTGATAATGTCATGGTGCTGAGTGGTGCTGTGGTGGTGCTGAGTGATGCTGTTGTGGTGCTGAGTGTTGCTTTGGTGGTGCTGAGTGGTGCTGTGGTGGTACTAAGTGATGCTGTGGTGGTGCTGAGTGATAATGTGGTGGTGCAGAGTGATAATGTGGTGGTGCTGAGTGGTGCTGTGGTGGTGCTGAGTGGTGCTGTGGTGGTGCTGAGTGGTGCTGTGTTGGTGCTGAGTGATGCTGGGGTGGCGCTGAGTGATGCTGTGGTGATGCTGAGTGGTGCTGTGGTGGTGCTGAGTGATAATGTGGTGGTGCTGAGTGGTGCTGTGGTGGTGCTGAGTGGTGCTGTGGTAGTGCTGAGTGTTAATGTGGTGGTGCTCAGTGATAATGTGGTGGTACTGAGTGATCCTGTGGTGGTGCTGAGTGTTGCTGTAGTGGTGCTGAGTGTTGCTGTAGTGGTGCTGAGTGGTGCTGTGGTGGTGCTGAGTGGTGCTGTGGTGGTGCTGAGTGGTGCTCTGGTGGTGCTGAGTGATGTTGTGGTGGTGCTGAGTGGTGCTGTGCTGGTGCCGAGTGATAATGTGGTGGTGCTGAGTGATGCTATGGTGGTGCTAAGTGGTGCTGTGGTGGTGCTGAGTGATAATGTGGTGGTGCTGAGTGATAATTTGGTGGTGCTGAGTGGTGCTGTGGTAGTGCTGAGTGGTGCTGTGGTGGTGCTGAGTGATGCTGGGGTGGCGCTGAGTGATGCTGTGGTGGTGCTTAGTGGTGCTGTGGTGGTGCTGAGTGGTGCTGTGGTGGTGCTGAGTGGTTCTGTGCTGGTGCTGAGTGATAATGTGGTAGTGCTGAGTGGTGCTGTGGTGGTGCTGAGTGGTGCTGTGGTGGTGCTGAGTGATAATGTGGTGGTGCTGAGTGATAATGTGGTGGTTCTGAGTGGTGCTGTGGTGATGCTGCTGGTGGTGCTGAGTGGTGCTGTGGTGATGCGGAGTGATGCTGGGGTGGCGCTGAGTGATGCAGTGGTGGTGCTGAGTGGTGCTGTGGTGGTGCTGAGTGATAATGTGGTAGTGCTGAGTGGTGCTGTGGTGGTGCTGGGTGGTGCTGTGGTGGTGCTGAGTGGAGCTGTGGTGGTGCTGAGTGATGCTGTGGTGGTGCTGAGTGGTGCTGTGGTGGTACTGAGCGGTGCTGTAGTGGTGCTGAGTGATAATGTGGTGGTGTTGAGTGAGGTTGTGGTGGTGCTGAGTGATGCTGTGGTGGTGCTGAGTGATGCTGGGGTGGCGCTGAGTGATGCTGTGGTGGTTCTGAGTGGTGCTGTGGTGGTGCTGAGTGATGCTGTGGTGGTGCTGAGTGATGCTGTGATTCCTAGCAGAAGATGACTGGGAATAAAAGAGATGCCGCAGGCTGGTAAGAGAGGTGTCAAAATAGCCTGGTCACAGTAGTATAAGTGTGTGAAATATAGTCAATGGAGGGCTGGTCTCACGCAAATATCACACATATTTTCTGCACACAAATAATGCAACATTTCTTTCACACATGTATGAAATAAACCACAGATTTGAGCAGAGCTAAATTATCACACATTGCATTCGCACATGAACTGTACAATGTTTGTGTCCAACACAGACCTACAATAGCAGCGTACGAGGCTTACTAAGGAGGTGCAAAGCAAACAAAAAAACGCCTGTAATATTAGCTCTCCGGGCCAGCTAATGGCATTGAAACCGAGCGGCATATACAACACATTTGAGCAGAACTAAATTATTATAGATTATAAGCGCATATGAACAGCTGTATGATGTTTATGTCCAACACTGGCCTATAATAGTAGCGTACGAGACCTTCCAACTGTCACAAACCCAACATAACGATCGTAACTTTGGTCAGTGTGTATGTGTGACATGCACACCTGAACAGCTGTACGGTGTTTGTGTCCAACACGGGCGTACAATGGCAGCGTACGAGGCAGCTGTACAATGTTTGTATCCAACACACGCCTACAATAGCAGCATTTGATGCTTACTAAAAGGTACAAAGCAAACAAAAACAAGCATTGGCACCGTGAACAGCTGTACGGTGTTTGTGTCCAACACGGGCGTACAAGGGCAGTGTACAAGGCAGCTGTACAATGTTTGTGTCCAACACACGCCTACATGCAACATTTGAGGCTTACTAAAAGGTACAAAGCAAACAAAAACAAGCATTGGCACCACGAACAGCTGTACAGTGTTTGTGTCCAACACGGGCGTACAATGGCAGCGTACGAGGCAGCTGTACAATGTTTGTGTCCAACACACACCTACAATAGCAGCATTTGAGGCTTACTAAAAGGTACAAAGCAAACAAAAACAGGCATTGGCACCGCACGGCTGTAAAATTGACGCCACGTGGCAATAAAAAACAAGCTCTTGGCATTGCTGTGGGGGGGCGGGGCAGGAGCACATTGGCGGGGGAGCAGAAGTCTTTGATGTACGAGCGAGTGGGAGGGAACACCATATGGGGTGTGATTGAGAAGTGAGGCCAAGCGTGCGCTGGGGAAGCATCGCGCTTGAGTACCTCACATGCATTGGGGACAATCCTCGCTGGTTTCAAGGGTTTGTTTTGCCTATTATACTCTCGCAGAACAACGCATGCACGCTGGTTCAGCGAGACCTAAAAAGGACAATTGATGGACGGAATGCTGAAACAATGTCAAACATTGACCCTAGTACAGAGATCTGGGCCTAAATCCATCTTTTTCACACCATGCCGGTCCTGTTTAGACCCAGGCATATGCAAATTATTCTTGAACCTGCTCCCATGGGAACAGTCCAGCCTGAACTGCCAGGCCAGGACCTCCCTGAAGCGGAAACAAGCATCCTGGGACCAGTTTGAGGGTGTCACCCTTCATCAGTCAGGTTAGCTTGACTCCATTGGCATGGTGAGGACAGGACCCAAGGCTGGGCATACCCTTCCTACTTCAGGCGACAAATGCAAAAAGAACAATTGATGGATGGAATGCTGAAACAATGTCAAACAGTGACCCCAGTCCAGAAATCTGGGCCTAAATCCATAGTTTTTTTGCACACTATGCCATTCCAGTTTAGACTCAGCCATATGCATAAGTCTTCACCCTGCTCCCCGTGGGGACAGTCCAGCCAGGACGTTCCTGGACATGAAACAAGCATCCTGGGACAGGGATTCACCATCACACCCTTCATAAGCCAGGCTAGCTTGTCTCCAGTGGCATGCAAGGGACCCCCGTCTGGGCATACCCTTGCAACTTAGTGCCCATGCATCTCAGCACAAGAATTTTTCATTTCAATGCCCGGGCCCACAAGGTATTTTCTCTGCCTGACTTTGACACCAGCCCAGTGCAATGCATCTCGACCCCTGTACCAAAGCATCGCAGCGCATGTTTCTGCATGCCCCACTGGCCATCTTTGATGACGACACAGTACCTTGCATCGCAGTACGTTGTCGACGGTCATGGACTCCACCGCTGCAGGATGCACTTCGATGGTGGACTTTGCATCGCAGTATCTCGTTGATGGCTTACCAATTCCGGACCAAGCATCTTGATGCAAGGAGTTTGCAGCAGGCCCACAAGGTACTTTCTCAGCAGACAGGACTCAGTCAAGTACCTGGCCTGCCCTCCACTGCAGTTGGCTATGGAGACTATTGGCTATATTGTGACTTGGACCTGGTCTACCATGACGAGATAACCATGAATCGCGCTTTTTGCTTCTTAGCACTTGATTCTCATAAAAAACGTTAAAATGGCATGTCTCCGGTTCTTCTATTTGGATTTTTGTTTTGGTCTCAAATAATTCATTACATTTGACTCTATTTTTCTAAATTGGTGTAGGATATTTATTGTTCTTTGATTTCACGTTATCACTGTTTAAAGTGCTGCATAAATACTTTACACATTGCTTCTGAGTTAAGCATCACTGCTTTTATACCAAGCTACCAGTGTTGTGCCCAGATTTAAATTGAAGTTTCCTTGTGTTTCAGCCTAACAAGAATTGTTATTGCTGTTTAAGTATGGTTTCACCCCCTAAGCCAGTGACCCAATGTCCTAAAGGCTCTTACTACCTATTTATGATCTACTCACTTACGATCTTCCTTATCACTCTTTGTGCATGTACCTGTGGCGCTTGGAGGACCAAAGAGGTAATAGATGGGCATGACACATTGACGAATGTGTGACTACAAGGTCTGCCACCACTGAGTATCAATGTCGGAAAGAAGTACCGCACTATAAATAATCACTCAAAGTGATAAGGAAGATCGTAAGTTACGAACTATCATACCCGCACAGCATGTCTTAGTGTGCATGTGGGCACCGAGCAGGAGCTACTCATTGCTATCAGAGACAACTTGTTCCTGAAGAAAACAATTATGACCCTGTGGGCACCTTTGCAGATGGCTGAAACTGGTGGACCTGATATGTGGGAGTTCATCACTATCTCTTATCACATCCACCTATGTTCTTTTGTTCCGTCAAACCCTAGATGACTCCTTAGACTGCAGAAAAATAACAATCGTTAATGTCTGCATCCTTCTTAGCTTACCAGTAACCATAGAAGATACTAACTAATATTTTATGGGAATTCTGTTTACTGATGTACTCTACTCAGCTCCATCCAGTTTCTTCTAAAAGAATATTTGTTGCCTTTTAATGAACTATACCTGCTTCTGAAGTCGAGAACTGCGTAACTTTTTTTGTAACCACGAAATGTACAGCTAAGCAAACAATGCAGCCATCTTTCACAATCTGAATCATGCACCAGACATGAACTTAAATGGTGCAGGATAGTGAACTAACTAGGTAGTTTTCGGTGCTTAAGAGAATCGAAAGCTCAAAGATATTTACTCCTGTAATTGTGGTTTAGTATGGCAACAAACCATTACTAATTTAGACTGTCCGAAGCACTAAATTTACCGGTAGGGACAGGAAAATGGGTGTTATGGCATGGGTAAGCTGGGCATGCAATAAACATTGAACATCCACAAACTAGAAAGGTTGTGAGTATTCAAAAACATCTAGCAGGTTGTTTGCAACCATAGAAACACAGTTAAATCTACCCATGGAAAAGGAGAAAAAAACACCTGAGTTTCCAGAGTATGAAATGGAAACATTGTACAACGAATTTTATTACAGAGATACATATTTACCCAATTTAGAAACGGATACAAACGTACAGTTAGACATGCCTGCACGTTGTATGCAGGAACAGGCGCAGCCATGGATGTATTTTTTTGACGTACATAAATCTCCGGTCATTTAGGAGGTCTTTGTGAAACCCTGTAGTTTTTGCAAGTCTTACATGGAAAACTGTGATGCTTAGATTTTTGAGTTTTACACAAAATCGTTGTGAATCATGTCTCAGGCCTTCTATGCCCCACAGTCAAAGCAACACTTTTAAATAGTTTCCATATCTCTACCCTTCACTTTCACACTCCCAGGCTCCCACTCCTTCATGTCAAGCCATATTTTATACTGCAAGGATAATTGATGCAGATAAGATGACCTACATGCTGCAATATGCAGCCGTTCGAATGCTGTTCCAAAACCCTACTATATCACTAACTTTATAGCAAGTGTAGGCAATATTGGCTGTTAATTATCTTCTCATTCAATTATTGCCATGAGCCACTGGTGAGGATCCATAATGAGGGGGGAATTAACAGCCAAGATTGCCCCTCAGGTAAACCCAACAATGCTATTATCATCCCTGAGGCCCGGACTGGCCATACCGGGCACCGGGCAATCCCCAGGTGCGCTGCAAGGGTTGGGCTGGTTTGAGCCACTCGGGCCGATTTTGTTACAGGGCCGTTTTTGCAGCATAGCTGCAAAATCGGCCCTGCAACAAAATCGGCAGAAAACCGGCCCTAGCAAAGAGCTCGGTGGCACCTCCAACCGAGCACTTTGCCAGGGTCGGTTTTGGTTCCCAGTCCGGCCCTGTCCCTGAAAGAGGACCCCCACCCTTCCACAGAGGTAGGTAATCCCTTGCAAGCTCGAGGGGGTTTAAGCCATTTTCCTGGCTCTGGCTTAGCGCAGGGTCCTCTTGGACACTAGATTTCAAAACCAGGCAAGCCTGGTTCCTGCCACAATGACCTTCCAGCTATTCATTCTCTATGCAAGAAAGTGTACTGGGTTATTGCATTACATCAGCAGCACAATGGATATGTTGCACACTATTTCCCTTTGTTTGAATTGTATCTCACATCTGGTTGCCACCAACAGATGTGACATACATTCAGTGCTTAATTTGTAGAACGATTGGTGCTGGGACCCTCGTCAGGAGACCACCGCAGTTTGTACCACCCATTGCCATTGCATTTACACAACTACTAACCATCACACTGCTACAAGTGTGAAAATTCAGACTGTTCAAGGCTACAAAGCCATTCCGTATAGCTTGGGTGGTCGGTATTAGTTGGTTTTAATGTATATTGAATTAACAAGCAGGTGCTTTTCTGCTCATGTTTAAATTATACAAATAGCAACACCATGTGGCAGCTGTCATAATTGCTGCTTCCGGCAATTAAGTGCCGGTGCTGAGCACCGGAAACCACCGGTACCGGAAACCCCAATCTCAAATTAGGCACTGGATACACTTAAGACAAAAGGGTAAAATAGTGCACATCTTCAGTTGCTTCCTTCATGTTTAAATTAAAGGCATCTTCAACATACACTGCCCATTCTGGAAATATGAGATTAGACTTCAGACACTGCAATTACACAGTGTCTGTGCCCCTTGGGGATTGTGCCTCCAGGTAACGCTTCAACCATAAAGTCACCTCATGCTATGTGAGTGTAGGGACAGTATATGATGGCCTGGCTTTGCCAGCATTAGAGCTTGGGTGATCTTCCCCTTCGCCTCACCTGAATCCCCTATTCAGGTGGTAAATTAGAGGTGAGAGGCTATGGCAAGGGGCAGTGGCAAAAGTGAGAATGTAGGTGAAGAGAAAGAAAGGAAGATTAAATGAAAGGACTACAAGATTATGAAAGTAGTGTCTGGAAAGAAGGAACGGACACCAGATGGATAAAATACAAATGAATGATTACACAGAGTAATTCCAGGCTGCCTCTATGAGACTGTGGCGCAGGGCCTAGGTGAGAAATCATCAACATAGGTGTATCATGCCCTGGGGACTGTAAAAGAGAAAGTCTTTTTTAATCCCTGTAATTTGTAGTAGCACAATCACTCAGCAGCACCACCTCAGTCCTTTTCTGCGGGGGTTCTGCACCACAATTGTGCCATGGTTAATGCTCCATTACTGTTGTCTAAGGGAACTGTGCACCTTATAGAGTTCAAAGTAGAAGGATGTTAGCGAAACACTGTCACTAACAGTAAAGGGCTTGAAGCCTACCCGTTGCTTACCATTTGTTGGCTTGTGTGGCACTCTGCTCTACAGCCTTGTAATTTGTCAAGACAGGTTTAACATAATTCTGTTCCTCTCTGTAGGGTAGGGACCAAGCACTGATTGAATCAACGTAATCAGTGCTTGTAAATCAGTGCCTGTCCACTGCTCCTGACATGAGTGAGGTAGTGGTTTGTTCTTTTTAACTTTTAATGTCTGGCAAACAGATGGCGTGTGACTGGCAAAATTGTGACCAGCAGGACAAATAAAATAACAAAGATTTATTTTCTATTGTTAAACTTTCTTTTATTTTGGCTAAGTCTTCTTTTCTCACTTTGCACTCATGTATTTTTTGTTTTTACTTGTGGGTGCTGTTCTCAAAAGATAAGGATTATTTTATGTGTAATTTCTGAAATGATGCTTTAACAAATAATCATGCAGTACACCCCAATACACCCAACTCCAGTCCGTCCCACTCCAATCCATGCCACCTCAACTCAAATCAATCCACCCACTCAATTAAATCCATCTCAGACCATTCCAACCCATCCCACACCAATACAAACCCTTCAACCCAGTTCAATAAATTGCCATCCACCTTATTCTAATCCTCCCAACCCACCCAATCCAATCTGCCCCACTCCAATTTGCCCAACCTCCAATCCAAAACAATCTGTCCCAATCCAATCCAAAACAATCTGCTTCACTCCAATATGTCCAACTCCAATCCAAAACAATCTGCCTTACTCCAATCTGTCCCACTCCAATTCAACAGACTCTGCCCCACTACACAAAACAATCTGCACCACCACAATCCAAAACAAACTGCCCCTCTCACATGCAAAATTATCTGCCCCACTCCAGTCCAAAACAATCTGCCCCCTCCAATCTGCCCCACTCCAATCCAAAACAGTCACCTTCACTCCAATCCAAAACAATATGTCTAGGCTATCTGGTTTTAGGTTTAAACCTATAATAACTGATAATACCACACTGAAAGGAAAATAGCCATCCCTGGTGTAAACATATAAACAATGAAAAAACACCTTTACAACAACAAACTAAGTGGCATTTAAAGAAAGGAAAAGGTGAGTGAAAGAGTAATTTTTATTTCTTCCTGAAGGCGCCAATACAATGTAACTTTGTTATACAAGGTACATCATGAAAGACTGGGCTAACAGTGAGCTCTGTTTGAGCTTTGTTGTTTATGGATGTCACTAAAACATTGTCTCTTCTTCCTTCTGCTTTTTCAGTTTTGTGGTCTTTGGTCTAGAGATGTAGTGTTTAGCTGCATATTTTAGGTCTTATTTAGTTATTTTGTGAACTGTAGAGAATCAGGAAATATCAAATCCTGTTTAATATTTTGGCTACATTCACTGATAGATGAAGTGGCTCGTTTCATAAGAATCTTTCCTAATATGTATCATCACATTTACCCACAGACAGAGAATAGGTGAAATCATTTGATACATATGCCCCCTTTTCTAGTGAGTTAGTATTGATTCCAAGTGAACTACCAAGCTCCCCGGGCTTTAAACATTCAATGCAAGATGTAGTGACAGGTATACGTGAAAAGAATGTTGTCACCAAGCATCTGAGACAGTGGTGAAAAAATGACCCCAGATGTTTGGTAAACATGGAACGCAGTGTCACATGGAATGCTGCTGAAAAAAGTTCCTACCAAGTTCTGTAAAGTTTGGAATTATATTGTTTGTATTTGCAGTAATTCAGCTATGTATATGAAAAAGTTGTATTATGGCCTGTCAAAATCGATACCTGAGCTGAAGTGCTTCCCTGAAAGAGATCCTTGTCACTTACTGGATGGTATGCTGAAAGCATCTTTACAGTCTTCAGAGATAATGAAGAATGCTAATGACTTTGTAGTCCATTCTGGTGCAGTAAAAATGTATTTGGACCTCATATAACCTGTGCACACGCTATCTGTACACATGCACTATCAGTGCAGAAGGCAAACACATATTAAAATTAAATACAAATTCTATAAAAACCAGAAAAACACTGTGTCTGGTGTTTTTAATGGCGCAAAAATGTGTAACCACTGATAACCACTGTTTTTTTAAGGTATTGAAAAAACTGAAAAAACCCTACCAGAATTTATCAAAAATAGAAAATGTAAATAGGAAAGCCTAAATATGTCCCACTCCAATCCAAAACAATCTGCCCTAATCCAATCCAAAACAATCTGCCACACTCCAATCCCCAACAATCTACACCACTCCTATCTGCACCACTCCAATCCCCAACAATCTACACCACTCCTATCTGCCCCACTCAAATCCAAAACAAACTGGCCAACCCCAATCCGCCCCATTCCAATCGAAAACAATCTGTCCCAGTCCAATCTGCCCCACTCCAATCTAAAACAATCTGCCCCACTCCAATATGCTCCACTCAACTCTGCCCCATTCCAGTTTGCCCCATTCCAGTCTGCCCCACTTCAATCTTCCCCACTCCAATCAAAAATAATCTGCACACTACAATCCACCCACTACAATCTGCCCCACTCCAATGAAAAACAATATGCCCACTTCAATCCATCGCACTCTAATCTTCCCCACTCCTATCCAAAACAATGTACCACACTCCAATGAGCCCCACTACCATCAAAAATAATCTGCCCCACTCCAATCCAAAACAATCTGCCACACAGCTTTGAAAACCAGTCCGAAGAACAGTCCACTCCACCCACCTCCGAACCAAAACAGCACCATCACAACCTTTGCGCCTGGAACCCAATCACTACTGAAGACACCATCCGCCTGATGAACTCCATCCACTCAGGATCGCCAACCGACCCATGTCTCCACCACATTTTCAACAAAGCAGACTCCATCATCGCACCCCATCTCCGCGATGTCATCAACTGTTCCTTCAACTCCGCTACCTTCCCAGAAAGCTGGAAACATGCCGAACTCAACGCCCTTCTGAAGAAACCCACAGCAGACCCGTCTGAACTTAAGAACTACCGCCCCATCTCGCTCCTCCCATTCCCTGCCAAAGTAATTGAGAAAGCCATCAATAGTCAGCTTGAATCCAACAATTCCCTCGACCCCTCACAGTCCGGCTTCCGAGCCAAACACAGCACTGAAAACCACCCTCATCGCAGCTACAGATGACATCCGAACGCTACTGGACAACGGAGAAACAGTTGCCCTCATCCTACTTGACCTCTCCGCCGCCTTCGACACAGTCTGTCATAGCACCCTCATACAACGCCTCAGCAATGTCGGAATAGAAGGAAAAGCTCTGGACTGGATCATCTCGTTCCTCGCCGGGAGAACCCAGAGAGTCCGCCCCCCCCATTCAAATCTAAGGCCACCGAAGTCATCTGCGGCGTACCACAAGGATCTTCACTCAGTCCCACCCTCATCAACGTTTACATGAGTCCCCTCGCATCCATCGCGCGACAACACAACCTCAACATCATCTCCTACGCAGACGACACCCAGCTGATCCTCTCCCTCACCAAAGACCCAAACACCGCCAAAACCAATCTACACGAAGGAATGAAAGAAGTAGCCGAATGGATGAAGAACAGCCGTTTAAAACTAAACTCGGACAAAACGGAAGTCCTCATCTTAGGATCATCCCCCTCTGCCTGGGACGACTCATGGTGGCCACCGGCCTTGGGTACATCACCCATACCTACAGATCACGCACGTAACCTGGGCTTCTTCCTGTACTACTCCCTCTCGATGACCAGACAAGTCAACGCCGTCTCATCTTCATGCTTCAACATCCTTCACATGCTCAAAAAAATCTTCAGTTGGATCCCCACCGAAACAAGAAAGACAGTCACCCACGCACTGGTCACTAGCCGACTGGATTATGGAAATACCCTCTACGCCGGAACCACAGCCAAACTACAGAAAAAACTCCAACGCATCCAAAACGCCTCAGCCAGACTCATATTGGACATCCCCTGTCAAGCTCACATTTCCGGTCACCTGAAAGACCTCCACTGGCTCCCCGTCAACAAGAGAATAACGTTCCGTCTCCTCATCCACGCACACAAGGCCCTCTACGACCTAGGTCCCGAATGCCTCAACACACGACTGTCCTTCTACACACCCACCCGCCAACTACGATCATCCAATCAAGCCCTCGCCGCAATTCCGCGCATCCATAGATCCACCATGGGAGGAAGATCCTTCTCCTACTTAGCGGCCAAAACCTGGAATTCTCTCCCCACTCACCTCCGCCTTACACAGAACCACCTCTCCTTCAGAAAGCAGCTAAAAACCTGGCTATTCGGTAAGTAATGCACACACCCTCCCTCAAGCGCCTTGAGACCCTCTGGGTGAGTAGTGCGCTATACAAATTCCTGAACTTGAACTTGAACTTGAACACTCCAATCCACAACAATCTACACCACTCCTATCTGCCCCACTGGAATCCAACACAAACTGGCCAACCTCAATTCACCCCACTCCAATCAAATACAATCTGTCCCACTCCGTTCTAAAACAATATGCCCTACTCCAATATGCTCCAATCAAGTCTGCCTCATTCCAGTCTGCCCCACTTCAATCTGCCCCACTCCAATCAAAAACAATCTACACACTCCAATCCACCCACTCCAATGCCCCACTCCAATCAAAAACAATATACCCCACTCCAATCCATCCCACTCTAATCTTTCCCACTCCAATCCCAAACAATGTACCACACTCCAATGAGCCCCACTACCATCAAAAATAATCTGCCCCACTCCAATCCAAAACAATATGCCCCACTCCAATCTGAAACAATCCACCCCACTCCAGTCTGTCCCACTCGAATCCACATCAATCCAAAACACCTCACCCTACATCAATCTGCACATGTGCACCACTCCAACCTGCCCCAGCCCAGTTCACCCAACTCCAATCCAAAACAATCTTCCCCACTTCAATCTGTCCCACTCCAATCCAAAACCATGTGCCCACTCCAAAACAATCTGCCCGACTCCAATCCAAAACAATCTGTCTCACTCCAATTAAAAACATTCTCTCTCACGCCAATCCAAAACAATCTGCCCCACTTCAATCCAAAACAATCTGCCCCACTCTGATTCAAAGCAATCTGCCCTACTCCATTCCAAACAATCTGCCCCACCCCTGTCTGCCCCATTCAAATCCACCCCACTCCAATCCAAAACAATTTTCCCACTCCAACCTGCCCGCTCCATTCCAAAGCAATCAGCCCCACTCCAATCCAAAACAGTCTGCTCCACTTCAATCTAAAACAGTCATCCCCACTCCAATCTAAAACACTTAAATCCAAAACAATATGCCCCACTCCAATCCAAAACAATCTACCCCACTCCCACTCCAATCTGTCCCACTCCAATCCAAAACAACCTGCCCCACTCACATGAAAAACAATCTCCCCCACTCAAATTCAAAGCAATCTACCCCACAGCAATCTGCCCTCTCCAATCCAAACAATCTGGCCCACTCCAATCCAGAACAGTCTGTCTGACTCCAATCCAAAACAACCTGCCCCAGTCAATACAAAACAATCTGGCCCATTCCAATCTGCCCCACACCAATCTAAAACAACCTGGCCCAGTACAATCCATCATACTCTAATCTGCTCCACTCCAATCCAAAATAATCTGCCCCTTTCTATTCCAAAACAATCTATCCCACTCCAATCCAAAACAATCAGCCTCACTCCAATTCAAAACAATGTGCCCCACTCCAATCTAAAATAATGTGCCCCACTCCAATCCTAAACCATCTGCTCCTCTCCAATTCAAAACGCAATCTGCCTCACTCCAATCAAACACAATCTGCCCCAATCCAATCCATTCCAACCCACTTCAATCCAATCCACACCACCCCTCTCCTATCCAACCCACCCCACTCCAATCAAATGCACCCAACACCAAACCAATCCACCACAATCCAGTCAAATCAGGTCTACTGAATCCAATCCACCACACCACATCCCACCCCACTCCAATCCATCTAGCCCACCACATTCCAATGTACCCCACACTGTACTCTAAGACACTGCACTCTACGACACACTCTGCCACTGAACCACTGACCTCTCCTCTCCTCTAAGACACTGTACTCCCCCTAATCCACTTTACAACACTCTACTCTAGTACACTCCACACCACTAATTTTTAGCCATGCTGAACAGCAGCAACACTCGGGTACAACATGGCAAAAATACATTGCCAATGCCACTAGCTCTTGTATGGGCGAGGTGCACTGGTTTTGCCAAAGCTTGTTTTATGTTCTACTCTACTCTGAGCAGCTGATCATAGCCTGTGTTTATTACAGTTTGAAATGTTGTTGTTTGCTTGTCTGAGTGGTAGCAAGTAACTTGATGTATTCTTCTAAAGTAACAGTGCCCACTTTGCAATTGGCCTTGCCCATCTCTACTCTTTGTGCACCAGGGACATTATGGTCAGGGCTGGGGGCATGAATGGTTCTAGTTAATGTTTAAACATTATCACTTTTAATAATTGGCTCACACTGCAGTGATATCTTCTGTTGTGATAATGTGAAACTTAAACATATTGAAGAAATGTTGTGGTTTGAATTCTGAAGAGGTTTCATCATCCGTTTACAAGATGTTTGTTGCATGACCTATATGCCAAATACTTCCAGAGCTCGGCTCATGCACCGGGCTCCTGGCACCCAAACATGCCTTTGGCTCGGCTCTGGATCGGCTCGCCCTGTTAATTAATTGGCTGGCCCACTCTACCCTTCAAAAAGCAACTCCAGCTCACTGCGGCTGGCCGTCAAGAACGGTGTCTCCGGAGTGCACAGCAGAGCAGCTCCTGCCGTCTCTCCTGTCCTGGCAGCCGGGGAGCGGTCTCTCTTAGCTGGCTCTGTCCCTTCATTAGCTCGGAAGAAACCGACCCCGGCAGCCGCAGAGCTCTAGGAAACATACACAAACAGAACAGATTTGTTTTATATGAATGCCTGGGTTCGTATTCATTCTCAGCAATGAAAGGGTTGAGCCAGCACGCTGCGGCCGAGCATTTGAGTTGTTTTTCAGTTACTAATGACACTTAAGAGGCAGCCGAACCGTGCTGCACTCTGGAGAAGCTGGATCCACCCCTCTCACCTACAACATGATGGAAGTTGGCGGGAGGCAGGTACACAAATATACTGAGTGTGAGCCACACAGCGAGGCTAAATGTGACGGTGCAGAGCGAGGGATGAGGAAGCGGAAACCGCGGAATGCCTTCCAACCAGGCCTGGTCCACAAAGGAAACATTCTGATTGGCTACCCAGCTCTCAATATTTCACCTAATGTTCTATTCTGGGTGCTAATACCAGCTAGTGCAAAAACATGTATGCTACTGACATGCTTAACTTATTTTGTGATTTATTACATTTATATAAGGAACATTTAAATCACACACTAAGGACAGGCAGATAACAGCATTCTATTATACAATAATTTGAGAAACCAATTTAAATTAACTGGCCTCCTAAGTAAATCCGTACCACAGCTTCCGGACTCACAATAATCATCTGCATACTGTAAACCATTGGAATCATTAGTACCGTTTGTTTGTACTTAATAGAAACATAAGGAAAGGCATAAAAGCGAAACAATAGAGTAACATACGCCCAAACTAGTTAATTATAAAGTTAAAAAAGTCCAAAAAACTGAAAAAACAAATAGCTCCAACAATTCTTTCTCATCTGACCTTGCTTTAGCTAATATACATACAGAAACAGAAAACTCCCAACATGGTCCATAATCAACAGAACCCCCTCTACCTTTAAGCATTTTAAATTGACTGCATGAATGTAAGAATGAAGGGTTTTGTAAAGTGCACGGCTACTCCTGGGAGTGTCTGGTGCTAACTGTACACAGCTCAAGAAACAAAATGGATACCGAGGCAATGTTAAGGCAAGGCGAGGATCCATGTGTTATTATTGGATCCATTTACGTAAGGTCCCGCTCTGCACACCACAGAACAACTGTTGCCTGCACTACCCAAATTCCCATAAAACACCTGTTACGCTTTGAGGGTGACCCTGTATCAGATCAACATACCATCGTTACCCTATGTTCACTTCTAGTGCTTCCAATGATAGAGACACCAAACATGGAACAAGTCTCAAACACATCTAGAAGATTGCAACAGTAAATCACATATGCCCCAGGATGTAATATCTAAAGCAGCAAGTCAGATGCACACACTCATAAACTCAAATAAATGCACAGTAGAGGGCCTACATTGGATTCATTAGATAAAGACCAAACAATACCTAGTAGTAAGAGTCATCCTAGATAACACATTATCATACACCGGACCACCTCAGAATGGGACCTCCAGTTAGTATTTATGGCTCCTTCCTTCAGAGAGGCATCAAGCATCTAAAGTGGTCGGAGGTCATGCCCCCTTTCTCCACCACTCTTCAAACGAGCCTCCTGGTGCACTAATCATTGGGGGAAAAAGTCCACTTCAATCCTGAGACCTCACCCCCCACCAGCAGCACACTGCTGAGAGGTGTGTCTGCAGAGTGGTGGGAAAGGGGGCATGGCCTCCGACCACCTGTCAGCCATCCCACAGTGTGGGGCTTACTGGAGGTAACAGGAGGTATTGTTGGCTGCTAAGAACCCTCAGCAGCGAAGGGGACTTCATCCCCCAACCAGGAGTACAGCAGGAGGCACATTTGCAGAGTAGTGGAAAAAGGGGGTGGAGCCTCTAGTGAGTTGCTGTTTTTTTTCTTTTTTAGAAAGGGGGGCTGCATGGCCTCCTTTCCCTGGATCATGTTGTGCCCCGGGGAGCCCATCCCCTGGGGCCTGACCCTTTTTAATTTTTTGATAACAAATGTGGGAGGGGGGCTATACTATCCCCTGGGGCCCAGCCTTTGCATATTTTGTAATGAAAAAAGGGAAGGGGCCAGCATAGCCCCCCTCTCTAGGCCGATTTCAGCCCTGGGTAACCCAACCCCCGGGGCCAGGCCTCTCCATTTGGTCCTGCGAGGGGAGCCTGAAGGCCCCCGCAGTCCCAGCTGGCCCCCCATCTCCTGTGAGAGCCAGCATGACTTTTTACACACAGGGAGCTGCTCATATGCAGGTCCCTGTGCGTTAAAAGCTAAGTGCTCTGCTTTGAGATAGCAGACTGCAATGTCCCAGGAGTGTGCACCCCGGGACATTGCTGGAGCCTGCCCTGGGGGCTGATGGCCCCAGGGCCATCCAGGGCTCCTGGAGGAGAGCCACGTGGGCCCCCCCTCCTTTGATCACATATGCCCCAGTGGAGGTGGTGGTCGTTGGAACAGGTGGTCTACAAAAGACCCCCTTAGTGATTGCATTTGTGCCCCGGAGATGTGGGTGTCCCTTCCAGCAGAAACACAATCACCCTTACAAAGCAGACACCCTTGGACCATGGCACAAGGGTGACCACATTAGATCATGGCAGCCCATTGTGCGCCAGCGCAAGCGGAAAAGAACAGAAATGCACTGTATCTCATAGATACAGCGCATTTCTGCCCTTTTCTTTTGATGCAGGGCAGTTCAGCAAGATTCTTTGCAGAACTGCCCTGTGCCAAAACCTTGTACATGAGGCCCTCTGTTTCCTTGCACGTATTAACTACATGCTCGTGATTTGGTTGTTGTTCTACTGTGCACCCCGCTCTCCAAATATGCATTTTCTTGTGTGCGCATTCGTTTTTGGGGTGATTCACATGCAAATTCTGTTCATACACTCACTCTGCGTTTCCCTGTGCATATTGACTACCTGTTCATAATTTGATTGTTCTTCTACTGTGCACCCTGCACTTAAAATGCGCATTATCTTGTGTTAGGCTTTAGGGAACTTTGCATGTGAATTCTGGTCATATGCACACTTTTGGTTTTATTGCGCATATTGACTACTTCTTCATAATTTGGTTGTTCTTCTACTGTGCACCCTGCTCTCAAAATGTGATTTTTTTTTGGTCTACATGTTACTCTGTGTGGGTGCTTTAAATGCGAATTCTGGTAATATGCTCACTCTTTGTTTCACTGCACATATTGACTATTGTTTATAATTTGATTGATGTACTACTGTGCACACCACTCTCAAAAAGGGCATTTTCTTGTGTGCACATTACACTTTGGAGTGCTTCACATGTGAGTTCTGGTCATACACACACTCTCTGCTCTCATGTGCGTATTGACCTCATATCCCCTGTTTAATTTTCATCACATATGCTCACCTCAGGGTTTTCAATATGTACCCGTTGCCTAAGGAGGGAACATTCAACCCCAAAATAACTGAGCATACAAAAACCCACATAATTACTAAACCAAAGGACATTAGAAGGAACAGGGGAAGGCAACCTTTCACCTCTAGACTCTGTTAGATGAAAAGGCAATAAAGGCCCCCACAGCCCAGCCCACTCTTGAGGCTTCAGCACCTACCCCCTCAATATACTGACATGTGTGTGGTTTCTCTGTGCAACACCAGCCTAGGTATACTGTAACCCCCCCCCCCCCCCCCCATAGTAGGAGCAGAGGAACCACCCACAAAAAGGGGATCCTGTACAAATGGAGTTTCCATTGATATAGGGGAATGCCAATCACCAATCACCCTCACCCCTAACCGCTCCACATAGCCTAAGCCTGCCTCAGTCCAAGGCCCCCCAACTTAGGAAAACATCTCGCATTTCACCACAGCAGAGCCGGACCTCGGCCCTCAAGGGTCAGATGAGGCAGGGTGCCTATCTGGGCGATTCTTAGCTGGCCTAGATAGCAAACCCTCAGGCATGGGTGATGAAGGAAGCTCTGGCTCCCTTTGGTTAGGAGGCAAACACAGAGCTGTAGGAGGCATAAGAGTAACAGAAGAAGAGACTCCCAGTGGTAGAAGCATAGGAAGGTCTAGGAGAAAGATAGACTGATCCGAACACAGGGACATAGGTAGGAGACTTCAGGAGGAGAGGAGAACTACCCGCCCTCTGGAAGGGGAAGAGAGTATTGAGACCGGGCGCAGAGAGTGAAGGAAGCAAGATTTGGATGATGAGAGGCTACTCGCCAGCCTCGGGTCACGCGCAGTGGACTACTACCATGTTCAAATCCCTGAGACATAGGGCAGACAAGAAGATCAGGGGACAATGGCATCTGATCCTTGCTGAACACCAATGCTCCATAAATAAGATAGTAATAGCACAGAGATGTAGCACCTCCACAGAAAAAGCAACCAATTACACGCCACAGGCACCTGGAAAGGGTAACTACACACCAAAGGAGATAATTTCACTTAGAGAAGGTGAATTTTATGTGAACCCTTTTTGTAGTGTGCTAGCCCAATGGACAATGGGCGAGGGAGCCTACACTAGGCCATGGCCACAAGAAGGGTAATTTGAGCCAGAAAACATGGCCATGGCAGAGGATTGCATAAGGTCAGTGGAAACCCATATTGGAACTTCCTCTACATGCAGCAATGCCTTGCGAAGCAGAAAAAATATGTCAAAGACAGGGCCACTACCCCTTTAGCAATAAATACATTTCCTTTGCTCCAGTGGGGCACAGGGATTATTTATGTCCCTTGGGTCCAGACGAACAAGAAAGGGTTTAGGACTAAGCTTCCATCCCTATTAGAAGGGGCAGTGAAGTGGATAACCTGCTTTGAAAAGAACACAGCAGGTGTCACACTTGCTATAGAGGATATGAAAATCTTACTAAGTAGCCTGATATGTGACCAGACTAACGCCGTATTCATCCTAGCCCGCAAACCAGCAATAACTCTGACCGAAACCCAAAACGATGAGGCAGCGTAGACATTAGATCTGAACAGCACTAAGAGAAATGTTGCTAGACCGCCCAGACACAGGGGAACTGATGGCACAGACTATTAGTCCTGACAAAAAGATAAACGACTATCTCAGCAGAATGAAGGAAAAATGGGGCCAGGAGACAGGACAGCCATGAACTTAATGACGGCCCACAGCTTACCTTTTTCTTAAATATGCTTAAAAAGGGACTGCCCACCGAAGTACAAATAGGACTACACAACATAGTTGGACTGGACACAGAACATGGGTAGAAATACAGGCCCATATCATACATTATTACAAGAGGAAAATAGAAAAAGACAAAAACAGGCAGTACCAAGCTCAGAGGTACACAGCCAAGTTGGTACAGCAAAAATTAAAAAAGGCAACGTTGGAGCGAGCAATTGTAGCGGCAGCCACACAGAAGGCCGCGATCCCCATCGGATGAGAAACACAAAACTTCCAGGGATTCCAAACAGAAGATCGAAGCGACAATAGGAGGTTCCAATTAAAGAGGAAGGGAAGACCCCATGAAAAATAGAGGATTTGTCTGCTACAGTAAAGATGGTAACAAAGGAGATGATGGACGCAAATCAAACACTTACCCCCAGTCTACTGATCTGGGTTTAAACCAACATCATTCTTTAGCTCACTCCACCACCGCAGTTCAGACATAGCCATATGCAAATCAGTATGACACTGTGCCTCATGGGAACAGTCGTGCCCGAACTGCCAAGCCATGACTTCCCTGGACCGGAAACAAGCATCCTGGGACTGGTTTCGGGTTCATAACCCTCATCAGCCAGGCTTTCTTGAATCCAGTGGCAAAGTGAGCAAGGGACCCACGTCTGGGTATACCCTGCCAACTTAGGGTGAACAAAGCGATACCAAAGGGGATGATGGACGGAGTGCTTGAGCAAATCAAACACTCACCCCCAGTCAACTGATCTGGGTTTAATCCATCATCATTCTTTATCTCACTCCACCACCCCAGTTCAGACATGGCCCTATGCAAATCAGTCTGACACTGTGCCTCATGGGAACAATCCAGCCCAAACTGCCAAGCCATGTCCTTCCTGGACCGGAAACAAGCATCCTGGGACTGGTTTCGGGTTCATGACCCTCATCAGCCAGGCTTTCTTGAATCCAGTGGCAAAGTGAGCAAGGAAACCACGTCTGGGCATACCCTGCCAACTTAGGGCGAACAAAGCGATACCAAAGGAGATGATGGACGGAGCGCTTGAGCAAATCAAACACTCACCCCCAGTCAACTGATCTGGGTTTAATCCATCATCATTCTTTAGCTCACTCCACCACCCTAGTTCAGACATGGCCATATGCAAATCAGTCTGACACTGTGCCTCATGGGAACAATCCAGCCCAAACTGTCAAGCCATGTCTTCCCTGGACTGGAAACAAGCATCCTAGGACCAGTTTCGGGTTCATAACCCTCATCAGCCAGGCTTTCTTGAATCCAATGACAAAGTGAGCAAGGGACCCACGTCTTGGCATACCCTGCCAACTTAGGGCGAACAAAGCGATACCAAAGAGGATGATGGATGGAGCGCTTGAGCAAATCAAACACTCCCCCCCAGTCAACTGATCTGGGTTTAATCCGTCATCATTCTTTAGCTCACTCCACCACCCCAGTTCAGACATGGCCATATGCAAATCCGTCCATCATCCCCTTTGGTATCGCAGTAAAGATGGGACATCTCGTAGGAGATTGCATGACCAGAATGTCTATTTTGCAACAGAAATACGGGTGGGAGGCAAGGAACACATACAACACCCAGCCTCAGCCCAATCGCAACCCACAACAATATCATACGCAGAACATTTATACCCCCCCCCTTCAGCATTCGTACTTTACCCGGACATCAGTGGCATAACAAAGGCCCCCGCAGTCCCCAGAGTGGGGGAACCTCCAGGTGGGGCCCCAGCACAGTACCCTGGCCTGAAAGGTCCTGAAAGAGTATGGAGGGGGACCCCTCCATGTACTTTGCAGGGCAGCCCCCTAATATTTCGTTATGCCACTGCCGGACAGCCAGCACCTAATGGCATTCACATTTAGAGGAGCTCAACTGCTCAGGTGCCTCAAAGGTACTGTGAATCGGGCACTGTTCACGTGGCGCTCCGCGCTTTAAATATTCTCAACAACTTTTTCACTTTGTGCTTATGTTTATTTTCGATATCTTTAAATTTTTAACTTGGTTACTTTTTCATTTTTTCTTTCATGAGTTATTCACTTTCATCATAACAAAAAACATTTGATTCAATTCATCATTTTACTTTAGTTCATGATAACATTTTCAGTGATTCTATCTCGTTCTTTATAAGTACTGCAAACGATATACAAACATTTTTTCACAAAAGAGCCCTATGCATTTCGGCGCCTCTGCGGTGCCTTCATCAGGGGCGTGTCTGAAAATAAAACATATGGAAATATGTAAGAATAGTGGTCTGAAGTTGTGTTCAGTGTAGTTCATGGGGGGGAAAGTTGCTAAATATAAAGATGGTACCTGATCTTTAACCTGTCTGAAGATGACTAGACTACGTCTCCCTCGTTGGGTTGGATGTTCAGTCTCAGCTGTTAACAGTGAATGACCAACATTAGTTATGTAATTCCAAAAAAAATGTCTTAGTATTTAAATAATTATTAAGGATACCAGGTTAAAGCATACCTGTGAAAGATGATCTATGCTCGCTGTGAAAACGAAATGAATTGGATTAGAACCAGTGATATCTATCCTGTATCCCATTGAGTTAATTACAAAATAAGGTGATGCTTTACCTTGTCTTCAAATTGAAACAATCTGTTAGGTAAAAAAACGCGATGGTATTATTACCACGTATACGTTCTACATGTCACAAGTAAGACACATTCTGAAACGTTTCCGTTGATACCTATTCTATGTGTCATAAGATAAATGACAACCAAAGAAAGGGCTTTACCTTGTCTTCAAACGAAAAAATCTGTCGGGCGAAAAAACGCAATGGTTTTAATACCTCATATGCGTTCTACTCGGTATTCAAGAGAGCTACATGAAACCATCTCCTTTCCTACCTTAGCCTCCAAGGATTTCCGCCGTGTAAGGGGTTCCTGTGAATTTCGATCCGTTACCCCGGTTGAATGTCAACACGCCATTTAAAACTCCGTGGCGATGCGGAGTAAGTAAAAATAAACAAAGGACTAGTGTTCAGTCCCATATCCCTTCGATTGAAGGTATGGGCGCCATATTCGAATGGTAAATGATAACCACTAAGTGTGTTATCCATATACAGATGGGTTAATGTGGTGAAATCTGCCCATTCTGATGTTAACCTATCTATCAATCTGTTCTGTTGTGGAACAATATGTGCTGACTCCGTCGGCGCCGTAGCGTTGCGGAGTTACTGAAAATAAATGAAGGACTAGTACTCAATCCCATATCCCTTCAAGTGAAGGTATGGGCGCCATATTCAAAAGGCGAATGGTGATCTCAAGGTGTGATAACCATAGGTTAATGTGGGGAAATCTGCCCATTCTTGTGTTGACATGCTTATCAATCTGTTCAGTTGTGAAACACTATATGCTGATTCCGTCAGCGCCGTAGCGTTGCGGAGTTAATGGAAATGAGGTCATGATCATGTCAGTTCGAGTTAGATGTTATAACAAATATTGCTGTATATAAGAAGGTAAGGTACCCTGTTATTGTAAATAAGTTGCTTCTGACTGTACATCAAAAATGCGTGGTGTGACAAGTACTCATCTACCTGATAATTGCAGGTATGTTTATTAATCGAAAATTATTTCAATCTGTGGGTGTGCTTTAACTGGAGATAAAGTGTGTAGGCGTGTTCATGTGTGTCTTGGAGGAAATAGGTGGTAAAGGTTCAGATTGCGGAGTGCTCGTGCTTTGTATTGACACTGGTTTAGACCTTTGGTGTTAATGTTGGTGTCCATCAATTGTTCACGCTTACTGAGTCAACAACATATATCTTTTTTCCAGTCAATGTGAAAAAACATATTTCAGATCATGATCAAAACTTTCAATAGAAATACATGAAAAGTTCCATCGTTGAACATATCATTATGATCTTGGTTAAATTACAACTTGGTGGTGCCTATAAACATTTTTATATTTTGATGTCTTCTATATCATGATCTGATATGCTAATTTCAACTGTATTGTCTTTCCCGAAAAAGTGCAGATAAAGATTGGCGTAGACAATCAACAGAGATTACTGCAAAGAGAGCTTTTTTGGATCAAATATTTTAAAACTCTAGTGCCGACAGGTCTAAATGACAAATACGATCTCTCATGTTATCTATAAACATAGCAGTGGCTTAGGGTTTTCTTGAAATTAGCATATCAGATCATGATATAGAAGACATCAAAATATAAAAATGTTTATAGGCACCACCAAGTTGTAATTTAACCAAGATCATAATGATATGTTCAACGATGGAATTTTTCATGTATTTCTATTGAAAGTTTTGATCATGATCTGAAATATGTTTTTTCACATTGACTGGAAAAAAGATATATGTTGTTGACTCAGTAAGCTTGAACAATTGGTGGACACCAACATTAACACCAAAGGTCTAAACCAGTGTCAATACAAAGCACGAGCACTCCGCAATCTGAACCTTTACCACCTATTTCCTCCAAGACACACATGAACACGCCTACACACTTTATCTCCAGTTAAAGCACACCCACAGATTGAAATAATTTTCGATTAATAAACATACCTGCAATTATCAGGTAGATGAGTACTTGTCACACCACGCATTTTTGATGTACAGTCAGAAGCAACTTATTTACAATAACAGGGTACCTTACCTTCTTATATACAGCAATATTTGTTATAACATCTAACTCGAACTGACATGATCATGACCTCATTTCCATTAACTCCGCAACGCTACGGCGCTGACGGAATCAGCATATAGTGTTTCACAACTGAACAGATTGATAAGCATGTCAACACAAGAATGGGCAGATTTCCCCACATTAACCTATGGTTATCACACCTTGAGATCACCATTCACCTTTTGAATATGGCGCCCATACCTTCACTTGAAGGGATATGGGATTGAGTACTAGTCCTTCATTTATTTTCAGTAACTCCGCAACGCTACGGCGCCGACGGAGTCAGCACATATTGTTCCACAACAGAACAGATTGATAGATAGGTTAACATCAGAATGGGCAGATTTCACCACATTAACCCATCTGTATATGGATAACACACTTAGTGGTTATCATTTACCATTCGAATATGGCGCCCATACCTTCAATCGAAGGGATATGGGACTGAACACTAGTCCTTTGTTTATTTTTACTTACTCCGCATCGCCACGGAGTTTTAAATGGCGTGTTGACATTCAACCGGGGTAACGGATCGAAATTCACAGGAACCCCTTACACGGCGGAAATCCTTGGAGGCTAAGGTAGGAAAGGAGATGGTTTCATGTAGCTCTCTTGAATACCGAGTAGAACGCATATGAGGTATTAAAACCATTGCGTTTTTTCGCCCGACAGATTTTTTCGTTTGAAGACAAGGTAAAGCCCTTTCTTTGGTTGTCATTTATCTTATGACACATAGAATAGGTATCAACGGAAACGTTTCAGAATGTGTCTTACTTGTGACATGTAGAACGTATACGTGGTAATAATACCATCGCGTTTTTTTACCTAACAGATTGTTTCAATTTGAAGACAAGGTAAAGCATCACCTTATTTTGTAATTAACTCAATGGGATACAGGATAGATATCACTGGTTCTAATCCAATTCATTTCGTTTTCACAGCGAGCATAGACCATCTTTCACAGGTATGCTTTAACCTGGTATCCTTAATAATTATTTAAATACTAAGACATTTTTTTTGGAATTACATAACTAATGTTGGTCATTCACTGTTAACAGCTGAGACTGAACATCCAACCCAACGAGGGAGACGTAGTCTAGTCATCTTCAGACAGGTTAAAGATCAGGTACCATCTTTATATTTAGCAACTTTCCCCCCCATGAACTACACTGAACACAACTTCAGACCACTATTCTTACATATTTCCATATGTTTTATTTTCAGACACGCCCCTGATGAAGGCACCGCAGAGGCGCCGAAATGCATAGGGCTCTTTTGTGAAAAAATGTTTGTATATCGTTTGCAGTACTTATAAAGAACGAAATAGAATCACTGAAAATGTTATCATGAACTAAAGTAAAATGATGAATTGAATCAAATGTTTTTTGTTATGATGAAAGTGAATAACTCATGAAAGAAAAAATGAAAAAGTAACCAAGTTAAAAATTTAAAGATATCGAAAATAAACATAAGCACAAAGTGAAAAAGTTGTTGAGAATATTTAAAGCGCGGAGCGCCACGTGAACAGTGCCCGATTTGACGTGCTTAAAAACTCGTCATAACCAACAGTAACACAACCAGGATTGACTACCCTGATAAATCGGAGCACCATTGGAATCAAAGACAATAAGGATAAATAACGGAGTGCTCCTCACAACCCTAATTTCTATTGGTCAAAGGTACTGTGAGTCATAAAGTATCTTTAATAGGATCCTCAGGCATGACCTGTCCAGTTTCCAATTTAACAGCACCCTGTTACAATATGCTGACAATATCCTGATATGCAGCCCCACTAAACTTATATACAGACAAGACAGCATAGCCCTCCTCACTATGTTAGCAGAGAGAGGCTACAAAGTGGACAAATAGAAAGTACAATACGTTCTACAGGAGAACAGCTATTTGTGTCAGCTGATCTAAGCTTTAGTAAAACGGATCACACCCGAGTGACCACACAACAATAGAGCAATGACACTACCCTTGACAAAGGATATGCAAAAAATTCCTCAGGCTCTATCACTACGTCAGGCAATGGGTCTTCGACTACAGCATCCTCGGAGCCCCCTTGCTAGCAGCAATGAAGAATGTAAAATCAAGTGGTACCCAACTGACCCAACTGACATGCAGTGTGCCTCCACCTGATTAAAAGAAGAAATCATACTTCCACAGCTGACTACTCTGTCTGGATTTCGTGGCAGGGATAATATAGGGATTTCAACCCTGGGGACGTAATGCAGGGACTGGTCCTGAGGTACTTCCAGGATCTCCAGCAGGAGTTTCAGATGCAGAGGACCCATTTTTATAGATACCTTCTGTTCCGGCATGCCATCTCCCCTAGTTTGGAGGGGTTGGAGTCCCTTCCCAAGTTTAGCACGATCGAGCCAAAGGTATTTATGGGAGATCTCCAGGACCACAAAATTTCTAGAATTAATCAATCCCTAGCCACGCATAGCTCCTCTACACTGTAGAGGCTCAGAGAGGCCTGGGAGAGTGATGTTGGTTCATTGGAGGAAGAGGACTGGACGGAGGCGCTGGCATCCCCGCGGCTGGCTGAAATAGCAGCGCACCTGCACTTTATCCAGTTCAAGTACCTTCACCAGGTGTATTTTACGAGAGTAAGATTGTGGAGGGTAGGATTGGTGGCCTCCCCTGTGTGCCTTAGGTGCGAGCGGGAGGATGGAACTCTGATACATACAGTCTGGCACTGCTCTGCTCTCACCAGATTTTGGAGAAATGTCATGGCCTGTGTCACAGAAGTATCGGGTTGGGAACTTCCCAGCTCACCAAAGTTGGTACTCTTGCATATCATGGACGGGGTGGGGGGCAACATATATAAACGCCATCTTATGGTATTGGGTTTTACCTTGACTAAAAGAGACATTGCAAAGTTTTTTAAAGCATCCATAGCAACTTCCTGTCTGCGTGGAAGAATGGCCTGGATTTCTGCAAGGGGTTGGAGATACCAATTTTCAAAGTGCAGGGTTGCCCGCAAAAACATTTAAAAATTTGGAAGTGCTGGGTGAACTATCCGGGTCTGCAGTTGGAGCCTGTCTCTACGGAAGGTGTACCAAACTCCGTTTAAATTCCCTGTACTTGTATAATGAAAATCAAGGTGTATTAACACGCTTTACATGTTGGTGTGGAGGCTTTGCCCACAGCGTGCTATTCTGGGGTGGATTATGTGTGACGGGAGGGAGGTGGTTGGGTTTATTTTCTTGTTTCCTTCTATTTTCATTTCCTTTCATTTCTTCTGGACTATTTTCTATTTCCATGTCAAAGTCATGATGATGTAAGTTTATTGTGCAGAAGTTTCTGGGTTCTGTTAAAAAAAAAAGAAATCACGAACACACCTGTACTTGGGACCTCACACTATAACAAGGAGTTCTTCCTGTTCTGCCATAGCGATGAGTGGTTGATGATAGCAGTTCTCACCCAGAAGTACCCTTTAGGGCACAAACCCATCGCATATTACAGTAGTCATCTTAACTCTGTAATGCAGAGACATTTCCCTTACAAGCAGGCCCTGGCCGCTGCAGCCTTTGCAGTGGACAAACACACCTCCATTGTCATGGGGTACCCCTCACATTGTGTACCGAACATGCAGTGTTCCTGATCATACAGAACAGGAAAGGCACCCTGACCACACTATGAGTATCAGGATATGAGCTTATGTTATCCTGACCGGTGCTCAACATAGTGCTGTGCCATATTGTCAACCCAGTAAAAAACAAAATGCCAACCACACAATTATTTTAAATCCTCTTCTTTTGAGAAAAAACCAAGTGAAACTCCTGGGTTCATCTGGGTATAGTGCTATTACCCTTTTTCTTTTTTTGTTTTCAATTTTTTCTATTTCATGTATGAAAAGGGCACTTCTTCGTATTTTTTGTTCACATATAGAAACAATTATTCACAACACAAAACATTTTTGAAACATACAAACACCAGATTGTATATACACAATGATTCGCTTTGATATATACACAAAATTATCTTACAAAGACAAGAGTTACGATATGGGTTCGAGATTGGAATAGACAATTAATGAAAGTCAAAAAATTAATAAACAACAACTTAATGTGATTGGCTATTCATTTCACCAACATAGACTATAAATTGATTCCTTTAGTCTATTTAGCAAACTACAGTCTACTCTCTTTTACCCCTACCCAGCCATTTAATTTCCCATGAAGTACTTGAAGGACAGGACATGACTGCCGGGACAAATTTTCCTGGGCAGAATAAGACGCTATACCCAATACTAAAGTCATATTTATAGGTGGCTTCTCTGTTATATATTGAGAAACCGGTGTTACACTCACAGAGTAAGCAATGGACACAGGAGGTAGTCAAACATCCTCAGATTAACTGCAAATCACAGCACTGCTGACATTGATCCTTTGCCTCTCTACACAAGCAGCTGAATTGGTGGCACTCATTGAGGCCATCATACAAGGGACATCTTCACAGTATATTTCGGCTTAGCCTATGTTACAACGATCTAACATTCCAGTATTAGTAGATGGAAGACTCAAATCTGACAGCACGCTAGTAATGCACAGGGATCCATTAGAGCTCCTCACCAGCGCTGTGACGCTGCCAAAACACGTATCAGTCGTCAAGTGCACCACACATACAGGAGGCCAGGACTTTATCTCCCATGCTAATGCACTCGCCGATCAGACCGCAAAGGAGCCTATGGAACCACAAGAGCAATCCACAAGTTTCCAGGACAGGAGGCTGAGAAGCAACCTTCACAGGACTTCTCACCACCTTCTGAACTACCATACACTAAGACAGCTAGATTATACCTTGGGGAAATCCATGAAGTGGCTCTCCCACATGAACGAGAACTCTGGTAACCTAGAAGATGCACACAGACCTCCCATGATCACATCTACATGGATACATTTACAGGGAGACCTGTCATGCCCCAAAGACTACTTTGCACTGTCGTGAACCAGCTCAACCTCTCGACACACACCCATAAAGAGAGCATGCTCACCCACCTACAACTATACCAGTTTATTCCCCGTGTGGCAGAAATGATCTCTATGTACCTAAAGTGCTACAGTGTGCCAGCTGGACTCACATAAACCCACACTGAAGGTCATAGCCTCATCCGTCCCATGATACTCTGACCCATTCTAGGCACTGCACATAGATTTCATCAACATGATTGACAGGTGTGCCACTTATCAAAATTTAATCGTGGTGGTCTGATCCTTCTCTAGGTGCATAGATATGGGCCCCTGCACACACTGAGAATAAAGCCACAGCTATCTTTCTGGTTTGAGAAGTTATACCCAGGTGGGCTGTCCATGCGGTCATCCAATCAGACAACTGGCGACATTTCATTAATGAAATGTTTAAATACATCTGTAACCTGATGGGCATATCCCACAAGCTGGTCTCAAAATAGCACCCTCAAAGCTATGGCAAAGTGGAACGTCTCAAAGGCTTATTAAAAAACAAGCCCCGCAAACTGTGCACTACCATAGGCAAGAAATGGCTGCATTGCTTGCCCCTGGCCCTGTTCTCTCTAAGGAAACCCCAAGCAGAGACTAGGAGCTGAACCCCCCATCAGCTAGTCAGTGGTAGGTCAATTCAGATGCCAATAGCTCAGGGTAAAACCAAACTAAGCGCAGCTCCGAGGCCTTAGGTAATGAAATTGATATATATATATATATGCTCACTAAACAGGTTAGCCAAAGGAAGGTGGTACGTACCTTCGTGGACCTACCCTACACCATCCCGCAGCCCAGCAACTGAGCCCTGAATTGCAACTTTCATCGCCAGTGGGGAGACAGCAAGTTTGAAGGGACCTTGAAAGCCATCTTTGTACCTTCTACAGCTTTCAAGGTTGAAGGGAAAGGATCTCGGTACCACTTGTCAGATATTTGCTTGCACTCATCACTCTCACCACCACCAAGGAAGACTTTTCCAATAAGAACTATTAACACTTTGGGGACAGTAGCATCCCCGGACTTTGCAAACACTTTGCAGATAGGAGAGTCCATTGGGCTCCCCCGGGACTTTACATCGACTCTTTCATACCCTGATTAGAAATATTCACCTATGCATTCTCTTTTGATTTGATGTTTTTTCAGCTGTGTCACAGTATAGAAACAATTTAAGTTTCAACCAAGGTCACCAGTTAAACTGGTCCAGAATGAATCCTGGGATCCAACCCATTAATATACAACTCCACCACACACAACAACAGCATCCCACATGTATTACATAGTGATCTATTACACAACACCTGGCATCAGCACATGACCTCAGTGGAGAGCCACATGCCTACCAACTCCTGCTATGTTTGCTCATTGATGACCCCTGCAGTAGGTTCAGATAGACTATACCTGTCCCAGGACGTACCACCCAACAAAACCTCATGCCTCATACACTTATACTTATGCTGAATTAAAGCCATACTCCAACCCAACACTATAGCACCACAGGAAGTCACAGTGAACCTAACCAAGTACACTATCAAATCCGAAGTCCTTTAAATTCTGACACAGCAAAATGACATCCAGTCTGAGTTAGACATACTTAAGAAAAACGGGCAGAAATGGTATTGGAACCCAGGGTCTAAAATCAGCCCAATACGTGTTTCTTGGAGCTCACCAAGCCCTCTGCCCAGTGCAATAATGTGTCCACACAAGCACCACTCTGTGACCATGACTAGCCCTTAGTGTAATTGGAGTCATATTGATGAACAACAAGTGGAAGCCTAATGTTCAGTTCACTTGCAGAGTCATCAAATATGGGAGTAAAAGTGACAACGGGTCCCGGGGGGCTGGTTGAAGGACAGTGATGCAATGACAAGACACTTGGAACTCAGAGGTAGGAGAGTACACATGGATAGAGGGTTAGGAGCTACCAGTGTATTCCTTGTGTTTTAAGGGGAGAGGAACTATACCAATTGTGGTGAACAGCAATAGCAAGAGTACAACCTATAATAAGGATATGCAGTTGGGCACTTCCACCTTGATGGACTACTGCTGGCAATGCAGCACGCACGCCTACACCCAGCTCGTCGTAGACTGGAGAAGGGTCTGCTCACTGGTCATCCTCTACACTCCCACATTGGTCATACCTGGAGATGATTTTTATGCACTGCATCACCCCCCCACAAACAAAGGCATTGTTCTTCTACACCAAGTACACACAAGAATGTCAGCCGAGTACTTTGGTTGGGACAGATTCAAGGACATTCCTGAAGAGTTCTGGCTCTTCACCGATGCACAAATAGGTTGAATTCCCTTCTTCACCATGCAAACCAAGGCCAAATCTCGGTGGCTGCAGATCTGTTGAAAAATAGGATCACCACCGAAGATGGCCTCAACACTGTAATGATTTCCAAGCAGTTTCCGCAGGAGCGTCAGGAATCCGAAGAATATTCCACAGCCTTCCCCTACGGCCTTCCGACTCTATCAAACACTAGAGTAACAAATGGCTCGCCAGGGGAAAACAGGGAGACAAAACAAGGAAAGGTGGGGGGAAAAAACAAGATCTTGATGGAGGTCTTCAGAGTGGATGCGTGGCAACTCAGAATGTACACTTGGCAACAGGTGGGCTGTAAGGAAAGGTAAACATACAATCTATCTAGGTCAAACACAATACACAAATACACCCTGTCTATTTATGTATATGACTACTACATACCACATTTGTTTTGTCTATGTCGTAGAACTGATATGTGGGATAATGGTAGGAATTCGTCTTGAGCTGTTACAAAGAAAACAACAGTAAGCACTGTCTTCTGACCTCGTACACATAAATATGAAATATCTGATTTGTTAACTTCTCACTCTGTATGTGGTAGAAGACTACTGGACAACATCCATTATTCTGATAACACTGAGCTGATGCCAACACCAATGAACGTTGCATGGAAATCTATGAAACAAAACACACACTCTGGTTTCTATTAGGATCACAACATTAATCAACATATATGTAGGCAGCGCATTGCGCTGTTACCGTGATTCTAAGTCGTGAAGGTTGGATTCTGCACCCCACTCTGGTCCACGCAAGAACCCCAGAACACATGTGAGGCTTGCCAAAGAATAAGCAAAAATGACGATATGCTCCATGGGGAATTAGCATAGTGTGAAGAATGACATGGAGGGAAATTTAATGCCCAGCCGGATGGCGGAGAACAGGCCCGGCCACCGGGCGGAGCACCTGAAATGAGGAGGAAGGATGCGGAGCAGGGAGGGAACCTAACTAAACTAGGAGGCCCCAGTGTGCCCAGCCGGACGGCGGAGACCAAGCCCGGCCGCCGGGCGAAGCTATACAGGAGGACAAGGAGGACTAAGTATAAGTCCAGCCGGACGGCGGAGACTAAGCCCGGCCGCCGGGCGAAGCAACACACACAAGACAAGGACAAAGGTTGAGCCCAGCCGGATGGCGGGGAAGAACCCAGCCGCCGGGCGGGACTCCAGGGAATGGAAAGCGTACTCGTCACTGGGCAATCGCAACGAGACACCAGGGGACGCCAGGGAATAGAGACGTCCGTTAATCTCCGTGACTCTGTGGGGGGAAAAGGAAAGCCAGAGCTCGCACGTGAGCGCGAGGGGCGGAAACACTCCCACAGCGGAAATGAAAACAGAACAGCAAAACAGGAAGACAGGCAACCGGAAACAGGACGGAACAACAGAAGCAATGGAGCTAGATGCAAGGAGTAAAGCGTCGCTCCAAGAGTCTTGATGTCTTAAATAGTGGTCTTAAATAAAGGGGCAGTGTGTAGGGAACCTCGGGGCATGACAAACACAAACAAAGAAGAAATGCACACCATGTGCCTCACGGTGTTGCAGCACTGGCATGTGTCGGAATTAATCACCACAATGGAAGGGGATGGATGCACCAAGATAGGGCAGCCTTCTGTAACGTCATCCCCATGAACGGCCTGAACATTGGCACACTGTCAATCACCATCTAAGCACTGCAGTGCCTACAACAGGACATGATAAAGAAGGAGGTGCCCCAAACATAGCTTGGTTCACAGGTTTGTTTGCCTGGATACAAAGGTGGATCGCAGGCCTATGCAAGGCTTTATTACCAATGGTTGTAATATTACTTTTGCAGTTCTGCACCATTCAACTAATATGTGCCTGTGTGAAGAACGCTACCCTTAAAATAGGGGGAATACACCTGGTTAGGGCATCTAATGCCAAGGGAAGCATGCTCACCACAAGCCAGAAAATGGAAACCCCCTTGCACAAGACATAAACATAAACAGCCAGAGTATAAGTGTATACCTCAACTAGAGGGGGAAATGTTAGCATCGGATCAATTTATAGAAAGGCCCCACTCTTAGGAGTCCAGCACACCACAGAACAATTTCTACCTGCGCTACCCAATTTCACCATAAAGCCCTTGTCACAGTTTCAGAGTGACCTTTTATCAGATCAACATAAGACTTGTACCTTCTGTACACCCCCATCACTTCCCGTGATGGAGACACCAGATATGGAACAAGTCTCAAACAGACCTAGAAGATTGCAGCAGTAAATCACATATGGCCCCAGGATGTATTACCTTAAGAAGCGAGTCATATACAGATGCACACACTCATAAACACAAATAAATGCACAGCAGAGGGTCTGTTTTCAGCCAAAGGATTCAATGCCAGAGCAGCCGGTTAGTTGCATTCATCATATAAAGCCCAACGAATGCCCAGTAGTAAGCACCACCCTAGATAATAAGCATGACACACCCATCCACCTGGACCACCTCAGAATGTGACTTCCAGTTGGTATTTATGGCCCCTTTCATCAAAGTGGGATCAAGCATCAAAACACACAATTTCTGACCCACGGTACCATTATTTCCTGCCCAAAGGGGGACGAGCTTCGCCCTATTGCCACGTACCTAATGCAAATTGAATTTCAGCACACAACTGTAAGAGATGTGACTACTATTCCCACTGTTATTGTTGAATTGAACTTAAACTGTTCCTGATTACAAAGCCTCGCTATTCTCCTTTTAGATAATTCTAACCTGCTTTAACAAGTCTTGAGCTTTTAACAAAACAGAGGTTCAGAACCAATAGTAGGGAGACCCAAAAGAAGCTTGTTCTATATATAACTCTTTGTCTCGTATATGCACTATAGATCGTATAAACAGGACAAAGAGGTAATGTTTGTCCAACTAGCAGATTTACTGAATAAAGTCTCCTAAGAATTGATCATCTAAAACATATGGCAAAAAAAGTAGCCAAAGCTTTTCCACACCAGCCAAAACATATCTGAGTAAATCAATTACAATTTTGCATCAGAACTTGGCAAATGAATATTCTTTTCTGTGTTTATTTATTGGTTAACATATATATTTTATACATTTTCAAATGCAACCCTCACTCTGAAAGGAAACTGGCTGCTGTACACAAACTCAGCAAATAAAATACATCAATAAAAAAAATATATAACAGGGCCCCAGAATAAAACTGTAATATCATGTTAAAAACAATCCCAACACACATCTCAACCTGTACAGTCATTAGACTACACACAACCTAACTTCAAACCCACAACCTAAGAAGATACATTTTTACATTCTTCGAAAAGTCAAGAGATGGGAGATTATTCGAGTGGCTAAGAAAGAGAGTTTCAAAAACAGGAGCTCACAGAAGAAAAAGCCTTGCAGAAATAATCTCCTGCACTTTGGTACTTTGAGCCATAGACTAGATTTATTCCTAGTTAGTCTCAGACCTCGTGCAATCAGCAATCTACAACGTCTGAGCAAAATGTAGCGAGTTTTCCAGTGCAAGTACCTTGAACGTGATAAAATACACATTAAATTAAATACACATCCGAAGAAGCAACCAGTGCAGAGAGAAAACATAATAGAAGTGCTCAAGCCTCAAACTTCAAACTTCATACCAGTGGACATTACACAGAGATACAGTGGCTGACACTGCCCTCAAGAATGCAATTACTGTCGTCGAACTAGGATTTTGTGAAACGATTATACACAGAATAAAATGTATGGATCAGTGGCAGAGAGTTATCAATAAGCATGATTCCATTAATGTAGTAGCAGGACCCTTAATATGTGTCTCAACATTCTCGGTCAACCCCAAAGGTCAGATGCAAGGAATCAAAGCAGGAGATCCACTGAGCCAGAACTAAACCTAAGAAGAGAATTAATTAGAGAACATAAGAGACCAGCTTTTAGAGAACACTATTTTTCTCAAGGGGCACAGATCTGGCTCATATATATGGTAATAGCAATTTGCTGTGTGTCAATAACAACAGATACTTTCTCCCTCTCTCTTTTTATTGGCCCTGGCCTGTGGGTCCGGCACACAAACGCAGAAGGGGGTAATTAATATCTATAATTTCCCAAAACACCTAAGTAATCAAGAGTTAGAAAGTGTAATATTCTCATAACTAAACTATTCTGAGATTGTCTATTCAATCCCAGCATGAGTCTCTCTCATCGCCAATACTTCATTAAGTATCTTTTATTAGTATTAATTAGTGCTATTAGTCTAAAATCTTAGTTAAATATAATTCAAGTAAAATCAATCTTTCAAGTTAACACGGTTTTCAGATAAGCGGAGCCTCAGACAAATGATGGCTAGTACAAATAATGTGCTGAGAAAATATACATTTTAAGTTAGATTATAACTTTGGTGGTCCGACCGGCCAAAAACCATGTTCGCAGCCACCAGTAGACCAAAGCGCTGGCGGACTTTAGACCGTCGTATTACTAGTTGACCGCGGGCCAGCTGTGTGGCTGCCGCAGTATTGCGGTGATTAGCATAGGTTTTCCGTATCTATCGAATCATGTGTGTACATTTTGACTGCACATGTCTCGAGTGCACACATATGCATATTACATGTGGAAAAATAACACCTACCCATTGCCGGAGTACGGCCCATATATGGCCAGTCAACAATGGGTATATGGTACAAAAAGGACTCAACTGTAGAGTGCCTCAAACAGGGTTGTATTCCTCGGGCCAAAGATGCTGCTGTGAAAGGGGACCTAGAAAAAGGGGTCCTTTTGAATTCTACCTGAAAGAACAGCGGCGGGGTGAATATACATCCCAAATCTTTCATTACTGCCGTCTGTTGGGCCACCGTGGTCACCTCGTTGGAAAGCCAACTCGTTATACGGATGGCGGTGGAGCTCCTCAGTACAACCCAGTGGCAGTTGCCTTTCCCCGACTGCAACCCCAGCGGTCGGAGATGTGCTGGGGGTGTCAGTGGTTCATCCATGGTCTTTTGAAAAGCAATTCATTAATATGGCAGTTGGACAGACAAGCTCATGAGAGTCGGACCACCGTTGCCGTGGTTCACGGACTGTCAAACTCGTAAGGAAGCCTTTGGGGCAACATGTATCAACATTTGGAATAGCGATTACTTAATTGCAATTTTTTGTGAATCACAATTAGGCAATTGCTAGTCCTAATGCTTTAAACTCCAAGAGTTTCATTTAGCAATTCCTTGGGGGGTCCCAAATCAACCTACCTCATTAATATAAATGAGGTAGGTCACAATTTGCGACCCCCTAGGAGTTGGTAAAATCTTGCGGTTGGTGGCCTGCTAAGGTCAGCAGACCACAATGTCCGTAATGGCTTTTCAATAAAGCAATCATTTTTTTTAAATGCAGACCATTTCCCTTTAAAGAAAATGGGTTGCGTTTGAAAGAAAAACAGGAAAAATTTTCTTTTAATTTTTGAAGAGCAGCGTCCGTGAAAGTCCGTGAAATGGTGATAAATAGTGGTAAAATGCAAATATTTTGGGTCTGCATTCATGGTCCAAAAACATTCATTCATGGTCTTAAAACATTCATACTTACCACTGCTATTCGGTATTTAGAAGGACCGCCCCTCCAAATACCAAATCACAATCCCGTTTTACGATTCAAATCCCAAAATTGAGTTTGACAAATAGGAAAATCTTATTTTGCATTTGCAATTGGGCTGATACAGTGGATCGGCCTGTTTGAGAAAGCAAATTACGTTCGTACATGTGACCCTTTGTGTCTTTCAACAAAATTATCTGTGAGTAGTTCACTTCTGATTACAGATATTGTAAGAGATGCTATTACTCCCCGTCAGGGGTATTAAACAATATATAAATGCAATTACAATACAATACATTATGAAATGCCTTCAGCAAATTCTGGGGCTAAATCCTATCCTATTTAGTACTGCATTTTGTGGTATTTGTAAATGGATAATTTTTAGGTCTCACCTACAACAGTGCAAGCACTGTCACTTGTGAGAGACAATGTGTTCAACAAGGGGCCTGGAGTACACCTACTGCTTACCATTCATGGGCCTCATTGTTACTCTCATTTACTACCTTCTAATTGGGCAGAGCGAGCAGGTTTATTTCTTCTTGTTTCAGGTGGAGCACGGACCAAGCACTGATTGCTTCATCTGGATTAGGATCCTTCCTTTTCTGGTGCTAGAATTGAGGTACTATTTTTTTATTTTCTTTCTTCTTCCCCACCTGTCCTTCTTGCTTCTTCTACTTCCAGACCTACTGTCTGTGTTGCTGCTTTCACTCCCACCCTGTCTATGGTGCTTAATTCCTTCCCACCCCTGCTTGCTTGCTCCCCTCCTATGCCCCTTCGTGTTGCTTATTTCGGTGTTGCCTATTCCCTTCACCCTACTCAGTCCATGTTGCTTCTTCCCCTCCCACCGCTCGTCCATGTTGTTTATTGACCTCCCAGTCCCTTGTTGTCCCTCTTATTATCCCTCCCCCAAAAAACATAAGGAAACAAAAGCAGATGGCAGGCAATGTCCGTTATTTCTCTTCAGTAAAGCAATCATTTCTTTAAATGCAGCTCATTTTCCTTACAGGAAAATGAGTTGCATTTAAAAGAAAAGAAAAAAGTTTTCCTTAAAATTTTTAAGAGCAGGCAGTGGTCAGTGAGACCACTGCCTCCTCTTAAAAATCTTTTTTGCCACCATTTCCAAAGGAGAAGGGGTAAAATGGTGATAAATAGTGGTAAAATGCGAATGTTTTGCGACTGCATTCACGGTCACAAAACATCCATTCATGGTCTCAAAATATTTATACTTACCGCTGCGATTCGGTATTTGGAAGGACCGCCCCTCCAAATACCAAATCACAAAGACGTTTTGCGATTCAAATCACAAAATAGGGTTTGACACATAGGAAAAGCTTTTTGTGCATTTGCCCATGGGCTGGTACGGCAAACCACCCTGTTTGAGAAAGCAAATTAGGTTTGTACATGTGGCCCTTTGTGTCTTGCAATAAAATTATCTGTGAGTAGTTCACTTCTGATTAGAGATATTGTAAGAGATGCTACTACTCCCCGTCAGGGGTATTAAACAATATATAAATGCAATTACAATACAATACATTATGAAATGCCTTCAGCAAATTCTGGGGCTAAATCCTATCCTATTTAGTACTGCATTTTGTAGTATTTGTAAATGGATATTTTTTATGTCTCACCTGCAACAGTGCAAGCTCTGTCACTTGTGAGAGACATTGTGTTCAACAAGGGGCTTGGAGTCCACCCACTGCTTACCATTCATGGGCTTCATTGTTATTCTAATTTACTGCCTTCTAATTGGGCAGAGTGAGCAGGTTAATTTCTTCTTGTTTCAGGTGGAGCACAGACGAAGCACTGTCTGATTCATCTGGATTAGGGTTCTTGCTATGCTGGTGCTAGAACTGAGGTACTTTTTCAAAATTTGTATTTTTTCTTCCCCATCTGTCCTCGTTGCTTCTTCTCCTCCCAGCCCTACTGTCTGTGTTGCTTCTTCCCCTTCCACCCTGTCGATGGTGCTTAATCCCCCCACCCCTGCTTGCTTACTGCCCTCCCATACCCCTCCGTGTTGCTTATTTTCCTCCCACCCACCTGTGTTGCTTATTCCCTTAAAAGCAGGTACGGCGCCTAAATATCTCCAAGCATTAGCGCGTCCGTATGTACCTAACCGTCATCTTAGATCTAAAACCGCAGGAAAGTTCTGTATATCCAGTGCTAAGCTCTCAGGAATGGGAGGGAGATCATTTTCCTACCTTGGCCCGCACATTTGGAATACACTCCCAACTACCATTCGTACAGAAACCAATTACATACGTTTCCGGAAAAACCTTAAAACATGGTTATTTGATCAATAACATTTCATCTAAGGCCAGGTATTACTACTAGTCCTCGTCCAGGCGCCGGGAAACCCTTTTTGGGTAGCTGAGCGCATTATAAATGTAATAATAAATAAATAAATAAATACATAAATTCCCTTCTCACTACTTAGTCCATGTTGCTTCTTCCTTTCCCATCGCTCATCCATGTTGTTTATTTCCTCCCAGTCCCTTGTTGTCCCTCTTGTCATCCCTCCCCCAAACGCCATAAGGAAATAAAAGAAGAGCACAATGTCTGTGATTGCTCTTCAATAAAGCATTCATATTTTTAAAAAATGCAGCTAATTGTCCTTAAAGGAAAATGGATTGCGTTTAAAAGAAATAATGAAAAGGTTTTTTGTTTATTTTTTAAGAGCAGGCAGTGGTCAGTAAGCCCACTGTCTGCTCTTAAAAAACTTTTTCGCCACCATTCCCAAGGGAGAAGAGGTAAAATGGTGGCAAATAGTGGTAAACTGCAAATGTTTTGCGACTGCATTCACGGTCACAAAACATTAATTCACGGACTCAAAACATTAATACATACGGCTGCGATTCGGTATTTGGAAGGACCTCCCCTCCAAATACTAAATCACAAACCCGTTTTGCAATTTGAATAAAAAAATAGGCTTTGACACATAGAAAAAGCATTTTTTGCATTTGCAAATGGGCCAATCTGCGAATTGGCCTGTTTGAGAAAGCAAATTAGGTTCGTACATGTGTCTTTCAATAAAATTATCTGTGAGTAGTTCACTTCTGATTACATATATTGTCAGAGATACTATTATCCCCATCAGTGGTATTAAACAATATATAAATGCAATTACAAAACAATACATTATGAAATGCCTTCAGCAAATTCTAGGGCTAAATCCTATCCTATTTAGTACTGCATTTTGTGGTATTTGTAAATGGATAATTTTTAGGTCTCACCTGCAACAGTGCAAGCACTGTCACTTGTGAGAGACATTGTGTTCAACAAGGGGCCTGGAGTACACCTACTGCTTACCATTCATGGGCCTCATTGTTACTCTCATTTACTACCTTCTAATTGGGCAGAGCGAGCAGGTTTATTTCTTCTTGTTTCAGGTGGAGCACGGACCAAGCACTGATTGCTTCATCTGGATTAGGATCCTTCCTTTACTGGTTCTATAATTGAGGTACTTTTTTTATTTTCTTTCTTCTTCCCCATCAGTCCTTCTTGCTTCTTATACTTCCAGACCTACTGTCTGTGTTGCTTCTTTCACTCCCACCCTGTCTATGGTGCCTAATTCCCTCCCACCCCAGCTTGCTTGCTCCCCTCCTATGCCCCTTCGTGTTGCTTATTTCGGTGTTGCCTATTCCCTTCACACTACTCAGTCCATGTTGCTTCTTCCCCTCCCACCGCTCATCCATGTTGTTTATTGCCCTCCCAGTCCCTTGTTGTCCCTCTTATTATGCCTCCCCCAAAGGTCATGAGGAAACAAAAGCAGATGGCAATGTCCGTTATTTCTCTTCACTAAAGCAATAATTTCTTTAAATGCAGCTCATTTTCCTTACAGGAAAATGAGTTGCATTTAAAAGAAAAGAAAAAAGTTTTCCTTAAAATTTTTAAGAGCAGGCAGTGGTCAGTGAGACCACTGCCTCCTCTTAAAAATCTTTTTTGCCACCATTTCCAAAGGAGAAGGGGTAAAATGGTAATAAATAGTGGTAAAATGCAAATGTTTTGCGACTGCATTCACGGTCACAAAACATCCATTCATGGTCTCAAAATATTTATACTTACCGCTGCGATTCGGTATTTGGAAGGACCGCCCCTCCAAATACCAAATCACAAAGACGTTTTGCGATTCAAATCACAAAATAGGGTTTGACACATAGGAAAAGCTTTTTGTGCATTTGCCCATGGGCTGGTACGGCAAACCACCCTGTTTGAGAAAGCAAATTAGGTTTGTACATGTGGCCCTTTGTGTCTTGCAATAAAATTATCTGTGAGTAGTTTTGATTACAGATATTGTCAGAGATGCTATTACTCCCCGTCAGGGGTATTAAACAATATATAAATGGAAGTACAATTCATTACTCTATGATATGCCAACAGAAAAACCTGGGGTTAAATCCTATCCTAATTAGTACTGCATTTTGTGGTATTTGTAAATAAATAATTTTTAGGTCTCACCTGCAACAGTGCAAGCGCTGTCACTTGGGAGAGACATTGTGTTCAACAAGGGGCTTGGAGTCCACCCACTGCCTACCATTCATGGGCTTCATTGTTACTCACACATACTGCCTTCTAATTGGGCAGGGCAAGCAGGCTTATTTCTTCTTGTTTCAGGTGGAGCACGGACCAAGCACTGATTGCTTGATCTGGACTATATTTTATTTTCTTTCTTCCACATCTCTCCTTGTTGCTTCTTCTCTTCCCAGCCCTACTGTCTGTGTTACTTCTTCCCCTCCCACCCTGTCGACGGTGCTTAATGCCCCCCCAACCCTGCTTGCTTACTCCCCTCCCATCCCCCTCTGTGTTGCTTATTTCCCTCCCACACACCTGTGTTGCTTATTCCTTTCACACTACTCAGTCCATGTAGCTTCTTCCCCTCCCACCACTCGTCCAGGTTGTTTATTCCCCTCCCATTCCCTTGTGGTCCCTCTTATTATCCCTCCCCCAAACGCCATAAGGAAATAAAATTGCTATCAGTCAGTCAGTTAATCACTTTTATTCGATTAATAAAAATCAAAAAAAGACACAAAATACGAATAATCCCAACAAATGCGATACAACAGTACATCCAATTACAAAAATAAGAAATAAATATATATAGCATATCATGGTTAAAATGAGCATATCTCATGGGTTCAGTAAAAATTTTTTAAAAGGTCCGTTTGACACTCAGCTCCATTAAGAGGACACCAAAGCCACTAACATGATTAAATTGTAATATGGCTGTGCCGTAAATTAAAACGCTTCCTGTTAATACGAACACCCGCGACTAAGAAACTAGCTACATGAAATGTTACACGTGCACTAGATAAAAGTTGTAAAAACAGGAGCGCTGGCCTGACCTGTAAAAAGCCCGCCTCCCGCAAAATAGGTAACACATTTTTTTTATGATCTGTGCATAGTGTTCACAAAACATGATAAAATGTAATGTATCCTGTGTGGAAAAGTGATCACAATCACATGTATTTGCGTTTTCTGGAGTGTCTCAAGTAAACTAGGAGCCAAGCATGAAATGTATCAAATTAAAACGGAATCTGGTTAAAAGAAACCGATGAAACGGTCTCGTCACTAAAACAAGATAGGGTTCAAGACCCGGAACAGTTATAACTGCATAATTCCTTCTAACAAGCGTTTTTTTCATCTCTGTCTCCTCCCGCTCTGCCGTGAACAGATTTACCAATGCAGATTTAATCTCCAAGACATCCTCTTTTTTAATACGTTCTGGGAAATGAAAAAGCTCTGGTCGCCCCACTTTCGTGAGCATCAGTTTAACGTAAACCAGCCATGATATTCTGTGAGCTCTGTCAAGGGCAAGGCAGTCTCTAAGGATCAGATGGTTTAAGGAGATTTCCTGGTTGAGCCAGGTTTTTAACCAACAAATTACAGGGGTGGACTTTAATATATCTATTACAGACCCTATGCCCAACTCTGAGTGTATTGTAAAGGTGGGGGTGGACTGGGGAACAGAAAGCAGGGATCTTAAAAATGTATTTTCTACCTTCTGGATGTTATCAAGGTTTGTATATCCCCAGATGGCAGAACCGTAGGTGGCTATAGCCAGACATTTGGCCTTATAAACTTTAAGGATAGCCTCCATTGGTCGTGCACCCATCCTTTTAGCAAAGCCCAACAGGGCTGCAGCCGATCTTGCTACTGCATTGCTTTTTGACTTAATTGGGGGACCCCACATTCCTCTATCGTCAAAGACGACCCCCAGATAGGAGAAGATTGGAACCCTCTTTACTTCTTTGCCTGTACAAAAAAAAGTTTTTGGGGTATTAATTTTCAAATCTAGGGAAGCCATGAAGTCCTCGAAGGAGGCCAGTAGTCTGTTAAGGGCCACACCTGAGCGTGCCAAAAGAACGGCGTCGTACCCGTATAGGAGGACCGGAATCTTGGTCTCCCCTACATGCGGAACGTCCACCGTTGAATCGGCCAGGGCAGGTTCGAGAGCATTAATATATAGTGTAAAGAGGAGAGGGGCAAGGATACACCCTTGCCGCACCCCCCTCTCTGACTTAAAATAGCTGGTGCACCTCCCCTCCCGAGTGACTCTAACTGAGGCCTGTAGGCCACAATGAAGGTCTGCTAAAAAACTAACTAGCGGGGGGTCAATACCCATGTCCAAAAGGACCCTCCAGAGCCTCGACCTATTCACCAGGTCGAATGCTGAGGAAAGGTCCATAAAGGCCATGTACAGAGACCCCTCCCTCGCAGTTGTATACTTGCTAATAAGCAGTTGAAGGTTTAAGCATTGATCTAGTGTGCTACTTTTCGCCCTATAGCCATACTGGGCATTAGACAGGATTCCTTTACCTTCTAACCATGATGTCAATCTTCCTAAAATGACTCTGCCCAAGATTTTAACGGCAGAGTCTATTAGGGAAATAGGCCTATAGCAGGCAGGATCACCCCTTTGGCCTTTTTAAAAAATTGGTATAATGGTGGAATTTACCCAGGACTCAGGAAAGTTGTTATCTCTTGAGACATTAAAAATGTTAGTCAATATCCTGGCCCAAAATTTCGGAGCACACTTATATAGGTCCGCGGGAACCCCGTCCGGTCCCGGGGCCTTATTCTTAAGTGTCTCATTTATTGCTTTTTCCACGTCTACCTCCCTGAAGGCCAAAACTGGCCCAACATCGTGGAAGGATAAAGTCTCCTGTGTGGACCCATGAGTTGACTGGCTATAGATGCTTCCAAAGTGGGCAAGCCACTGCTCATCTGGGATTGTACATTCCACACCCTGGTTCTCCACCCCAGAAAAATAGGGCTGATTAATAACCCCCCAAAATTTGGAACTGTCCCGCAGGACTTCTTCTGATTGCAGGTCAGTCCAGGCATCTTCCTTAATCTGAGTTTTACAGCCCTGAATGGCCTGTTTGTATTGTTTCCTGAGGGTTACTTTATGTGCTCAATTTCTGGGTGTTTCCTTCAAAGCTTTTAGGAGAGCAGAATGTGCCTTGGAGCAGTTTGAATCGAACCATCTTTTTCCTGTTTGCCCACCTGGTGTTCACTTGTTGGCATATAGTATTAAATGCCTCAACTATCCTGGTGTTAGGGCCAGCATGGTCTAGGCAAATGCCCACCTCCACTTCAACCTTGGCCAAGACATCTTGTAAAAAAGTGACGGGGTCACTTTGGCCCATTTCAATCTCCTGCCCTGATTTTTTTGTAACAGGTCCGTTGCACATGAAACTTGTATGTCTTTAAAGTCCAATAGCCCCCCTCGGGCAACCTCTAATATCACGGGGTTATGGTCGCTGAAGACAGAGTCTTCTACCCTATAATTTAAAACCAAAGACAAAATAAAAGAAGATTAAAAAAATATAATCAATGACTGTTCCTGTATCTTTTCCTTTAAATGTAAAAGGCCTAGGCCCATCTACGCAGCAGCCTGATTCGTAGAGGTTCAAGGAGGCCAAAAGGCTCTCCAAAACCTCGCCTTGTTTCGTGTGTTCGAAGTGCATGGGCGGCGAAAAAGAAGGCCCCCCATTATTTTCCAAAGTACACTCCAAGCTGCATGGATGAATATTGAAATCACCCATAAGGATGACCTCAAAACTATTATGTGACACTCTGTATTTGTCTAGAAACTCCCCAAGGGATTCTAGATTCTGATTTAGACTGACACTGTCTGGTGAATTATAAAACTTAATAAGTAACACAGTGGGGGAATTCGCATTTGACATTTCTACTACTAAGCAGTTATGAGAACCTGACTCTAGCTGTTTTTACTGATCCTTTCATATTTAGTGAGATTTAATAGGGCTAAGCCTCCCTTCGCCCTGCCCGCCAGACTTGATTTAGCAGGAATGCTAAAGTGGACGTATCCGTCCAAGGAGAGGGTGTTTGCTGTGTCCCAGGTTTCTCGTAGAGCTATTATGTCATAGCATGTAACAAAACCCACCCAGTTCTCATCCTGACTTTTCGATCTACTACCAGCAATGTTCCAGCTAAGGATTCTACAAATATTCTTGTAACATAAGTTAGAAGCAGTCGTGTTTTTTATGCCACATGGGTTGTGTAGTCAATCGGAGCCCTCTAGCTGAAGCAAGGGAGAAAAACGGTTTGACAAAGCCAAGCCCCCAGTCTGTATGTCTTCAAGAACCTGTGAGACTACAGGGGGCGAAAGAGGATGCTGAGGTGGGATGGCAGAGACACCGCTCATGGGGTACCTAGCAAAATCACACGGTCCTAGGGTGGGAGTATCCTTTTTTACTGTTACTCTTGGGCCTGGGAGACATGTTTTCTGACTACCCCGTGGAGGATAAAAATATCCAAGGGGTAATGGTCTAATGCCAGTGTTTGTAAGATCAGACCCATCCCAAAACAATCTTCAGCAACATCTCTCACACAAACATTCACAATAATACAGTCCCCAGTGATGGTCTTAGGTCCTCGACCTACCCACCCCGCCCTTCTGGCCATAATGATAGAAGGCGATATGTCACACTCCCCGCTTGAGTAGTGTTTGCACCATTCCCTAGATTTACCTAAGAGGTCCTCAGTAGACACTCCCCCGTTTTGTTCTAGAGGCGGAACCCCCATTAATACTGCCACAAATGGGGCAGCATCTGGTGGAAGGTGCAACCTAAAGGTACTGGGCCTAGATACAGTGTTGGTGGTATTATGCTGCGGTGCTTGATTCTTGTGGATATTCATTTTGGTGGGTGCTACTCTTGGATGTGTCAAAGGGTTCCCCGTGCCGTTCCTTGTGTTCCCCAGACTTTTGACAGGTGACAGTTGTTTATGGGGTACATGAGGTAGTGAACTACCTGGTAGCACATTTAACCCTGAGCATTCCATAGACTCTAAGCCTTGATTCTCAGCAATCTTATGGGCAATCGCCGAATGGCGCCCTTTGTGCTCTTGGCTCTGGTATTCTTTAATAAAAGAGTCGTTTTTTTCACACCTTTTAAGTAAACCAGCTACACATGTGTTCATACAGTCAACAATATCTTTGCCAATGCCAACCAGCAAAGGTTCTATACGTGAATTGAACAATTCCTCCATCTTGTCCCCCATGTGTGTGAGAATGACATGGTCCTGTTCATTTCGCAAGTGTTTAACTTTGCGAGCACATTTCTTAGCCTTTGGTCTGTCCGAAGTTAGTGGTTCACCAGAACTAGGCCCCTCTACAGATGATAACAGGGAAATGTGAGGTGCAGTATCCAGAGTTTTTTTCGCATTATCATTTATGTGCTCGCACAGGACCTCTATGGATACAGAAAGAGGATCTGGGGTAATTGTTTTAGTCGGGCTTTCAGTCGCCCTTTCCAGTTCAAGCTCTTTTTCAGCGTTTGCAATTTTCTGATTAATGGCCCCCACTACTGAAGTTAGGTAGGAAATGATAGTGTCTGCTTTGCGTGGTACTTTAGCGTTTTTGACCCCATGTCCCTCGTTTCCCAACTGTTTGCGCTTACCCATAGCTGCAGATTAGAGGGGTGGCCCGGCCTGGCCTCCTCTGGCCCCGGACGGCCACAGATGGCCCGCCCTCTGCCCGGGCTCAGCCCGGCCCCGCCCGCGCGCGTCCTGCGACGTGGAAGGTGCCTCCGGTGTTTAAGCGCCTCCGGGCGCGCGAGATGCGTGGCAGTGGGCGGGGCAGTCGCTGTGCTGCCTGGGAGCTGTGGTCTCCCCCTCTGCGGCCGCGGGATGTTGCAGGAAGCGGCAGGGAGACCAGCAGCGTCAGGGACCCAGGGACGACTGGTGCGGCGTTGCTGGTGAGTCTAGTGGCCCCCACTCGAGTTACATTCTCCAGCGCTCCTCAGTAGGAGCCTCCGGTGTTTAAGCACCTCCGGGCGCGCGAGATGCGTGGCAGTGGGCGGGGCAGTCGCTGTGCTGCCTGGGAGCTCCGGTCTCCCCCTCTGCAGCCGCGGGATGTTGCAGGCGGCGGCAGGGAGACCAGCAGCGTCAGGGACCCAGGAACGACTGGTGCGGCGTTGCTGGTGAGTCTAGTGGCCCCCGCTCGAGTTGCTTTCTCCCCCTCTCCTCAGTCGGAGCCTCCAGTGTTTAAGCGCCTCCGGGCACACGAGATGCGTGGCAGTGGGTGGGGCAGTCACTGTGCTGCCTGGGAGCTGTGGTCTCCCCATCTGCGGCCGCGGGATGTTGCAGGCGGCGGCAGGGAGACCAGCAGCGTCAGGGACCCAGGGACGACTGGTGCGGCGTTGCTGGTGAGTCTAGTGGCCGCCGCTCGAGTTGCTTTCTCCCTGCTATCACATGGCCAGTGCTGGCTGCTTCATAGCACTTTTTTTTACTGTCCCATTCCCTCCTACCACCCGCCCTCCGGTTGTTCAGTCCCATCAGCAAGACTTATTGGCTTAGCCAATGATTGTTGCTATTTTACATTTTTCAATTAAATATGTGTATTTTTCTCTGCATGATTACTAATATATTGTCAAACAAAGCTTTCAGGATGTCTTCAGAGTGGCCACTCAGTGCCCTTAAAGAAACAAAGCTCAGGGTCCGTGGCAACCAGTGAGAATCACTTAAGAATCCCTAGCTCTCTGCATATATGCCAGAGAGCAGCCAAAGCGTAATCCAAGCAAGGTGTCTGG